>NC_139017.1:8072257-8743507 GCF_964374135.1 Grampus griseus
AGAGAAGATAGTTTTCTCACCTTCTGATCCCTTTGGCCCCAATCTGAAGAGCAACTGACATTTCATTTGTCACTTTTTTACATGATCTGTAGCAAAATCCTACCTTCGTCTTCACAGTCTTGCTAGAATCCATCCTCGCCTGCCCTCCCCTGCAACTAGACCGTCTGAACAACCTGCCTTAGTCTGTCTGGGATGCTCTAACGAAATACCATAGACCGGGTGCCTTATAAACAACAGAAATTCCTTTCTCACGGTTCTGGAGGCTGGAAGTCCAAGACCGAAGGCCTCGGGCAGATTGGTGTCCAGTGAGAAGCTGCTTTCTGATTCACAGATGGCTCTTCTCACTGTGCCCACATAGCAGATGAACTCGGGAGCTATCAGGGGTCTCTTGTATAAGGGCACTAATCCCATTCATGACCCAATCGCCTCCCAAAGACCCCACCCACCTCCTAATACCATCATACTGGCGATGAGGCTCCAACCTATGAATTGGGGGTGGGGGGTGACACAAAGTGAGTCTATAGCACATCCTTTTCAGAAAACTGCCCTCCTAAACTCTTGACCTCTCTCTACCTGCGTATCATGATGCTCCAGGTCCTCTCAGCTCTCCTACCTTTAGTTCCAACTCAAAGTGCAGATGCAGCCATCTCTTAGGGCGTGGCTTCCAACCACCTCGATTCAAGTGTAGTCTAAGAGTGCTGGTCTCATGCCCAAGCTTCTCGCCTCTCACCTCCAGCTCAAGGCTTCTTTGTTGGTGCCCAAGCGAAGAGGCTACAGGAACCCTGCTCTTTGTACATGATGCAGAGGTGGAGGGTACATGAATCGGTGCTTCACAGGGTAACACCTAGCCCTGAGGGGCCAGAGCCTGCAAATAACTCCTCTCCCTTCCTTGCCCCATGCGAGTCCCCAGCCTCTTGGGCTGAAAAGCAAGTTGTCTCACTCAGGGCAGTCCCTCTCAGTAACACGCCTTTGCCTGGCTCCCCTGTCACTCACCCTGGCTTCCCTGATCGAACCCCTTAGGAAATATCAGCATAGAAGCCTTTGCTTCAGGCTCCACTTCCAGGTGAGCCCAGGCTAAGGCAAGTAATTTGCCATCCTTCACAAAATTACTCCAGTAAAAAAGAATCAGTTATTCAATTGCCCCCCCTCCCTGTATTTTATATCTTTCTTTAGTCAATTCATTCAAAAATATTGAAAAATATGGAATGTCAAAGGGAAACATCAATTGAAAATGGCAAAGAGAACACTAAGAAGAAAAAGGAGACAGGGAGGGAGATGAAATTCATGGCGCAACTTCGTACTAGGTACAGTTCATTTGTTATCTTGTTTAGTTCTCACAACAATTCTATGAAATAGATATGGATATTGGTCTTTTGGCCACATGCTTAGAAAGTTTAAATATTGAGTGTGTGGCAGACTCACGCCCTTCTCTTTGTGAAGATAGGTTTTTAATACAAAAGACTTACAATTTGTGTTAGTTATCTTTGCTGCATAAGAAAAACATCCCAAAACTTAGTGGGTTAGAACACACATTTATAATCTCACAGCTTTTATGGGTCAGGATCTTAGCATAGCACAGCTGTGCTGTTGCAGAATCACTCAATGAAGATATCAACTAGGCTGCAGTCATCTTAAGTCTCCATCAGGGAAGGATTTGTTTCTACATCCTGGTCATTGGCACAATTCGATTCAGTTCGCAATGTGCTGTTGAATTGAGGGCCTCAGTTCCTCTCTGACTGCGGGCCAGTAGCTGCGATTAGGTCCTTGCTATGTCAGCCCCTCCAACACATCAGCTTGTTTACCAATGTATGCGAGCTGAGGAGGCAATAGGAGAGCATGCTTGCAAGATGGAAGTGACCGTCTTCTGCAGTTTAAACATGGAAGTGACATCCAGCAATGCCACTGCATTCTACTGGCTAGAAGCAAGTTATTCAAGAGGAGGGATTACACAAGGTCATGAATACCTAGGAAGGCAGGAGACATTGGAGCCATCTCCAGTACATCTCCAGAAAGGTAGAAGCTTTCCTACCATGCAATTCAATTTGGTAAACAAGACATAAGCTAAAATCTGAGATTGTTCTAAGGTGCAGATTATAGGCTGTAATGCCGCACATGCCTAATAAGTTATAGCCAATTTTTCTGAGTCCGTAACTTCTTCTCTTCCCACCAAACCATGTCACTTTTCTAGAGGCAGAGCATTCCCATTGCTGACAGCTGTTAGAAAAGCTACATAGGAAGGATTAGGTCCTTGACTCCAGCTTGGAAAGTTTGGATTTGATTCAATTTAGGCATTTGGCAATCTCTGTGTATTCTCTGGCTTAAAATTGGTGTATTCTCAATAAACCTATATGGTAGATTGCTTGCAAAAATGGCTGTAAGTCTCCACATCCTTGTTGAAACTATACTCTTTGCAATGTGACTTTGCTGCTCTACCTGTCCAGAGGTGGAGCCTTGAATATGGGCTGGTTTTTGTCTGTTATAGCCAATAAAATGCAAAGGAAGTGACAGCATGCTTGTCCTGAACTAAACCTCAAGCAGCAGATTTCCACACTTCCACTGTCTTTCTTGAAACCCTGACACCTCGATGAGAATAAACCCAAGAAAACCTACTGAAAAGTGGGAGGCCACATTGAGCAGAGCCAAGTCAGCCAAGCTCCCCAGGCGAATGAAGTATGTTATATGTGATCAAGCCCGGCAAAGATCAACAAGGCGACCTAGCCGACCCTCATCTGATCAGAGACCTCAGGCCAGTCCAGGTCACTAGAACAATCTCACCAACTGGTAGAGTCGTAAGAAACAGTAGGTAGTTTTTATTTGAAGCCACTCAACTTGGAGTGATTTATTCTGCAGCAGTATTTAAATGACAGTCAGTAGTTAGTTATAGAGAAGGTCAATTAGGGAAGGAAAAACTGAAGTCAAACCATTATTAGAAAACTAACACTGTGAGGTAATAAGGCCCTGAGCCACAGTAGTAGCAGTCAGGAGGACATTCCAACGTTCCAAAGTTCAAGAGGCCAGGTTTAATAATATCCCTTGAAATTCTGATCAAATGTCACTGTTTGGCATCTGATGCCCCTCCCCATACCAGATGTTTGGGGGGACCAGAGCCTTATAACCTAACAGAAAATTTTCCTGAAGACAATTCAGAGAGATTATCCTATGCTTAGTCTCACTTTACATTTTTAAAGAGATAATTATAAATACTGAAAACAATAGAATTTTAGAGAAGACATAGAAGCAATTTCAAAGTAAAACCACAAAATTAGACACATTTCTCTCATAATCTGTAGGGAGCCTCCATGATTCACAGGAAGGACACCCTCACTAGGTATGGGACTGGTTTTCTGTGTTTTCATACTGTAAGACTCGCAAATGAAAAAATAGATACATGTATAATATGTATAACAGAACCACCCTGCTGTATACCTGAAACTAACACAGCATTGGTAATTAAGGATAATCCAATATAAAATAAAAATTTTAAAGAAAGAAAGATGATACTGCCCAACATGCATCTGAAAACCAAAGTGGTCCTAAGACTAGTGCCAAATGTGGAAGGATCATTTAATCCAACAGGTTTTTGTTAAACAGATGATATTCCTCAGTGAATATAACAAGTTTCATTGGCTAGCTCATCTGCTCTTGGCTCTAAAGGTTAGTTCTTCCTTATATTTAACCAAAATCCATCTCCTCATGGCTTCCATTCATTGGTTATGGCTCTGCCCCCCAGAATTGGAGCACAATGAATATAATTCCTCTTCTCTGGGCCAATTTTTCAAATATTTGAAGGCAGCTGGTGCAGGCCTCCAAAGTATTCTCCTTTTGAAGATTAATAACCCACAGCCTCACGTCCTTCCTTATCTCCCATTTGACCCGTTTTCAATCCCCAGAATATACCCGTGGATTCCCCATAAATGAATTCAAATTAAAACTAAGCCAAATAATAAATTCAAATCAACACAAAAGTAAATCAAAAAAATTTTTAACGTAGTACATATAGCTCAAGGCGATCGTCCAGTTCCTATGGAACTTTAGTCAACTAAACCTCCACGTCATTTTAATATGTAGCTTCATCATACCCTCCATTCTCTCATTCTCCCACCTATGTCTGTTCAACTTGTATGATATATAAATATCAGATTTGTATTATGTATTATATACGTATATATATTATTTGTACTGGGGAACTAGATTAGAGGCAGGGCTGGCTTTATACAAATGTACTATGTCTGTACCTATGTCTGTGCAATTATACACACACATACACACACACACACACACACACACACACACAAACACACGTATAATTAGGCCCCAAGTGCCAGTTGGCCCACGTTATCAATCTCTCCTTGTTTCAGAGTAATCACAAACTTTCAGGATGCTGAAGTCACTGAATCAATGTTAACAAGTACAAAGACTAAGAAGGAGACTTTATAGAAAGTCTCCAGCATCCTCCAGCCAGGCTGACACTGATTCATGGGTAAGCACTTGCGGGACATTTTAACACCTATTATGAAACCACCTGAGGGGGCTGTCATTCTCCCCATTTATCTCAAACTCGTACTTGACCATGTTATGTTAGAGTTGATATATACCAAGTGTACAACACTTCTGTGACCGATCATCTCTTGTTCAATATGAAAAAGCATTATAATGACAGGTCTTGGTTTTATTCTTTATCTGTAATATAAAAGATAAAACTCCATAAGCTGTTACAGCCATTGCATAACTTTGAATATTAAACTATTTTATTAATAATTGATACCTTAAATTTCTGTTAGATGCTTTACACATATATTTTTAAATGAATTTTTATTAAATTACTAATCATATGACTACATAATGATCGTCTTACCTCTCGTTACCCCGTTACATGATTCCAACTACACTGAGAAACTCTGCTGTTGTTAGTATTCCAACCCTGTGTTCACTGGTGTCACTATTTTCAGAATCACACTATCTGTAGATGGGATAGATTTGAGCAGAGAGAGTTCTCTGAGGGACCAGATTAATCACCCACAATCCTGAAGTAAAATAAAAAGCAGAAATGCAAAATGATGGGATGACTTTGTACAAGTTTTAACATAATGGAAATCAACTCAGATCAGTAGATAGTCACTAAATGCGTACATCTCAAAGCTGTGAGCCAGGAACTGTGGAGAATATAAAATATATAAGTGCTGTTTTGTGAGGAAAGAGAATACATAATCAAGTGAAGAGAGAAAAGAAAGACCAAAATATTTAAATAACAGCACCAGACAATTATAAAAGAGATGTCACAAGGCAGAACATGATTCATTGCCCGATGAATTATTCAGACAATAAATTTTACAAGAGTTTGGGAGAAGGAGGGACCCCTTCAGGCTGGGGAGGGCAGGTCTGGGAAGACAGATGGAAGCTGGGACGGAGGCTAGTGAAATGGGTAGGCTTCAGACAGGGAGAGGGCAAAGGAGAGAGCGCTCTGGGAATGTGGCACAGCCTCTGCAGAAGTATCTGCTGCAATGAATGGAGTGTTAGTCAAACTTTTTTGGAAAGGTTTTTAGAAACTGTCAGAAAGAAAGAGGAACAGTCAGTAAGTTCTTGGAGGAGAGAGTGGCATATTTTTGGAAAGAAGATTGAGAAAGCTATCTGGAGAGAGGTGATGATTTGTGAAATGGCTTGGAATGGGAGCAGGCAGAAAACATGAGCCGTGGTTAAGTAGGTAGTCTTGTCAGCAGTAGAGTTTTCAGTAGCAGAAAATGAGAGCATAGAAAAGAAAACAGAGGCCAAGGATACCTCTGGAATGGCACTGGAAAATGGCAAACGATTCTTCTATGTTTCACCCTTTGTCCTTTTTTTTTTTTAATAGATCTTTATTGGAGTATAATTGCTTCAGAATACTGTGTTAGTTTCTGTTGTACAACAAAGTGCATCAGCCATATGCATACATACAGCCCCATATCCCCTCCCTCTTGAGCCTCCCAAACCTAGTGGCAGGGCAGGAATAAGGACACAAGACATAGAGAATGGACTTGAGGACACGGTGGGGCGGGGGGAGGGGGAAGCTGGGGCAAAGTGAAAGTAGCATCCTCTGTCTTTTAAAAATCAATGCAGAAATAAAGATGGAACAGGGGTTTCATAATTCCTTCCTCATCTGGTTATTTAGGTTATAGTTATAGACACATAAGACTGCAGAGACGATCACTTGTGTGTCTAATATTATGGACTCACCACATAGGAAACCAGTTAGTAAAAAGTCTGTGAACCCAGGCCAGCAAGATTTCCCCTACCCCGATCATGCAGGAAGCAGACATGGGTATCAGAGAAGGATTTAAAATCAGTCACTGAAAGTGACAGGGCCAGAATAGGATGCCAAACCTACAGCAAAGCCAAGAAGGACACTAAAGCTGGGGAAACTATTGAACAACAAAAGCGCACAGGTGTTCCAAAGAAAAACCTGGCCGAGGTGCTGTGGTCAACAGCTGGCTTTTATGTTGCCACAGTGGAGGACAGGGTTGCCAACATGGTGATCTGACTCTCTGACATTTGAATTCAGGTGATGCTATACTGCACAGGGTACGTCCACAGCTCACCTCAGCAACCTATGTGACCTCTAATTCTAGCCACATAGCTTCACTAATGTTGCCTGGGCCATCCTGCCATGCTTACCCCAGCGCTTACTCTGAGGCCATGTTGCTTCTTCTTTTTTTCTGATTTTCCATGTGCTGTGAATCCTTTCAGATCTAATCCAGACTTTCTTCTAACTGCTTTACCCTACAGTGAATTCCACTTTCTTAGCACAACTTGTGTCCATACCACAAATGCAGCATATATCCTAGGGCACCTTATATTCTTATTAACCATTTGGTTATATGTGTGTGTGTGTGTGTATATATATACACACACACACATTTATATGTAACATGCATATATATATATATATATATATATATATATAAAACCTGTTATTTAGGTTTTAAACCTCCTATAAGTATTATATTTTAACTCTTTGCATATATGTATAGCACCTAACAAAATGTCTTTTCTCATACATATACACACAGTAGTCTACATGTAATAGTGCATTATATACATATATATATATATGCACAGGCACACACACACACACAAAAACATATCGCTTTTCATATGTAGTCACTGCAAAAATCTCTGTGAAAATGTCTTGTGCAGGAGAATCTGTTTTAAAGCTAATGTGTATATTTAAGAAGATTTTTTCCTTCCCCTCATTTCAGCAGTTCAATCACGAACAATTATTTATATAGTGAGGCAGGTCATCCACAATTAAGTGTCCATGGCAGCACTTCCTTTTACCAAATGTCTTCTAAAACGGCACTCTTGTTGGTCTTTGCTAAGATACTCCACAAACACATTTTAGCTGCTAGTTTCCAGCTAGGAAAATAGGCAGGCTTTCAATCAGGATTCTTAAAAGAATGTCTCCCACTGATGTATAAATTACTGGAGAAGACAATAACAATTAAATTCCCCAGAGTGTACAGAAGTTACTAGTAGAAGAATGACTTCAAATTACTGGTAAAATAATTTGTTTGAAAAACTCCATAGACCAAAAGCATAGATGACGTGGATGGTCCATTTCTAATAATGAGGTCTATATTACATATTTTTCACAATATGTGCATATACACATTTTCCCAGGATGCTTCTTTTTCTAAATCAACAGAAAACAAGCATGAAAATTAAAACAAATGAAGGGCCTTGTGTTAAAGCTGATATGACAAAAAAGAGGCATAGCAATGTTCTGACCTATAGTAGGCTTGAGATTTCTGTCATCTTTGATGTAAAATAGATAAAATACTTTCAACCACAATGCCAGAAAAACTATCACTTATTTAAAAGAATATGTTTCTTCATCTATAAAACACTAAAGGAAGCTGATCATTTAAATGGTAGAACTAATGTAACTATTATGTAAATGTTACATCTAAGCATCTAAATTATAACCAAACTAGTAAAATTAGATTTTTTTTTTATATTTGTGGAAAATTGAAGCAGTATAGTACCTGGAGAAATCCTAAGTGTGATGATAACAAAAATAAATGTCTATTGTTGAAAACTTATTTTATGATAAAACTTATTTTATGATAACGGACAATATAGTTTTCAAAATATGTAACAACTGCATTTTTAGGTACAAAAGACAATTTTTAATTAAAAATTAGGCTACTTTTCACTATATAGAGTATGTTAAAACAAAAGATGATTACTGTAATTGTTCAAAATATAATTACATAGAGAGGTATTAAATCAAAGAGATTTAAATGGACAATCGTAGATTCTGACAGACAAATGACTATCCCACAGTTGTTCTTCATTTTCCTATTTGTAAAGTTATGATAAAATGTTTGCTTTTCCTTCCTGTTGGGATTTTTGTAAGAATCAGATGAAATAATTTAGAAAGAGCATTTTTATACATGCAATGTATTTATTTTTATAATTAATAATTTGACTACATTTCAGTTTGTTGACATATGATAAAGCAAAAGTCTTCCCACCCCTGTTCCTCTCTATCTTTTTCTCTTTTCCCTGGAAATAATATTTTTTTCTTTCAGTGATCAATATCCTTGGCCCTGGGGGTATGATGGTAAGTGATACACAGGCTCTATTTTAAAGACCTCCCAAACTGTGAGGAAATACAGAGACAGCAAGCGAGTCAACAAAGTGTATGCCCTCCTTTGCATAGTGGGGCTCTGTCACTCGGAGGGAGCTGCATAGTAGGAAACTGCATGTCCCCACCCCTCGTACCTTCAGACTTGGCCCAGTGCAGGGACCAGCTAGTGGTCAAATTTAAGGATGCTTGCAAGTGCTGACCCTACACTGCTGAAATCCAGACATCAAGCACTGCCTTAAGTTTTGTGCCTTAGGTGGCTTGCTTGCCTCACATGTGGTCAGTTCCCACAAACAGAAAGTGAGCAGAAGTCTCCTGTGTTTCTTCCTGACTGGGGTATGTAAGACGTTGGTGCGTCTTCCCCACTGTAAGGGTATGCTTAACTCCTAAGAAATTGCCAAGCGGTTTTCCACAGTGGCTGGACCACTTTACATCCCCACCAGCAGTGTAATAAAGTGCCAGGATCTCCACATCTTCATCAACACTTGCTGTGGTCATTGTAATTTAGCCATGCTGATGGGCGTGCAGTGGTATCGAATGTGACTTTAATTTGCATTTCCCTAAGGACTAATGATGTTCACACTCCTTTCACTTGATTTTCAAAGCCATCGATTTGGCCGTCATTAGTGACTTGTTTGTTATCAGTAGTTTGAAAATTATCTTTGCTACTTCTAGGAAGCCTTTTTTGTGTTTTAATTTTTTTTTTAATTTTCTTCATTTTTAGGTTTGATTCCCATATCCCTTCCAGGAGGACTGCTTTGCTAAGGGCTTTCTCTATCTTGAATACTCTGCTCTTTTTTTGTGTGTGTGTCTCTCTAATTACTGGGCTCCTTGTGATTTTATTTTGTCTGATCATTAGGTTTTAAGTCTAGCTTCTGGAGGCCTCTAGGCAGTAGCATCCAGGCGAGAAGGGTGCAGTGGGGGCTCCATCCTTGGGAGCAGATATGGCAGCAGGCAAAATGCCACTCTCCTGGCAAAGCACCAAAAGGCAGACACTTTTGTCCACAAGTCACTTTGAACTTTCCTAAACCTTATGGCAGAGAGACTCTGCCTCCATTTAGTGCCACCTCACATTCTAAAGCAAGAGAGAGCAGACACACTGTCCCATTTAGACCACCTGTGAGTCCATCTTTTCTTTCATCACTAATATTGTACACTTTTCATCACTCTCTTGTTCTTTAAGTCACGATTTCAAGGATTTTTTAGGTTAAAAATTAACCAGTTCTGGGCTTCCCTGCTGGCGCAGTGGTTGGGGCCCTGTGCCACCAGGGAAGCCCAGAACTGGCAGATAACTCTCCAGAATGACTCCGCCTGCTGATGCGGGAGGCGCGGGTTTGTGCCCTGGTCGGGAAGATCCCACATGTCACAGAGTGGCTGGGCCCGTGGGCTATGGCCGCTGGGCCTGCGCGTCCAGAGCCTGTGCTCCGCCGCAGGAGAGGCCGCGGCAGTGAGAGGCCAGCGTACCGCAAAAACAAACAAACAAACAAAAACTCCTAGTGAAATGAAGTTCAATCTAAAAAAAAATGCACTAGCCAGTCAGTTCATCAAGCAAGAGTATAAAAAAAACCCGACAATTTCAAGTGTGCAAAATGTCAAAAAAAAAAATTAACCAGTTCTTTGTTTTATTTAGCTAATTTTCAATTTTTTTCCTTTTTTTTTTCCCCTGTGTTTTTGTTTCAATTTTCGTTAGGCAGGAGTACTTCTTTGAGTATTTTTCACCAAATAGATACTTGGTAAAGATTCTAGCCTGTGCATTTCTAAAGTGTCTTACATTTGCTTCTCTCAAAAATTCAAAAAGAGTCATGTACCAAAATGTTCATTGCAGCTCTATTTACAATAGCCTGGAGATGGAAACAACCTAAGTGTCCATCATCGGATGAATGGATAAAGAAGATGTGGCACATATATACAATGGAATATTACTCAGCCATAAAAAGAAACGAAATTGAGCTATTTGTCATGAGGTGGATAGACCTAGAGTCTGTCATACAGAGTGAAGTAAGTCAAAAAGAGAGAGACAAATACCGTATGCTAACACATATATATGGAATTTAAGGGAAAAAAAAACTGTCATTAAGAACCTAGGGGTAAGACAGGAATAAAGACTGTGTCCAACTAGACCTACTAGAGAATGGACTTCAGGATATGGGGAGGGGAAGGGTAAGGTGTGACAAAGCGAGAGAGAGGCATGGACATATATACACTACCAAACGTAAGGTAGATAGCTAGTGGGAAGCAGCCGCATAGCACAGGGAGATCAGCTCGGTGCTTTGTGACCACCTAGAGGGGTGAGATAGGGAGGGTGGGAGGGAGGGAGACGCAAGAGAGAAGAGATATGGGAACATATGTATATGTATAACTGATTCACTTTGTTATAAAGCAGAAACTAGTACACCATTGTAAAGCAATTATACTCCAATAAAGATGTTAAAAAAAAAACTGTGAGGAATATAATATTTCCTCCTTTACCTCTGTCAAGTTTTGAAAATGATCTGGTTTCCAATACTGCAGAAGAAAAGCCCACACAGCTACATAGCTGATATGATTCTATTTTCTATTTTAATATGTTCCTTTATTCTTCTGATGTTCTTAGAATTCAAAACATTTATAGGAATATATTTGTGTCTGTTTCTGCATTAATCCTTTTGTTCGACTAATAAGAACTTGTATTCTGATAGGTTACCTCAGAAATATTTTCTCTCATAATTTTTGATTAATGAATTCTTCTGTCTTTTATTTCTTGCCTTATTATTTAGGTAAATTTTCCAGGGTATAGTCTCCAGAATATATCTTTGCATTTAATAATAAAAGATTATTTGATTATTAAATATGTATGTATGTATGTATGCATGTATGAGTGAGTGACGGTAGGAGGTAATTCTTGAAGTTGATCTTCTAAATCTCATTTAGTTTGTTGTCATTTTTTAAACCTAATTTACAGGTTCAGTTAATTATTTTCCTTTGTTCATGACACACTGTAATCTTTGTGCTAGATAGAACCTCTTTCCTTAAATTTATTTGTTCTACTTTTTGTCCTAATTCCCCACGCTTATTCCTTTACCTTATATAACTAGTCTAGAGGCTTTCATGTATATCTTTTTATTAGTCTATGTCCTTCCAAATCATTGCATTGTTTTGTGTGTACTGTCTCTGTGTATATATAACCTGCATAAATGGTATTTGTGCCATAGATCTATCTTTCCTCCTTCCCAAAGCACTATATTTTTAAGATATATCAATGTTATTTTCATTGTCAACTGCTTCCAATGTGCACATCCACAACATTATACTTATCAACACCACCGGAGTTAGACACCAAGGTTGCCTGCAACTTCCAGCTTCTAGGGATAATGTTGTGATGAAAATCTTCTAGTGAGTTTCCTATGTGGATCTGTGTGAGAATTTCCCTGGACTGTATGTCCAGGAGGCCAATCATTTGTCAAAGAGTATGCAAACACTTAATCTGACTAACTTCTGGCAGATAACTCTCCAGAATGACTTTTCTAGTCTATTATCTCCAACAGGATACATGAGGATTCCTATATGCTAACATCTCTTCCAACATTTAGTATTGTTCTGCTTTATAATGTTTGCCGGTCTGATGGATCTAAAATAATATGTCATTATTGTTTTAATTTATAATTCTTTTGGTGAGTATGAATTTGAGCACCCCTTCACCACTGCTAGAAATTTGGTTTTTTTCTCTATGAATTGCCTGTTTGTATCATTTGTTCATTTTTCTATTCTGTTTCCTCTTTCTGTTGTTTTTGCTACAAAATATCAAGAAATGGCTGTGAGTGAAAGGAAAATACCTACATGAAGTAAAACGCACAACTAAAATGTATATACAAAGTGAAAGATTCAAGACAGCAGTTGTATAATATACAAAGAGAGCAGTTGTATAATACCTCATGGCAACCACCCTGAGGAAAAAGAAGGACATGATACTGTGGTGGGGGGCAGGGGGAGAGTTTCATTTTGAAAGGGAAATTCCAAATCAGAAGGAAAATCTTGTTCTAACTCCAATATTTAGGATAATGAATAGTGCCATTTTCTGCTATCTGGATGAATGACCTCAGATCATCAGAAAATTATTTGCTACAGGGAAAACAATCAAATTAAAAAAGGTTATTTGCATATAACACCTAAGGTTATGGTATGCAATACTTTACTGGTATATTTTAGGTTTAAATTTCCTTCTAACCAAATACCCAACATTGTTCTTTTGAATATTCAAGAACTGAATTTTACGTGGTATGTTCAAATGTTATTAAGCTTACCCCTTAAAAAAAAAAAAAAAAGAAGAGTATTTTCCAGAATTAAACTCAACAAAAGAAAAACCAGCTCTCTTGGAGTTCTTTCACTTTTCTGTACCTTCTCACTTCCTTTTAGTTTTATTTTTTGCCTCTTCTTTAGGAGAAATTAGATTTTTAAAAAAGCATCTTAATGATCTTTCCTTTATCTTTAATTAAATAACTTCCTTCTAATCAAATATTCAAATATTATGAAAGAGCATTTGGGCAAAAGGTGTAACATATTGGAAAAAAATAATACCCATTTACAAATTAGCACTTATTTGTCGTACGACAGTCCAGGTTTCACTAAATATGGGGTATGTGCATGTTGCTTAACTTCCCAGCTTCTTTACTTGTAAAATGTGGGTTAAAAATAATACTAGAGTATTTAAGCATTAAATGAAATGATACTTCATACTGCCTCCCTTCTCAGATATTTAAATCCTCACTTTTCCCCTCACTTCAGACAAATGACCTCACATTTTACAGAGATTATTTACAATAGCCAAGACATGGACACAATCAAAGTGTCTATCAATGGATGAATGATTTAAAAAATGTGACATATCTACACTACCAAATGTAAAATAGCTAGCTAGTGGGAAGCAGCTGCATAGCACAGGGAGATCAGCTTGGTGCTTTGTGACCACCTAGAGGCGTGGGATAGGGAGGCCAGGAGGGAGACACAAGAGGGAGGGGATATGGGGATGTATGTATACATATAGCTGATTTACTTTGTTATAAAGCAGAAACTAACACAACATTGTAAAGCAATTATACTCCAATAAGGATATTAAAGGAAAAAATGTGATATATATAACACACACACACACACACACACACACACACACACACACACAAAAAGAAGGAAACCCTGCCATTTGCAGCAACATGGGTAGACCTTGAGGGCATAATGTTAAGTGAAAAAAGTCTGACAGAAAAAGACAAGCACCATGTGATCTCACTTATATGTGGAATCTACAAAAATCAAACAAATTCATAGATACAGAGAACAGATTTCTGGTTACCACCCTACACAGGGCTGTGTAGGGTGGATGAAAGAGATGAAGAGGGTCAAAATATACTAAATTCCAGTTATTAAATAATGAAGTCCTAGGGATGTAATGTACAGCATGGTGACAATAGTTAATGATGCTGTAATGCATATTTGAAAGTGACTAAGAGAGTAGATCTTAAAAGTTCTCAAAGCAAGAAAAAAATTATTAACTGTGTCGTTATGGACATTAACTAAACTTACTGTGGTGATAAATTCATGATATTTACAAATTGTACATTGCATCGTTGTACACCTGAGACTAATACAATGTTATATGTCAATTATATTTCAACCAAAAAAAACAAAGTTTCTATTTAAAACTGTCATGGATATTGAATCTGAAAAAAAGGATTATTCTGAAATTAAAAGAAAGAAGTAGTCAGCAAATTATTTCAACCACCACCAAACTACTGCACACGATCACTATGGATTTAACCAGCAGTGACCTGTCAAACTGTGGAAAGGAACCCCTATGTGTTCACATCACCCTTATCTGGGTTTTGTGCCCTGCCTCCTGCTGGTAAGCACCCACCTTTTTTGTTTTGTTTTCTTTCCCCCCTTACAGGTTTGCATTTACCAAATAAATAAAACCATAGAATATATAACATTTTGATTCCAATTTATTTCAGTACACTTAATAAATCCATCCATGTTTTCGTTTGTATCAATAACATGTTCCTTTTCCCCTCTGATTCATATTCCATCGTATATATACAACTCAGTTTGTTCATCCATGCCCCAATTCAGGGACGTTTGGGCTGCTTATAGTTTTTGGCAATTACAAATAAAACCAAATACAAAGTAAAATAAATCTGTGTACAGGTTTTATGTAAACATAGTTTTCATCTTAATTGGATACAGTTGTAAATAAGGATGCAATTTCATTAAAAATATCAAACTGTTTTCTCAAACTGTTTTCTCAATGTTTTGCATTCTTTCCACTAATTTGTGACTATTCCAAACACTCTGTATCCTTGCCAGTACTTAGTATTGTCAAGTTTTTGTTTATGTGTTTATTTTGGCTGCTCTTGTGGGTAGGTAGAAGTATCCCAGGGTAATTTTAATCATTTTCCTAATGACTAGTAATGTTGAGAATTTTCCATGTGCTTACTTACCATCCATATATCTTCTTTGATAAAATGTGTATTCAAAATTTTTGCCCATTTTTAATGTGATTTTTTTTTTGTTTTCTTATAATGGTTTTTTTAAAGTTCTTTATATAACTGTGCACAAGTCTTTTATCAGATGTGTGATTGTAAATATTTTCTCTCATTCTTTACCTTGTGTTTTTCTTCTCTTAAGTCTTTCAAAGAGTAGTTCTTAGTATTGATAAAGTTTAATTTATTCATCTTTTTCTTTTATAAATCATGCTCTCAGTGTTATGTCCAAGAAATATATCCCTAACTCATGGTCATAAGGATCTTATCCAATGTTTTCTCCTAGAAATTTCATAGCTTTAGGATTATATTTACATCATCTGTGATGAATTAATCTACACTAGGGTGCAAGATACAGGTCAAGGTTCTTTTTTTTAATTCATCCCCAATTGATTTAACACAATTTATTAAAAACTATTATTTCTTCTTTGTGTTATCATTGCACCTGTGTTGAAAATAAACTGATCACATAAGTATAGGTCTACTTCAGGAATCTATTTGGTTGCATTGATCTACAAATTTCTGCTTTCTCCAAAACCACAATATCTCTATTATTATAGCTTTAGTAGATTTAAAAATCCGATCCTTTGAGTGTCAAACTTTGTTCTGTTTCAAAATTGTTTGGACTGTTAAGTTTCTTTACCTTTGCATATAAATTTTAGATTCAGCTTGTAGGTTTCTACTAAAATTTTTGCAAGAATTTTAATTGTAATTATGTTCGGGTCTTGCTATTTTGGTTTACGTTTTCTATCAATTACTGCAAAAGGAGGTTTAAAGCCTACAAAGGTAATTCTGGATTTGTCTTTTTCTCCTTTACATTCTATCACTTTTTATTAATGTATGTGAACCTCTTTTTTTAGGTTCCTATATACTTATGATTTTTATATTTTCTTGTAAATTGTTCCTTTCATCATCATGTAAGATCCTTCATTATTCCTGCCAGTAATGCCTGATTTGAAATCCACATTGTTGAATTTTAATGTATCTTCTCCAGCTTTTTCTTGCTTAGTATTTGCATGGACTAGCTTTTCCATCCTTTACCTTGAGCCTGTCTATGCCTTTACATTTACAGTGTTTCTCTTAGTTGGCTTTTACTTATTTATACGTTTGTGTACATATTTAATATATATATATATTAAACTTTGATATGTGCTACACTCTTAAATATTCCATTTTCTATCTTTTTTTCTCTTTGTCCTTCAGCTTGGGTAATTCCTTTCTAATATTTTTAAGTTCACTTATTCTTTCCTTGACAGTCTCAAGTCTACAAACAAGCCCCTTCAAGCCATGCTTTCTCTCTATTACTGTGTTTCTGGTTTTCCGGGATTTTCTTTTAGATTTTCTTATATTTTTTATCTCTCTGATGAAATTACCCATCTGATCATGTGCACTGTTCACTTTCCACTAGATAACATAACATATTAATAATAGTTATTTTAACTTCTCTGTCTGGCAATTGCATCATCTATGCTTTATCTAATCCAGTTCTATTCATTGTTTTCTCTAGCACTTTATCCTTGATTGTTTTTATGCCTTACTTTTGTTGTTATTGAAAGCAAGACATTTTAAATAGGGGATAAGAGACTAAAGGTAATTTTTTTTAATCAATATCTACAAATGGTCATTCTTTCCTTCTACTAGGTCTTTAGTGTAGTGGATGAATCCATCAAGTCAGGAGTTGAACTGGGCTTGAGATGTGTTTCTGTGGTTACTTTCAATGAACTAAGAAAGCATTTCTTTGATGCTATGGCTCCTCTCCTGTTTCTTCTTCAGCAGTAGACCAGTGTTCCTTGTTAGGTGAATCTTGTAGCCTTTTACTGGAGTGCAGGGAGGAGGGTTGTTCTCTCTTTTCTACTTAAGCTTCAGTCTTAGGACCACATCAAAGGGTCTTGGGAATAGGGCTTCTCAGTTGTCCTGCCTCACCTCCAGCTGTAGGTTTAGATCCATCACAAATTCCTGCCACTGTTTCAGTGGTAGATGACTTTATACTCTTTCCTTTCCTTAGCCAGAATTGGTTGTCAGTAGTACCCTAGGGGTAATAACATTTTTGGACCTTCCCTCAGCAGTTTAAAGCTTTATCTCTTTGGGAGAGATAGGTGTGGAGGATCTAGGTGAGATTCTCTGCCTCTATCACAGTGACTGCTGTTCCAGTACCCTAGTCTGCACCCTGAGGGAGGATTACTCCAAACTTTGGTCGATCCTTTTTGTAAATATTTCATGATGTCTGAGAAGAATCTGTTAGTGCATACAAATTCACCTTGTGTCTGTGGCCCTAGGGATTTTATATTCTCTTGTAAGCCTACATTTGGCCTTTAATATTTGTTAAAAAGTTTAGCTGAATTCTTCTGACCAGTATCTATCAGTATCTATTCCAGTTAAACAAGTGGTCATGTCCCATTTCTTCCTAGAGATGCATGTCTTCCTTAGATTCTGTGTTAGCCGGCTGTGCTGCCACCTCAGTTCTTGAATAGATTCAAGAAAAATTGAGATTTTTATGATGTCATGTACTTCTCATTATTTTAACATTATGATGTACTTTCCAGCTTTCTGCACCTTGAAGGGAAGCCAGGAGTCCAATGCATTTATTCTCCATCAGAGCCAGAGAATACTTTCTGAAACATATCTAACTCTTCTTCCTGATTAACAACATTCTAAGATTTCTTATTGCCTTTAGGATTAGAAGGAAACTTCTTAACATGATTTATAATTCCCTACAGCCCCATATTTCACAAATTTTCCTCTTACGTATTACAGTCCAACATATTAATGTTAGTATATTAATGCTGTCCTCCCTCCCTCCCTCTCTCTCTCTCCCCCACCCCCACCCCACCACCCCACCACCCCACCACCCCGCCTCTCTTTCTCTCCCTTCCTCTCTGTAGTGTAATGCCTGACATTAGGCTTTTGGTTGCCAAGGCATCCATTCAAAGACATCCATCTGAAAAAAACATATTGCCACCTATATGACACAACTACTCACAAAACAACTAAATAAGGAACCAGGTCACCCCCAGCCATGAAGTTCCCCTTTTAGAAAGACCTAGATAACTAATGGTTTCAGTGATCCTGTTTCTCCCTTTCCTGCACCTTAATTCTCACACTTAAGCTTTAAATTAGCCAATAGGAGTGAACCCTTAAAACCCTAGGCATGCCACTCTCAGACCCTAATAAAGACAACACCTCAGGTACACACTTCATTCCTCCTTCTCTTTCTCTCTCTCTTTCTCTCTCTTCCCATGGGGCCCCAATTGTGTTGTGTACACGCCAGAGACTATGAGTAACAAATCTTCTTCTTCAAAGTTCCCTGATGATTTTGCTGAGGTGCATCCTGCAATCGTAATAAGAACCACAAGGGCTGGTCCAGCCACAACACTGGCCCCAGTGGCAGTGGGGGGCAAAATCTTTGGGGATCATTATGGGTAAATATAGGCCCAGGTGAGTGCCTTAGGCATTCCTAGATGAGAACATCACTGTCAATAGCTGAGACTCACACAGTACTCACTCCTTTTCTTTCTCTCCCCACACCCCAAATTATCCATTCTTTCCTATATCTCATCTTTTGCATTTACTGTTCCATCTGCTTCAGAACTGCCCTACTGTTACCAAGAGTCCCTTCTCTGAATGATTATTATGTGATGGACCCTTTCAATAATTTTACTAAGTAAGATATGCATTACTGTAATCTAAAAACTTACATCACCTACGACAGATCCCTCTTCCCACCTTATCACTGTTATTTCTTAATTTTGTGCTTACTCTGTTTGTACTATTATTTTCTCTCATAAGTTGAGAATTAGTCTTTACCAGGACATTTATCTTTATCTCATACACCAGAAATAGTGTCTTGTTTTCTCTCTACTTATATCTGTGGATGGCTTTCAATACAATTTTATTTTAAAGACACATCATGACATAGAGAAAAATAAATACCTTAGTTACTCAGTATACTTCAGTGTATATAATGACATTATGAAACTACAAATATAAATTGTATTTTATATATATACATACATACAACTTTATATATTTTGTGTATATATATATATATATATATACAATTTTAATGTAGATTCCATTAAACTAGAGATTATGCCTTGAAACATGTCTCAAGAATTGTCTAAAAGCTTAATTTCAAAACCACATTACTAATATCCTAGTATATACTGTATTAGTATTCTTTGATTCACAGAGAAAATGCCTATATTCAGTGTATTTTTTAGGCTTTAATTCATTGTAGGAGGAAAGTACTTCCAAATAAGAGACAATACGTAACACCCATCTGAATAAAAATCTATTTAAATAATTGGTTTTACTTATACACACTTTAAAACATTTGAATTTACTGTATATTTCTCTCATATGTAAAATGTTCATTTATAGGTATATATACCCTCATGTGGGCTGACTGAAATTGCTGAAATTTCAAAAAATCATTTAGGATTACTAGCTCAGCCTGGAGTCAAATGACGTATTTGTCCCAAGGTTTTAAAAAAATGCCTTTCTCTGCCTTTCCCTTAGTTTTATATTTTTAGTAGTTTCCAACGTATCTTTAGCTTTCCTTCTCCTAACTGATCACAACCCGAAGAAAACACATTTGCACATGTCACATCTCTCTTCCCAAATATGTCAGGGAAGGCGCTAAACAATCCCCAGAATATACATAAGGTTGTCCAGGCACTGTTAATAATGAGCACTCTGCAAGCAACAGACCAGAGCTGGAAAATCCTTATGGATAAACTGTGACCTGAAGGAATATATTTAACCTCACTGAACCTCATTTTATCTATTTATAATGCTAACCGTACCAAAATATTGTTTAGATTAAAATGTTTTAAGCCAGGCAATGGAAACGCACCTAATATACATTTGTAATAGACTTTACCTACTACTGCTTTTATTAACTATTTTTATTGTTACATGAAAGGGATTATTTGTCACAGTGTGGATAGCACGTGTATTGCAAAATGAACGCTCTCTGTAAAGCACTGGAGCCAACTTTTAAATTATTTATGACCATACACATTTTCCTAAGTGTTTCCCTAGAAGACAATTTCTATGTGTACTATCAAAGGAAAATTGCACCAAGTGGAGTTAAAGAACCAAGGATGACTTTATTCAAGACTATAGCAAGAGGGGGTCCAGTCTGAGATGGCGCCATAGGAAGACCCTGAACTCACCTCCTCTCAAGACCTACATATAGAGCCATTCCTCCTGAAGAAGAACTGAAGGCTGACTGAACAGCTGCCTCTCAAAAAACAATAAAGGGATCACACTGAGATAGGCAGGAAACACAGAGCCATGGCGTCAATGGGAACCCCATCCCAGACACAGAGACTTGCAGTAGGGAGAGAAATCACTGAAGGGCCTGCACTAAGACTCACCTACCTTGGGACACAGTGAAGAAACAGCAGTGTAAAGGGCATATAGACTATATATAAAAGACACACATTCACTAACCCTAGAGTATATGCCAAATGGGCAGGGGACTACTAAAACTCTCTCAAGGGTCAGAGGCACCAGAGGGCACCATTTTTTTGTGCCCTCTCCCTTGATAGCCCAGACAAAAACACGGTACAGGCACTCTAGCCAGTCTTCCAAGGCTGCACCAGCATACCCGAGGCCCCTAGCCAACACCAGCTCCAGCTGGCACCCAAGGCGGCCACAGTACAGCATCCTTTGGACCCCTGCCCACACCAAACCCAACTCTAGCTGCTCCAACAAGGAGCCCTGGCATGGTGCACCCCAGGATCCCTCCAGCCCACACCCACCCCAGATCCAGCCATCCTGCCAATTCAGCCCCAGTGCAACATGCTCTGGGACCCTCCCAGGCAATGCTCATTCCAGATCCAGGTGGTCTGCCAAAGCCATCCACATACACAATCACACAGACGATGTGCTGACAGATGGCCATACATTCAAGACCAGGAGAAGTAACTGTCTCACCTAATTCATTAAACAAACAAGCAATGAAAAAAAAACAAACATAAAGACCCACACACATAGTAAGTCAAACAAAGTGAGGACACAGAGGAATATATTCCAAATGAAGGAACAAATAAAGCCCCAGAAAAAAACACCCAAATGAAAGAGAGATAAGTGATTATCTGAGGAAGAGTTCAAATAATGTTCACAAATATGCTCCCCAAACTCAAAAGAAGAATGGAGGAACACAGTGAAAATACCAACAAATAGCCAGAAAATAGAAGTAAGAACAAATCAGAGATGAAGAAGACCATAACTAAAATGAAAAATACACTAGAGATAATCAAAAGCAGATTAGATGATATGGAAGAATGGATCAGGGATGTGGAAGACAAAATAGGGGAAATCACCCAATCAGAAGAGCAAAGAGAAAAAAAGAATTTTAAAAAAACGTGGGTAGTTTAAGGGATCTCTGGGACATCAAATGTACTCTTTCACATTGTATGAGTCCCAGAAAGAGAAGAGAGAAAGTAAAGGGCAGAAAACCTATTTGAAGAAAAAATGGATGAATATATATATAGATATACATGAATCTCATGGTAAGCACAAACCAAAACCCTATAAAAGATACAAAAAATACTAAAGAGAAAGAAGCTCAAACATAAAATTAAGGAAAATCCTCAAGCCGCAAGAGATGAGACCAAGAGAAGAAAGAACAGAGAACTACAAAAGCAAGGAGAAAGTGATGAACAAAATGTCATTAAGTACATACCTAACAATAACCAAGTTAAATATAAATGGAATAAATGATCCAGTCAGAAGACACAGGGTGGCTGAATGGATAAAAAAACAGCACCTGTAGATTGTTTTGGTTAGTACAGTCATTTTCACAATATTGATTCTTCCACTCCAGGAGCATGGTATATCTCTCCATCTGTTTGTGTCATCTTTGATTTCTTTCATCAGTGTTTTATAATTTTCTGAGTAGTGGCCTTTTGCCACTAGGTGGGTTTATTCCTAAGTATTTTATTCTTTTTGCTGCAATGGTAAATGGAACTGTTTCCTTAATTTCTCTTTCTGACCTTTTGTTGTTAGTGTAGAGGAAAGCAAGAGATTTCTGTGCATTAATTTTGTATCCTGCAACCTTACCAAATTCACTGATTTCTTCTAGTAGTTTTCTGGTGGCATCTTTAGGATTCTCTATATATAGTATCATGTCATCTGCAAACAATGACAGTTTTACTTCCTGTTTTCCAATTTGTATTCCTCTTATTTCTTTTTCTTCTCTGACAGCCGTGGCTAGGACTTCCAATACTATGTTGAATAATAGTGGCAAAAGTAGACACCCTTCTTTTATTCCTGATCTTAGAGGAAATGCTTTCAGTTTTCCACCATTGAGAATACTACCCAAAGCAATCTACAGGTTCAATGCAATCCCTATCAAATTACCAATAAAATTTTTCATAGAATTAGAACAAAAAATTATACAATTTGCATGGAAACACAAAAGAACCCGAATAGCCAAAGCAATCCTGAGAAAGAAAAACACTGCTGGAGGAATCAGGCTCCCCAACTTCAGACTATACTACAAAGCTACAGTAATCAAGACAATATGGTACTGGCACAAAAACAGAAATATAGATCAATGGTACAGGATAGAAAGCCCAGAGATAAATCCACGCACCTATGGTCACTTAATCTATGACAAAGGAGGCAAGAATATAAAATGGAGACAAGATAGCCTCTTCAATAAATGGTGCTGGGAAAACTGGACAACTACATGTAAAAGAATGAAATTAGAATACTACCTAACACCATACACAAAAATAAACTCAAAAGGGATTAAAGACCTAAATGTAAGACCAGACAGTGTAAAACTCTTAGACAAAAGCATAGGAAAAACACTCTTTGACATAAACCACAGCAAGATATTTTATGACCCACCTCCTAGAGTAGTGAAAATAAAAACAAAAATAAGCGAATGGGACCTAATGAAACTTAAAAGCTTTTGCACAGCAAAAGAAACCATAAACAAGACAAAAAGACAACCCACAGAATGAAAGAAAATATTTGCAAATTAAGCAACAAAGGATTAATCTCCAAAATACACAAACATCTCATGCAGCTCAATATCAAAAAAACAAACAACCCAATCAAACAATAGTCTGAAGACCTAAACAGACATTTCAGCAAAGAAGACATACAGATGGCCAAGAGGCACATGAAAAGATGCTCAACAGTGCTAATTATTAGAGAAATGCAAATCAAAACTAGAATGAGGTATCACCTCACACTGGTCAGAATGGCCAACATCACAAAATCTACAAACAATAAATGCTGGAGAGGGTGTGGAGAAAAGGGAACCCTCTTGCACTGTTGGTGGGAATGTAAATTGATACAGCCACTATGGAGCACAGTATGGAGGTTCCTCAAAAAATTACAGATAAAATTACCATATGACCCAGCAATCCCACTACTGGGCATATACCCTGAGAAAACCATAATTCAAAAAGAGTCATGTAACAAAATGTTCACTGCAGCTCTATTTACCATATCCAGGACATGGAAGCAACCTAAGTGTCCATCAACAGATGAATGGATAAAGAAGATGTGGCACATATATAAAATGGAATATTACTCAACCATAAAAAGAAACGAAATTGAGTTATTTGTAGTGAGGTGGATGGACCTAGAGTCTGTCATACAGAGTGAAGTAGGTCAGAAAGAGAAAAAAAATACCATATGCTAACACATATATATGAAATCTAAGGGAAAAAAAGGTCATGAAGAACCTAGGGTTAAGACGGGAATAAAGACACAGACCTACTAGACAATGGACTTGAGGATGTGGGGAGGGGGAAGGGTAAGCTGTGACAAAGTGAGAGAGTAGCATGGACATATATACACTACCAAGCTTAAAATAGATAGCTAGTGGGAAGCAGCCGCATAGCACAGGGAGATCAGCTCGGTGCTTTGTGACCACCTAGAGGGGTGGGATAGGGAGGGTGGGAGGGAGAGAGACGCAAGAGGGAAGAGATACGGGAACATATGTATAGGTATAGCTGATTCACTGTTATAAAGCAGAAACTAACACACCATTGTAAAGCAATTATACTCTAATAAAGATGTTAAAAAAAAACAGGTGGAATGTAAACATACCTAGAATTAAAATTGAGAGAGAAATATGCATAATAGCTAAAAAACAGAGATGTAGCATTATTACTGTATTTCACAAATACACTCATGTTTTCATTTTGAATTAAGTAGCCTAACAACAAAGAGCATATAACAAGTAATCACTAAAAAAAAAAAAAAAATGATGTTAGACTTGAATGGCTCAAAAGAGGTTTAAGGAATTCTAAGAAACTGGTCTTGTCACCTTTAAGGATACTTGGCTTCTCTGAGGGTTCACAGTGTCTGTCTGTTCACCTGTCCATCAGTTTGGTGGGTTTCATTTAAGTCTCTATACCAATTTGAATGATCAAGAGATACTAATTTAAAGAAATTTCTGTATGCAACTAGTCTTGCTTTCCTCCCCTAATATGCTATTTTTAATTGTCTTAATTCTGAAATAATTCATCACATAAGATAAATTTTAAGTTAGACACTGAACATTAATCTCTGAACACATGTTCCCTGCACTCAAAGAACTATCTCACAGAAGCAACCACAGAACTACCTAAAAATAACAGGAAAGTTAAAAGTTAATGAAATCAGAAAGAATATGTTCAAAGGTTAGACAGGATTTAGGAGTTGAGAAAGAGAAAGCATAGGTGAATAGCAATGAATTATTTAGCTAGCATTTTTCTTTGACAAATATAATTTGGTCTCAGCATCCTTATGAATTTAGAATGAATTCATTAAAAGTTACTATAAAAACAGAAGCCAAGCTGTAGTTTAGATTTTTTTAGAATATATCAATGAGTCAGAAGTTTTTCTTAAAATGCCTCAAGGAGTCAAAAGTTCTTAGCTATACTGATTATTTCCTTTTTTACTGGCTCCTGAAGTTTTGAAAGTACCAGTATTGTAAGGAATAAAAAGGACTGAATAAAATACCTGACTGCTTATCTGGAAAAGGTTTCTTCTTATTACTATGACATTTTCCACCTTAATTCTATTTTTATATGCTTTTACAACTTCCTCTGATGGTCAATAAATAAGCTAATGAGCTTTGCTAATTAGATTTTTTTTAGTAGACTCCACTTAATTTGCTTATTTTCCTGCATGTTCCCCTTTTCATTTATTTTTTTCTTTTCTCTATTTTTTATAGTTCTCATACTCTTGTTTTGCTAAGCAATGGGAGTCTAAATATTGTTTGAAATACATGTATTAGGTGGGATGTTCTCAGTTACCCTACAGTAAAAACTCAGACATTCTTCCCCCACCCCTAGACAGCGCTAGGCAGACTTGTGAATCATTTCTTTGTCACCTACAATGTTTCCTCTTCATTTCTTTCTTCCTTAACCCCAAATCCTTCACACTGGTATTTCCAGGAACATTTGTCCCCATCTCAGAAATAATCCTCCTGCATCACATCATCTCATAAGAACCTAATACCCTCATGAAAGTGTAGGTAAAACAGCTTAATAGAGAAAATGTGAAAATTTACCAATAATACCCACTTAGTAAGAAAAGACCAAGCTTTTACCCAAAGAAACTAAACATGCATTTAGTTATTAATTTTTAGACATCAGTGAACCATGTAAGAGGTGTGGATGGGTTTTAGGTATGTAATAGGATGAGGAAGAGGGGAACAGGGAAGTTCAGCATTTATGAGGATCCTGAGAACGTAAATAGAGTTCTACCCCAATTCATCGACCTAAAAGATAACCACCCCTCCAAATGGATTTATTAGTTTGTTCTATATGATTAATCAATTACCCGCATTATCACCCCCATGCCAGAGTATCATGTCGTGAGCCAGTGAACATTATTTTGTTTGTCTGTCTGTTTGCTTTGGTATTGTTCTTCTCTAAAGAATTAATCTAATGAAGAGTATGATATTTCAATAAGACACAGTGATAAAAGACTGCTCCATGATAAAATGGCCAACATAGTTACAGCAACATAGTTACAGTGGGAAATAAATTCAGGTTTTTTTTGAGACTTTATGAACAAATAAGATTTAAAAATCATTTTTCTTATGCTATTAAGTAAGATAGTCTAAATAAAAAGTTACATATTTTTAATTTTCAAGGAATATACGGAAAACTTAATAGATTTTGAGTCATGTCTAAGTGCTATTGCAGTCTTCACATATTAGAGATAATGACTTGACACATCTAGTTAATAATTTAATCAATTTACAGAGGCTTCCTGTCAATCAAGCTAAAAATACCCAGAGACTCAATATTTCTGACCCTCAAATAAAAGGAGAAACAAAAGGAGATGCCAACGCCATATGATGTCCACATACGTAAGATCAACTATAGCTTAGGTACACACAGAAAGAATAATGTTTTGACAGAGCATGAATTAAAAATGAGACACCTGGCTTCCCTGGTAGTGTAGTGGTTGAGAGTCAGCCTGCCGATGCAGGGGACACGGGTTCGTGCCCCGGTCCGGGAAGATCCCACATGCCGTGGAGCGGCTGGGCTTGTGAGCCATGGCCACTGAGCCTGCGCGTCCGGAGCCTGTGCTCCGCCACAGGAGAGGCCACAACAGTGAGAGGCCCGCGTACCGCAAAAAAAAAAAACAAAAAAAACCCAAACACACAGGCTGACATATTTTCAGTATTAACAGTAACCTATTTTAATCAGAGACATTTTATGTTTGTGTGCCATAGAGTAGCATACAAATATAACTAGGAATATCTCAAGAGATTTAATAAATTTAATTAAACAAGGTATTAATATTTCATGTTTTACATGACAGTTTAAAAAGATAGTAAAGTTTTTTTAAAAGTACAAATCACCAGAATTCTTCCAACACTGCTTTTTAAAAGTGGAAGTTTATGATACTAAATGGAAAATGTTTTGAGCAAGATTACCAGTGAGCAACTAAAAGAGTAAAAGAGAAAATAACCTACCAATTATCTTACACACTGAGATCTTACTATAGATAATACTTTTCCATAGGGACAGACACAATTTGTTGACATAATGAACTACCAGTTTTGCAAAGATACAAAAGGATATTCTTGTAAGGTAGGCAGTATGATTTTAGCAAGCTATCAAATCTAAAGTATTTGTAATGAATGGAATGAACTGAATAAAAGTTAAAGAGAATTGAAAGAGGAGGAGGGATAGGGCAGGGGAGGGGCAGGAAGAATAGAACAGAAAAAAGAGCAGCCTTCTGAATTCCAAACTCATGAGAAATGAATTTTTGTTACCTCCGCTTCCTCTTTTGCTTTCCGTACATATATATTTGAATGGATCCTCCTGTAAACAGAAAAGTCTCCCAGGGTACCAACATGTTGTAGCAAGTTGAATAAAACTCTCCCTTTCAATTCATTCTTTGCTCTAAAACCCAATGCAGTTAGATAAAATATCTTTTACATCTTCTGGAAAAATCTCGGTTATTTGTAAAGTGAGACAAACTTTTTTCTAGACTAGATTGTTTTCCTTTGTATCTTTCCCTGGCACATAAGTATGAAGCTTTTGTCTTTTCTGAGAAAGCCAGAATTATAGGCTTATTTTACTTATTTATGAAACAGAAACAGACACAGAAAACAAACTTAACCAAAGGGGAAAGTCGGGGCGGGGGGAGGGATAAATCAGGAGTTTGGGATTAGCAGATACAAACTATTATATATAAAATAGATAAACAACAAGGTGCTACTGTATAGCACAGGGAACTATATTTAATACCCTATAAAAATCATAATGGAAAAGAATATGTATTTATATGTATAACTAAATCCCTTTGCTGTACACCGGAAATTAACACATTATAAATCAACTATACTAAAATAAAATAAACATATAGGCTCATTTAAAATTTTCTTTAACCTTAATCATTATCCAT
Organism: Grampus griseus; assembly: GCF_964374135.1. Lineage (NCBI taxonomy): Eukaryota > Metazoa > Chordata > Mammalia > Artiodactyla > Delphinidae > Grampus > Grampus griseus. The sequence goes on from NC_139017.1 coordinate 8,100,278, forward strand.
TCTTTGGCAAAACTACCCTTCCATTTTACTCTGCAGAGTTGACTATGAATATAGCACTTTGCATGTCGATTAAACACAGTATAATGTCTTCAGAGGCCATGAAAGGTCTTGTCTGCTTAAATCCCCAGGTAAAAAGTACAGGAAAATATATCCATATATATGTGAGAACAATTCAGGTGCTCAAGATCTTAAATTGTTAGTAAGGTGTGTCACTAACCAAATATATTAGCTATGAATTTAGTTTCTACTCACAGTTGTTATATAGATAACATATAAATATCTTCAATACTGAGTCTCAGAGAGACATGTTAGAAAACATTCAATCACATTAAATTATAATCTTTGCGTGAAGTCTTTAATTTCAAGTAAGTCGGACAAAAAAACCCAATTTTATAATTAAAAAAATTAGAATCCAGTTTTATTAAGGAATTTAAATAGACTAATGTCCTGTCTATTATCCTCATCACTCAATTTCTTGAATATTCAAAAGTGGCTTTGATCAGTATTTTTCGGTTCCTTTTCTCCACCATGCCCATCATTATGTGGTTTTCCCTATAAATTGGTAAAGAAGTAGAGGACTGATGAAACTGCATAGTGCAAAATAAGAAGCACTGACTCCACAAGAGCTTTTATATTACCCCCAAAGAGTTTAAAAAACAGGCCCTAGTTTCCAGAACTCTCCAGAGTTCTCCAGAACTCAAATCTTTTAGTGTGACTCTTTTAAGTTGTGTAAGAAATACCATGTTCTTAATTCCAGAGAGCCAGTTGTTACTTTACATAGGAAGATAATCCGAATCATCAATTTCCTTACAGCCATTGAACGAATATATTTCAGGCACTACGCTTGGGCTAGAAATAAAAAATATATATAAAAAAAGAAATTTTCTTGCTCTTAAACTTAGAAGAATTTATTCAAATTAACAAAATGTTTACTTTAAAAGACATGAGTGACCTGGGACTAAGTGAGGGAGATGCCCAGAGAGCAACTGAATCATTGAGAACAAGTAGGAAAACAGAGGGGTCATTCTGGCAGGTCATAATCTCTGCTCTGGAATCCAGTTCCAGCAGACCGCAATCACTCCCCCGGCTTCCAGTTCTACATTTTAACAATTTTTAAGCAGGAAATTACTTAATACAGGGTTTTACCTAAAACTGTAGGAAGAAGAGGGAAAACAGGCTCTAGGCAAATTTCTAGTTTCTTTTTCTGGTTTGAACTTATCTAAAAATAGGAATTGAGATCCCTTTCCCCCAGGCCCCCTCATCCTCAGCACACACATAGTATAACTGAAGATATATAAACCATGAACATTTGAGACTTACTGACATCAGTCAAGTCTCCAGGTAGAGGTCCAAGGAATTGGCCCTGAAGAGTCCAGAATAAAAGGATTCCTCCATCAGAGAATGCTATTTAAAGTAATAATTCCTCTGTAACCATTGAAAATGCATGTATTTACTTGACAATATTATGCGATAAGCAGTAGGAATACAAAGACCAAAGGCACAGTCCATGTACTCAAGAAATCCATTGCCTCTTGAAAGAGACAAGTCATCCAGTAGTTATACTGAAGTGTAGTCAAGTGCTATAAAGGATGTAATCATAGGATATTAAAATGGTACAGAAAATACTTTTTTATTCCTATGAAGGTCCCTGCTTATCTACCTCTTGCCTTTCAACAAGCTGATACTGAATTACCTGAACTTCACTATCACTCTCACAGGCATAATTGTCATTTCCACGATAACTATTTCTTACCAGTCACTAAATCTCACCCAGCCCTGCTCTCCTGCCTTGATCTGCATGGATTTGATTGCATGACCTCATGACAGGCTCTGTCTGCTGGACAGCAACCAGACCATGAACTTTAGGGAAGCAGGGTGGCCAAGGACAAAAGAAAGTCTACATGGGGCAGCCCGGAATAACCGGGTTTGATCAGGGAACAGTACTGAGTGTGTAGACTATGGAAGAGGATTGAGTATGTAAATAGAGTGTTGTCAGGAGCAGTTACCTAAAAGGAGGGGAAAGTTTGTCAAAGTATGACTTTGTTTACTTTGAAATCTGTCCCCATAATATGCTATTATTTATATGTTTATTAATATGTTAAAATTTTAATATGCAAGTCCGCCTATATGAAATCCTTATTTTCCTGCAGCATGTTTGAAAAGACAAGGAGAAAATCTACAGCCTGAATTTGTTACTAACAGCTTATTGTTGCAAGAACTTCATACTAAAAATTACTATTAAATTGGAAATATGTTATCTGATATAACAATACCTTAACATGTAATTATCTTTATTAGACTAGTCACCTCCAATGATCATAAGGGAATGGGAAAAAGAGCCAACACATGGAGATGGTCCTTAACAGAGATTCGAGATTGAGAGGGGGAAGAGGGGTCATTGGAGGGTGGGGCTCAAGCATTTGAAGTTTAAAAGCTTTGGAAGGATAAAAAAATAGTGAGAGGGAGGGTATTTTGGGCCACAAAATAGTCTGAGATTCACTTTCCACATGCCACAGTACTATCACTGCATAAAGAGATTTGGGATGAAAGCCAGATCAAGAAGTGCTTAGCGCTATGATTCTGCCTAGTGAGCACTTTTCTAAAAAGTCTCACTAATTAATTAACACGTAGGTTTTTCTCCCATTGTTTCTTTCTTCCCTTGCCCCTTCCACTGCTAGAAAGAAATCCCAAGAAAATGGCCTTCTGGCCACCAATATAATTTTGAAGATGAAGGTCAGAGCCCAAAATTCTTCCTAATTTTTATTTAAACTAGATTTCAGGCCTTAACTAGAAACTCTTATCGTTCTCCTATCATTCTTTCAGTGAAAACACAGCTTAGATTTCAAGTTCCGAATACTTACAAGATACTTTTAACATATGAAAAATACCTGTGCAAGAATGATCAATTTGTTTATTGCTTCAAATTTAATTTTAGCTTCTATGGTAATGTTAGCGATTAGCTATGTGAAATGCTATTAAGTACAACGAGCTTGTTACAAATATTTCCTAAAGAACAGAAGCAGAAATACCAAAATAAATGCTTCAAGTTAAGAATTACAAGAATAGGGACGTCCCTGGTGGTCCAGCGGTTAAGACTCCATGCTTCCAATGCAGGGGACCCAGGTTTGATCCCTGGTCAGGGAACTAGATCCCGCATGCTGCAACTAAAGATCCCGCATGCCACAATCAGAACGCGGCGCAGCCAAATAAATAAGTAAATAAATGTTTTCTTTAAAAAAAGGAGCTATTAAAAAAAAAAGAATTACAAGAATAGGGCCTCCTCTTACGGATTACCAGTGTGTATGTATGTGAATGTATGTATATGTATGACCAGTATGTATGTATGTATGTGTGTATATATGTATATATATATATATAAAATATACACACATACATATGTATCACCCGTAATATTGGCTTCAGAACTGTTCTAAATGTTAAAAAAATAAAATTAAGAAAATAAATAACTTGATGCAAATGCAGCCTTAAATCTCTGTAGGAAATTGAACTCGAAATCAAGATATAAAATCATTTAGGGGATATTTTTGGCAAAGATAATCTTTCAGGACCAGAATTCTTTGACAGAAAGAAGCACCAATTTCAATTTGCAAAAAGCCACTCAGGTGTGAAATGTGCCTTTCTCCCCAAAGCCTCCGTTCCATTGGTGCAGAGTTCAGTCAGTACCATGTACCCTGCATCACCTCAGCTACAACAATAAAATGTGGGCATATTCTCAACTTTAAGTATATCCAGCCATGACTACAGTAATTGTGAAGCTTCAGTGACTTTATTTTCACTTTGAATATTTCCTTTAATTGTCAACTCAGGTGTTTTTATTTGCCAATTTCTTATCAGTGATAACCATAAATCAACGAGAAATGCTACTTTCAGAGAGAAAATGACACAAATATCTCGCACATTTACTCAGCATGCAGTTGACAGGTTTATTAATTCCATCAGTATTTACTGTATATTCTTCTGCAAGAGACAAAATAAATTGGTTTGCCTCATTCAGTATAACTTAGTTTTATAAGAATGCAGTCTTATGAAATGTCACAGAAAGGTTCACGGCAAAAAGTACAAAGGAAAGTAAACCCTTCCTTTCTTGGCATATTCACTCTCACACAAGAGGTAAAGAATAGATAAGAGCTTATATTCCAGAAGAGGGTGAAAGAGGAAAATATACAGATTCACAAATAGTCCCAACTTACTGGGTGAATAACAGAAAAAAAACAATCAACCTATTAGGTCTCCCCATCATATAATAAAATATCATGCAACTAAATGAAAGTAGTCTTGCAAATCAGAAACCCTAGGTTTGGATAACAGTCCCGACACCAGCTAGGGGGCCTTGGGAAAGTCATATAATGTCAATGGGATTCAGTTTCATTATTTGCAAAATATTAAAGTATCTGTATTTTAAAGACAGCATAAAGCTTAAATAATTATCTAGCATCACAGCCTGGAACACAGTAGTCTCTCAATTAAATATACATAAATGAATACTTTTCCTCTAACCTTTTCTGATTTCTTTTCACTTTTTTTCCTTTCTATTTAAGTAATATATTTCTGTACCCATACATTTAATGTTAACAGCTCTGTGTAGGGGAAGCAACTACAAACAAATGGAATCTTACTTATGTTTTTGTGTCATCTCTAATTATTTTTTCTTAAGTGCATTACGGTCACTCATTTCTGTCAGTTAGCTTAGGTCTGAAAAGTCCTGTAGAGCATTTACATTTCTGTAAACCGTGGCAATTGACTAGACTCACAGAATGACCTTTGACTGTAGAAAGTACAGATCTTCATTTAAGCAAAAAAGTAGTAATTCAATAAGTATTCTAATAGTTGCCTCCTGTAAATGGATATTTGCCAAGCTTTTAAGTCACATTAGATAATGTATATAAGGAAGGAGAAGGAAACATAGGGAAGGAGATCAAAGATAAAGTGAGGAATCATGCATATGATTGTCCTAGGAGACTATTTTCAGGATAAGAACACTTCATTAATAGATAGCCTACAATTAACAGTTACTTTTTAATGACTATAATTAACTTATCATGGAAAGAACACTGGATTTAGAGCTAGATGATTAGTTTGAGTCTAGTAACTACTCTCAGCATATAAACTTGGTCAACTCTCTTAATATTCTGCAATCTAATTTACTGCACATATCAAATGGTAATAATCACCTCTCGTGAACCTCACTGAGTTGTTATATAATTTAAGGTATATTAAATATATATGAAAATGATTTCTAAGTAGTAAGCAGCATTATAACTATATTATAGGTATCAGTGACGTTGAAGATCTTTCCCAAGGGAAAGATAGAGAGGTATCTTGTCACTTAGTGAGTTAACTGCCACAAATGGAAATACTCCATAATGAAAAAAGAATGAACACAGTCTGAAAGACCCTTCCACCACCTTTACTATGTGCAAGTCTCATAGTTTCATTTTCTTATTTGTAAATTAGGGATTGTCATGATTACTTAATAAGATCATAGGTTGTAAATGAAATACCGCACATAAACAGTCTAGCCGAGTACACACTTTCATTCAATGCTCCAATTTTACTGTCCATTTCTAAAAACCAGGGCTGACCTCAAACAAAATAGTTAAGTACTTTGCCTTCAGGGACCCAAATCTCTCTCCACTCTGGGTAAACAAGCTATCACAGCACTCCTAGATCCTGACCCTACGGTACTCACTCTGCTTCCCTGTATTCAAGAGTCTGTTGAGTCATCACTCCACGTTTACGGCACACCTCTGATGAGCCAAGCACAAAAACTAACAAAATACCCCTGCCCTTGATGTGCTCCCACTGACAGCAGAGAGGTACCTAAATATTCTACGCAGGGAGAGTGAAGTCAGAAGTGGAAGATTTCTCCCGCAGGACATTAGAGAATGACAGCACTCATGCAGAATCAAGTCTTTTCTGATCCGCTTTAGAATCCCTTCACAGCAAACAGCTCTCCAGCCTGTATGTCTTAACACTTCTGATGAATGTTCGTATGTATTCGGTCATATTTTTAACTACAGGAACATACATTTCTGCTATGAGAAAAATCTATTTGGATACCACTGAGTAAAAGATTAACACAGGGAGAGAAATTTAAACGTTAATAAAATGTTAATAAAATGAGGATGACAATCAATATAGATTCTCTTCTCAGTCATCAGAAAGAAGGAAAAATACGTTATGGGTGGAAAAAAACCATTAACATTGATCATGTGCTTTAGGGACAGATTTTGATTATTTAGATTTTGTAAATTTAAATTTTGCAAATTTAAATTTTGTAAATGAACTTGTTAAAGATAGAAAGATATACTGATTACAATAATTTTCTACACATAGGACTCAGGAAAGAAGAATTTTGGATATATGTATCTTTTTTTTAGTCATCATCAGCATGTCAACACAACTTGACTTTTATTTGCCTACCTATTTAAATGGAAAATTTCAGAAAACTTTTATAGTAAGACAGAAAAGGAGACACTTGAGTGTGAATTTCCCAAGGACTTCTATTAGAAAGACTGCACATTAATGGATACATTTGAGAAATTACGTTTGGATCCCAGGTGACAATGATTTGAGAGAATACTAAGCTGTTTTCAAGTTTCAGGAACTGAATGATTGCAAAACATAGGAGCTGTGAATCTTAAGGGAACTAATCCAGAGTCATGTGAAGAAAATTTTAGCAGAAAAGGGAAAAAAATTAGCTAGTTTCTCAACATTATTTTTTTTAACATCTTTATTGGAGTATAATTGCTTTACAATGGTGTGTTAGTTTCTGCTTTATAACGAAGTGAATCAGCTATGTGTATACATATATCCCCATATCTCCTCCCTCTTGCGTCTCCCCCCCCACCCTCCCTATCCCACCCCTCTAGGTGGTCACAAAGCACCGAGCTGATCTCCCTCTGCTACGTGGCTGCTTCCCACTAGCTATCTATTTTACATTTGGTAGTGTAGATATGTCCATGCCACTCTCTCACTTCATCCCAGCTTACACTTCCCATTTGCCATGTCCTCAAGTCCACTATCTACATCTGCATCTTTATTTCTGTCCTGCCCCTACGTTCTTCAGAACCTTTTTTTTTTAGATTCCATATATATGTGTAAGCTTACAGTACTTGTTTTTCTCTTTCTGCCTTACTTCACTCTGTATGACAGACTCTAGGTCCATCCACCTCACTACAAATAACTAAATTTCATTTCTTTTTACGGCTAAGTAATATTCCATTGTATATATGTGCCACATTTTCTTTATCCATTCATCTGTAGTTGGACACTTAGGTAGCTTCCATGTCCTGGCTATTTTAAATAATGCTGCAATGAACATTATGGTACATGACTCTTTTGAATTATGGTTTTCCCAGGGTATATACTCAGTAGTGGGATCGCTGGGTCATAGGGTAATTCTATTTTTAGTTTTTTAAGGAACCTCCATATTGTTCTCCATAGTGGCTGCATCAATTTACATTCCCACCAACAATGCAAGAGGGTTCCCTTTTCTCCACACCCTCTCCAGCATTTATGGTTTGTAGAATTTTTGATGAGGGCCATTCCGACCAGTGTGAGGTGATACCTCATTATAGTTTTGATTTGCATTTCTCTAATGATTAGTGACATTAAGCAGTCTTTCATGTGTTTGTTGGCAATCTGCATATCTTCTATGGAGGAATGTCTATTGAGGTCGTCTGCCCACTTCTGGATTGTGTTGTTTTTCTTTTTTAATATTGAGCTACATGAGCTGCTTGTATATTCTGGAGATTAATTCTTTGTCAGTTGTTTCATTTGCAAATATTTTCTCCCATTCCGAGGGTAGTCTTTTCGTCTTGTTTGTGGTTTCCTTTGCTGTGCAAAAGCTTTTAAGTTTAATTAGGTCACATTTGTTTCTTTTTGTTTTTATTTCCATTTTTCTAGGAGGTGGGTCAAAATGTCCCTTGCTGTGATTTATGTCATAGAGTGCTCTACCTATGTTTTCCTCTAAGAGTTTTAAAGTGTTCGGCCTTACATTTAGGTCTTTAATCCATTCGCAGTTTCTTTTTGTGTATGGTGTTAGGGATTGTTCTAATTTCATTCTTTTACATGTAGTTGTCCAGTTTTCACAGCACCACTTATTTAAGAGGCTGTCTTTTCTCCACTGTATATTCGTGCCTCCTTTATCAAAGATAAGGTGGCCATATGTGCGTGGGTTTATCTCCGGACTTTCTATCCTGTTCCATTGATCTATATTTCTGCTTTTGTGCCAGTACCATACTGTCTTGATTACTGTAGCTTTGTAGTATAGTCTGAAGTCCAGAAGCCTGATTCCTCTAGCTGTGTTTTTCGTTCTCAAGATTGCTTTGGCTATTCAGGGTCTTTTCTGTTTCCATACAAATTGTGAAATTTTTTGTGCTAGTTGTGTGAAAAATGCCATTGGTAGTTTGATAAGGATTGCATCAAATATGTAGATTGCTTTGGGTAGTATAGTCATTTTCACAATGTTGGTTCTTCCAATCCAAGAACATGGTATAACTCTCCATCTGTTTGTATCATCTTTAATTTCTTTCATCAGTGTCTTACGTTTTACTGCATACAGGTTTTTTCTCTCTTTAGGTATATTTATACCTAGGTATTTTATTCTTTTTGCTGCAGTGGTAAATGGGAGTCTTTCCTTAATTTCTCTTTCAGATTTTTCATCATTAGTGTACAGGAATGCAAGAGACTTCTGTGCATTAATTTTGTATCCTGCTACTTTACCAAATTCACTGATTAGCTCTAGTAGTTTTCTGGTAGCATCTTTAGGACTCTCTATGTATAGTATCAAGTCATCTGCAAACAGTGACAGAATTACTTCTTCATTTCCAATTTGGATTCCTTCTATGTCCTTTTCTTCTCTGATTGCTGTGGCTACAACTTCTAAAACTATGTTGAATAACAGTGGTGAGACTAGGCAACCTTGTCTTGTCCTGATCTTAGTGGAAATGCTTTCAGTTATTCATCATTAAGAATGATGTTGGCTGTGAGTTTGTCATACATAGCCTTTATTACGTTGAGGTAAGTTCCCTCTATGCCAACTTTCTGGAGAGTTTTTATAATAAGTGCGTGTTGAATTTTGTCGAAAGCTTTTTCTGCATCTATTGAGACGATCATATGGTTTTTCTCCTTCAATGTGTTAATATGGTGTATCACATTGATTGATTTGCATATATTGAAGAATTCATTCCTGGGATAAATCCCAGTTGATCATGGTGTATGATCCTTTTAATAAGTGTTGTTGGATTCTGTTTGATGGTATTTGCTGTGTATTTTTGCATCTATGTTCATCAGTGATATTGGCCTGTAGTTTTCTTTTCTTATGACATCGTTGTCTGATTTTGCTATCAGGGTGATGGTGGCCTCATAGAACGAGTTTGGGAGTGTTCCTCCCTCTGCTATTGGAAGAGTTTGAGAAGGATAGGTGTTAGCTCTTCTCTAAATGTTTGATAGAATTCGCCTGTGAAGCCATCTGGTCCTGGGCTTTTGTTTGTTGGAAGATTTCTAATCACAGTTTTAATCTCAGTGCTTGTGATTGGTCTCTTTATATTTTCCATTTATTCCTGGTTCAGTCTTGGAAGGCTGTGTTTTTCTAAAAATGTGTACATTTCTTCCAGGTTGTCCATTTTATTGGCATAGAGTTGCTTGTAGTAATCTCTCATGATCTTTTGTATTTCTGCAGTGTCAGTTGTTACTTCTCATTTTTCATTTCTAATTCTATTGATTTGATTCTTCTCACTTTTTTTTTTTGATAATTCTGGCTAATGGTTTATCAATTTTGTTTATCTTCTCAAAGAGCCAGCTTTTAGTTTTATTGATCTTTGCTACATTTCCTTATTTTTCATTTTTTTCTTATCTGATCTTTATGATTTCTTTCCTTCTGCTAACTTTGGGGGCTTTCTTGTTCCTCACTCTCTAATTGCTTTAGGTTTAAGGGTAGGTTGTTTATTTGAGATGTTTCTTCTTTCTTGAGGTAGGATTGTATTGTTATAAACTTCCCTCTTAGAACTGCTTTTGCTGCATCCCATAGGTTTTGAGTTGTCGTGTTTTCACTGTCATTTCTTTCTAGGTATTTTTTATTTCCTCTTTGATTTCTTCAGTGATTACTGGGTTATTTAGTAGCATATTGTCTAGCCTCCATATCTTTGTACTTTTTAGTTTCTTTCCTGTAATTGATATCTAGTCTCAGAGCATTGTGGTTGGAAAACACACCTGATACGATTTCAATTTTCTTAAATTTACCAAGGCTTGATTTGTGACCCAAGATATGACCTATCCTAGAGAATATTCCATGAGAACTTGAGAAGAATGTGTATTCTGTTGTTTTTGGATGGAATGTCCTATAAATATCAATTAAGTCCATCTTGTTTTATGTATCATTTAAAGCTTGTGTTTCCTTATTTATTTTCAGTTTGGAGGATCTGTCCATTGGTGAAAGTGGGGTGTTAAAGTCCCCTACTATTCCTGTTACTGTCCATTTCCTCTTTTATGGCTCTTAGCATTTGCGTTATGCATTGAGGTGCTCCTATGTTGGGTGCATAAATATTTACAATTGTTATATCTTCTTCTTAGATTGACCCCTTGATCATTATGTAGTTCCTTCTTTGTCTCTTATAGTAGTCTTCATTTTAAAGTCTATTTTGTCTGATAGAAGAATTGTTACTCCAGCTTTCTTTTGATTTCCATTTGCATGAAATATCTTTTTCCATCCCTTCACCTTCAGTCTGTATGTGTCCCTAGATCTGAAGTGGGTCTGTTGTAGACAGCATATATATGAGTCTTATTTTTGTATCCACTCAGCCAGTCTATGTCTTTTGGTTGGAGTATTTAATCCATTTACATTGAAGATAGTTATCAATATGTATGTTCCTATTACCATGTTGTTAATTGTTTTCGGTTTGTTATTATAGGTCTTTTCCTTCTCTTGTGTTTCTTGCCTAGAGAAGTTCCTTTAGCACTTGTTGTAAAGCTGGTTTGGTTGTGCTGAATTCTCTTAGCTTTTGCTTGTCTTTAAAGGTTTTAATTTCTCCATCAAATCTGAATGAGATCCTTACAGGGTAGAGTAAGCTTGGTTGTAGGTTTTTCCCTTTCATCACTTTAAATATGTCCTGCCACTCCCTTCTGGCTTGCAGAGTTTCTGCTGAAAGATCAGCGATTAACCTTATGGGGATTCCCTTGTATGTTATTTGTTGCTTTTCCCTTGCTGCTTTTAATATTATTTCTTCGTATTTGATTTTTGATAGTTTGATTAATATGTGTCTTGGCATGCTTCTGCTCATATTTCTCCTGTATGGGACTCTCTGCACTTGTTGGACTTGACTGAATATTTCCTTTTCCATATTAGCGAAGTTTTCAACTATAATCTCTTCAAATATTTTCTCAGTACCTTTCTTTTTCTCTTCTTCTTCTGGGACCCCTATCATTCAAATGTTGGTGCGTTTAATGTTGTACCAGATGACTCTGAAACTGTCCTCAATTCTTTTCATTCTTTTTTCTTTATTCGGCTCTGTGGTAGTTATTTCCACTATTTCATCTTCTAGGTCACTTATCCGTTCTTCTGCCTCAGTTATTCTGCTACTGGTTCCTTCTAGAAAATTTTTAATTTCATTTATTGTATTGTTCATCATTGTTTGCTTGCTCTTTAGTTCTTCCTTGTTAAATGTTTCTTGTATTTTTTTGCATTTTATTTCCAAGATTTTGGATTATCTTTTCTATCATTACTCTGAATTCTTTTTCAGGTAGACTGCCTATTTTCTCTTCATTTGTCTGGTCTGGTGGGTTTTTACCTTTCTACTTTATCTGCTGTGTGTTTCTCTGTATTCTCATTTTGCTTAACTTACTGTGTTTCGGGTCTCCTTTTCACAGGCTGCAGGTTCGTAATTCCCATTTTTTTGGTATCTGCCCACCAGTGGGTAGGGCTGGTTCAGTGGGTTGTGTAGGCTTCCTAGTAGAGTGGACTGGTGCCTGTGTTCTGGTAGATGAGTCTGGATTTTGTCTTTCTGGTGGGCAGAACTGTGTCTGGTGGTGTGTTTTGTGGTGTCTGTGACCTTAATGATTTTAGGCAGCCTCTCTGTTAATGGGTGGGGTTGTGTTCCTATCTTGCTAGTTGTTTGGCACAGGGTGTCCAGTACTGTAGCTTGCTGGTTGTTGAGTGGAGCTGTGTCTTAGCATTGAGATGAAGATCTCTGAGATAGCTTTCGCCATATGATATTACATTGGGCTGGGAGGTCTCTGGTGGACCAAGGTCCTGAACTCGGCTCTCCCACCTCAGAGACTCAGGCTTGACACCCAGCCAGAGCACTAAGACCTTGTCAGCCACTCGGCTTAGAAGAAATGGGAAAAAGAAAAGAAAAGAAAAGAAAAGAAAGAAAAAATAAAATAAAGTTATTTAAATAAAAATTTTTTTTAATTATTAAAAATAAAAAAGTAATATAAAAAGAAAGAAGAGAGCAACCAAACCAAAAAAACAAATCCACCAATGATAACAAGTACTAAAAACTATACTAAAAACAAAAAAAAAGGAAAAAAAAAAAAACGGACAGACAGAACCCTAAGACAAATGGTAAAAGCAAAGCTAAACAGACAAAATCACACAAAGAAGCATGCACATACACACTCACAGAAAGAGAAAAAGGAAAAATATATATATATAAAAGAAAGGAAGAGAGCCATCAAATCTACCAATGATAATAAGCTCTAAATACTAAACTAAACTAAACACAAAACCAGAAATAAATCAGATGCAGAAAGCAAACCCCAAGTCTACATTTGCTCCCAAAGTCCACTGCCTCAATTTTGGGATGATTCGTTGTCTATTCAGGTATTCCACAGATGCAGGGTACATCAAGTTGATTGTGGAGATTTAATCCACTGCTTCTGAGGCTGCTGGGAGAAATTTCCCTTATTCTTCTCTGTTCGCACAGTTCCTGGGGTTCAGCTTTGGATATGGCCCCGCCTCTGCATGTAGGTCACCTGAGGGTGTCTGTTCCCCACCCAGACAGAATGGGATTAAAGTAGCAGCTGATTAGGGGGCTCTGGCTCAGTAAGCCCGGGGCGAGGGAGGGGTACAAAATGCCAGGTGAGCCTGCGGCAGCAGAGCCCAGTCTGACATTGCAACAGCCTGAGGCGCGCTGTGTGCTCTCCCGGGGAAGTTGTCCCTGAATCACGGGACCCTGGCAGTGGCGGGCTGCACAGGCTCCTGGGATGGGAGGTGTGGATAGTGACCTGTGCTTGCACACAGGCTTCTTGGTAGCTGCAACAGCAACCTTAGCATTTCACACCTGTCTCTTGGGTCCGCAATGATAGCCCTGCTTTGCATCCATCTCTGGAACTCGTTTAGGCGGTGCTTGAATCCCCTCTCCTTGCGCACCCTGAAACAATGGTCTCTTGCCTCTTCGGCAGTTCCAGACTTTTCCCGGACTCCCTCCCGGCTAGCCATGGTGCACTAACCCCTTGGCTCCGTGTTCACGCAGCCAACCCCAGTCCTTTCCTTGTGATCCAACCTCCGAAGCCCGAGCCTCAGCTCCCAGCCCAACCCCCACCCTAGCGGGTGAGCAGACAAGCCTTTCGGGCTGGTGAGTGCTGGTCGGCACCGATCCTCTTTGCGGGAATGTCTCCACTTTGCCCTCCACACCCTTGTGACTGCGCTCTCCTCCGTGGCTCTGAAGCTTCCCCCGCTCACCTGCCGTCTCACCAGTGAAGGGGCTTCCTAGTGTGTGGAAACCTTTCCTCCTTCACAGCTCCCTCCCAGAGGTGCAGGTCCTGTTTCTATTCTTTTGTCTCTGTTTTTTCTTTTTTTTTTTTTGCCCTACGCAGGTACGTGGGGAGTTTCTTGACTTTTGGCAAGTCTGAGGTCTTCTGCCAGCATTCAGTAGGTGTTTTGTAGGAGTTGCTCCACATGTAGATGTATTTTTGATGTATTTGTGGGGAGGAATGTGATCTCCACGTCTTACTCCTCTGCCATCCTGAAGGTCCCTAGTTTCTCACCTTTGATTAAAATAAGATTACCAAAGAATTCAAACACGCGTATAGACCTTTTAAAGGACTGTTATGTGAATTTAATCATATTAGTGTATATATTAGATGTTTTATCTTATTGATATAAAAAAAAGTCCTCAAAAGAATATTGGTAAATATTGAGTCAAGCTTATTAAGGCAAAACTTAAATGCAGTGTATCATAACATGGACTTTAAAAAAATAATTTATCTTCGTATATATGTATACTTACAGTCATATATATGAGTCTATCTAGCTTTACATATACAAATAATGTAAAAATCAAAACAGGATTTATTTTCAAAATATTACTTTCAAATTATTTAGCATAATTCCAATGGAATTGTCAGATATGAATAATTTATTTCTCAAATAGATCTTTTCACTACATTTGCTCATTCCCTTCCTAATTATTATTGGTTGTTGTAAAAAGGAAATATACATTATTCTCTCATTTCACTTCCTTATTACAAGCAAATTAAGGTATATCATTTTTGGTTTCAAATATAGTTTTACCTAACAAAAACTATAAACGTTGTAAGAATACTGCTATGAACTATTACAGTGTTAAGATATACAGCTTAATACAGATGCAGCTAACAAAATTACTGTTTTAGTACCTATATCAATAGGGTTTTTTTTTTTTTTTGCTTGCTTGTTTATTTTGTTTTGCTTTTCTGTGTGCTTGCTTTTTCTTTCTCTATTTTCCAATTCTTTCTGAGATCAAGATATTGGTGGTAGGTGTGAATTTTTCACACTTAAAATTGTCCACAGAATTCAGGAATGATTCTGCCTTCATTTCTTTACATGGAATTCAGATCAGCAGAGAAAATTTAAGAGTTTTCTGTTTGTTTGTTTGTTTTTTGATAAAGAGCCCATTTAGGATTATTTTTTAAAATCCAAATTTTAACATGGCTCAATTTAAGCATTCTTTTCCTTCCTCTCAAAGTTGAGAGGTGAGGCTTACCGACCATCACGCATGATGGACATGGGCATGACAGTGAGGTTCATGTGGTCTGTAGTTGTTTTCTACTGTCATCCCTGGCTGATAACACTTGAGTTCCATTCTTTTGGTATCTTGTGGTGGCTCTGATGGGTGGCAATCATTTCAGCAGTTACATCTTCAGACTTCTCATAGACACTCAAAACAACACTCACTTTGACAGTTTAGCTCTGCTTACACATAAATGGCACCCATCTGATTTGCCCATTCGCTGCTTCTGCCCTTGTCCTCACTGCCTGAGCACACAAACATTCATGTCTAATCCATACCACTCTCAGGCCCAAGGGAAGCTTCTTAGAGACATATGCTTCCATCCTGTTCACTCTTTCCCTCGAGTTAGGGTTGCTGGACATGTCTACAAGGCATCTGTCTTCAACCTCTAGCCAAGAAGCAAAATCCCAGGATTTTATACTCCCTCAATCTCCCCAACATAAATGACTTCATGTTTCTATTTCCTAGTTTCTCTTCTCTGCCACCCACCCCAGAGATCATTAGAGTAAGAGGAAGGAGTTAACCTACTTGCTTTTTCAACAACTCTTTTCCAAATTCCTTCTCCTCTTCCAACCTGAGACTCAGTTATATCTTATCTTGTGCTGCGGCAGGAAGTACAGCTTCTTCCTTTTTTCATATGGTCCCTGCTCTTTTTTATCTCACACTTTGTGGTGATTTTTTTCCTTAACTTTATTGAAGTGTAATTGAAGTACACTAAACTGCACATACTCAAAGTAGATTATCTGATCAATTTTAACAGATTTACACCCATTGAACAATTAGGTGGTGGTGCTTTTCTAAATAACCCATCCATAATCTAGACTCTTCATTTCATTGGTCAACACAAGAGTCATTCTGAGAAGAATAGAATCCATCATAGAATGTCTCAGATATTCTCTGCATCATTCCATCTATATTGTGTAAAAACATTTTCAGAAAATCATTAGCATTCTCAACTTTCAACTGCGTGCATCTTACCCTTTGGGCAAATAATCCTCAATTAAAACATTATCTAAAATAAATTGGACAACTGAATTCGTGTATTCTCAGTGTAATCACAGCACATCTATGTGTTACCTCCTATAAAAAATTTGTTTAAAGGAGAAAATCTACTCAATACTTTTATGATCAAAAGATAATGATAGCCAATTGATTCAACATGTTTCTTCTGTATAGAATTATTTCACAACTAATTCCAATAAGGTCAAGTACAAGTTCTTCAAGTCTATGATTGAGATCATTCATGTTTGCCTCTGTTCCCTTTCTGGATCCATTATGATCAAGTTCTCAGAAAATTAATCCAGTCTTATAAACAAGATAGATAAAGCTCAAATAGCTTAAGTAGGTTGCTTGGTTTGCAAGTGGCTAGGCCAGAATTTAAACCCAGACCTACCAGGTAGTCATAGCCCTGTTACTGGTCATGCTCTGCATCACCCTTCAGACCCTTTATTATCTACTTCATGGAGGAAAAAGTCAAAGTCCATTAACCTATTATGAATTTGAACACAAAAACAGAGAACTCTCCAAATCTGTGCTTTTACTTCAGAGATTATTTTCAGATGGCAAAGTATGAGGGTGATTCTCTCTAGTTTTCAGTGTTTACTTAAATGATATCTGTTGAATATTCTTTTCCTACCCTGCACACCATCTCATCTACCAAAATTCAGTTTAATTGCAACGCTGGTGGACATGCCTTAAAGCACAACACGCTTCACATTTGGAGCACACAGGCACCAGGTCTCACTGACAGAATGACCTTTTCCTCCTGTGAGCAGTGACATGAACGATGCAGACAGTGCTACTGGGAACACTCATGAAAGACAGTTAGCATATTTTACTCTTTGGAATTGAAGGTCTGTAACGTGAGGGATTATTGTGAAGGGAATCATAACATTCCTGGAGCATTTCATTTTTCAGATAAATTTAATAATGAAAACTTCCATACTGTAAAGCACTTCTATTATCTTTCCTAATACACAAAGCATTAGTTCCTTCAAACGTATGCAAGAGAAATGAATTTTTCTTCTATTTACTTAATACTGCTAAGATCAAAAAAAGGAAACACCAGATAACAGAGACTTTGCAAAAGAGAGGATTGCCATAAGCCAGCTTCTCTCATAGCAGAGTAACAAAAAGGAAGGTCTTTATTCCTCCAGAATGTATAGGAGCAAAAAAAGGCATGTTTTTGTATAAGCCATGAGAAAGTGAGGGTCAAAAAGAGAGAGAGAGAAAGTGCTTATCTGGCCTTACCTTACATCATACTCAACAGGGCTGGCTTCTGGGGAAAACACACCTCAGAAGACCAAAGCTGGAGAACTCCTACCAGATGTCCCAAGGCTGAGGGACATATCTTAACAGAGCAGAAAAGGAACCTACCCCAAGTAAGGGGAGGAGGGAAAAGAAAAAGAATCAATATTTGGCAAAGCCAGGGAAAACCAACCAATGACAGATCGATTCAAGTTCAAGGAGCCCATTCCTTGCCTCTCCTCACTGGAGATCCTGGAGGAGACTTGGGCAGCCTAAGGCCCTGGGACAGAGCAGTAGAAATCATTGATAGGAACATGATAGGAAATGTATTGTGCTGCTTTTTCCCACTACAGTCTTCCAGCCTAAAGCAGCAGCGGACAGAGGGAGGAAGCTTTAACTTTAGTGAAGTAAGGTGTTTATCCTTACACTGGACTACATATGATAATTACTAAACTGGGAAATTTTTATAGAACTACAAGTAATCAGAGAATGGTTGATTACCTGTGACTGAACTCCTCCCCCACACCCCACATCCCACACACACACACAAGCACTGGGTTTGCCCAAGGGCAGAAAAAGTATTAGGCACAGAATGGGTTGAAATGGACCAAAAGGAAATGAATGCAAGTATTTTCCGTCTGTACACCATAGATCTTGCTTATTTATACTTGCAATTCTTGAAATCCCTTTAGGACACTTGTAAAGCACTTTACATTCTACCTTTTCATGAATCCTCTGTCATGTGCCAGTCATCTTTACATTTGAAGACATTTCTGCCTAGAGTGAGATGCTTATTTTTAACTGGGACGGTACCGGTTTTGTCCATATCTTTGCCATTTCCAATTTTATATGTCTCAGGTGCTCTATCTGCTGTATAGAAGAGTAGCTACAAAACAGGTAACACAAATTAACTTATTGATTGTGTTCTTCTAATTAGTGATCTGCTGAACTTCTACGTTACATTGAAGGAACTGGCAAAGAATGGAAGTAAACCTCTGCCCTGCAAGCAAACAAGAGATTAAAAAGAATCTGTGTTTTATGGGCTTCACTTTAATCTTGTCGTTTCATATGGAAATTAGCACCAAATCCTTGCCTGTGTACCATGAAGTCATGTTCTAAGGACACGGGAAACATACTAAGATATGGTTTGTCACTAAAAATTATGGTTCACATTAAGAAGAACTGACTCAGTTCCTTTAAGTGAATACATTAACAACTTCAAGGAAAAATATGTTATAGGTAAGTTGGGAATATGATCTTGACTAATTTACAGCCAATCAGGAAAGTTTTATGGTTTTTCCCCTTCACCTAAAAGACAATCATTAATACTAATATATTTTTCAAGTACTTATTGGGATCAAAGAATGAAAATGAGAATTTTTGTCACAAATGTTTATCAAAATTCAATTACAGGGCTTCCCTGGTGGCACAGTGGTTGAGAGTCCGCCTGCCGATGCAGGGGTCATGGGTTCGTGCCCCAGTCCGGGAAGATCCCACATTCCGTGGAGTGGCTGGGCCCGTGAGCCATGGCCGCTGAGCCTGCGCGTCCGGAGCCTGTGCTCCGCAACGGGAGAGGCCACAACAGTGAGAGGCTCGCGTACGGAAAAAAAAAAAAAAAATTCAATTACAGTTATACAACTTTTCTTATGGTTTTAGCATAAGCCCCAGTTACCTCCATTAAGATTCATCCATGGGGTGGAGTCAAAAGTTAGACTGAAACTCAAAGCACCTGAGGCCTTGCCTTAGGTTTCTCACTAATTCTGTAACCTTGAAAATCATGTAATGTTTCTATTAGTCTTGTTTTATTGAATTTATTTTTATAAGATTACTCGTATCATCTAGAAATAAAGAAATCTGAAAGTTCTTATACTATCAGATTAGGACAAGTATATTCAATCTTGTTCACTTCATAAAGCTACTAAGAAGATCAAAAATATATATGAACAAATTTATAAATGTATAAAGTGCAATACAAATGCTAGTAAGGGCCAAATTCTTGATAACGTACTGAATACATTTTGCAGATGCACTTTACATAAATTATTTTACTAATCCTCAAAATAACCCAGGTCAAATAAGTACTTTCACAATCCCAATTTCACAGAGGGATATTACAATTATACCTAGGCTACATGAACAGTAAATAGTTGTCAAGTAATCAACAGCAGAAAACCCCTTACCTAGTCTCAAAAAAAAATTTATGAAAAAAATAGTACAGTATATTTAAAATTTGAGATTAGATAACTGTGAATTTAAAATGCATCAAAAGTTACTATTCTTGAAATTTAGATTTGTACCCTTTTTATAGTCAGCTACATTTCCTTGGAAGTACCACTAAAATTATACAAATGAAAATAATTATTTGATTCATTAAGGGGACAAGCCAGTAAATACACTGTTTCCAAATCTGTAATTTAAAATATAAAATGCTGACGTATCTTCAAAAGGAGAACTAATGATTAATACTCAATAGATTTGATGTGGAGAAATGTAGAAGCAGGGTACATCTACCATTTTTATAATTTTGGATCTGACGTGAGTATAGATTGTGATTTGGAGGCTTCCAAAATAAACCACATGGAAATAGGAACTGAAAATAAATTCAGGAAGACACATTTTGCTGTTTTTGTCCATAAGTGTTACCTTGATATAAATAGATTTCCCTGAAGTTTTTTTTCAAATGCCAAAATCAAAGTGATTTTCCATAATGGAAACAGGAATAGGGTAAGAAACGTTCTCTTGTTACACAGAAGTTCTTTTTAGAATTGTGTGATTTGCCCAATGGGTTACTGCTTACTTCCTCAAGCTAACTTTGTTCAGTTTTATCAAATCTTCTAATAGTTCTCCTAAAGTCCCATGAACTAGTAAATCAATCCTGCAGATAACTCTTTACATAATCTTTTGCAAACAGCTTGACTGAATTCCTTATTTCTCTTTCTTGCCATTTGCACTGACTACAAGAAAACAGCTTCAAAGGATTCTCACATTTTCAGAAAAAGCACAAAGACTGTACTTCCCATCATGATGAAGAGCTCACAGGCCTGTGAGAACTGAAGAGCTGAGAACAAACGCCAGCTGCTTTAAAAAATTGTTTAGGGACCCCGAACAAGGAGAGTCATCTGATCTTGTCTGCTGTACAGAGTGCTGTCTGCATAGCTCTGGTGCAATCCTGGAGTTCCTCTTGTAAACCTTTCTTTCACGTTACTCAACAGAACTAATTTTATTACCATGCATTCCTACCCAATCCATCTAGGCACCACTGGAGGAACTGAGTAAATACTTGTTGAGTTGAACACAGGCTATCACAAACTTTCAGTAGAAATCCCAAGGAGTCTTGGTACCAGGCCCATGAGGATAATGGAATTATCTATTTGCAGGTCAATATCTCTGAATAAGATCTGAATGAGATGAACATGGTGATCCTACTGATCTTAATTCACTTGTAAGACAAAATGAACAGAGAGCACAGGAATTGGATTGACTTTTTCTAAGTCAACTTAGCATTTCCTAACTAAAATGTCAAATACACTGTCTGAAAGTTCTAAGAATCCTGTTATTTTTTGTAGATTTCATGTCAACAATTTTACTAGTTTTAGGCTCAGAATAATACTGTAACAGTGGGAGATGGGATATTATCACCCAATATGCATTTCAAAAAAACCCTCTACAAAATAGCATTAATTGCTGGAGGCTCATTACCTGGTTCTTACTGATTTTATGTCACTCTGAAAAGTAATATGTTTTATAAGTATATCAAACTTTCAATTTCAAAAGAGAGTTTTCAGAATACACAGACCTAAATTAACAAACCTGTTCAAATCAGCACTTAAGAAAAGTTTTTGGCTGTCTCTGTTCCGATATTGAATATACGTGTATAGCAAGTAATGTGGACCCAGAATACTAGGAAAGCCCCAGAGCAACTCTGCTATTAATCTAAAGTGCTGAGCCACAGAATCACAGTAAATATTATGAAAGTTATTACAAGACTATTTGGATGAGTAAATTAGCACAATCTCTCTTTGCATCTGTGCATCCACTAGGAAGGGGGATAGCAGGATGTAGGTACACGCACATACGGCACACTTATTCAGAAGACACGAGCTTCTCCTTCACTTCCTCGTGTAGAGAGTGTAGACACCATTCTCTGAAATCTCTGAGTGGACCCGAGGAGGTGAATTTACTCCACCGGCTGGATAATACCTATTCTGATCCCAGCCCCTTATCCTGATTTCTGGTCCTCACACAACAGACAGCAAGGTGTTAAAGTCAACATGAAATTGGTGAAAAATGTGGGAAAGCACACCAAAAAGATTCTTACCCCCTCCCCTTCAGTGACAACTTCCCTGAGAGAAATAAAGACATCCCAGTTGGAGCTATAGGAAACTGCTTTTGCAAAATCACTTATGAACAGTGCGTTGTACTAAGCTAAGGTATATTGAATTTTTTTTAAGGCAGGATTATTATGGAATGGAGGTGGAGTGTGAGGGAAATAAAATGGAGGTGAGAAAGGAAACAAAGGAGTCAAGGGTAACTGCTGGGTTTGGGGAAGCTAAATAGGCCCAACCTCTGGAGATTATTCATGTTTTTGTTTTTGTTTTTACCATGATGAAGTAATGAAATCTCTTCTTCCTTCCTTTCTTCCCTTTTTTATTTACATCATCCATTTTTGTTATGAAAAATAAAGATATATTATTACTTCTGGAAACTGTGCAGAATCATTGATCACCTAAACAGGATCAATGTATATATATGATCTGACATGTAACAGACACAGAACTACAACAAGCCCATCTCCTAGGCACTTGTCATACTGTTGCATTAGGAGCATTTAGTATACCTAGAAATACTGAGAAATATTTTCTTCTAAAGCTTGGCGATAATAGTACTTTTTATGAGCACTTTCAGATATCATATGAAATCATATCACATATGTCATATATACAGTATCGTACTTATTCTTCACAATAACCTTGTAAAAACTGCTATTATTTAGAGTTTTTATTAGTAAACAAATTGAAACTACAGATTTTATATTCATTCCATAAAACAGTTGATGGTTTGCTGAAATGAGATTCCCTCAAGTGAGAAAAAAGAATTTTCTATTTTTTAAATAAATAACATAGTCAGACACACTCATCCCTTTCATCTCTCCTACATCTATTGCTATTCGAACTGTTCCTTTCATCTTTGACTCATCTCTCTACCTCGACAAATAACATTTAACTCCCATTAGTTAGGCATAAGTCCCTCTGTTCAGAACATTCACATTCCCTGTTATGTTAGTTCAGTTATGAAAGAGGTAAATTAGTCATTTTTATTGTAGTTGTTATGTTTGTTTGCAGAGATATTTTGCCACTTCATATATAAAATAATCTCAGCGTACATATAAAACCAAATGAAAACATTTCCGTGTGTCTGTGTGTGTAAGAATGTATATGCATTTGTTACAATAAAAATTTGGACATGTTCCAATTTTTGGCACAGCTTAGCAGAAATAGCAACATTTCTCTGCAAGAACCTCTCTCCTCTCAACACTATCTCCCAACAACCATATCAAACTTCCTCTTAAGCATCTTTTTGTTGTTATTGTGCTATTTTTCCTTGTAAAAGCAATCTTTGTGTCAAGACTTACGGCTCCTATATTAAAGATTATCCCACATCCATAATTCTATTACAAAAATACACTCGTGTTTCTAATGCCATGTTTCTAACACAGACTTATCAGCATAGCAACCCATTCCACAAAATAGAAAAGAGGCAGTATTTACATCAATGGTGCTTTGAAACTAACATTTTCCTTCAGGGATACATTGTCACAACCTCTCCAGTCCTTTCTCTTGACAGGTTATAAATATTCTCAGAAGTAACTGTTTTGATGTTGCCTTAAAAGCCAGGGGGAAAAGAAATAGAGAATACTGGGGCTACAAGCATTTTCACATGAATTTCTCTATCACATTTGACAGTTTAATTACATTGTTGTTATTTGTATTTCTCATGTTACTTCATACTTTAGAGTCCTAGCTAATGGCTTTCCATAAAGTGATCCTTCATAGCGTTCTTTGCTGAATCAAATCTTATCTTAGTTTCTTGTTCTGCAAGATAAATTCAGTCAACAACAACCATATGTTAAGAACTTTGAAGTTAGTTTGTGAGAATCAACAATTTCTGAAAGCCTCTATTCTTGGCTTTACATAATACATGCCTGAAAATCAAAGAGCATTCCGTGACAGAAAGGGAATTTAGAGAAATGACTATGGAAACTTACTGAAGAAAAAAAAGAAATCGTGTTCATATTTCAACACAATTTGGAAATGTTTGTATACACTTTCCCCTCTAGCATCATTTACCTAAGGATTAGAAAAATTTCCGCCATATCTAACCCCTTCTCAAACTTTGCCACACTAAAATCCAAAGATAACTTTACAGAAGCCTAAATTACTTTATTGTTTTGTGCTCGTTAATAAATGTTGACTGCCGTTAGACTCTAATTAATATGAAAACATCTTATTTTTAGTCTTAAGGGAGGAGTAGAATCACCCTTAAGTGTCTGTGCGACAAAATAGAAGAATCTAATCTGAATCGCGGAAATCGCAGTTAGTTTTCCCCTCTGTGATTATTAGCCATGCTTATTGCCTTTTACCTTACTTTGCAATTTTTTTTTTTGAGGTTGAGAAAAATACTACAAATCTTAGAATATGCCCTTCCAGTTTCTTTATTCTGCCAAAAAACAATTACTAGGTTCAAAAACTTCAGCATGCATTTAGCCCCACGTGGAAGACTTGTGAAAACACAGACTCCTGGGTTCCTTTCACTGAGTTTCTGAATCCGCAGCTCTGGGTTGGGGCCCCCAAAATTTGTATTTCTAGCAATTTCCCAGGTGCTGCTGCTGCTGGTTTGGGGACCCCACTTTGAGATGACTGAATGAGAGGAATCCTGCGAGAATTGGACTGTTCCCAAAAGCATTCTGGCTAATTCTGTGATTCCAGACGGCTAAGTAGATAATTGTGAGCGACACCTGTATTCTCCCTCCCCTTAAAATGTCTTCAAAGAAAACTGAAAAATAACACATTTGGTCCTACTAATATAAGAGCTGAGGATGAGTAAAGAAATAGTTCTCCACTCCTGGATAGAGGATCAGATTAATTTGAGGAAGGAAGGAAGAGGGGATGCAAAGAAGGAAGGGAGGGAGGGAGGGAGGAATAGATCAGGTAATTACCAATTAGCCCAGGGGAGCCACACCACTTTATCAACAACAGTTAGGACCATGCTTTGCTTTTCTCACTCTAGCACCTCATTGCGACGTGGAATATTATTCAGAACTTCAGATTGTTCAGGCTACAAGATATAAAGGAAGGAAGGAAAGAAAGAAAGTAGGGAGGAAAGAAGGAAAGGAGGTAGGGATGGGAGAATGAAGTAAATTAAAAAATTAGTTTCAAGGGTTTTAGAAAGAAAGGTGTCTTCAATAATAATGATAGTAAAATAAATGCAACTTTGCCTAAAGAGAAGACTTAGGGAGAAGCCTCAGAATCTGTCAGTCCTAGTGATTTTACAAATCATATCTATTGTCCTTAAACAATTTTTCTTTTAAATCTCAGCTACCACAGATAAGTGGCCAATCAGGACAATATACTGAAAGGTTCATTAATAATTTTATTTGGGGGCCCCTGGTTGGGTTTCTTACTCTGATTAAATTAAGAAATTCCTACAAACTTTGTTATTCCATATGAATGCTCCAATCAGTGAACAATTCTGAGGCTAACCAATTTTAAGTAGAGTACTTTTGTAAGTTTAAAACATTTTACATGAACACTTTTCCTAATTACTAATCTTGTTTCCTTTATGGCAGAACAATTGAAACAAAGGTATTCTAACTACAGCAAATAATAGTTGCCTGTTGCAAAGATTTAGTCATCTCACCTTAAAATTTTATTCCAGACATTATTAAAGATATAGAGACAGTTGAACCAGATCCTCACAGAATGCAGACACTTTCTCCTAGTGAACTGACTCTTTTTCCAAGCCACAGCCAATTTCCACACCACAGTACTAAAATGGAATGTTGTCTCACCCACCTGTTGGCTGTTTATTACATGCCCAGAATCTCCTAGGTCTGGCACAGTGCAAAGAATGTAGGATGAGGTCTGGAGCCTAGGAAGCTGACCATCTAAACAGGGAGATGATGAGATGACCACTTGAAGTCAGAGAGATAAATGAGTGTACACATCATAGAAAACAGAAGAGGAAGCATTGGTATGGGTATTAAGAAAAAAACCTGACCCTAACTGGAAAGAACTAGCCTCAATGACACAGGTGGCCGGGATTGAGGGGGGGTCTTAGGTGGGACAGTATCCTGCAGGTTCACGGACTCAGATGCAGATGGCTGGGCTGGGAGCGAGTCTACTTTATTGTTACAACAGTTAGGGCTAGGCTTTCCCCACCCTACTCCCTCATTGTAGACAGAATACTAGTCTAAGTTTGGTAGCGTTCAGGCTACCAGGTATTAATGGTCAGAAATGATTTTTTAACCTCCAGATAGAATGGAACTTAAACCAGAAACACTGTTAAGTCTTAAAATTCAACGTTTCTTTGTGGTTGAGAATATTAACTACTCAATATTAAAAATGACCCCTACCTAGTTCAAATTAAATATGTCTATCCTGTTAAAGTTATTCTGCTACCTCCTTCCCAAAAGTGTGTGCTTACAGAGTTTGCAAGCCTTTGGTTGGGGTCTTTGTTTTCTAGCTGAGTGTGTTGTTGTTTTGACATTGCTGTTTCTGTTTGGGGCAAGGTAATATCTATTCATTTATGTTATAAATATTAAAAGAGATCTTGTATAAAATGTATAGCTAGCTCAAACTTTATTTCCAGAAATATTTCTTGAGGGTCATCAAAATGTAAATACCTTTCTGGATCCACAATTGTGTGTGTGTGTGTGTGTGTGTGTGTGTGTGTGTGTGTGTGTGTGTGTGTGTGTGTGTGTGTGTAAGTATGCACTAATGTGACTTACTTCTGATGATGTTAAAGAAGCAGCTGTCTGTCAGTCTGCCTGAGTTCCTGGCAGCTTCTAAACAGATGAAGAAGTCTGAATAACCACTGGATATTTTTCATTAAAGTGTTCTGCAGATGTTGGCAAACAGATAGTGTCCCTTGAAAGGGACAAATGCACATTTTAAAGTGTACATAGAAAGATGAGGCTTCAGGCAGGCATAGCAATGAAACAGTCTTTCAAAGGAATAACACTTCTATTTGTTCTGCCAAATCCAAAGAAAAAGGGAAGAGCACCAAGTAAATAAAAATTTAGATCCTGAACTGATGGTCTTTGAATATCTCTTCTTTCTGAAACACATACTTTGAATGTTTAGGAGAAAATATATAATAGTTTGAAAGAAAACAATCTGTACCTACCTATTGGTATTTCAAAAACAGAGTCTATATGTTTTAAATAAATTAGGCAATCCTTATACCTCCAATCAATTTATCACAAACGACGTATTTTAGAAGTTGGACATCTTCCAAATAAACATATTTTCAGGACATAGGAAGACTTTACATAATTTAATTTATTCTAATAGTACAGAATCTGAAATTAGGACCAAAAGATTTACTCCAAATATTTTTGCAAATTTTAGTCATGTAAAGAGTTCTAATACTATGTCACCCCACTGAATTTTAGAATGTAGTTAATACAAAATTGTGTGCTATAAAGGTTTGTTTAAAAAATACCTAAAGTATGAAACACTTTCATTCTGGCTGATTAGAACAACTTGGAAAAACAGGGGCTTTACAGTTAGGTATCTTAATTAATTTCTATTCTTTTTTTATTTGTTACATGGCCATGCAAAAGTCACTTCAGTTGTCTGACCTTTAAATTTCTTCATGATTACACAATAACCGTCCTTGTCAGCCCTGTTCTTTCAAGCATCATTTGAGATAATAGATACAAAAGTAATTTATAAAGTTTAACATACTAGTCTTGTAAAAAAAAAAAAAAATCACTGGACTTAAAATTAGAATGCCAGTTTCAAGTCCTAACTCGTCTAGGTGTGTGAACTTGGAAAGATCCTTATTTCCATTCAAGTTTACGAGCTTCTTTGATCCTCCAGGAACGTAGTTCTCAAAGTGTGGTCTCCAATCCACAGCCTTAGCATCACCTGGCAACTCAAAACATGCAAATTCCCATGCCCTTCCACAGATCTGAATCAGAAACTCGGGGGTGGGCCCAACAATCTGTGTTTTAAAATGCACCCTAAAGTTTGAAATTCTCTGAGAAAGAAAACAATAATACGCATCTCAAAAGCTGTTGTGAGTACCATCATCAGACTCACCTTGAACGTATATGTATGTGTGTGTATACATATATTTTTGTGTGTGTGTGTATACACACACATTTTCCTGCACAGACATAATCTGCCCACCCAGGCTGATTAAATCAGGATCTCTGGGGTGGCAAGCCAAGCACCAAGATTTTTTTAAAGTTCACAGTAATGTTGTTACTGTGCATTGAGGTAGTACTAATTATTTCCAGAGATGCTACTGGTAACTGAACACCTGGGAGTCCCCTCTAGTTACCTTCAACCAGTTACTGCATTTGTGCCCGCTGTCCAAGATCACAGGTTCCTGGAATTTCTGTGACTTCAGAATTTCTCCGCCAAACTGGCCAGAGAAATGCCTGTGGGCCTTGGCATGAGAGGAAGTGTAAGAACCCTGGAACCCAGAGTATAATAGCCTGATGTGCACTGCACAGGTTCCTCCTCTACCCCCTCCCCCCAACCCATCAAACCAGCTGTTGACCCAGAACCACAGGAAGAAAGAAACTGTGGGCTCCTTTCCTCACCATAGCTGCTTCAGCCCTTTTCCTTAGGAGTTCAGTCTTTGGGAACTCAAAATCCACACAAGCTGTGGCTGTCTTCAAGGAGTGTCTACTTTCTGTTATGGGATAAAATTCCTCTTAGACAAAGTGCAAAGCAGCCTGGGAAGAGCACACGCTCATTATCATCATAACAAATGACCTTGGAATGCTAGTATAGAGTAACTGGTTTAAGACAAATAACTAGGGAAATTGGTTATTTTGTTTTGTTCTTCATTTAAATGTGCCAAGTTTGGCCCAAAGCATAACTTAACAGGTTAAATGTCATAGTGGGCTTCAAATGTACAGGCATATCTCATTTTATCACATTTCACTTTACTGCGTTTCACAGATACTGTGGTTTTTTTTTTTTTTACAAAATGAAGGTTTGTGGCAACCCTGGGTCAAGCAAGGCTAATGGCACCATTTCCAACAGCATTTGCCCACTTCACATCCCTGTGTCACATTTTGGTAATTCTCCCAATATTTCAAACATTTTCATTGTTATTATAGTTGCTACAATAATCTGTGATCAGTGATCTTTGACGCTACTATCATCGTTTTGGGGCACCACAAATCCCACGCATATAAGACAGTGAACTTATCAACTGCTGAAATGACACAAAGGATGTAAAATATTACATAAAATTAGTTGATAAAGCAGCTGCAGGGTTTGAGAGTGTTGACTCCAATTCTGAAAGAAGTTCTACTGTGGGTAAAATGCTATCAAATGGCATTGCATGGTCCAGAGAAACTGTTCACGAAAGGAAGAGTCAGTCCCCGCTGTCTGTCTTACTTTTAAAAATTGCCCTCACCACCACAGTCTTCAGCAAACACCACCCTGAACAGTCAAGTCAGCAGCCATCAACATCGAGGCAAGAACCCCACCAGCAAAAGGATCAGAACTTGCTGAAGGTTCAGACGATGGTGAGAATGTTTTAGCAATAAAACATTTTTAAATTAAGGTATGTACATTGTTCTTTTAGACATAATACTATTGCACACTTAATAGACTACAGTAGAGTGTAAACATAACTTTGATATGCACTGGGAAACCAAACAATGTGTGTAAACTTGCTTTACTGTGATACTCGCTTTTTGAGGTGGTCTGGAACCAAACCCACAATATCTCCAAGGCATGCCTGTATTTTTAAATAAAATCAATTGTGTTTGATTTAATTATTTAGTAGGAAAAATGTTAGCTCTATACCCGAAAGACTTTGATTAAATCAGTTAAATTATCCAGTGAATTGTCCATTTAATTCACTTAACACACACCAGTACTTCTCAAACTGTGTACAGGGCTTATTTGTGGCAAGGATAGGAAAAGTCCCCCAACAAATGTGGCACATAATACTGAAACATCAACTGTGTGCAATGACGTGAGTGGAAACACATTTAAAGCCAGGAGATAATACGGAAGATAATGCAAGGTGTAAATGAACTAGACAAACCTCATGCTTGTGTGGGTCACCAATTCCTTCCGCACGTGCCATCCCCACCTCTGTGTGCTCATATTAAGTTTCTTTTGTCAACAGAGCTCCAAACACAGAAAAATTTGAGCTCTCTACTCCATGAAAAAAAGGAAGATGAAGTAGCACAGTGATTCAATTATGGAGCTTATCCTGGTTATAAAGAATACTATGTTTGAACATCAGCATGACCGAGGTCAAAGAATTATAGTAATAATTGCTTAAAACGTTCATCTCATACGCATGTGAAATAAACATAAATTTCATAAATGTCAACTCCAATCTGTTAGTAGAATAGCTCTGTTAAATTAAAATTCTCTCTCATGAAAACATAGATTACATTCGTGGACATCTTTTCTATTTCATTTAGAAAACCAAGAATATAATAATGCAAACAGTGCTCACAGCACGCACACACACACACACACACACACACACACACACACACACACACATGCTGTGCTCCAACTGCATTTGTAACAGAGTGAAAAAAATTGCTTTTCAACCAATAGACAAATACAAATGAACATACAAATCACGGGAACCAAACTTTCATTCCTACCAAATTTCAACAGAGTATTCAAAAATTTTGCACCAAATCTTTCAAATATATATCCTAAAGCCTAGTGTTGAGAAATGGTAAGTTAATCTGATATTATAAAAACACCACTTAAAACTTCAGAAAAAACATATCATTTAAAAATTGGTAGTGTTTTTAGAATGAATCGTGAGAATTATATTTACCGAGACAATATACACCAACATGGCTCCAAATTCGTGCAGTGATACTGGGCAGGCGGTATATGTAAATTATTGAGGATCACACACAAAATATCAGTCAAAATTAAGCATCAACAGAAGTTATTCTTTTTGATGTTGGTTATGTAATCTATGTGTCTTTTAAGTTTTTATATGCATTCTAATTAATGAAATATTTATACCTATAAGATTGGCAAAGTAAAAAAAATAGATAGTGTTCAGTATTGGCAGGGACAAGGATATACAGATGGGACTGTCAAATTTATAACACAATTCAGCAATATCTGTCAAAGTTAAAAATACACACAGTTTGACATAGTAATTTTACTACTGGTATTTATTCTACTGTTTTATATATACTTGCATATGTATAACATGAAATATATACAAGGATATTCATTCCAAACTAGTCATGATAGGATAGGACTGGGAAAAAAAAATTTAGTGTCCATCAATATAGCACTGGTTAATGAATTATTCATTAAAAAAATTAATATGCAGCTCAAAAAAGGAATAGTTCTAGGGCTTCCCTGGTGGCGCAATGGTTGAGAGTCCGCCTGCCGATGCAGGGGACACGGGTTCGTGCCCAGGTCCGGGAAGATACCACGTGCTGCGGAGCGGCTGGGCCCGTGAGCCATGGCTGCTGAGCCTGCGCATCCGGAGCCTGTGCTCCGCAATGGGAGAGGCCACAACAGTGAGAGGCCTGCGTACCACAAAAAAAAAAAAAAAAAAAGGAATAGTTCTAAACATACTAATAGGAAATGATTTCTAATGTATTAAGCGAGAATCAAATTTTAGGAAAATATGTATTAGACATAATTTTGTTTGCATTAGCAAATGCACAAATAAAATGTCTATAAATTCACAGCTAAGTTTGGAAATCTACTTTTTTTTTAGTATATTTATTTATTTATTTTTGGCCATGTTGGGTCTTTGTTGCTGTGCACAGGCTTTCTTCTTAGTTGCAGTGAGCGGGGGCTACTCTTCGTTGCAGTGGTCAGGCCTCTCACTAAGGTGGCTTCTCTTGTTGTGGAGCACAGGCTCTAGGCACGTGGGCTTCAGTAGTTGTGGCTCACAGGCTCTAGAGCTCAGGCTCAGTAGCTGTGGCGCACGGGCTTAGTTGCTCCGCGGCATGTGGGATCTTCCCAGACCAGGGCTCAAACCTGTGTCCCCTGCACTGGCAGGCGGATTCTTAACCACTGAGCCACCAAGGAAGCCCTACTTAAGAAATTCTGACGTTGCTTTTGGAGACTATCTAGGTGGCTTGGGAACAAACAAAACAGGTACTTTTCAATTTTATATCCTTTGTAAATTTTAAATGTTATATAATTTATGTGGATTATATAGTTTTAAAAATTAAATTTACAGAGGCAAAAAACTCCAGTTGATTTTTCCAAATACACCATTCAGAGAAATAGAATACATTTATGATAAGAACCTGGCATTCTTCTTAATGTGTACATCTGTATAGGTGATTAGGAATGTTTTAATGGAGTTAGATTCTGTCTTTACTTTTACAGATGAAGAAACTGACGATCAGATGGATTCAGTAATTTCTGCAAGCCTCACAGCAATTATACGGCTGTACTTCAGGTTATATTCAATTCTATTCAACTCCAAAGCCTACTGTCTTAACCACCATACTGCACGTGCTCTTTAGTTACAACTAGATATCTCTAAATGTGACTTTTAAATCAATATTCAACGCCAAATTGCCGAATTTAACTTTTCCCTCTCCCAACAAAGCACTGTTTTCAAGTAGTGTCTTTTACAGTAAACACTCCCATTTTTAAAATTCAACTATTTTTACATCAGGTAGCAATTTACAGCCATTATCAGACCTATTTCAAAAGGCTTTCTGAAGCACTGACCTTTCTACTTTCT
This sequence comes from Grampus griseus, assembly GCF_964374135.1. Lineage (NCBI taxonomy): Eukaryota > Metazoa > Chordata > Mammalia > Artiodactyla > Delphinidae > Grampus > Grampus griseus. Next base: position 8,132,500 of record NC_139017.1, read on the forward strand.
GAATTATGCTACTTTTGCTTTGAAAACCTGAAAAACAACATGTCAGTTAGTTTGGTTATTGACTCACAGTAAGAGGAAATGAGTTCTGTTTGATAGTGCTAGAAATTGATAGTTTCATATTCCTAACTCATCATAGCTTCACAGCTGCTTTTGAAGTATGACTTTTATGAAGCCTCTTAACCCTTGGAAATTTCCTCTCTAAAAGGATAGCTGCAAAATGCACCATCCTCCATGGGATATTATGAGCTGTCATTAATTAATGTTTTGTAAAGCACTCTGAGATGTAGTTTGAATGGTGCTACATCAATGCAAAGTATCAGTAAGCCACTTAAAAATCAAATTGTCACCTGCTCCGGGGACTCAAGCAAAGCCTGCAGCTTGCTGATAATGAAGCCGGCTCTCAGGATGTTTTTTTAGAGGCTTGTCAGGGTGAAGGTTATTAAAGCAACATTTTATTAAAATAAGGCTATTTGTGAGCCTAACAGAATAATAAAGGTTCGTAAATACTATTAAATCTCAATTATTTGAGCAGATTAATTGATTTTATTAATAAACTGTGGTTAAATGGGCCTGAGCCTCTGTAGCTTCCCTGTGCGGCTCAGTGTTCAGCAGGTGGCTGATTGATGATGCTTGAAGCACCTGGTCAGGAAGCAGAAAAGAGGCAGAGCCCTGCAAGGAGCCCTCTGGGTGAAGCTGGGAGGTCTGGAACCTAAATCCCCTGTTCTCAGGTACGCCCCATCTCTCCTGGAGAAGGGCAAGCCCAGAGACTTGGCTTTAATACCCATTAAATGTCGAAGAGGAAAGGAAAATAAGCGACTAACTTGATTTCAGATTTAGTCCCTCACTACTAGTTCTGAAAGTCTCCAAAAAAAGATAAACTCCCATTTTTCCACTGTGCCTCATCCAAAGTAAATCCACAGATCTGTAAATCCACTCAACCACACCCTCAGAAAATAAAGTGTTGACTTTATTTTAGCCATTTTTCCATGGCATGTGATCTTCTCCTGTCCACCCATTAAATAAGAACTCACAGCTGTTATTACTAATATCTAACAAAAGAATGTGTTCAAGTGTATTTCAAGAAAAAATTCAAGGACATTTTTTTCAATAATGCTCAAGAGAAAATACCGAATTACGACCTCCTGTCTGCTCTTCTTGCCCTGTACTTTGTTAGTGCCTATGACACAACTGCTGTACACTTAATTTCCCTGCTAAATGAGATGACTTTATCATAGTTCATATGCTCACAGATTCAGATTTGCTACCATAATTGTTTACTTTAGTGTACTCATTGTTTATCAATTTTAAAAGATGGGTTTCATTTAAGAAAATTAAGACAAAAACATTCAAAAATAGAACTGATTGTAAAAATAACACATTGTCCAGTATCTTATAAATAATTAAGAAAATAGTTTGCTTAAAAATCTGGCAAAATTTAAAATGTAGCAGAAAATAAGGGCAAAAATATGTTCAACCGCAAAAGTAAGACGTTAAGTTAGTCAAATAAATATTGAAGAGGCATTTCTGGTAAAAATTACTTTAAAGAAATCAGAGAAATTAATTTTAAATAAGGATATTTTGTATTATTTAAAACTGCTTTGGTAAAAGAAAATTTTATACTAGTAATAAAATTAAATTAAATAAACTTAGAAATTCAGAAATTTCTTTTGAGAATAGTATTTTCTATTGAAGATAGCATTGAGGATAGTATTAAAATAGTATGAGTCTTTCTGGAAATAAATAACTGCAAATCATCATCAAACAAAAAATTTTAGTTGTACTATTTTCTAGATAAAAGAGAAAATCTGTAATACTGCCTGAGAATATGTTTATCTACATTTTCCTGTACTTTCTACTAGCAAGGATGTTGGCTGAATCCCAAAATAAAACTGACATTTATCCTGCAATTCTGTCCAATCCAGTGACAGATTAGAAGTACCAGCAAATCTAAGCAACAGAGATTGTAATACATCACATAACATGAGAATAAAATTAATGTTCCAACATTCAAACTATAAAATAATAGAATTTTTATTTTATTTTTTTAAGATGTAACAAAGGCTAAAAAGCAAATATATTTTGGATAGATTTTAAGAGCTAAACCATAAGCTCTTTAAAGCAGATGGAAAGAGATTGAAATTTAAATGATCAAAACAAGACCAGGCAAATATAAACTATTGTTTTTGTAAAGCTGATGTACTTTACTAATATCGGAGGAAGACTTTAAAGCAAAAAAACCTTACAAGCTATGGTAGATTGAAAATATCTCCATGATACGTTGCCACTCCTCACATCAATAAAAGCTTATTCATCCATGCCTTAAAACCGGGCTGGACTGGTGTCTTGCTTTGACCAATAATCTTTTTTGAAAGTGGTGTTGGGTGGACTGCAGAGCTTAGGCTGTTATAGTCTTTGTGAATTCTGCCCTCACTTTCTTGCACTCCTGAGACCACACTGGTGTGAAGGATCCTAATCCAGTTTACTGAAGGATGAAGTGCTACTTAGAGGAGATCCACACTGCCCCAGCCAACGGCCAGCTCCAACTGCCAGACAGATTCTGAGACCTTCACGGATCCTCCAGGTCTACTCAAGCCACCAGATGACTTCAGCCTCATAAACACTCCCAAGGTAGAAAAGCACAAACACTGAGCAGGTTGCCACCCACAAGATCACAGAAAATAGTAAGTCACTGTCATGTCATTAAGTTTGAGGGGGTTTAATATGTAGCAATAGGTAACTCAAGCAACACTTTGGTTAGAGATTAGACTGTGCTGGGTTGTAAACGTGGCTATGAGAGGTGAAATCTACGTCCCCTCTTCTTCAATCCAGACATATCTCGTGCCTTACTTTGACCAATAGCATGGGTGAGAATGACAAGAGTCTAGAACTTGAGACCTTGCATCTCTTGCTCTCACCTTCTGAGAACCTTGAGACCATCCTGCTGTGCAAAAACCCAATTCAGCCAACTGGAAGAAGAGAAGCCAGATAGAGGATAACAGATTTGCCTTAGCCAAAAACCAGCATCAGACTAAGTGAGGCCACTGTGGACCCTGCACACCCAGTCGAGCTGTTAAACGTCTGCAGCCACCAGAGTTTTCCCCAGCTAGGCCAGAAGAAGAATCCCCTAAAGAAAACTTTGTACAGGACCACTAGAGGACGCGCAAGAGAATATTCATAGCTGTATTGTTCGTAAAAGCAAAAGCTAAATAAATACATAAAGGGAGGTGTCTGTCACAATACAATGGATAAATAATTGTGGTTATCATAAAATGCCGGCATATCCCATAGCAGTGAAAATGAATGAGCTACAAAAGTTCTACCGGGTGATGTCAGCTAGATGGCACAGGAGGAAATCTCACCCTCAACTCTCCACAAAGAGACAGTAATTGGACAACTACCCACAAACAAAAATAGCTCTAGGAGAGCTCTGGAATCCAGTCAAGAAGCTACAGCAACGCAATAAAGACAAAAAGAAGAAGAAGAACCACAACGAAAAGGTAGGAAGAAAAGTTTCATCTCACCTGCATCATCCTGTCCCCCAGGCCAGCATAGCTCAGTGCCAAAAGGGATCCCCTCCACTGGTGGGTTCCACTGGGCAGGCAGGAAGGAAAGTAAAGCAGGGTCAACATCCAACTCTCCCAGACTCTCCAGGTGCTGCCTGAAGGACCTGCTGCAGTTTCATCCCATCAACACTGCTGGGGTGATGGGCATAGCAGAGGCATCTGGAGACAACTAGGAACAAAGAAGAAAGGCAGGGATATAAGAAGGGCAGGGCGACACCATGGGACCCTGTGGTCTGCTCTCAGGAGACCACAATAGCCTTTTCCCTGTGGGTCTGAACAGCCCTCGCAGTCACCACAGACCCCCTGCAACTTTCACCAACCAGGATCTGGGAGTGGACACAGCAGCCTGTTCTCAGAGGACCCTATAGCAGCTTTCACCACTGAGGAGGCTGCTGGTTAACAGCCATTGCATCTGCTGCAGATCCCCTGAAGCCTTCATCACCGAGGGAGCTGCAGTTTTTGTCCTCAGAGATCCCAGCTGCCTGAGCCAGTAGAACACCCCTCCCTGGACCAGAAAAGCCCCAGCAAGTATCACCACAGGCATCCTGGCACTAAGATCCAACACAGGTGGAGCTGACCCTGCTGCCACCACTGGTTCTGGTTCTCTAAACATACTCTTTTTTTTTTTTTTTTTTTTTGCGGTACCTGGGCCTCTCACTGCTGTGGCCTCTCCTGTTGTGGAGCACAGGCTCCAGACGTGCAGGCCCAGCGGCCATGGCTCACGGGCCCAGCCGCTCCGCGGCACGTGGGATCTTCCCGGACCGGGGCATGAACCCGTGTCCTCTGCATCAGCAGGCGGACTCTCAACCACTACACCACCAGGGAAGCCCTCTAAACATACTCTTACCATATGATCCAGCAACCATGCTCCTTGGTATTTACCCCCAAAGAGCTGGAAACATGTCCACACAAAAACATGCACACACGTGTTTATAGCAATTTTGTTCAGAATTCCCCAAATTTGGAAGCAACAAAGACTTCTACTTCAGTAGAAGAATGGATGAATAAACTGTGGTACATCCAGACAATGGAATATTATTCAGCACTAAAGAGAAATGAGCTATCCAGCCTTGAAAAGTCACGAAGGAAACATAAATGCATATTACTAAGTGAAAGAAGTCAATCACTCCATACTGTATGATTCCAACTATACAAAAGTCTGGAAAAGACAAAACTGTGGAGACAGTAAAAAGATCAGCATTTGCCAGGGGTTGGGTAAGGGCAGGATGGATGAATAGGCAGAGCCCAGAAAATTCTTAAGACAGTGAAAATACTCTGTATGATACCATAATGATGGATATATGTAATTAACATTTGTCCAAACCCACAGAAGGTACAGCACCATGAGTGAACCATAACGTGTACTATGGACTTTGAATGATTCTGATGTGTGAATATAGTTCATCAACTGCAATACATGTGCCACTCTGGTGAAGGATGTTGATAATGGGAGACGCTACACATGTGTGGAGGCAAGGGTATATAAGAAACTTCTATACCTTTCCCTCCATTATGCTGTAAACCAAAAGCTGCTCTAAAAAAAAAAATTGTATTTAAAAAAACCCAAAAAACAAGTGGGCAAAGGACCTAAACAGACACTTCTCAAAAGAAGAAATTCAAATGGCTAACAAGTTATGCAAAGGTGCTCAAAATCTCTGCTCATCAGGGAAATGCAAATCAAATCACAACGAGGTATCACCTCACCAGTCAGCATGGCTAGCATCAAAAATACAAAAGATAAATATTGATGAGCATGTGGAGAAAAGGGAAAACTTGTACACTGCTGGTGGGGATGTAAATTGGTACAACCATTATGGAAAACAATATGGAGATTTCTCAAAAGCTTAAAACTAGAACTACCATATGATCCAGCAACTCCACTTCTGTGTATATATCCAAAATAATTGAAATCAGTATCTTGAAGAGATTATCTATACCCCTATGTTTGTTGAAGCAGCTGGAGAACATTATGCTAAGTGAAATAGGCTAGACACAGGAAGGAAAACACTGCATGATCTCACTTTGTGGAATGTAAAATAGTCAAACTCATAGAAGCAGAGTAGAATGGTGGTTGCCAGACGCTGGGCAAGGGAGAAATGCGATGATCTTGGTGAAAGGTTATCAATTTTCAGTTAGGTCAACTGAACAGGTTATGAAGATGTAATGTACAGAAGGGTGGGTATAGATAATGATATGCTATTGTATTCTTGAAATTTTCCAAGATGATACATTTTCAATTCAATCTTCTGGACACATGAACACAAAGCAGTAACCACGTAGAGGTGATGGATATGTTCATTAGCTTGACTGTGGTGATCTTCTCACAATGCATGCATATATCAAAAAAGAAGCTGTATACCTTAAATATTTATAATTTTTATATGTCAAAGATGTTTCAGTAAAGCTTTTTGTAAAAAAAGTTTCTGCTAAGTAGTTTCAGCCATTAAAAGGAACCCTCAGCAACCAAACAATATGTAAAAATTACATGTATTAATGTCACCTTTCTTTTGGGATACTCACATTCCAAAAGAAGAAAGGCAAAAAAATAAATGACATTACAGATAATATACAGAAAAAATTTTTAAACTGCATCATAATTTCTTTTTCTTAACATCTTTGTTGTAGTGTAATTGCTTTACAATGTTGTGTTAATTTCTGCTGTGTAACAAAGTGAATCAGCTATATGTATACATATATCCCCATAATCCCTCCCTCTTGCGTCTCCCTCCCTCCCACCCCTCTAGGTGGTCACAAAGCACTGAGCTGACCTCCCCATGCATGCATCATCATTTCTTAAAAAGAACTTTGACTATTTTTATTAATAATTTTTGTTTCTTGGGGCTTCCCTGGTGGCGCAGTGGTTGAGAGTCCGCCTGTCGATGCAGGGGACACGGGTGCGTGCCCCGGTCCGGGAAGATCCCACATGCCGCGGAGCGGCTGGGCCCGTGAGCCATGGCCGCTGAGCCTGCGCGTCCAGAGCCTGTGCTCCACAATGGGAGAGGCCACAACAGTGAGAGGCCCGCGTACCGAAAAAATAATAATAATAATAATAATTTTTGTTTCTTAACATATGTCCATTATGATGTTAAAGCTAGAATTAAATAAAAAAAAAATAAACAATTACCTATAATCCCCACCTAGAGATAACTATTAACATTTAGTATTAAAATGTGTTCTACTAAAAGAAAAAAAAAAAGAGAGAGAGAAAGAAAATGAATAAACTATGGTTATATAGATAACTGTAGGTGAATATCAACAATTGTTAGCAAGCAAATTATAGAATAAATATATGACCAAAAGTTCCAAAAACTTGCAAATCTAAATAATATATTGTGTTTGATGTGGGTAAATTACTATTCACTTATTATTTACTCTCTACATATAAAGTATATATATCCTTATGTACATATTTCACAATAAAAACTAATGAAAAATTTTAAAAAGAAAGAATAATTAAAAACAAAACAGTCCCCTAAGACCTTATTACTTACCAATAAATAACAGTTCTGCCTAATAAAGTTTCTACTTGGGGGAATAAAAGAGCTCCATCAATGGGTTAAATTCCATAATAATATTAATAATTTTAATAAGTTTCTTACTAATAAAAATAATTTATTAAATTCAAAAAATATATGAAAAAATTTTAGTCAAACAAGCCATTTCATTGAACTGAACAACCAAAATTAATATGATCTATTCAGTTTCTCCATTTAAAATTTTTCTAAAGTCTTATTGGTTTGTAGAGTTTATTGTATATTCTGAATAGAGCCCTTTGCCAGTTACTTTTATATAATGGCTGTGATGAATGGAAGTTTTAACTTAATGTATTCAAACACTCTTTATTTTGGGGGGGTCCTTTTTGCTTGTTTACTTCTTTAAGTATTACACCACTTCCCTGAAGTCATAATATTTTTCCTTACTTTTTCCTAAGAGCATTAAAGATTTGCCTTTATATCTTAATATTTAATTCACTTGGGGCATGCTTTTTATATGTGGTAGTATTGAGGTGAAGTCCAATTTTTTTGTCCATATACAGGCATACATCAGTGATATTGCTGGTTCAATTCCAGACCACCACAATAAATACCACAATAAAGCAAGTCACACAAATTTTCAGTTTCCCAGTGCATGTAAAAGTTATGTTTACACCATGCTGTAGCCTATTAAGTATGCAATAGCATTATATCTAAAAAAATGCACATACCTTAATTTAAAAAATGCTAATTGCTAAAAAAATGGTAAATATTGTCTGGGCCTCCAGAGAGTAGTTGTAATAATATCAAAGATAACCAATCACAGATCACCATAGCTAATATAATGATAAAGAAAAGGCTTGAAATATTGCGAGAATTATCAAAATGTGACACAGAGACATGAAGTAAGCAAATGCTGTTGGAAAAGTGACGCCAAAACACTTGCTCGATGCAGGACTGCCACAAACCTTCCATTTGTTAAGCAATGCAATATCTGTAAAGCACAATAAAGTGAGCACAATAAAACGTGGTATGTCAACGGATTCTTAACTGGGGCAGCACCATTTATTCAGGTGTCCATCCGAAACCCCAAGGACCTGTGCCTCATCTTTGTCACATATGAACATGTCCACGTATTAGTGGATCTGATTTTGAGCTTTGTATTTTGCTTGTAGTTTGTGCCAACATCACACTGTCTTAATTATAATAAATTTATAGTAATCCCTGACACGTGCTAGAGAAAGTTTTTCCTCTATTGTTTTGCTTTAGACTGTCTTGATGACTATCAACCTTTCCATTTATATATACATAAATATGAGCTTGTCAAGTTATATGATTCTGCTGGGATTTTGAAAGCAGTTGCATTACTCTAAGAATCAGAGGGGAATTTACATATTTTTAAAATTGGTCTTGAATCTATAATCAAGATGGACTTCTCTATTTAGGTCTTCTTTACTGTCTCTCAATGTATTTTTATATTTTGCTCAGGAAAGAACTGATGGATGTTCATTTAGATTTACTTTAAGGAATTCTGTATTTCTAATGTCACTTTAAATTATTGATTTTTATAATTATTTTCCTAAATGTGAGTTGCTGGAATGTAGGGAAATGTTTATTTATTTTTATTTTAATGTTGTTAATTCAGTCTTGTAACTTAATCATCATGTAAATTCTAATAATTTATCTGTGTATGTGTGTATAATTTTCCTACATTATTATATCATTTGTGAGAAATATTATTTTCTTCCAATCTTTGTGCTCTTTCTTATTTTTGCTTTACTGAATTACTTATGCTCTTTCATCCATTTATTCTACACATATTTACTGAATGCCTATTATATGCCAGAAGCTGTTCTAGGCACTTGGAATATATCAGAGAAAATAAAATGATAAACTATCCCTTTCCTCATAGAGTTTAAAATCTAGATAGCAATAAACACAAAACATATCACATACTAAATTATGCAGTGCATTAGAAGATGAAAATAATATAGAAAAAAGGAAAGTGTTATAGAGAAGTAGGAGTACCTGGGTTTGGAAGAGGGGAGGGGAGAGAGAACAGGGAGCATTTTAAAATAAAGTGGCAAAGTCAAGGCTCACTGAGAAAGCAGCAAGCAATCAAGCAAACAATTGAAGGCAGTGAGGTATGAACCACAAGGATTCAGGAGGAAGAGCACGGCAGGCAGAGGGAAGAGCCAGTGCAAAGGCCCAGGTGGAGCAAAGTGACCACAAGAAAGAACAGTGCACCAGAAAGGCACAGAGGGGAGACAGGAGGCACACAGATCACGTGAGGCTTTGTAGGTCATTGCAAGTATTGAACTTTAAAGAAATGGAGAATCACTGAGGGATGTGAGCAGAAAGGAGAGGTAAATTAACATATACAAGAAGGACTTCTCTAGATCCTTTGCTGAAATTAGCTCAGGGGGACAAATGTAGAAGCAGAGAGAGCAGTTAAGAGATGCCCCAGTGATGCAAGTAAAGATGCTAGTGGCCTCGACCAAAATCCTAACAGTGGAAGTGGCAGGAAGTACCTGGATTTTGCACTGCATATAAAATTAAAGCCAACAAGAACTCATTACTGATTGTAAGAGAGGAGTCAAAGATGACACCAAGGTTTATGACTAGATCTATTAGAAGGGTTAAATTGCCAATAATGAGAAATTCTAAGGTAGGAAATGCTAAGGAAAGTCCAAATGTAACTTCAGAATATTTAAGTTTTTCTATAACATCTTTAAAAATAGCTAACTTTTAAATAACTATCAAAAATCAAAATATAAACATATTTTATAAAGCATGATAGAAGAAACCAAAAAGGAACCATAAAATATCAATTAATAACTCTTATGATAGAATTAACGCCAAAAGATTCTTATTTATTTATTCTAGCTTTATTGAGATCTATCTGACATACAAAATTGTGTAAGTTTAAGGACTACAATGTGATGATTCAATATATACCATATTTCCCTTGTGAAATGATTACAATAAGGTTACTTCTGAGGTTAATCCGTTATTTCTGTTAAAAAACAAAACAACTGGCCCAAAATGGAGCTACATATGCTACGTCCAACGTCACAAGAGACTTAATTAGTTTTGGCTCTCCTAGAAATGGAATCTTAGACCAGTCACTTAGGATCGCCTGATCAGCACTAGTTAGGTAATCTGCCTGATAGACACCTGCCATCCACTATAGAGAAAGTAACTTAGCAATAACCAGCCTGCATTTTTACCTAGATTGGATGCTGCCCAATTCATAAATCATTGAATAAAACCAGTAAGATCTTTAATATTTACTCAATTGAGTTTTTTTTTTTTGAGTTTTGTTTTTTAACATCTCACATGGTTCCATTTTTTGTGCATGTGATGAGAACATCTAAGATCTACTCTCTTGGCAACTTTCAAGCATACAATACAGTATTGTTAACTATATTAACTATAATTTACATTAAAGCCCCAGAACTTAATCATCTTATAACTGCAAATTTGTACCTTTTGACCAATATCTTCCCATTTCCCCTACTTCTCAGTCCCTGGCAACCACCCATCTATTCTTTGTATGAGTTCAACTTTTTGAGATTCCACATATTAAGTGAGAGCATACCGTATTTGTCTTTCTCTAACTTATCTCATTTAGCACAATGCCCTCCACGTCCATCTATGTTGTCTCAAATGGCAGGAGTTCTTTCTCATAGCTGAAAAATATTCCATTGTATATATAAACCAGATTTTCTTTATACATTCATTCATCAAGGGACACTTAGGGTGTTTCCATGCCTTGGTTATTGTAAATAATGCTGCAATAAACATAGGAATATAGATACCGCTGTCAGATAAATATTCCACCTCATTCAAATATATACCCAGAAGTGGTATTGCCAAATGATACAGTAGTTCTATTTTTAAATTTTGAGAATCTTCATAATGTTTTCCACAATGTCTGTAACAATTTACATCTCCACCAACAGTGCACAAGGGTTTCTTTTTTACCACATCCTCACCAACACTTGTTATCTCTTGTCTTTTTGATGCTAGCCATTCTAACAGCTGTGAGGTGATATCTCCTTGTCATTTTGATTTTCATTTTCCTGATAAGGTGAGCAACTTCTCATGCACCTGTTGGCCATCTGTATATCATCTTTAGAAAAATATCTATTTGGGTACTTTGCCCATTTTTTAAATCAGATTATTGGGGCTTTATTGCTATTGAGTTGTATGAATTCCTATTATATTTTGGATATTAAACCCTTATAAGATATATGGTTTGCAAATATTTTCCCTCATTCTGTAGATTTCCTTTTCATTTTGTTGATTATTTCCTTCGCTGTGTAGAAGCTTTCTAGTTTGATGTAGTGCCACTGTGGATTTCTGCTTTTATTGCCTTTGTTTTTGGTATCATATCCAAGAAATCATTTGCAAAACCAACGTTAATTTGTTTTTTCTCTATGTTTTCTTCTAGAAGTTTTATGATTTCAGATCTTATATTTAAGTCTTTAAATCATTTTGAGTTAATTCTTGTGAGGGCTGTAAGCTTTTGTCAATCATGCTTTTGCGTGTGAATATCCATTTATTCCAACATCCTATATTGAAGAGACTATCCTGTCCCCATGGAATGTTCTTGGCTCTCTTGTAAATATTAGATGACCATGTAGGCGTGGGTTATTTCTGGGTCCTTGATTCTGTTCCACTGCTTTATGTGTCTGTTTTTTACTCCAGTAACATACTTTGATTACAATCATTTTGTAGTATAGTTTGAAATTGAAGTGTGATGCCTCCAGCTTTGTTTCTTCATCAAGATTGCTTTGGCCATTCAGGATCTTTTGTGATTTCATACTAAGTTTAGGATAGATTTTTTTTTTACTTCTGTGAGAATGCCGTTGGAATTTTGATAGGGATTGCAATGAATCTATGCATTGCTTTGAGAAGTATGGATATTTTAACAATATTAATTCTTTCAATCTATGAACAAAGAATAGTCTTTCATTTTTTTGCATCTGCTTCAATTTCTATCATCAAAGTCTTATAGTTTTCAGTGTACAGATCTTTCACCTTTTGTTAATCTTATTTCTAAGTATTTTATTGTTTTTAATGCTACTGCCAATATGGTTGTGGGGTTTTTTTCTTCCAAATAGTTTACTGTTAGTGCATACAAATGCAACCGACCTTTTGATGGTGATTTTGCCTCCTGACAAATGAGCCTACAGCCTAGTCCTCAGGGGTACAGAGCTGTTTCCTTGTCTACAGCAGGGACCTTGTTCTGTCAGCTGCCTGGTGTGGGCCTGCCTTCTCAGAATGGCTCTCCTCAGTCTTGGTCGCCACTGGGGTTCTGCTACCAGCAAAGCCCATTAACAATTTCCGGGGAATAAAAATAAATATGGGTAATAAAATAAAGTCCAATCTTTTCTTTTCCTTTGTGCTTAGTCTCGTCTCACTGGCTCACAGGGTCCCGCGTGCAGAGGCCTGGCACCTGGCCCTTCAGACCAGAACTCCTGGTGCGAAAAGGCTGCTCCGGGACCTCAGCTCAGGGTCCTGTGTAGATGCTGCACGTGACACTGCAATCTGGGGTGTGAGCAGCGCTGCTGCCCCCCTACCCTTGACTCCCAAGAACGCTGTCCCCTCCCCACGGATGATAATATAATAAAGCAGCACCACCCACAGCCTGTCAGGGAAGCCTGTCTTCTAGAGCACAAGCTCGTACCTCTCCGTTCTCTGACTAAAGAACAAAGCTTTACTCTCTGTTTCTGAACCAAATCCAGTCTTCTTCTACTGGCTCGAGCAACACTGGGCAAAAGGACCCTTACTGGGGCCCAACTTGAAAGGGTCAGTAACAAAATTTTGGTGACCCAGATGGGATGGATGGACCACGGCCTTTTCACCTGCATTTATCCAGGAGGCTCCCAGCTCACCCTGGCTCACACCAGCTCCAGTGGAAGGATGGCAGAGGCTTTGGGAGTTTCATGTGAGGATGATCGCCTCTGATCTTTGAGTTCACTCTGATGGATCAGAATGTGACAGGCTTTGACCGAATTCAGAGCACCTCTGCCTAGCAACCCGATACCTGGGTGTGGGGCACACACACAGCATAGCCCCCAGAGTCATCTGGACTGCGCCACCTTGAGGGGATCACAGTGGATTCACAGGGGATTGGAGACTGAAACTCATGCATGTCTCCTCACTGCCTTTGACTGGCCTTCCCATGGTGCCAGACACCCAGGGATGGTGGGGACCTGTGGATGAGAAGGAGCCACGGCCATTTTGCTCAGTCTCACCAGTAATGCTGTCCTCTCAGCCTCTGGATAAGCCAGTAGCAGCCACACCAGGGGTTTTTTTTGCCTCCTCACTAAACTCCAGGGGTCAACCATAGCATTCTCCACCATCGCTTCCAGTTTGGAAAAGGACATCGGGCAGCCCCATGAGCCAAGACGCAAGACTGGGAAAAGGCCCAGGTAATGAGGACCACCTGACAAAATGGAACAAGGATGCCCAATTCAGGGAAAGGCACTGGGGATGCCTGAGTGTGAAAGGGTACCAAGGTAGGTACGTGACCATGACTTGAGCTCTTCTGGTCAGTGCTGGTTTCTCTGAAGTGGGCTGAGAAGCCCAATGAGCCACTCAAAAGACCAGGAACATCCACTGACCTACCTCTCCTTCCCCTCTGCTTGTGAGGCGAACCTTGGGTAATTCTTTATCAACCAAAGTTCCCCGAGCTCTCCTCCCAGTATCAGCACAGAATACCAGCTGTCCCAGTGATCTGGTGAGTAACTTGTAGGAATCCCACATGCGTTCAGCTCTCACCCAGCAGGAAGTCAAAAAACTCCTCCTTTCACCCAAAAGGAGGAAAGAGAAGAACCCCACCTGAGACAGCTGTGCCACTCCATACAAGTTCACATTGGTCAGGAACTAACATGGCTAAGCTCCTCTGGCCTGGAGGAAGTCCTGTCTAACCTCCTGTGGGACATTGTGACTGAGAAGGGACTAACTATCTCAAGCACAAGCCATTACAAATTCAAGGGAAACCCCCAGTTATATCAAAGTCCATGCCATTTGGATTTCTCCTATTTTGGTCTTTTGAGGAATCCACTAATAGTTTGGGGCTGGTTGCAAATATCCTGAACTGGAAATCTTACTTGGGTTAAATCTTGCGGCATTTGTGTGCCAAGAAGTCACTCCAACCACCTCCCTCAGCACCTGGGAACAAATTCAAAACAGAACATCTAAGGTATGGGGAAGCAAATGTCCACCATACTGAAGGGTGCACCATGCAGAACTGGAAGTTTTGTAGCTATCACCCCCGACCCCAAAATATTTAATCTTCCAATGTAATACAGCCTGGCCCCAATAGCTGCTGAGAGATGGGGACATCTGGCCCAGCAGTGGGTCTGTAAATTACAACACCATTTTACAATTGGACCTGCTATGCCAGAGACAAAAGAAACAGGATGAAATTCCCTATGTCCAGTTCTGTATGGCCTTATATCAGAACAAAGGCCTTCGAAAGGGATGCAGGCTCTCCTCCACTGAGGTAATACCAGTCCTTGACCCTCCTCCTGAGGACCTTCTAGATCTCTCTAACCCTCCTCTTGCTGCTCCCTCCCTTCCCCCTTCCCTCATATGTCCCAATTTGGGCCCCCACCATACCAGCTCCATCCCCCAGAACCCAGTCCTGAAGTGCACAAAGTAGGACTAATTACCAGCCAGGGTCCACCAACCCACCAGGAAAAGTATTCCCTTTGAGGAAAGTCCCTGATGGAGAAGGAGGGCCCATCCAGGTACACCTCCCATTTACCACTTCTGATCTGAAAGTCATAGTAAGGGGTTGAGAGAAGATTCAGAGAGGTTCCTGAATCTGATTAGGGGAATCTTTCAGACCCATGACCCCACCTGGGCTGACATGCAGAGCCTCCTCAATGTATTCCAAATGGGGAAGAAAAGGCCATGGCCTTTTCAAATGCCCAAGAGGAAGCAGACAAAGAGAACAGAAGCAACGTAGGTCCTACTATTTTCAGACCTGGGAACCAAGCAGTCCCAGATAACGAACCCAACTGGGACCTCCAAGACACTGGAGAAGCGGGTGGAAGACAGAGGCTGAGCCATTATAAAAATATGATCCTAAACAGAATCCAGGCAGCTGGAAAGAAATCTGTCAATTGGAATAAGAGAAGGGAAATCAATCAGGAGGCAACAGAAAACCCCTTGGCATTCCTAGAGCACCTCAGGGAATACCTCCGAATCTATAGTACCACTGACCCCTGAGTCTTTGCGAGGGAATGTAATCCTGAAGTCGTACTTCATTTCCCAAAGTGCTCCTGAAATTAGGTGTAAATGTCAGAAACTGGAAATAGAATCAGATACCCGCACTTCTTGCCTCTTAGAGGTTGCCTATTGGGTGTTTCATAACTGAGAAATAGAAGAGAATTCAGAGGATAAAAAGGCCTAGAGACAAGCCCACCTACTGGCTGTTGCCCTCCAATGGCAACGGGTCAGCATGGGAATCTGGACTAACCACCCACAGAGACTCTCGAATTCGGTGAGTGACCCCCAGCTCTCACTGAGGGACAGCAAGCCAAAGAAATAGGACCCAATCAGCGTGCCATATAAAAACAAGAGGGACACAGGAAGGGATAATGCCCACACCACCCCTGAAGGGGGATGGAGACGGCAGATGTCCGCCACTACCCTCAAAGGCAGATGGTCCAAAGCGATGAAAAATGATGGGGCCAGGGGCTCCTAAGCTTGCATTCCAGCTGAAACCCAAGGAGCCCTGGCAGACATTAGACATAGAGGGAAAGCCTGTCGAATTCTTAGTTGACACTGGTGCCACTACTCAGTTCTGACACCAGATGAGGCAAACTTGGTCACAAGAGTTGTAAAATTATGGCGAAAGCTCAAGAACAGGTATTCACAGAACCATGAGAATGTACACTGGATGACCACATGCTCACCCATTCCTTCCTACATGTCCCCAAATGCCCTATATCCCTGCTAGGAAGAGATATCTTACATAAATTTGGGGCTACTACCCACCCAATGGGAGAAGAACTGGAAACTGGCGTCCCCTTAGACAAAGGGCACGTGATTATTATGTTAATGGCTGAGGACAAACCTCTATGGACAGAACAAGTTGACCTCCCTGGACTAAATCCCATTGTCTGGGCCCAGGGACGGGTGGTCCAAGAGAAAACAGTACCCTCTGCATCGGGAGGCCTTGTTGGACATCTCACCTGTCATATAGGGCCCAACTGACAAGGGCCTTATCAGACCATCCAATCAGCCTGAAGTACCCCCATTCTCCCTGTAAAGAAACCTAATGGGGAATACCTGATGGTATAGGACTGCAGGGTAGCCAATGAAGCCACCAAGGATATACATCCAGTAGTTCCTAATTCCTACACCCTGCCGGCCACTCCACTAGTGCCTTGGGCATAAAAATTGGACCTTGCATTCAGCCTGGAGACCCCAGTCATCACTGGGGAAAGTAGAGAGATCCATCCATTCAAACCTTGAAATGGGCCTTGGCCAAGCTATGTCAGAAAATTCAAAAAAATTGGATTAAGTTGCTTCCCATTGCCCTGATCCACGTGTAGTTAGCCCGAAAGTATAAGTTAAAGTTAAGTGCATTTGAACTCATGTAGGGTAGACCCATCCCCAAGCTCAGAAGAAGGGACATCTTATCCGCCTTGAAATACAACTCAGGTGTGTCCTCCATGTAAGAGAAGACATGAAAGCTCTCATGGAATATGGTGACCAGGTGCAGCCCGCATCCACTAACCTGCCCCTCTACCCCTTCTGGCCAGAAGCCTGGGTGCACCCAAAAACCTGGAAAACTGGCAGCCCCCAAGATCAGCTCAGTCCTAAGTGGAACGGACCTCACTCAATGACCTTACCACTTACTCTGCCCTGGAGTCGCAGGGGTCACTCCTTGGGAACAACACACTCAAGAGGCCCCAGAGCCCCAACCTCTGGAAAGACAACCTGGGGCAATGGACCCCCCTGACTACACATGCAAACCACTCTCTGCCCTGAAGCTTCTCTTCTGAAAAACACAAGTGTGAGCAGGGAGATTCAGGCCACAGCAGTGAGCCTTGACATCAGCGCACACTTGCCTACAGACCAAAGACCGAGATACCTGCATTCTTGGGAAAAAGTTGAGATGTGATCACTGTTCTCTTGTTAATATTTAGGCCTCATATCTTAAATTGTCTGGTGTCCTTTGTCTCCAAAAGGATAGACAAATGGTAGTCACTCAAGGAGACGAACAGTCAGGGCCGAGGCAAACACATCTAAACACAGCTAAAGGCCACTGGCAGAAGTTCTGCTCCTCCACCAGGGTTATAATGACACCCACACTCAGCAGGAAGCAGTCACAGAAGATGGACCTGCGCCTTCAGCGCCCCTCAAGAATTAGGAGCAGGACAAATGGTAGAGGAGGAATTTGTCACCAGCAAAGTCCATTAACAATTCCCAGGAAATAAAAATAGAATCTGGGTAATAAAGTCTAATCTTTTTTTTTTTTCTTTTCCTTTGTGCTTAGTCTAGTTTCACTGGCTCACAGGGTTCGCATGCAGAGGCCTCAGACCTGTCCCTTCAGCCTGGAGTTCCTGGCGCTAAATGGCTACACCGGCACCTCAGCTCAGGGCCATGGGCAGATGCCGCGCACGACACTCCATCCAAGATGGTGTTGGCAGCGGGCTGTGCGCAGATGCTGCACTGGCACTGTGGTCTGGAGCCTGAGCAGCACAGCTGCGCCCCTTCCCCCTACAGCCCCGGAAGAACCCTGCCCCTCCCTGTGATACGACCCTACATAGTAGCCCCAACCCCTGCCTGTCAGGAGAGCCTGTGCTCTAGAGCCTGAGCTAGCCCCTCTCCACTCTCTGATCAAAGAGTTAAACTCTCCTTTGCTTCTGAACCCAACTTGGTCTTGTTCTATTGGCTCCAGCGACACTAGGCGGAAGGACACTTGCTGGGGTCCAACGCAGGAGGGTCAATAACAGTTTCACAGTCTCCTGCCAGAATCCCAAAGCTCGCACAAAAGGGCTTTTCTCCGTGGATAGTTGCCAAATTATTTTTGTTGAAAAGAGGTGTGACGGGCAGGGGGGGGGGGGGAAGGGGGGGAGAGTCTTATTCAGCCGTCTTGCTGAATCACTCTCATTTAAATGAGCATAAATTGCTTAAAATTCCTTTCTAAAAGACCAAGGTTCTCAAGTAAGGTTAAAAATATATGCTATCAACAAGAAAAATCAATGATAAAAATTTATAGAAGATAAAAAATGTGTCCAAAAAATATAAATACAAAGAAAGCAGGATATAAATATAATAGCTAAAGTAGGATTCCAGGTTAAAACGATTAAATTCTTTAAATATTAAATTTAAAGGAGTCATTTTCTGTTGATACAAAGTTCATTCTATAGTGATTATATAAAATTAGCATTTTATATAGCAAAAATGTATAAAAATTGTATCTGGTTTTCAGATGTTGGGCTTTCATAAAACTCAAACTTACTTTCGCACTCTCACATCCTAAGTCCCTTTCGTACTTTCATCTTTCACACAGCAGCTCTCTAATGATGATTTCAAGCTCCCCCAAAGTGGCACTGCCTGCCAGCCAGTGCTGAAGGGATTCCAGTCTTTGCCAAGAGAACGCGAGTGTTGCTAGGCGAGCACTTCTAGTGGCACCGGTTTCTGGCAGAGATGAGACAGCCCCCTTTACCACTGGTAGCATTTTCTAATTACCCATCAGTATCCCCTGTGAACTATAACACAGCCAGAGAATAAACAGCAGCAGCACAAAAATTACTTATGAACAAAACTAGATTTTAGTCCCTAGATTGTTGGAATGCTGGGTTTTTTCTTAACTTAGTAACTGAAAAATCTGCTAAATGCTGAGTAAATTTGGGACTTGGGGAAAACATCATTATGCTCAAGTAAAAAATATTCTATTTACAGAAGTAGTCATTTGGAATGTGCGTAATAAATCTGCACTGTTAACAGTCAAATGTGTTGAACATATTATGTTCCATTGGTTTCCCCCTGCCGGCAGGAGGCTTAAGCTTCTTGCGCTGTATGTCTCAGACATGGCTGTGTGCATTGCTATGGGCCGAGAGGAGGGCAGAAAGATGGCGGCAGTGCCTCTGCTTTGACAACTAGGTACTTTTCTCCCTCACAGTTACCACCAGTGTTCACACTGTAGCGGATACAGTATTCGGGATCCCAGATTGAGGGCTCTGATGAAACTACGCAGCACCTCCAGGCCAGCTCATCTATGCACATGGCATGGGCAGGAAATAAATTGTGGTCGCTATCTTAAATTGGTCAGGACAGCATACCTGCTATTTTGAATAATAAATTAAAAGATTGGCCCCCAGTTCAGACTAAATTAATAAATAATAAATTAAAAAATTGGCCCCCAGTTCAGACTACTGGAGGTGACTGACCCTTTCAGGCCTTCGACATTACTCAGAGTCACTGAACAGCAGCCACAATGCACTCCAATCCGTAGACAGTTTTAATCGACACGGCACTGCTTAGAGTGGTTTTGACCTTTGAGAGAGCTCTAGAATGCATTCATGAGGCACTAGGGGAAATACACACTTTCACATCTCATGCTTCACTTAGTCTGTAGTTTAAAAAAATTACAATTTGCTGTGCCCAGAATGTAAATTCGCTTTAAAGGAAAACATTTTCTATTGAGCTCTCCTTAGATTTTTATCTTCAAAGCAGAACCTCCAACTTTTAAAATTTTACTTTTATTCTTAATTACTTAGGTGACCTGCCACAATTAAGATTTAATATAATCTGGAAAGACAATGGTCACTTGTTCTATCAACCTTAGGTGTTAAAAACCATTCCATCTAGAAGCTGTCTTTTGAGAAAAAGACATGTTTTCTTGTTTAAATGTTCAGTATCTAAATTGTAAAATAATCAGGTGCACATATCTTACAGGCTCAAAACAAAGTGGCTATTCTAAACAAATCCTGGCAATTAGGTGATGGTGGAGGCTGCATCACCTATTGGCTTAATATAGATAACTACAGACCTCTGATTTCCTGTGTGACTCAAGTTCTTCTTTACACCACTCTGTAACATTTTCAAAGAACGTTCCCTTCCATTATATTCTCAAAACAAAATTCTGAAATGGTTACCTGATGTATTATCACTACAGTTTTGCCATTAAAGAGCAATGTGACACAGAAAGATAAGATTTCTTGGCCAAGAATCCGGAACTATATAATGGGGCATAAAGGCAACACTACATATTTCTAGTCTAGTTCTTATATCTTAACAACATCCATATATTTTACATCTCTTCTTATTTTATTACCTAATTTCATAACTTTCTTTTGAAAATTCTCAGACTCACTGAGTAACAGCCAAACTTGAACTCCACTTTATTATATACCCCAACTAAGCATCTGTGACAGAATTTCATGTAAAGTAATTTGGAATGTTTTCAAGGATGTGTAAGAAATACTTGGGGGGGCTGGTCCAAGCATCACTTGAAATCTTAGTCACAGACTCCCAGTTCTTTCTGGAAGTACATCTCTTTCAAACATTTAACAGGCTTCATATATAACTAATACCAATCTTTTTCATGTGCCTATAACCCTACTCAGAATTCTGGCTTTTTGACAGAGGTACCAAAACGGCTATATTGCTTTGCTTTCTTGCCTTCGCGTCTCTCTTGTAAATTAATGGCCAGGAGCTTTGAACTTTCAGGCTTGAGTAGAAGAACCAATATGTTGTGCTTCTGCCCTGAAGTCATTTTATCTAATTAAGAACCTTTATTTGGCCCCATTGTCTTAACTTGAACTTTGCCTTGAGGCACAATAATCCATTGAGGATAATTTACAGTAAGTGTGGAATCTAGATTCTTAACTTGGTCTTGGACAAAAGGTTGATCTTCAATAAGCAGTGGTGACTCCAAGTTTTCTAAAGTGTTTCTCATACTCTCTTACTGTTTGGATTTAGAAAGCAGTTGCCTTTGTCAAGCCCCATTTCTGAATATTCTCTTTTTATTTTCATTCTTGCTTGCAAATTGGCCAATTCTTTCTAACTTCACCTCTTTTGATGCTATGTTAAATGCAGTCAGCAGCACACAAGGCACATTCCTTGGCTGTAGCCATCACTGCAATCTCTGACTCCATCTTCACACTGCCTTCTCTTTGTGTGTGTAATCTCCCTCTGCCCCTCTTTTTTCCAGTTTTACTGAAATTTTGGTAGAGGTTGCATAAATCTGTAGATGGACATTTTAACAATATTAATTCTTCTGGTCCATAAACATGAGATATCTTCCCATTCGTTTCTGTCTCCTATAATTTTTTCATCAATGTGTCAAAGCTTTCCTTGTATAGATCAATCACATCTTGATTAAATTTATTCCTAATTAGAGTATTTTTGATGCTCTTATAAATGGGATTGTTTTCTTAATTTATTTATTGGACAGTTTGTTGTTAATGTATAGGAACACAACAGATCCTGTATGTTGATTTATATCATGCAACTTTACGAAATTCATTTATCCCAATAGCTTTCAATGGAGTCTTTAGGATTTTTCTGTATGTTAGATTATGTCATATGCAAGCAGAGACAATTTTATTTCTCCCTTTTTGTTTGAATGACTTTTCTTTCTTTTCCTTGCCAAATTGCTCTGGCTAGGACTCCCAGTACTAAGTTCAGTATAAGTGACAAGAGTAGGCAGCCATGTCTCGTTCCTCATCTTAGAGAAAGAATCTTCCATTTTTTATAATTGAGTATGATGTAATCTATAGGTTTGTCGTGTACAGCCTTCATTATGTTGAGGTACATTTCTCCTATACTTAATGTGTTTTGAGTTTTTATCATAAAAGGATGTTGGATTTTGTCAAATGCTTTTTCAGTGGCTACTGAGATGATCAAATCATTTTTATTTCATTCTATTAAGGTGATGCTCATATTTATTGACTTGCATATGTTGAATCATCCTTGTATCCCAAGGATAAATCCCACTTGATCATGGTATATGATCCTTTTAATGTGATACTGAATTTGGTTTGCCAGTAATTTGTTGAGGATTTTTGTATCCATGTTCAAAGGGCTACTGGCCTATAATTTTCTTTTATTGTAGTGTCCTTACCTGGCATTAATATCAGGGTAATGCTGGCCTTGTAAAATGAATTTGGAAGTGATCCCACCACTTCAATGTTTTGAAAGAATTTAAGAAGGTGTGGTATTAATTTTTCTTTAAATGTTTGGAAGTATTCTCCAGTGAAATCATCTGGTCTTGGACTTTTCTTTCTTGGGAGATAATTGATTAATGATTCAATCTCCTCACTCACTATTGGTCTGTTCAGTTTTCTATTTCTTTATGATTCAGTCTTGGTAGATTATATGTTTCTAATAATTTAACCATTTCTTCTAGGTTATTGAATTTGTTGGCGTATAATTGTTCCTAGTAGTCTCATGATACACTGTATTTCTGTGCTATCCGTGTAATGCCTCCTCTTTCATTTATATTTATTGAGTACCCTCTCTTTTTTTCTTGGCTAGTCAAGGATTTGTCAATTTTATTTTTTTAAAAAAACAACTCTAGGGGCTTCCCGGGTGGCGCAGTGGTTGAGAGTCCGCCTGCCGATGCAGGGAACCGTGCTCCGGTCTGGGAAGATCCCACATGCCGTGGAGCAGCTGGGCCCGTGAGCTATGGCCGCTGAGCCTGCGCATCCGGAGCCTGTGCTCCGCAACGGGAGAGGCCACAACAGTGAAAGGCCCACGTACTGCAAAAAAAAAAAAAACAACAACAAAAAAAACAAACAAACAAAAACTTTGTTTCATTAATCTTTTGTATTATTTTTCTGATCTCTATTTCATTTATTTCTGCTCTGAGTTTTTTTCTTTCCTTCAGCTAACTTGGGGCTAGGTTTGTTCCTTTTCTACTTCCTTGAGTTATAAAGTTAAGTTGTTTAAGATCTTTCTCTTTGCTTAATGTAGGCATTTATTGCTATAAATTTCCCTCTTAGAACTGCTTTTCTGTACCCCATGAGTTTTGGTATGTTGTGTTTCTATTTTCATTTGTTTCAAGATATTTTAGAGTTCCTTTTTGATTTCTTCTTTGACCCACTGGTTATTCAGGAGTGTACTGTTTAATTTCCACATATCTGTGACTTTTCCATGATTCTTCTTGTTATTGATTTCTAGTTTTATGTGATTATAGTCAGAAAAAAATAGTTTGTTTCTCTCTTCATACCTAGTAAAATTTATTTATATAATTAAGCACTCTGATGTTGGGTACACATATATTTAAAATTGTTACATCCTCTTGATGAGTTGACCCCTTTCTCACTATATAACAGCCTTCTTTATCTTTTGTTATAGACTTTGTGAAAATCTATTTTGTCCAATATATACAGAGCTACCCATGATCTTTTGTTTGTTTCTTGCATGAAATAATCTTTTTCCCTCCATTTACTTTCAGCTTATGTGTGTCTTGAAGCTGAAGTGAGTCTCCTATAGGCAGCATATAGTTGGGTCTTGTTTTATGTTTGTTTATGTATTTAGCTGCTCTATAAATATTGATTGAGAGTTTGATCCTTTTACATGCACAGTAATTATTGATAGGTAAGGACTTACTACTGACATTTTTTTCATTGTTTTCTGGCTGTTTTATATTTCTTTCTCGCTTTCTTCTTCTCTTTCTGTCTTGCTTTTGAGTTGATGATTTTCTTTAATGGTATTCTATTTTCTTTCCCTTTCTCTTTTATGTACCCACTATAGGTTTGTGCTTTGTGGTTACCATGAGGTTTATAAAATACATCTTATAAGTTAATTTTAAGTTGGTAACAACTTAACTTTGGTCACATTCAAAAACTCTACCCTTTTACCTCCTCCCTTATTTTATATTTTGATACAAAAATTTGTAACTTTTTATATGGTGTATTTATTAACAAGTTATTATAGTTATTTGTAATACTTTATTCTTTTAATCTTTATACTACAGTTAAGAGGGATTTACATACCACAACTACAGTATTAGAGTTCTGAATGTGACAGTATACTTACCTTTACCAGTTAGCTTTACACTTTTATTAGTTTTTATGCTGTCACATACATTCATTGTATTCTTCAGCTCCAGAATTTCTGGTTTTGGGTTTTTTTTTTTTTATGATTTCCATCTCCTTGTTGAACCTCTCATTTTGTTCATATATTGTTTTTCTCATTTTGTTGAGGTGTCTCTCTATGTTCTCTCATAGCTCTCCAGCTTCCTTAAAACAATTATTTTGAGATCTTTGTCAGGCAATTCATAGATGTCCGTTTCTTTGGGAGTGGTTACTGAAAATCATTGTGTTCCTTTGGGGATATCATGTTTCCTTGATTTGCAGTGTTCCTTGAACCTTGCATTGCTGTCTTCATATTTGGAGAAGCAGTCACCTCCTCTAGTCTTTACTGACTGGCTTTAGGAGAAAATTAACTTCACCGGTCAGCTCAGCTAACGATTCTGAGGCTCTCTCAGACCTCTTCTATGGATGTGCCTGCTCTACACCTCTTGTTTCCTCTTGCAGGGGCGAGTTTTTAAGAGTGTATGCCTCCACTAAATCCTGCAAAGCCAGGCCAAGTGTTGAGAGCCTTCCGTGTGGGTCCCCTGGAGCAGTTCCCTGAAATGCTCAAGCTTGTGTGTATGCTCCCAGTTCTGAGCACTGGCCAGGCTTTCTGCGTGTTCTCACACTCCACCTACAAAGGCTTGCTCCGACCATCTGTCGGGGTGCATGGGGGTCAGCCACGAGGCAGGAGGGGGTGAGGCACGTGGAGCATTAGGATTGCCCCTGGGCCAGCTGGGGGCTCCATGGGAGATGTATCCCAAAAAGCTCATTGATGGTCTTCTTGATGGAGTCCGTGACACGTCCACAGTCCTCTGATGAGTTCTGATTCCTGACTGCTGTGCTCCCACCCTTGCCAATCTCTCAGCTGTGCCCATCACCTCAATTTTCTTGGTGAGGTGAGAAAGAAATGGGCATCTTGGGCTGTGTCCTGCACACCTGGAGAGGCCAGGTGCTCACTCACAATGCACTCACTTTCCTCCGTGGGAGGAATTGGGGTCTGAGGGGGTTTCCCTCATCATTGAGCTGTGCTGCCTTGGCAGAGGGGTGATGCATGTAAAGTGAAATTATTCTTACCCTCTTCGACTGTCTTTTCTTGTGTTTTTTTTCTCCAATAGCATGCTATAACTTCTCCACTGGACTCCTGGACACCCACAAAAGTACTTTTCTACACAAGTGGTTGTCAAAAATTAATGTTCTAGGAGGGATAACAGTGGAAAACTCCTATTTTGTCAGCTTGCTAAAATCACTAAAAAATATCCCATTGGAAAGTATAGAATGCTCAGATGCACATATATTATGGGTATAACAGCAATGGTTTTACAATTCAACACCATTAATAATACGACTATAATTTTCTTAAGTTCTCATTTTTAATATTACATGTAAATATGCTGAATTATGTTTCAAAATTAAATGCACTCTTTTCATCTGCCAGTTCCTAACTCCTTATTTCTTTAAACTGAATTAAATAGAAGTACTCCAAAAGCTGTGACAGACATCACAATCAATATTTAGACATTATCCCATTTCTAATAGGCACTGTTGTCACATTAACAGGCAACTTCATTAGAGGCTTTGGAAATAAAATATCTGGGTTCAAATTTGCCAAGGAACCTGCTCTACAACTCAGAAATAATAATTGGAGGGGAGGTAACAAACAAATTAAGTGGTTGCTCAATAATAAAAGCATATGACATCTATCTGTATAAAATCTGACATCAAGTTGAGTAAGAGGGCAGAATTAAATAGTTAAATTCATAACAAATAATTGAAATCCACATAATCTTTCAAAAGTAACATCTTAGTTTCCCTGCTTTAACATTCACCTTCACCAACCTTGAAGATTTCCATTCCACACTTCCCATTAGATCCTCACTCAGTACTTGGGATAGTCTTTACGCCTATTTGATTTAATTCTAACGGACTCTAACATTTCTCTTAAACCATTTAGTGGAATAACTTATTCAAAAAGCATATAACAGGGCTTCCCTGGTGGCGGAGTGGTTGAGAGTCCGTCTGCCGATGCAGGGGATGCGGGTTCGTGCCCTGGTCCGGGAGGATCCCGCATGCCACGGAGCGGCTGGGCCCGTGAGCCGTGGCCACTGAGCCTGCGTGTCCGGAGCCTGTGCTCCGCAACGGGAGAGGCCACAACAGTGAGAAGCCCACGTACCGCAAAGAAAAAAAAAAGAAAGCATGCTAAAAAATAAGAAAACAGCATGTATTCTATTTCTATTTGAAGTTTTCTTAAAGCCATTTGCATAAAGTCAGGGGGGAAATAACTCTTGAATAAAATAATATTCTATTCTTATTTCCATATTTTCAAATGATTGGTTTAGATGAATGACTTGCTTTCCATTCTCTTTTGGTTACAGGAATTTGTATCTTACAGTGGATAAATAACTAGTTTTTATTTTAAACTTTATAGGTTCAAAAATACTTGAAACTGTCAAATAAGTTCAAAAGCTACATTGGCATGATGTTAATGTTTAAAATACTTCAAAATGTTGGATTTTATAGAAAAATATCAAAGCAATATAAATTAATCCATTAAGGCAGGAGAAAATTAGGAGGATAGGGAGGAGGAAAGAGAGAAAGTAAAGAAGGGAATAGGTCAGGACAGTAGGTGAAAAGGAAGACAGGAGAGGAGGAAAAGGAGAGCAAGTAAATAGGATGGGAAGCAGGGCGGACAAAAGGAAGGAAAGAAACTAGGTAGCTCACCGGGATGACCTAAACACTTACACAGAGACTGTTATACTTTAAAAATGTGTCACGGACTCTGATGTATATCAAATAAAAATTTTAATCCTCTTAGCATAAAATTAAAAGTCGTGTCTTGACCGACTCCTGCCCATTTTCTAGACTCAGCTCTGAGCACTTGCCAATATAAACCCTCAAATCTAATGATAGCAAATTAGCTACAATTGATGACTACAGCAATCTTTCTCAGACCACTGGACACATGCCTTTTGGTCTTGCCTTTTTCTCCCTCCCTCTTCCCTTTTCATCTTCCTTCTCTAGTCTTCTAGTCCTACAAGCATTTCTCAGTGTCAGTTCCAGCCTTGACTTCTCTCTTAAGTGTTCCCTGATCTGTCCTGCTCTTCATCAGGAAATACTGTGTCCCCTCCTCAGTGCTCATTAGCAACCTGTGAAAACCACTGTTCTAGCACCTAACATGTGTATCGTGCTGTACACAGATATGAATTGCATGACTATAGAACTAACCATCACCATACCCTCAGTGATGAGTTCATTACTAAGTTCTTAGAAAGTAATAAATGTTTACGATTATGAGAATTAGGAGATGTTAATTACTATGAGACTGAGTGACTGAGCAAGTTTCATTATGAATTAAATTCCCTTTAAAGAAAGTCATATAAATTAATTATGCTACTCACTTATACTGGTCAAATTTGCTTGATAATTTCCAACACTTTCCACAGTTTGTTGACTATAGTCCTAGACTAACATTTAATTATTGCAAAATGAACTTTTCATGAATTAGCCAGAATCCTGTGTATAAGAAGTCTACATAGAGTTCACAAAGTTCAAAAACATGCCAATTCTGTACAAAATAAGGTCTGTGCAGCTCAGGGTGCTGCTGCTGCAGAGGCTGCAGGAGCATTTGGTAATTAAACTGAGCTTCGGGGAATTTTAAATGTCGGCAAACACATTTTAAATTTTAAATCTGTTGTTTGAAGGGGCGTTGCTGGGTAGAGGTTATACTATAGGAAATAAAAGATGTTTCAGCTTAACTTGTACTTTTTATATGGTTAAATGAGCACAACAAATATTTGTGGAGATATAGTGTGATTTCAGTGAAATCGTGTTGAGAACTCCAGTGAATATAATATAAAACATTTCTGTATAATGATTTGATTATGCATGAGTTAGCTAGTAGCTATGAATTTGTTTTTAAATTTCTTATATTGGCTATTACTTAGTTTTGTCATTTTAACCTGGGATTCAATATGAGTAAAGTATAATAGTTATTTGGCACCATCTGTCTTAGAAATGCCTGTTCATCTGTGCATATTGACTTGGAAGCTACGACAAAATAGAACCAAATTAAGCAACTACAAGACAGGAAGCAATATGCAAAACACACAGTAAATGTAAATGAGATGCAATATATTCAACTAGGCATCTCAAAACCAGGAAGTCGGAAAAGACCTGAAGGAATTTCAGAGGGCACAGCACAACAGACTTGGGAAGAATGAGTAATTCATAAATTAGATTAAGTCCTTAAATATGTATGGCTTGAGTGAAAGGCATCTAAAATTGTGATCACTGACAACAAATATTTGAGAAGCATAAACATCAACAAGAAAAGGAAAAACTGGCATCGTCATAAAACTAAGCAGAAAACATTTAAAAACAAAACGACAATTTTAGCAAAGCTGGGTCAAATAACAATTGTTCAGTCTAACAAAAATCTTGGAGAATAGTACGAATCAAAAGCTAAAAAGTTTAATATGTAATCAAAGAAATATAGTTGCTTATTTTTGGAAGGGACTTTGAAGGTTTTCTTTTTAATGTTATATCCAGTGCTTAATATGCTTGCAAACATAGCTTGAAGGCCTCCAGAGATATAAAGATAACCTACCAGTTGAACTCATGGGGGGGGGGGAGTTTCTAATTGCTACTACCACTAATATACTGCTAGCAATAATGTATTAAAATAGACTTATAAATAAATGGTTACAATATAATGAGAACTTGCATAGCACTTCAGGACACAAGACTTCTTCCCTGGCACCATGACACTAGACCACTCCATATCTGCCAGAAACACACGCCGAGAAAACTGAGTGCCCTTTGACTCTTCACAAAAACAGCCCCATGCTTATTTCTGTCATAGCATTTCCAGGCTATTTTGTAATTTTTGATTGCCTCCTTCCTCCCCTCTAAATTTCAGCTGTGTGAACACTGCATTTTCATCATTTTATTTGTAGTACCTGATACAAAGCTTGGCAAACCATTAATTATTCAATAAATGTGTTTAAACTACAAATATGGGACTTTGAGAAGCTGAGCTCATTGGAAATTATAATATTCAGGAAAAGTATTAAGGAAATATTAGGGCTCACACAGATTCACAGGCACAGTTAGACGTGGAACAGTTAGAAGTAAATGAGGAGGGGGTTCCACATGAAGAAATCATAATAAAAAATGGTCAGATGTCTCTGGATTTTGTATGGCATTTTCTAACTTTAGCTACCATTAGCAAGGATAGCTATCTAAACTTTAGATGTTCTATTAATCTTTTTTCAAACTCTACTTATGTATTTATATTGAAGTATAGTTGATTTATAATGTGTTAGTTTCAGATGTACAGCAAAGTGATTCAGTTATACATACATATATATCTATTTTTTTCAGATTTTTCCTTATAGCTTATTACAAAATATTGAGTATAGTTCCCTGTGCTATACAGTAGGTCCTTACTAACTATTTCATATATAGTTGTGTATTATATTAATCCAAACTCCTAATTTATCCCTCCCCACCCCTTCCCATTTGGTAACCATAAGTTCGTTTTCTGTGTCTGTGGGTCTCTTTCTGTTTTGTATATAAGTTCATTTGTATCATTTTTTAAAGATTTATATCACACATAAGTGATATCATATGATAGTTGTCTTTCTTGGGCTAACTTCACTTAGTGTGGTAATCTCTAGGTCTCTCCATGTTGCTGCAAATGGCATTATTTCAATTTTTTCAGCTGAGTAATATTCCTTTGTATAACTATACCTCTTTATCCATTCAGCTGTAGATGGACATTTAGGTTGCTTCCATGTCTTGGCTATTGTAAATAGTGCTGCTATGAACACTGGGGTGTAATCTTTTCAAGTTATGGTTTTCTCCAGATATATGTGCAGGAGTGGGATCATAGGGTATCTGTATTTTTAGTTTTTTAAGGAACCTCCATACTGTTCTCCATAGTGGCTGTACCAATTTACATTACCACCAACAGCGTAGGAGGGTTCCCTTTTCTCAACACCCTCTCCAGCATTTATTATTTGTAGACTTTTTGATGATGGCCATTCCAACCAGTGTGAGGTGATACCTCATTGTAGTTTTGATTTGCATTTCTCTAATAATTAGCAATGCTGAGCATCTTTTCACGTGCCTTTTGGCCATCTGTATGTCTTCACTAATCTTTAAATTACAACGTAAGCATAAAATTTTTTTCTGAGGCTTCAGAAAGCTTCACTTTTTCTTAAACTGTTTAAAATAGAGCAAGCACAATTACAAATGAAAGTTTGACAAGATATTTTTCATGTCCTTCCCTACTTCCCCCCCCCATTAAAAATATGAATAAGAAAGATTAACATGGGTAGCTGATAACTTATGCTAATACTAAGTATCAGTTAATAACTTATTATTTAACTATTGTATGTAATAGACTCCTTCCCCTTACACACACACAAGGAAGAAGAAAAGGAGGAGGAGGAGGACAGAGGGGAAAAGAAAAATCATAAGATTAGTCTGAAAGGAATCCCACTCAAAGGATCTCAGCTAGGAACCTCTCATGGATCCCAGGTACCAGATTTTTTGGATCATGAGTGTCTAAGAAACATTCTTATGGGATGGCCTTAGTAGTCTACCTGCACATTGATTCCTCGTGTACATTTGTTGAAGTCAATGCATTCTCCACAATTCCCCACTGAGAGTAAAAAAATAAATGCTGTGATAGTAGAATGCACATGGAGGAATATAAGTATATGAAGAAGAAAGATATAAAAATCAGGTCAGGTAGGGAGGAGATGAGGAAATTGGGTGAATAATTTTTATCAACTATTGGCAATCACCATGATGCATGTTTGGGATCAGTAGAGAAAGAAATTTCTAATAAATAGAGCTAGTCAAGATGAAACAGTTTCAGCAAGTAATGAACTCCGAGAGCGGGAAATGCTCAAGCAGAAGCTAAGTGACCATCTGTCAGGGATGTTGTAGAAGGGAGACTCTCACTGAGTGGGAGGTTATGCTAAATTTTCTCTAAGGCTATTTCCAACCCCTGAGATTCTATAATTCAATGAAGGTGAGCTTGAAGAAAACCCCAAAGAATTATTAAATAACTCTGTGTATTCAAACATATATATCAGCAGTTAATTTCAAACCAACCATTAACTTCATCTAAGAATTTAATTTGTCTCAGAAATTTGAAGAAAATGGTCATAAAAAGGAAACAGAAAAATCCCTTACCTGCATGGATGATCTATTTAATGGTTTTCAAATTATGCTCTTTATATATCTTGGGAACAGAGAGAAACCTTGCAGCTATTTCAGAGGCATCCTCAAGGCAGAAAGTATTGGAGGGCAGAAAAAGGAAGATAAGCAAGTGAGGTTTCAGATCCCCCAGATCCACTATAACCAGGGCAGTTCAACCTTTATCTCTATTTTATATATTGAATTTCTGAGTAACATATATTATTTGAATAAGATAATTCATGGCTTAGGAATTTTGATAAGAACTAACCTAGTTCATGCAAGAATAATACAATTTCTGGTTAAATCAGCATTAAAAAATAACATCAAATTACAGAATATTACAGATCCATTGTCAAAGTTATAGGAAAATAGTTTTTCCTCAGGGAAAAAGTATGTAAATATGCTATTAATTGACTATTTCAAATAATTAACATTTTGGTCCACTAGAATGTATGGATCATGGGTATTTGAGGATATCAACAATTACATATTTTATTGATAAGTTCCCCAAATCAAGAAAAATACTTCGTATAGAGACAGTGATCATTAAAGTTTATTGGACTAATTAATTATTAGAAATGTCAGTGTTTTTCCAATTTAAGCTAATTTCAAAAATACTACATTGAGAGTTCTGCTTTTAGCTAGGATGTTCACCAAAAAAAAGAAAAAATCACTTCTGCCTTAATTCTGAGAAAAGCCTAGATAAAATGAAATACTATATATTTCTTTAAAGCCACTGAAGAACAGTGGGTACAAAAATTCCAGAGATGGATAAACTCTCCCTTAAAAGTAGCCACTTATAAGCATGAAATATTAGCTAATTCTGAAGGCCACTGAGCAAGAGTTAGCTTTCTTCAATCAGAAAAATTTTGCTGATAAAAGAACTAAGATAACTGTAATAGTGATGATCTGCTGGTATGATGGATAGGAATCTGAAGGTATCTCAAATACAGAGTTGTTCTTCCTGTCCACTGATTTTACCCCAAAGAACATTTGTAGAAGAAGGCTGGACAGAAGGAGATCTGATCATCTAATAGTACAGGTGGAAGCAGTCTGCTCTCACAAGACACTTGAAAGCAGAGGTAAAATGATGGTCATTAACCCAATCTGGACTTGGTCCAAAACTTCAGTAGATCATAAAGATGAACCCCTCACTCTGGACACTTGGCAAAGGAAAGTGCACGAACTTTCTGAAAGAAAATATTATCTGCTTCAGTCTCTACCGTTCTTTCATATACGATAAATAACACACAATAAAAATTTATGGCTCTTAGATAGCCTCATCCACCAGAGGGCAGACAGCAGAAGCAAGAAGAACTACAACCCTGCAGCCTGTGGAAAACCACATTCACAGAAAGATAGACAAGATGAAAAGGCAGAGGGCTATGTACCAGATGAAGGAACAAGATAAAACCCCAGAAAAACAACTAAATGAAGTGGAGATAGACAACCTTCCAGAAAAAGAATTCAGAATAATGATAGTGAAGATGATCCAGGACCTCGGAAAAAGAGTGGAGGCAAAGATCGAGATGATGCAAGAAATGTTTAACAAAGATCTAGAAGAATTAAAGAACAAACAGAGATGAACAATACAATAAGTGAAATGCAAAACACACTAGAAGGAATCAATAGCAGAATAACTGAGGCAGAAGAAGGGATAAATGACCGGGAAGACAGAATGGTGGAATTCACTGCTGTGGAACAGAATAAAGGAAAAAGAATGAAAAGAAATGAAGACAGCCTAAGAGACCTCTGGGACAACATTAAATGCAACAACATTCACATTAACGGGGTCCCAGAAGGAGAAGAGAAAGAGAAAGGACCTGAGAAAATATTTGAAGAGATTATAGTCGAAAACTTCCCTAACATGGGAAAGGAAATAGCCACCCAAGTCCAGGGAGTGCAGAGAGTCCCATACAAGATAAACCCAACGAGAAATACAAGACACATAGTAATCAAATTGGCAAAAATTAAAGACAAAGAAAAATTATTGAAAGCAGCAAGGGAAAAATGACAAATAACATACAAGGGAACTCCCATAAGGTTAACAGAGGATTTCTCAGCAGAAACTCAACAAGCCAGAAGGGGGTGGCATGATATACTTAAAGTACTGAAAGGGAAGAACCTACACCAAAGATTACTCTACCTGGCAAGGATCTAATTCAGATTCGATGGAGAAATCAAAAGCTTTACAGACAAGCAAAAGCTAAGAGAATTCAACACCACTAAACCAGCTCTACAACAAATGCTGAAGGAACTTCTCTAAGTGGGAAACACAAGAGAAGAAAAGGACCTACAAAAACAAACCCAAAACAATTAAGAAAATGGTAATAGGAACATACATATCAATAATTACCTTCAACATGAATGGATTAAATGCTCCCACCAAAAGACACAGGCTTGCCGAATGGATACAAAAACAAGACCCATATACGTGCTGTCTAAAAGAGACCCACTCCAGACCTAGGGACACATTCAGACTGAAAGTGAGGGGATGGAAAAAGATATTCCATGCATATGGAAATCAAAAGTAAGCTGGAATAGCAATACTCATATCAGATAAAATAGACTTTAAAATAAAGAACGTTACAAGAGACAAGGAAGGACATTACATAATGATCAAGGGATCAATCCAAGAAGAAGAAATAACAACTATAGATATAAATGCACCCAACATAGGAGCACCTCAATACATAAGGCAACTGTTAACAGTTATAAAAGAGGAAATCAACAGTAACACAAAAAGAGTGGGGAACTATTATTGGGCAGATCATCCAAACAGAAAATTAATAAGGAAAGACAAGCTTTAAATTATACAATACACCAAATAGATTTAATTGACATTTATAGGATATTCCATCCAAAAACAGCAGATTACACTTTGTTCTCAACTTCACATGGAACATTCTCCAGGACAGATCACACCTTCAGTCACAAATCAAGCCTCAGTAAATTTAAGAAAATATAAATCATATCAGGCATCTTTTCTGACCACAGTGCTATGAGATTAGGAATTAATTACAGGGGAAAAAACGTAAAAAGCACAAACATATGGAGGCTAAACAACACGCTACTAAATAAACAAGAAATCACTGAAGAAGTCAAAGAGGAAATCAAAAAATACCTAGAGACAAATGATAATGAAAACACGATGATCCAAAACCTATGGGATGCAGCAAAAGCAGTTCTGAGAGGGAAGTTTACAGCTATACAAGCCTACCTGAAGAAACAAGAAAAGTCTCAAATAAACAATCTAACCTTAAACCTAAAGAAACTAGAGAAAGAAGAACAAACAAAACCCAAAGTTAGCAGAAGGTAAGAAATCGTAAAGATCAGAGCAGAAATAAATGAAATAGAAACAAAGAAAACAATAGCAAAGATCAATAAAACTAAAACCTGGTTCTTTGAGAAGATAAACAAAATTGATAAAGCATTAGCCAGACTCATCAAGAAAAAGAGGGAGAGGACTCAAATCAATAAAATTAGAAATGCAAAAGGAGTAGTTACAACAGACACCACAGAAATACAAAGCATCCTAAGAGACTACTACAAGCAACTCTATGTCAATAAAATGGACAACCTGGAAGAAATGGACAAATTCTTAGAAAGGTATAACCTTCCAAGATTGAACCAGGAAGAAACAGAATATATGAACAGACCAATCACAAGGAATGAAATTGAAACTGTGATTAAAAATCTTCCAACAAACAAAAGTCCAGAACCAGATGGCTTCACAGGTGAATTCTATCAAACATTGAGAGAAGAGCTAACAACCATCCTTCTCAAACTCTTCCAAAAAATTGCAGAGGAAGGAACACTCCCAAACTCATTCTATGAGGCCACCATCACCCTGATACCAAAACCACACAAAGATACTACAAAAAAAGAGAACTGCAGACCAATATCACTGATGAACATAGGTGAAAAAATCCTCAACAAAATACAAGCAAACAGAATCCAACAACACATTAAAAGGTTCATACACCATGATCAAGTGGGGTTTATCCCAGGAATTCAAGGATTCTTCAAAATACACAAATCAGTCAATGTGATACACCATATTAACAAACTGAAGAAGAAAAACCATACGATCATCTCAATAGATGTATAAAAAGCTTTTGACAAAATTCAACACCCATTTATGATAAAAACTCTCCCCGAAGTGGGCATAAAGGGAACCTACCTCAAAATAATAAAGGCCATAAACGACAAACCCACAGCAAACATCATTCTCAATGGTGAAAAACTGAAAGTATTTCCTCTAAGATCAGAAACAAGACCAGGATGTCCACTCTCGCCACTATTATTCAACATAGTTTTGGAAGTCCTAGCCACGGCAATCAGAGAAGAAAAAGAAATAAAAGGAATACAAACTGGAAAAGAAGAAGTAAAACTGTCACTGTTGGCAGATGATATGATACTATACATAGAGAATCCTAAAGATGCTACCAGAAAACTACTAGAGCTAATCAATGAATCTGGTAAAGTTGCAGGATACAAAATTAATGCACAGAAATCTCTTGCATTCCTATACACTAATGATGAAAAATCTGAAAGAGAAATTAAGGAAACACTCCCATTTACCATTGCAACAAAAAGAATAAAATACCTAGGAATAAACCTACCTAGGGAGACAAAAGAACTGTATGCAGAAAACTATAAGACACTGTTGAAAGAAACTAAAGATGATACCAACAGATGGAGAGATATACCCTGTTCTTGGATTGGAAGAATCAATATTGTGAAAATGACTATACTACCAAAAGCAATCTACAGATTCAATGCAATCCCTATCAAATTACCAATGGCATTTTTTACAGAACTAGAACAAAAAATCTTAAAATTTGTATGGAGACACAAAAGACCCCAAATAGCCAAAGCAGTCTTGAGGGGAAAAAACGGAGCTGGAGGCATCACACTCCCTGACTTCAGACTATACTACAAAGCTACAGTAATCAAGACAATATGGTACTGGCACAAAAACAGATATATAGCTCATGGAACAGGATAGAAAGCCCAGAGATAAACCCACGTACCTGTTGTCAACTAATCTATGACAAAGGAGGCAAGTATATACAGTGGAGAAAAAAAAGTCTCTTCAATAAGTGGTGCTGGGAAAACTGGGCAGCTACATGTAAAAGAATGAAATTAGAACACTCCCTAACACCATACACAAAAATAAACTCAAAATGGATTACAGACCTAAATGTAAGGCCAGACACTATCAAACTCTTAGAGGAAAACATAGGAAGAACATTCTTTGACATAAATCACAGCAAGATCTTTTTTGATCCACCTCCTAGAGTAATGGAAATAAAAACAAAAATAAACAAATGGGACCTAATGAAACTTAAAGCTTTCGCAAAGCAAAGGAAACTATACACAAGACGAAAAGACAACACTCAGAATGGGAAAAAATATTTGCAAACGAATCAACAGACAAAGGATTAATCTCCAAAATATATAAACAGCTCATGCAGCTCAATATTAAAAAAAAAACAAGCAACCCAATCAAAAAATGGGCAGAAGATCTAAATAGACATTTCTCCAAAGAGGACATACAGATGGGCTAGAAGCATGTGAAAAGCTGCTCAACATCACTAATTATTAGAGAAATGCAAATCAAAACTCCAATGAGTTATCACCTCAAAGCAGTTAGAATGGGCATCATCAGAAAATCTACAACAAACAACATCAGAAAATCAGAACATCAGAAAATCAACATCAGAAAACAACATCAGAAAATCTACAACAAACAACAAATGCTGGAGAGGGTGTGTAGAAAAGGGAACCCTCTTGCACTGTTGGTGGGAATGTAAATTGATACAGCCACTATGGAGAACAGTATGGAGGTTCCTTAAAAGACTAAAAATAGAATTACCATATGACCCAGCAATCCCACTACTGGGCATATACCCAGCGAAAACCAGAATTCAAAAAGACACATGCACCCCAATGTTCATTGCAGCACTATTTACAATAGCCAGGTCACGGAAGCAACCTAAATGTCCATCGACAGATGAATGGATAAAGAAGATGTGGTACATATACACAGTGGAATATTACTCAGCCATAAAAAGGAATGAAATTGGGTCATTTGTAGAGACGTTGATGAATCTAGAGACTGTCATACAGAGTGAAGCAAGTCAGAAAGAGAAAAAGAAATATCGCATATATGTGGAACCTAGAAAAATGGTACAGATGAACCAGTTTGCAGGGCAGTAATTGAGACACAGATGTAGAGAACAAACATATGAACACCAAGGGAGGAAAGTGGTGGTGGGGGGGTGGGGACGATGGTGGGATGAATTGGGAGATTGGGATTGACATGTATACATTGATGTGTATAAAATGGATGACTAATAAGAACGTGCTGTATAAAAAAAAAAATTTATGAGACCAACAAATGAATAGGAAAACATGACCCATAACCTAGAGAAAAAATGATTAACAGAAACAGATCCAACAATGACCCAGACTCAAATTTAACAAGAAATTATATATATATGTGTGTGTATGGGTATGTATATATATAATTTAGAGTAAATTTTTTTCAAAATGGATTAGAAAGATAAGAATTCTACAAATTCTAAAACTAGGAAATCTAAAAAATAACCAAAAGAGAATTATAGAACTGAAAAAAAAAGCATCTTTGAAATAAGAAAATCATTATATGGGCTTAAAGCAGACTAGACACAGTGGAAGAAAAGAGTAGTGAACCCAAATATAGGCTAATAGAAATTATTCAAATGGAAGCACAGGGAGAAAACAAAAGAGAAACTCAGAGACCCATGCAATAAGACATATGTTAACACTGAAGCCCCAGATATGGAAGTAAGAAAGGGAATGGGGAAGAAATTTTTTAAAAAATTCCATGGCCATGATTCTTCCACTTTTCCAAAAATAAAGAAATTCATCAACTCATATGTCCAAGAAGCTCAGAGAACACTTTACAGGACAAAATAAAAAACAATAAGAACAAACCCACGTGCATATCATAGGGAAGCTGGGGTTGGGGGGTGGAGAAGAGGACAGTCATATTAGGTTCAGGGTGATGAGAATAAAAGCTAAAAAACAAGAGATTTACAACTTAAAAATGCTGAAAGAAAAATTATTCGCCTTGAATTCCACACCCAATGAAAATATCCTTGACATATGAGAGCAATTACAGAAACTTTCAGACAAATAAAAGCTTCATAACTTCCTTCCACAAAGCTGCACTGTTAGAACTCTAAGGAGCATTCTTCTGCCAAAGGAAAATGATCCAAGATAGAAAAAAGGAATAAAGAGAACCAGAAAGGGATAATAAATGGGTAAACATAAAATATTATTTTAAACATTTATTTACAGGACTATTAACTATGTAAAACAAATATAATAATATATTGTGGTATGTACACTATATGCAGGAATAAATCACATGCCAACAATAGCTCAAAGAATAGCAACAGTAGTGCTGCATAGTTATTTTGGTGATTGTGAACTAGAATATTAATTCAAAGAAGACTGTGATAAGTACTTGATCTCTTGTGCAACCACAGAATACAAAACAAAGAGAAACAGCAAAAGAGCCAATGGAGGGATAAAGTGAAATACATACATATACAAGAAAGGGAGAATAGGAAGCACGAAACTGAGAATAGATGACAGAAGCAGAGAACAAATAAAAAGAAGGCGGACTTAGACCCAAACCTATCATTAATCATATTAAATATAAACAGACTAGTCATTACAAATAAAACATGGAGATTATTTGACTGCTATTTACAATAAACATGCTCTTTATGAGAAAATTAAATATAAGGACATGGATGAAAAGGATGGAAAAGATAAACCATGCAAGTACTAATCATGAGAAATAAAGTATGACTATATTAATAATACCAAAGTAAACTTCAATACAAGAAGTATTGCACAGATAAAGAGGAATATTCATAAACTACAGCACTCAAGTAATCCAAAGGCATTTTCCTCTCTTTGCTCTCAACGTCCTGGATTTGCCCACATCCCCTCTCTATCGCAAAAACAATAGTGTGTGAGCTTCAAGGTTGCTTCAACCTCCACGCAAATCAGCTACTGAACATCCAAGACCACTGAAAGAAATTTTGAGACATTTTCCCTCTCTTCGAAAGTAACTTTGAACTAACTCTCTTTTTCTTTTTTTTTTTACTTAGAAAACTGCTTTTGTCTGGTACTTACACATTTTCCCCAAATTAAAGCTTTATTAAATTTTAATTCTCAGGATAATATTTTGTAAAGAATGTGGATTTAAATATTAGGAAATATGTCGGTTGCTGTACCTGTTAAGTGACTAAACCATGGGGAGTTCACAGATAGGTAACACTGAGTATAGCCCACAGTTTAGCTGCAGAGACAAATAAGCGAGTAATTGCAATGCTTCACGAAAGGTATACAAGGGTTGCTCACGAGAAGCTATGGGGGCACAGGCAAAGCTTCTGATTCCTTCTAGATTCTGAGAGGAAGGGTGATCAGGGAGTGTGCAATCTTGTGTAAGAGTGCCCTTTGCAATACACTGTAAGTTGGAGGAAACCATCATGAACCGCTGTTCCTCTCTGTGTCCTCTTGGAAGTACTTTACGATGATTTTTAATTAAGTGAGAGACAAATTTAAATATCTGGTCTGAATTCAACATGCAAGATAATATCATGCAGAGAGATTCTGACTGATAGAAAACAACATTCACAAAAATTATATTTAGCTTACTGAATGTACACTCTGAATGTATACTTTATCATCCTCTATGACAATTCATCCTCATGCCTGCAAATTACTATGAATAACCAAACTGTATAAATCATAATAATCTTGAACTAGTGAGAGGTTCTATATTTATACATTTTTTCTTTTCAACTGCTATAAATAGCACTAAGAATATATCAAAGGTGATAATGAGTATAAAATTTTTAATAATGGGCAACTTTCTTTTAACAGGAAAAAAATGAAATAGCACAGATATATAACTCGAAATACTCACTTTGGTCAATAAATTCAATCTCCAATACAATTAAGCTAACAGAGTTTCACTTCTTCCCTCTGTATTTCCCACTATCTTTGAGAGGATAGATATAACAGCAAAGTGGCCAAAAATATGTTAAAAACTGATAGATGAGAAAATTACTTGGCATAAACTCAAATTACGTATTGATAAATTATATATATTTTTAATTGAAGTATAGTTGATTTACCATATTATGTTAGTTTCAGGTGTACAGCAAGGTAATTCAGTTATATTTTTTTCAGATTATTTTCCACTACAGGTTATTGCAAGATATTATAGTTCCCTGTGCTATACAGTAAATCCTTGTTGCTTATATTTTATATATAGTAGTATATCTCTGTGTATATATTTCATATATAGTAGTGTGTATCTGTTATCCCTCCACCCCCATCTCTTTCCCCTTTGGTAACCATACATTTGTTTTCTATGTCTGTGAGTCTGTTTTTGTTTTGTAAATAAATTCATTTGTATTATTTTTTAGATTACACATCTAAGTGATATCATATAATATTTGTCTTTCTCTGACTTACTTCACTTTGCATGATAATCTCTTGGTTCATCCAGCTGCTACAAATGACAATATTTCATTCTTTTTTATGGCTGAGTAATACTGGTAAATTATATTTTAAACCCAACATAAATTTATCCCTTGTATTAAATTGGTTAAAGACATTGCTACCCCAATTCCAAGTCTATTTATAAGTAATAGTGCTCCCAGATGTTACAGCAATTTGCACTATAGTCCTGCAAAAGCTGTCTGAGAGCTGAGACCAAGTCTGGCATGTCTTTATACCTACTACAAACATTAGTGCACTGTCCTGAATATAAGAAGCTGTCAACAGTTTTTTGTACTACATACCATGCTGCATACATAAACTTTCTTATTCTCTCCTCCATTCATCTTAGCATTTAATATTTTCATTTCATGCCCTCCGTGCTGAATAATGGATACAGTCTTTTAATATTTCTTTCAGTTCACCAATTCTCTCTTAAGCTGTTCTTTTTCCTTCAGATCTGTCTACTAATTTGATATCATGTTGCTCATTCCTCAGAATTCGATCTGCTCTATGTCTTTTAATATTTTAACCTACTGATTTTGCATTCTGTATCTTATATTTCCTGTATCATGATACTTTCTGGGTCTAACTCTTCTGCCTGCTCTATCTGTTCACACCTATGCATAGTAACCTGCTTTTCTGTGCGCTTATTTTATATTATTTGTTAGTGAGCACATATTTCTTGGGACTTTATTGCGGAGATTCTTCAAGGCTTAGTTTACAGGTGGCTTCTCTCAGATAGGATATGTATTTGGTTCTACCATGCAAGAGCACATCCAATTAACATTAACTTTTTGGCTTAAAGGTTTTAGGGCCAGGTACCCGATATCAGGAATTCATTACTGAGGGTAGGGATCTGGCTACCAAATAAATGCAGAGATTATTAGTTTCATTCATCAATTGCTAACATTAAGTGGCTGGCATAATTCCAGCTCACTCTTACTCTGAAGAGATGCTTTATATTCAAGCTCTGAAGGGTTGGTATCAAGGAGGATGTGTTAGTTTCCTGTGGCAACTGTAAGAAATCTAGTGGCTTAAAACAATATTTACAACAATATAAACAACTATTTATAATAGTTTATTATCTAACAGTTCTATAGTTGAAAATGAAGTTTGAAATGGATCTCATCTAGCTAGAATCAGGTGTCGCCAATGCCAAGTTCCTTTGTGGAGACTCTATAGGAAAATTTGTTTCTCTGTCCCTTCCAGCTGCCTAGATTCTTGAACTCCTGAACCTTTCCCTCCATCTGAAAGCCAGCCATGGCTGCTCAAGTCTTCCTCACATTGCACTGCTCTGTCACTGACCCTTCTGCCTCCCTCTTCTACTTTTAAGGACATTTTGATTACACTGAGCCCACCTGGATGACCCAGGATAATTTTAATAATAATTATTTTAAGATCAGCTAATTAGCAACCATAGCTCCCCTTTGCTATATAACATAACCTATTCACAGTTTCCAGAAATTAGGACATGAATATCTTTGAGTGGGGTCATTATTTCTGCCTATCACAGACAGGCTCTTATTAGAGTTTTGTCCTTGAGTGGGCACCTTCTCTCTGGTCCTGAAAGCCCTGAAAATCATGAAGAGTGAAGTTCGACTTCACCAGATTTGTTAAATGCCTTCAAGGCTAAAAGTGGCTTCTGTGGTCTGCTTACCACCCTAGGTTTCCTAATTGATTAATATTTGCTTACATCCTGCCAGTTTCTTCCACTCATGGTAGCTCATTGATGCATTTAACGATATATTTTTTATAGTTTTTCTATAACTTCAGGTGTTTGGGAGAAAAAAAGTTGGTCAAGTTACCCTGTCCACTATACTACCATAAATGGGTGATACAGCAGCATGTTCTTCTAATTTCAGTTAAAAATGAAATGTAATAACTAAGTACACTTTTACTAGAGTGAGTATATTTATATATCATCAGAGTAAGCTTTTTATCTTGTCTCGTCTAAAAATATTTTTCATCTTCAGTTTTTCATGAGCATAGGCTAATCAAAGGGGAATCTGTCTTCTAGCTATTTCCTGGTTGCCAAGGATCTGCTTAGGTACCGTTTCACCACCAATTCCTGACATACTCCTTGACATATAGAAGGAGCTCTGGTTTCTTCTTCAATTTAATTCTACCCCACAGATTTTTAATGAGTACCTCTCTATGCAGTTAACTTACTAGGATTAAAAGAAAACTAAATTAAATAGAACATCACCTCTACTCCCAAGGAAACTCTGAACCTAATAGCAAATACAGCGTGTAAACATAATTAGGCTACAGTGCCATACATGAAATAATCAAAACATTGTTGTTGGGTAAAATAGTGACACAAACACAGAGTTATCAATTGCACATTGGTGTAATAGGAAAGAAATCACAAGGGAAAAAAGCTCATACTGAGACTTTAAAAATGAGTAAAAGTTTGCCAAGTGAGAGAAGAGGAAAATCACATTCCAGGAAAGGCTAGAGGATGAGAAAAAGGGTGAATGTCAAGTAGCTTAACATAACTTGAAGGTGTATTGTTTTACAGAGTGGTGAATAATGAGGTGAGAAAGGGGAGGGAGGTAGGCAAGGGTCATATCTTAGAAGGTATTAACCATACAAAACAATGTAAAAAGAAGTTCTTCCAGGAGTGGTTCCCAAACCTGGCTGCTCATCAAAATTGTTACATATATAGATTGCTGAGCCTTATCGCCAAACTTCCTAAACCAGAATCACCTTGGGTAAACAGGGTTTTGTTGTTGTTGTTGTTTTTGCGGTACGCGGGCCTCTCACTGTTGTGGCCTCTCCCGTTGCGGAACACAGGCTCCGGACACACAGGCCCAGCGGCCATGGCTCACGGGCCCAGCCGCTCCGCGGCATGTGGGATCTTCCCGGACCGGGGCATGAACCAGCGTCCCCTGCATCGGCAGGCGGACTCTCAACCACTGCGCCACCAGGGAAGCCCTTTAACAAGCTTCCAGGTCTCTGATATAAACTGTATCAGGCTTCAGGCAACAGAAAACTTAAGAAGTAACTTTAAAAGATGTAGCATCTTATACAGTAAGTAGTCTCAAGATAGGATAGCTCCATTGTTGAGTAATTTAGTAGCCCAATGATGTCAACAAAGATTCAGATTATTTTTGTTTTTCTGCTTTGCACATTGCAGTGTATCAGCTACTCCACCTCTCAGTTCTGAGATGGGTTCAGTAGCCTTCAGCTTCATATCTTCAAACAGCAATACCCAGTGAATGAAATCCTTTTTTCTTCTCTGTATCTCTTTCCGAGGGCAAGGAAAACTCTTGCAGAGATGCCCCTGCCAAGAGATACTTCCTCGTGTTTCATTACCCAAAATTTCCTTA
Organism: Grampus griseus; assembly: GCF_964374135.1. Classification (NCBI taxonomy): domain Eukaryota; kingdom Metazoa; phylum Chordata; class Mammalia; order Artiodactyla; family Delphinidae; genus Grampus; species Grampus griseus. Next base: position 8,176,716 of record NC_139017.1, read on the forward strand.
TATAGCCACTTTAAACCAGTCACTGTCAAGGGCAATGGATTTACCATAACTGCTAATCAGTATTCATCTCTTTTTCTGAGAAGGGGCATGGGCTTCCACGAAATATGTAAACACACACAATGTGAATAAAATAAGTGAATAAAATCAGGGTTCAGATATAATAAAGTATAGGATATTGCTTTGGAGATGTCCACAGTATCTACCACAAACAAGATCATCGGACCAGTAGTTTGGAACCATTGCTTAAGCAACATGAGTGATTTAAATTAGAGATAAATACGACTAGGTCAGCATTTTCAAAAAAATCAGTGGGCATTTGGAGAATCATTCAACTAGAAGTCAGAGCCTTTCTATTTTTCAAGTAGAAGATTAGTTAGAAAAATATTTTAGTAAGCTAATAAAAAAATTTGGCAATATTTTTACCTAGGGTAGTAATATTGGTGATGAACAGGAGATGTATAGGAAAGGGATTATATCAGAGTAGAATCAGCAGTACTTAGGACGCCAGTGAATTTTGGTGGTAATGGAGGGAAAAGAATTGAGCATTTCTACCAGGTTCCTCACTGGCTGTATAGCTGGAGCATTAACCAAAGGATTACAAGTGGTTTGTAAAATGAAATCCATTTTAATAAGGGTGGAACCATTAAGCAAAACGCCATGAGGAGGTCAAGTAAGATAAGTACCAAGAAGTGGCTATAAGCAAGTCACTATTGACACTGCAAGAGCCATTTTAATGCAGTAATAAAAGGAGAAGCCAAATTACAGTACTTGAAATGGACACTGAAAATGCAGATGATCAGACAGACTCTCTCTTCAAGTACTTGATCGCAAGGGTAGGAGAGCAATAGGTTGACAATTCAAGTGGTCAGCTTTGAGGAGGGCTGTATGTGGATGGTAGCTACTCCAGCCACTCAGGAAGAAAATTCAACAGGTAGAGAAGGTCTGAAAATGTAAGAAAGACTAGATAATTCCTGGAACAAAAGTCTCTGATGATACAGATGGGCGTATGAACTAGAATGTAAATAAAGAGATTTTATTTTGAAGTAGAAGGGCCCTTTTTCATAAAAACTAAATAGAGGAGGTAAAGATGGGAGTACATGTGGATATATTTGGAGGCTGAAATACATTTAGGGGACTGGAGATTCTTGATGAAGTACAAGAGCACACACTGCTAGAGAGAAGAGTTGGGATACGGACCATGAGAAAAATGACTAAAGTTGGAAAAATAAAGTTCTGCGTGGACAACAGGAGAACGAAATTATGAAGACTGCTGAGTGGGCCTGAGTATCCAGATAGACTGGAAACCACAATTTAGATCGATAAGTAAGTAGGTAGATAGACAGACAGATAGACAGACACAGAGAGAGAGAGAGAGATGGCCAAGGGGCACATGAAAAGCTGCTCAACATCACTAATTATTAGAGAAATGCAAATCATACAATACAATGATACAATGAGGTTATCACCTCACACCAGTTAGAATGGCCATCATCAGAAAATCTACAAACAACAAATCCTGGAGAGAGTGTGGAGAAAAGGGAACCCTCTTGCACTGTTGGTAGGAATGTAAATTGACATAGCCACTACGGAGTGCAGTATGGAGGTTGCTTGAAAAACTAAAAATAGAATTATCCTATGAACTAGTAATTCCACTACTTGACATATACCCAGAGAAAACCATAATGTAAAAAGACACATGCATCCCAGTGTTCACTGCAGCACTATTTACAATAGCCAGGTCATGGAAGCAACCTAAATGCCCACTGACAGACGAATGGATAAAGAAGTTGTGGTACCTATATACAATGGAATATTACTCAGCCACAAAAGGGAATGAAATTGGGTCATTTGTAGAGACGTGGATGGACCTAGAGACTGTCATACAGAGTGAAGTAAGTCAGAAAGAGAAAAACAAATATCGTATATTAATGCATATATATGGAATCTAGAAAAATGGTAGAGTTGAACCAGTTTGCAAGGCAGAAATAGAGACACAGATGTAGAGAATGTATGGACACCAAGGAGGGAAAGTGGCCGGGGGGTGGGGGGATGAATTGGGAGACTGGGATTGACATATATACACCAGTATGTATAAAATAGATAACTAAGAAGAACCTGTTGTGTAAAAATAAAATAAAATAAAATTAAAAAAAAATGAAAAACTAAAAAAATTAGACATTTCATGATCAAAATTCTGTTGTCAGAGTAGTAGGATACAATTTTTAAATATCTTCTTTTCTTCCTTTCACGCTGGAATTTGCCGTTGCTTCACAGACCATATAAACTGTCCACTTACTAGAGTGGACACATATAAAAAGCCATATACCAAATCAAAGTATCTTCTGTGATGGCAGGTCAAAATAAAAGTGGCCACATTGTGACATTACAAAACTTTGTCTGAATCAGAAATCCAACAGCAAACTTGAACACTCTGAGTATCACTTTGATTTACAAAATCTCCAGGGAGCTTCTGGTCAATAAATCAAAAGATTACACTGGAGTATTTTCAACTGTGACAAATGTAAGTTTGTTCCATTCCCTTGAACATTATTTAAAATACAATGGCACTCATTTTGCTGTACTCAGCAGTCTTAAAGGTCAAAATCTTTTAGATTTCTTATTAGGACTATACTGGACATTAATGTAAAACTTAATATATAACATCAAATATATTTGAAATAATTCAATTTACAAATTTATTCAGGATACACTTCTAGTGAAAAACTCAAACACAAATATTTAGAATAAGTTGTAAGTAACTGCAGAAGAAAACGCTTTTAATATACATGGGACAAATATGATTTTGACATATGGTCATTATGTGAAAACTTTTTCAGATTTTTTAATGCTGATCAAATTTCAAACAATCTCTTAAACTGGAGTTACTTTTATGAGTGGATTTCTTTGACTTCAGATTTGATTAATTAATCTAAATAAAATGAAGTTTTCTCACAACCAGATTTGATTGTTTACTATTGATTTTTTCCATTTAATTGATAAGGTCAGTTAAAATAATCAATGTAGTTTGGTCAAGTAAACCCAGCTATAATTGCGGTTCATTTTCTATGATTAAAAAATAATAATCATTTACTCCTACTTTGAGTAAAGCTTTTATAAATGCTTGATATAAAAAGAAAACATGTATTGCAGTTAAAAGTAAGAAAAGTAATAAGTAAAAATGTAATTTATTAAGTAGAAAAACATAGATTTTGAAGTAAAAGTTTGGTTTGAATTCTCACTCTGATACTTAATATATGTGTAATCTTAGGCACAATACTGAAATTTGTAGCCTAAGCTCCTCCACTTTTAAAATGGGAACATTGGTAGTTACTCTGAAGGTTGTTCATGAGGAATCAGGATACGTATCATGTGTATAAACTCATCACATATTTGACAGCTAGTAAGCAAATGAAAGTTATTATTTGAGTAGAACAAGGTAATCATGGATGAGACTAAAAAACCCACTCTTAACAAGTTTTTATACCAAAATGTACCCAAGTTCAATGATTTAGCCATTGGGCTAACTCATGATGATGTTTGCCCTGGAAGGGAAATTGATATATCAATCACCCTGTGCAATAATTAATCTTGACGATACAAGGAAAGGAGGAGGCCTGAGGGGAAGAATGGATCTATGGTGTCAAGGCCCAGGGCAAGAATCCAGATTATGGGAAGGATTAACATGTTTCTGGTGGGGACAGGGGAGAGACCAGGGACTAGCCTGGTGGAGACAGTCAAGGACAAGACAGAAGAAACAAGGGCAGATCTGGACTTCTGCAGTCCTTGGAAGATGCCATGCCTATGCCTGCTTGGAGCAAAGCAACATCATCCCAACGAGACTGGGTGGGGCGAGAGGGGCGTCCAGGTTAGAGAAGGCCACTAAACATGAGCCCTCAGGTGGTACAGAGATGGCCAGTTTCTTATGCTGTCATCAGCAGAATTCTGGAGTCCTCCATCCTCCATCCTCCATCAAAACACATCAGAATTCTGTTTCCCTCAAAGAACAGCAAAAGAAGAGAGGAAAAGACTGAATTTTTGAATTGATTCTTATTTGTAAGAGGAGAATGGCTGAGCCACATTTTCAAATACTGGCAAAAGTTTAGGAAACTTAGGGACACATGGCTAAGCAAGGCGGGGGGGGGGGGGAGCTCGACTTTAATTCCAAGTCCATCTCCAAACGCTTTGTTCTTAGTCATTACACAATCCTGTAAGTCAAAATAAAATAAAAGCACACTTCCTACAATGACCAAATTGGGAAGACATCCAGAACCTTTATGGGACTTCTTAACAACAATCCATGAACCGCCCCCCCTCCTAAGTAGCCTGCTGATTCTCCCAGAATTTCTCACACTCAGATGTAGAGCCTTGAGCCATCAATTTCCATTCAGGCCCAAGTATCTGTGTTACATTATGTTGAGTGTCACTGTTGTATCTCTGGTGTCACAACAGTGGTCATTCACTGCCATTCCAGACTGCTGGTGATAAACAGAGAGGGATGCAAAATGAGCAGTGCATCTGACCTGATGGGCCTGGCGCTGGATTGCTGTTGCCTGCCCTGGGATGACTGCCTCTGATGATTCATCCGGGCCCTTTCCTCAGCGCTCACCTACCTACGGAGAGCTGGCTGGGACCCTAGGTGTTACAGCTCTGGGTACTACCACCTTTTCAGCTTACATCTGTGTGATGTTTTCTCCAGGAAGCTTAGAGCATCAAGAGTCTGAATCAGGAACCACACGCTGTATGGTACTGAATTAGAAATATGATAGGATAACCTGTGTCCTTGGGTTGAATCCTGGGGACCAGTTCAAACTTCATTTTTTTTACATGCTAAACTGTATGATGCCATTTGGAAAACTGTGTTTAGATGTAAAACAGACTTTGGTGTGTGGAATTAAATAGAAATCCTACCTGTATTAATTTAGGCTAACCAACTGCCCTAGTACCATTTATGAATAATTTCTCCCTTCCTTATTGATATGAAATTGCATCTGTATCATATAACAAATCACATGAATTTAATCATTAAATCTGTTTATATATATGAGACTAAATGTAATTGTCTGCTTAGATTAAATTCCACTGTTTAGAATACTTTATAAAGGATCTGGGAAATATATTAATTCCAGGTGGGATCTTCCCAAGCCTTTTGGGATAGTACAAGGTCACAGACTCCCATCACTTGGTACGTGATCTAGGAATATACCATGTTGAAACATAATGAGGAAAGTAATTAGAATACAGGCTTTAAAATATGCTGCCTAAGTTTTCTTTATTTTAATGTGTCATTAATTTCGTATACAAAAAAAATCTAATGTGTACATGCCTGCCTTTGCCACTACTAATGAAAACTCCACACTACAGTTGGAGACTTGATTGGATGTAATTGAGTTTCTCTGCCTTGCATAATCACCATTGGAGAGGGCACTGACAGTTTTATCACTCTCAATTCTCTTCTAAATTATGCAAATGCTATTGGTTCTTTTAAATAGTCCCCTGCATCATCCCTTATAAATTGCTTAGAAACCCAAGACTGATTAACCAACAGGATGAGCGAAAATGTCAGGACTGGCATTAGTTAACCATTATGCTCAGCTGCTTCTCAATTAGCCCAAGATAGACTCCAGCCCACTCAGCTGTGCAGCCTTGGATACGTTCCTTAATTGCTCTATGCTTCATTTTCCTCATCTGTAACATGGGAACGATAATAATAGTATCCACCTCATGTGATTGTTATGATGATTAAATATGTTAATATTTGTAGAACATTTAGAAAAAAGTCTTGCACACACTACGTATAGACTCTCCGTCATCTAGTTGATTTATCTTTAATATTCTGCCTTCTGTTTTCTGCACCTATATTATTCCCCATCCCATCCCCACACTCCTCAGTATTCTCAACCCTCACATTCTACCTCGGAAAAATAATGTCATTAAAACGTGAATGTCCAGGAAGTCTATACACAATTGTCCCTGCATGGTGAATTTGGATTTAAAGAAAGAATAAAGAAATTATCCTGTAATGTATAATTAAACGTTTAAAGGGAGTCAGTAGAGGAGGCAGGGTCACAGGTAGAACTTTCCACCATTTGACACCATATCATAAAGCAACTGCCAATTTCAAGGCCCCTAAAATGAACAGAGCAAAGGTTAGAAAGGTCCATTTCTATCCTTATAGAATTCAATAGTATTTATAGTAGAATCAAAATACCTGGAAAAGAAACTTTCTGAGAAGCAACCCTGCTGTTTCCAACACAGTGAGATCCCAGGGACCCAACACAAACACAGCCTTTCTTGGGACCAGTGCCCTAACAGATAAACTAGGATGATTCTGCCCAGATAGACCTATATTCCCAAAGACCATACCTATTTCTACCCCACACAGAGAAAATGGACAAGCAAATAATCCCCTGGCCTACCTGCTCACCTGAGCTGGAGTTCCTCGAAATCTCAGTCTCATCGGATAGCAGCTGACCTATAGGGCAGCAAAGTCTTCCCTCGTTTCCCTACACTAACTCTTCCCTGCATTCTCTCAAGGACCAGAGGAGCAGTGAAGGTTCATTTTTTGGGATCCCCCATGTCAAATGCTGTTCTTGGCCACCTCTGCTGTTATCTAACCCCTTCCACATTCTCCGCATGTTTTCTCATCTGGCTCAAATTCTCATAGCTTCCCCCTTCCCTAAGCCTTTCTTTAGTGTCCCGTGAGCCCCCCAGTTCAAAGTCACCAGTGCTCACCTCCCCTCTCCTCACCTGTCTCTCTTCAGGGCCCAGCTGAAGGCTGGCCTTCCCTTTCAGCCTTCTCAGAGGGAAGCCGCTCATCTATGAAAGCTGTTGTATTTAAGGTGCTGCTTCCGGGTCCCTTTCTCTCCACTCTCAGCTAAACTCCCCGTTGCTCTGAGGCTCGTGCCATCTTGCCAGATGACCTTATCAAGGTCATCTCTTGCCTCTCTTTTCTTCAGCCATTCCTCTTTCATCAGATCCTGCATTCCTTCATGGTCTCCGTATATCTGTCAGATCCCTTCCATCTTCATTCTCTTCCACATTTAGCCTATACTTGTCATCAGTTGCACCGGTCCTATCTATGCCAACATCTTCAATTTCCATCTTCTATCTGCCACACATACTCCTGACAAGACCCTGACCATCACTGAAAGTGCTGTTGGAAAAAACAACAAAAGCAGGCAGTTAGGTGCATCCACAGATTCATAACTCCTCCTGGAAATGAATAGGGACCAGGAAATCTTACATCTTTCCATAGGCACCTTTTCCTCATCATATTTTTCTTAATAGAAATTATTTAAGAGATAATTTCTCCATGCCCCTCTCTTACTATGCCCACTTGCTCTCACCAGATAATTGTGACATCGTTAGTTACAGAGGAAATTATATAATATAGCAAAGTTCCTCACTTTCTTCCCCAATCACATGTACCCAAGACTCAGCTTATGTTTTATTTAATTTTTGAATTTTATTTTTTTTATTTTTTATACAGCAGGTTCTTATTAGTTATCTATTTCATCCCACCACCACCAACCCCCCTGTCGCTTTCCCACCTTGGTGTCCATACGTTTGTTCTCTACATCTGTGTCTCTATTTCTGCCTTGCAAACTACTTCATCTGTACCATTTTTCTAGATTCCACATATGTGCGTTAATATACGATATTTGTTTTTCTCTTTCTGACTTACTTCACTCTGTATGACAGTCTCTAGATCCATCCACATCTCTACAAATGACCCAATTTCGTTCCTTTTTTATGGCTGAGTAATATTCCATTGTATATATGTACTACATCTTTTTTTTAACATCTTTATTGGAGTATAATTGCTCTACAAAGTTGTTAGTTTCTGCTGTATAACAAAGTGAATCAGCTATACGTATACATATATCCCCATATCCACTCCCTCCTGTGTCTCCCTCCCATTCTCCCTATCCCACCCCTCTAGGTGGTCACAAAGCACCAAGCTGATCTCCCTGTGCTATGTGGCTGCTTCCCACTATTAACTTATATTTTTATTGTGCTACTTTCAATAAGAGACATAACCCTGTCTCTCCTTGGTGGCCTTTGATTTACCTTTTAAACTGTACTTGGAGAAGACAATATGCTTTTGTGCTTACAAACAAACAAAAAAAAAAGGTTGCCAGGTGAGTGAAGCCATCTTATGACATTTTGGAATTTCAGGTCTTGACAATTAGCCTTTATGTCCCAAGAAAAGGAGGGAATGAATGATTGCAGTGTGGAATCAACCTAAGTCCTGCATGGATTCTGGGGACCAAAGAATAAGCACAAATATTACATGTACTTTGGAGACTAAAATCGGAGCTTTTGAGGAACTCTGAGGAAATGGCTAATTTCTGGTTCAGGCAAATAATCTAGGATAAGTGTGAAAAGGAGGCTGACGTGAAAGGAGACTGAAGGGCCAGGCTTCCTCCCTTCTCAAGAGGTGGGGTTTTGGGAGATTCCTCTTTTCAGAACAGCATCTGGGACTCTGGGAAGTGCGAGAGAGTGAGTTTCCAAAATGGCTGAGACTGACTTCCCAATAGCATTGATGGCTGCCTCTCCAAGCTTACTCAAATGAAACCCAGCATGATGTAAGGTGCATGGCTTGGACCCTGAATATCAGGAACACTGAGGTTTATTCCTCCACCCTTGCTCTCTGTCTCATTTCCTACTGACTCTTCAAGCCTTCATTCATTATTTTTGTTTTTAATATTTTCAGCCTCTCACTTTCTACCATCTCCATGCCATCAGCATTTAAATGTATTTGTCTCTCAATCTTAAAATAAATAAGCTCTCCCTTAAAGTCACATCTCCCTTAAAATATTTGCCCTCTTTCTCTTTAGCCATCATGGCTAAACTTAAAAGAATTACTTTCCTCATGGTTTCTTTTATTTTTAATTAATTTTTATTGGCGTATCGTTGATTTACAATGTTGTGTTAGTTTCAGGTGATTCAAAAGTGAATCAGTTATACGTATACATACATCCACACTTTTTTAGATTATTTTCCCATACAGGTCATTACAGAGTACTGAGTAGAGTTCCCTGTGCCATATAGTAGTAGGTCCTTATTAGTTATCTATTTTACATGGAGTAGTATGTACGTGTCAATCCCAATCTCCCAATTTATCCCTCCCCTCTTCTTTCCCCCTTGGTAACCGTAAGTTTGTTTTCTACATCCGTGACTCTATTTCTGTTTTGTAAATAAGTTCATTTGTACCATTTTTTTAGATTCTACATATAAGCGACATCGTATGGTATCTGTCTTTCTCTGTCTGACCTCCTTCACTCAGTGTGACAATCTCTAGTTCGTTGAACTGTGGTCTCATTTCCCACCACTGTACTCACACTGTACCCACCAAGAACCCAAGTCTGTTGCTCAAACTACAGGAATCTATTTTGGGTCTTATCACATGGACCTCTGCAATATTAATATACTGTGGCCGTTCATTTTGTTTCTGAAAACCCTTCCCTTCCTTAACTTCTGTAAGTTCACATTTTCTCCTTTTTACTACTTTTCTAGCTTTTCCTAAGACTCCTTTATGCACTTCTCTTCCTTAAACCATTCCTTAAATGTCAGTGTTCCCCAAGGTACTTTCCTGTGTTCTTTTTTTCCTCATTTTACACTCTCCTGGGCAATTCATCCCTTCCCGTGGCCTCTGTTACCCTCTATGTGTGGATGAGGTCCAGACACCAGTCTTCAGTCCAAGGACCAGACAATGAAGGACCACTCCTACAGCTTAGAGCACGCCAAATGACTCAAACTAGCAAATCCTGAGCTGTTTACCCTGCCCTGCCTCGCCCTTCTAATGGAGACTCCAGCAAAGGCCATGGGTTTATGATACCATACCAACATTTATGTTCTTAGAACACTGAGTAAGGGAAAAATATGGCATGACATGTTTTAAAGATACCACTCAGGCTGCTGTCTGGAGGAGAGAGTACAGAAGACCATGGAAGGCAGCAGGGAGCAGACAGTTAGAAGGCTCCTGCAGGGATCAATCTAGTTAAGAAGGGAGAGGTGACCAGCTGTTCAAAGGTCAATGTGGAAAGACTGCGTTGCAAGAGAACTGAGAATCGACCACCAGCTTTGGCAATATGGAGGACACTGGCGAACTGGTAAAGAGTCATTTCAAGAAGTGAAAGCTTGATATGTGGAATCTTCAAAAAAGAAAAAGAAAAGAAAGATACAATTGAACTTATTTACAAAACAGAAACAGACTCACAGACATAGAAAACAAAATTATGGTTACCAAAGGGGAAAGGTGGGAGGGAGGGATACATTAGGAGTTTGGGATTGCCATATACACACTACTATACTTAAAATAAATAACCAACAAGGACTTACTGTATAGCACAGGGAACTCTGCTCAATATTCTCTAGTAACCTAAATGGGGAAAGAATTTGAAAAAGAATAGATATATGTATAACTGAATCACTTTGCTGTACACATGGTAAATCAACTATAATCTAATATAAAATAAAAATTAAAAAAAAGAAGTTGGCAGCAGACCTCTGATTGTAGTAGTTTCAAAACAAACTGCAAGTAGAAAAACTAGAGATAAGTAAGCTAACTCTTACGTTTTGCTCTGTGAGAGAGAGAGAGAGAAACGGTAAGTTAGCTGTAGGGAGTGTTGGGTAAGGAGTATTATTTTTCAGTGGTGGATTACATCATGTACGTATGCTGATGAGAATGATCCTGTGAAGAGGAAAGCAATAATGATGCAGGGACATGGAGGGAACATTGCAGGATCAAAGTCACTGGCTAGAAGAGACTGGATGGAAATTGAACCACAGATGGAGGGTTTAGCTTTGGCCACAAGGAAGGACAGTTCCCTCCTGGCAGCAGGAGGGAAGCTGGGAGTGGGGGGCAGATGCAGGAGGAGGTAAGTTGGTAGATTCGGTAGTGTGAGTATATGGATGTTTTCTTCAAATTGCTTCTAATGTCTCAGTGAAGAAAGAAGGCAGGTCATCATCTGGAAGTGAAGAAAGGGGAGATTGTTGCAGGCTTGAGGAGAATATACTCAGCGTGGTGGCACTGGCTCCTTGGAGCCCCAAAGAGCTGAGTGTCCACATCTCTTCCCAACTCCGCTTTCAGTGATGTCCTACTGGGAACTTGGAATCATGCTAATTGCATCACAGAAATCAGCAAATGTTACAAATCAAGGTTGCCATCCCACTCCCACCACTGGAAAGCTAGTATTTAAACATGTCTCAGCACATGGAATTAGTCATCTGGAGAGTAGCAATGTGAAGTCATTAGGGGAATACAGTATAATAGGATTGCCAGGTAGCACTGAGGGCTCACTTGAGGTTCACAGTCATGGATTCAAGGTGACAAAAGTCAGCATAGGGGTGTGTGTGTGTTTCTCCAATCATGTCTAACTGCTCAGGTGAGGCTCTGGAACGATTAATTTAGCCAGAGCTGGGGTTCTGTCAGTGCAAGAGAGTAAAGGGAGCTGAGGAATTGAGGGAGTGATTATAAGGATGGATCACAGGGCATATAATGGGAAGGAAGAAAAGAGGATGAGAAAGATATTACACGTCACAACGAGATACAGGCTCAATCAGGTGGAAGTCCTGACGGGGTCAGGGAAGTGCTGGGGGAGAAGGACTCGTGCGACTGAGCTGCCAGAATCATAAGTTCAGGGATTCCGTCCACGTTCTCTGTATCCCAAAATCTAAGCCTAGTGCCTCGCACATACGAGTTCTCAATATACGTTTATTAAATGGAGTAGATAAATATCATGAAGAACGAGGTGCCACAGTCTTTGCTGTAAATTATATAAATGTTTTCTGTGGCGGACACGCTGTACATTACCCAAAACCTCTAAAGAAGGACTGGTTGTTCCAACCACTGAGAGCACAGCACCTTCGGGGACATCCTTGGCAACAGACCGCCACCTCACCCAGGGTCACAGCCCTTCCACGGCAGCCCACATTCAGTGAGTATTCGATGAAGTGGTCTGACCACTTCAGCCTTGATCCCAAGGAGTCCGCTGAGAAGCCTGTCTGGACTGCGCTGCAGCTCAGCTGCCCGCTCTGTCACACTCAGCGTTCTTCCCTCTCTTCCCCAGGGATGTGTGCCCAGGACACTCCCTAACGCACATCCTGCACATTGAACTCTGTCTCAGTCTGCTTCCTCTTAGAGAATCTAATCTAACACCTCACAACTTAATAGAGAAACGTATTTTCCTAAGATGAGAGCATGCATACACCGTAGCATTTTTTTTTTTTTTTTTGTGGTACGCGGGCCTCTCACTGTTGTGGCCTCTCCCATTGCGGAGCACAAGATCCGGACACGCAGGCTCAGCGGCCATGGCTCACGGGCCCAGCCGCTCGGCGGCATGTGGGATCTTCCTGGACCGGGGCATGAACCCGTGTCCCCTACATCGGCAGGCGGACTCTCAACCACTGCACCACCAGGGAACCCCCCACCATAGCATTTTTAAGCCCCAAATTAGACCATGTTTGATACATATGATTCCAGTGTACATGTGCTGACATCCCGAATGATCAATAGATGTTTGAGGGATCACATTCATTCATTTTTTACTGAAAAGTGAAAGAATAGAAAATAAGTAAAAAAGTAGGGTTAGAAGGGAACTTAATGGCAACATTTTTCTTCCAAGTACTTCACCTCATCTAATTGCTTCAATTTATCTTCTCGAATTTTTTCCTTTGAGTAATGATATTGAGTAAGCAGTGGAATTCACATTATGTAATAGGCATGCGTTTAGTCCATGCAATATTCTTTTTATTATTATCCACTTAAGAAATCTATTAGGTGTCTTTGAATTTCAGAGCTAGAGGGTAATATAACCTGTAGATGGATTTTTTCCCCATTACACAACTACTAAACATTCAATGAATGTCTTAATCACAGATCTTTATTAACTAAAATCTATTGGGAATTAAAAGAAAACCTCCTAAGACAATTAAATCACAGGTTAATTTTACTATGGCCTTCAAAGAAACTAATATTTCTTATTAATGACTCAAATATCAAATACAAAAGACAGGTTTAATAAAATAGTTTTTGGTAATATTTGATGGTCATTACAAGCAGTACCTGACATTAATCCTGTGCTGTGAATGATGATTAAGCTAGAGAGTTTACATTTGGCATGGTACAACAGTTCCAAAGCACAGAAATAATACTAATAGCTTTTTATTAATCTATGCAAGTGGTTTTAGACACAAGAGAAATATTCTCTTAAAATATATCAGTTTGGAAAATATCTTTACCAAAATGTTCTCCATATAGGCAAACTACTCCAGGACAAGAAAACAGACAAGTTGAGTAAAACATGGGTTATGTAAGGACTGTACTTCCCTAAGGGTGTGAAACCAGACTTACAATTCACCCATGGAACATTCAGGAAGTGAAAGGACCTTACAAATCAATTAGACCTGAACACTTAGGATGCTGAGACCATGACAAAGAGCTTGTTAGTGGCAAATACAATTATGAGATTCTAAACCAGCCCTGTCCAATAGAAACATCATGCCAGCCACAGATGTGATTTAAAATGTCCTAGTATCTACAATTAGAAGAAAAAATAAATACGTGATATTAATTTTAATAATATGTAATTTAACTCAATATATTTGAATTGTTATTTCATCATGCAGTCATATAAAACACTATAAATTAGATATTTTGTATTATTTTTATAAAACTAATTCTTCAAAATCCAGTGTTTTTCACACGCATAGCACATGTCAGTGTGCATTAGAATATTCCAAGTGCTTCAGAGTCACCTGTGGCTAGTGGCCATCTATACAGGTGGCCTAATACAGGTAGCCCAGCACAAGATACATGGATTGGCCTTTCAGTACTTCTTAAATCACCAAATACCCACAATCCATTGTGAAGGCATACTTTATTTGCAAATAATTTTTTCCCATCTGTCAACAGCCAGATATATTCTGTTCTCTTCTCAAGAAAAACTCCTCTATCTTGTAAATGCTATTTTAAGTGTATTTTTTTAAACCCGATTTATGGATTCAGATTAAGTGGTATTGCCTTAATAATTGTTCTTGATTATAACTATTTTACTTTTCTAACCTTTTGAAAATGTTTGTGAATCTTATATATTTGTAATTTATTTGGAGTTCAATTGAAGATATGCCATGGAGGCAAGAGGTGCTTCATTTTATAAGCTAATCTCACGGTTATTCATTTCATTTTCAAAGACCACTGTCAGAAAAACAAGTGTTTGAGTCACAATTGCTTACACTGATTTCAGACGGCTTTGAATAGTTCTCCAAAGATACAGTCTAGGAGTCAGGTGGTAGGGTACAGGTGAGTCTGTTAAAAGCATCTGGGTACTTAAGCAAAAAGAATGCTCTTCATCGTCATCATTCCTAAACTTTCCATAGCACTTTGCACTCAACTGTGGTAACAGAGAGGAAGAGGCAAATCCCAAAGGCATTTCAAATGGTGTGCAGAGAGACCGAATAGGTGGGAAGAGTTTACAATGCCATCACATGATGTGGCTTTCCATACCATCCGAGTCATCATCAGAAAATGGAAATTACAAACTATTATGTGTTGGCTGTTGTAATCATTTTTTTGCATATATTATTTTACTTATTCTGTATGATCAACATTGTAATTATTGTGCTATACACATTGTTTTATGTATTCTTTGAAATAAACTTTAATAAAATTCATACAGAGAGATGAGAATTTTAAAGAGGAGAATATTTACTTGAGAGGTTAAAAAATGCGTCCAAATCACATTAAGGAGGAAGAATTCAGAGGCATGTCTTCAGAAGCAACGTAAGAAATTAAGAGAATTCATAGAGTGCTGTTTCTCTTTTAAATCCTTGTATTAAAAAAGGATGATACACAAATACAAGCTTGGGGAGATTAGCAGAATCTAGTGGTTTAGCGAAATGAGTATGAAGTGTATTTACCTACCTTACACATTTGTTCTGGGGATTAAATGATATAACAAATAATACACTGACTTGAAACACTGCACAAAGGTACCCTGAACACAGCAGACACTCATTATATATGTGCTAAAATAAAAGCAACTAAACAACTATGTGCTCAAAAACCATTACTCTATTTCCCTAATAATTTTCAAATTTTTTAAATACCCCTTGAAGGAGACATCAGTGCAATAAACATCAATCTGATGTATGGTGATATAAACAGTCTACCTGTCTAGTGGTATTATCATTACCCAGGCTTTATTTAACCATCTTGTGCAAAAGTTATATTATGAAATTTCTCAATGAGAAATACTGAGAAGATATTTTCTCAGAAACCCCATCAGAGACACCATAATTGTTTTCTCACTTTTAAAAATAACTCTATTGTGATATAGAGACAACAACACAGTAGAAACTAGAAATCATGATGCATAATGTTGGCCCAATGCTATATTCAGAATTGCACAGTTCCGGGAATATGGCAGAAGAGTAAGACGCAGAGACCACAATCCTCCCCACAGATACACCAGAAATACATCTACACGTGGAACAACTCCTACAGAACACCTACTGAATGCTGGCAGAAGACCTCAGACCTCCCAAAAGGCAAGAAACTCCCCACGTACCTGGGTAGGGCAAAAGAAAAAAGAATAAACAGAGACAAAAGAATAGGGACGGGACCTGCACCAGTGGGAGAGAGCTGTGAAGGAGGAAAGATTTCCACACACTAGGAAGCCCCTTCGCGGGCGGAGACTGCGGGTGGCGGAGGGGGAAAACTTCGAAGCCGCGGAGGAGAGCGCAGCAACAGGGGTGCGCAGGGCAAAGCGGAGAGATTCCCGCACAGAGGATCAGGGCCGACCGGCACTCACCAGCCTGAGAGGCTTGTCTGCTCACCCGCCGGGGCGGGCGGGGCTGCGAGCTGAGGCTCGGGCTTCGGAGCGCACAGAGGACTGGGGTTGGCGGCGTGAACACAGCCTGCAGGGGGTTGGTGCGCCACGGCTGGCCGGGAGGGAATCCCGGGAAAAGTCTGGAGCTGCCGAAGAGGCAGGAGACTTTTTCTTCCCTCTTTGCTTCCTGGTGCGTGAGGAGAGAGGATTCAGAGCGCTGCTTAAAGGAGCTCCAGAGACGGCGCGAGCCGCGGCTAAAAGCGCGGACCCCAGAGACGGGCCTGAGACGCTAAGGCTGCTGCTGCCGCAACCAAGAAGGCTGTGTGCGAGCACAGGTCACTCTCCACACCCCACTTCCGGGAGTTGTGCAGCCCGCCACTGACAGGGCCCCGTGGTCCAGGGACAACTTCCCTGGGAGAACGCATGGCGCGCCTCAGGCTGGTGCAACGTCACGTCACGTCACGCAGGCCTCTGCCGCCGCAGGCCCACCCCGCATTCCATGCCCCTCCCTTCCCCCAGCCTGAGTGAGCCAGAGCCACCGAATCAGCGGCTCCTTTAACCCCGTCCTGTCTGAACAAAGAATAGACGCCCTCCGGCGACCTACACGCAGAGGCGAAGCCAAATACAAACCTGAGCCCCGGGAGCTGTGCCAACAAAGAAGAGAAAGGGAAATCTCTCCCAGCAGCCTCAGGAGCAGCAGATTAAAGCTCCACAATCAACTTGATGTACCTGCATCTGTGGAATACCTGAATAGACAACGAATCATCCCAAATTGAGGAGGTGGACTTTGGGACCAAGATATATTATTTTTTTCCCCTTTTCCTCTTTTTGTGAGTGTATAAGTGTATGCTTCTGTGTGAAATTGTGTCTGTATAGCTTTGCTTCCACCATTTGTCCTACGGTTCTATCCGTCCTTTTTTTAATTTGTTTTCTTAATAATTATTTTTTATTTTAATAACTTTATATTTTATCTTACTTTATTTTATTTTACTTTATCTTATTTCTTTTTTTTCCCTTCCTTCCCTCCTTCATTCCTTCCTCCCTCCCTCCCTCCTCCCTCCCTCCCTCACTTCTTTCTTTCTTTCTTTCTTTCTTTCTTTCTTTCTTTATACTTCTACTAATTCTTTCTTTCTACTTTTTCTCCCTTTTATTCTGAGCCGTGTGGATGAAAGGCTCTTGGTGCTGCAGCCAGGAGTCAGTGCTGTGCCTCTGAGGTGGGAGAGCCAACTTCAGGACACTGGTCCACAAGAGACCTCCCAGCTCCACATAATATCAAATGGCGAAAATTTCCCAGAGATCTCCATCTCAACACCAGCACCCAGCTTCACACAACGACCAGCAAGCTACAGTGCTGGACATCCTATGCCAAACAACTAGCAAGACAGGAACACAATCCCACCCATTAGCAGACAGGCTTCCTAAAATCATAATAAGTCGACAGACACCCCAAAACACACCACCAGACGTGGACCTGCACACCAGAAAGACAAGATCCAGCCTCATCCACCAGAACACAGGCACTAGTACCCTCCACCAGGAAGCCTACACAACCCACTGAACAAACCTTAGCCACCGGGGACAGACACCAATAACAACGGGAACTATGAACCTGCAGCCTGCAAAAAGGAGACCCCAAACACAGTAAGATAAGCAAAATGAGAAGACAGAAAAACACACAGCAGATGAAGGAGCAAAATAAAAACACACCAGACCTAACAAATGAAGAGGAAATAGGCAGTCTACCTGAAAAAGAATTCAGAATAATGATACTAAAGATGATCCAAAATCTTGGAAATAGAATAGACAAAATGCAAGAAACATTTAACAAGGACCTAGAAAAACTAAAGATAAAACAAACAACGATGAACAACACAATAAATGAAATTAAAAATACTCTAGATGGGATCAATAGCAGAATAACTGAGGCAGAAGAACAGATAAGTGACCTGGAAGATAAAATAGTGGAAATAACTACTGCAGAGCAGAATAAAGAAAAAATAATGAAAAGAACTGAGGACAGTCTCAGTGACCTCTGGTACAACATTAAATGCACCAACATTCGAATTATAGGGGTTCCAGAAAAAGAAGAGAAAAAGAAAGGGACTGAGAAAATATCTGAAGAGATTATAGTTGAAAACTTCCCTAATATGGGAAATGAAATAGTTAACCAAGTCCAGGAAGCACAGAGAGTCCCATACAGGATAAATCCAAGGAGAAATATGCCAAGACACATAGTAATCAAACTGTCAAAAATTAAATACAAAGAAAACATATTAAAAGCAGCAAGGGAAAAACAACAAATAACACACAAGGGAATCCCCATAAGGTTAACAGCTGATCTTTCAGCAGAAACTCTGCAAGCCAGAAGGCACTGGCAGGACATATTTAAAGTGATGAAGGAGAAAAACCTGCAACCAAGAGTACTCTACCCAACAAGGATCTCATTCAAATTTGATGGAGAAATTAAAACCTTTACAGAGAAGCAAAAGCTGAAAGAGTTCAGCACCACCAAACCAGCTTTACAACAACTGCTAAAGGAACTTCTCTAGGCAAGAAACACAAGAGAAGGAAAAGACCTACAATAACGAACCCAAAACAATTAAGAAAATGGGAACAGCAACATACATATCGATAATTACCTTAACTGTAAATGGACTAAATGCTCCCACCAAAAGACACAGATTGGCTGAATGGATACAAAAACAAGACCTATATATTTGCTGTCTACAAGACACCCACTTCAGACCTAGAGAAACATACAGACTGAAAGTAAGGGGATGGAAAAAGATATTTCATGCAAATGGATACCAAAAGAAAGCTGGAGTAGCAATTCTCATATCAGACAAAATAGACTTTACAATAAAGACTATTAGAAGAGACAAAGAAGGACACTACATAATGATCAAGGGATCGATCTAAGAAGAAGATATAACAATTGTAAATATTTATGCACCCAACATAGGAGCACCTCAATACATAAGGCATATACTAACAGCCATAAAAGGGGAAATCGACAGTAACACATTCATACTAGGGGACTTTAACACCCCACTTTCACCAATGGACAGATCATCCAAACTGAAAATAAATAAGGAAACACAAGTTTTAAATGATACATTAACCAAGATGGACTTAATTGATATTTATAGGACATTCATCCAAAAACAACAGAATACACATTTTTCTCAAGTGCGCATGGAACATTCTCCAGGATAGATCATATCTTGGGTCACAAATCAAGCCTTGGTAAATTTAAGAAAATTGAAATTGTATCAAGTATCTTTTCCGACCACAACGCTATGAGACTAGATATCAATTACAGGAAAAGTTCTGTAAAAAATACAAACACATGGAGGCTAAACAATACACTACTTAATAATGAAGTGATCACTAAAGAAATCAAAGAGGAAATCAAAAAATACCTAGAAACAAATGACAATGGAGACACTACGACCCAAAATCTATGGGATGCAGCAAAAGCAGTTTTAAGAGGGAAATTTATAGCAATACAATCCTACCTTAAGAAACAGGAAACATCTGGAATAAACAACCTAACCTTGCACCTAAAGCAATTAGAGAAAGAAGAACAAGAAAAGCCCAAAGTTAGCAGAAGAAATGAAATCATAAAAATCAGATCAGAAATAAATGAAAAAGAAATGAAGGAAACGATAGCAAAGATCAATAAAACTAAAAACTGGTTCTTTGAGAAAATAAACAAAATTGCTAAAGCATTAGCCAGACTCATCAAGAAAAAAAGGGAGAAGACTCAAATCAATAGAATTAGAAATGAAAAAGGAAAAGTAACAACTGACACTACAGAAATACAAAAGATCATGAGAGATTACTACAAGCAACTATATGCCAATAAAATGGACAACCTGGAAGGAATGGACAAATTCCCAGAAAGGTATAACCTTCCAAGAATGAACCAGGAAGAAATAGAAAATATGAACAGACCAATCACAAGGAATGAAATTGAAACTGTGATTAAAAATCTTCCAACAAACAAAAGCCCAGGACCAGATGGCTTCACAGGCAAATTCTATCAAGCATTTATCCTCACACTCTTCCAAAATACAGCAGAGGGAGGAACACTCCCAAACTCATTCTACGAGGCCACCATCACCTTGATACCAAAACCAGACAAGGATGTCACAAAGAAAACTACAGGCCAATATCACTGATGAACATAGATGCAAAAATCCTCAACAAAATATTAGCAAACAGAATCCAACAGCACATTAAAAGGATCATACACCATGATCAAGTGGGGTTTATCCCAGGAAAGCAGGATTCTTCAATATACGCAAATCTATCAATGTGATACACCATATTAACAAATTAAAGGAGAAAAAACCATATGATCATCTCAATAGATGCAGAGAAAGCGTACGACAAAATTCAATACCCATTTATGATAAAAACCCTGCAGAAAGTAGGCATAGAGGGAACTTTCCTCAACATAATAAAGGCCATATATGACAAACCCACAGCCAACATCGTCCTCAATGGTGAAAAACTGAAAGCATTTCCACTAAGATCAGGAACAAAACAAGGTTGCCCACTCTCACCACTCTTATTCAAAATAGTTTTGGAAGTTTTAGCCACAGCAATCAGAGAAGAAAAGGAAATAAAAGGAATCCAAATCGGAAAAGAAGTAAAGCTGTCACTGTTTGCAGATGACATGATACTATAAATAGAGAATCCTAAGGATGCTACCAGAAAACTACTAGAGCTAATCAATGAAGTTGGTAAAGTTGCAGGATACAAAATTAATGCACAGAAATCTCTGGCATTCCTATACACTAATGATGAAAAATCTGAAAGTGAAATCAAGAAAACACTCCCATTTACCATTGCAACAAAAAGAATGAAATATCTAGGAATAAATCTACCTAAGGAGACAAAAGACCTGTATGCAGAAAATTATGACACTGATGAAAGAAATTAAAGATGATACAAATAGATGGAGAGATATACCATGTTCTTGGATTGGAAGAAACAACATTGTGAAAATTACTCTACTACCCAAAGCAATCTATCAATTCAATGCAATCCCTATCAAACTACCACTGGCATTTTTCACAGAACTAGAACAAAAAATTTCACAATTTGTATGGAAACACAAAAGACCCCAAATAGCCAAAGCAATCTTGAAAATGAAAAACGGAGATGGAAGAATCAGGCTCCCTGACTTCAGACTATACTACCAAGCTAAAGTTATCAAGACAGTATGGTACTGGCACAAAAACAGAAAGATAGATCAATGGAACAGGATAGAAAGCCCAGAGATAATCCCACGCACATATGGTCACCTTATCTTTGATAAAGGAGGCAGGAATGTACAGTGGAGAAAGGACAGCCTCTTCAATAAGTGGTGCTGGGAAAACTGGACAGCTACATGTAAAAGTATGAGATTAGATCACTCCCTAACACCCTACACAAAAATAAGCTCAAAATGGATTAAAGACCTAAATTTATGGCCAGAAACTATCAAACTCTTGGAGGAAAACATAGGCAGAACACTCTATGACATAAATCACAGCAAGATCCTTTTTGACCCACGTCCTAGAGAAATGGAAATAAAAACAAAATATACAAATGGGACCTAATGAAAATTCAAAGCTTTTGCACAGCAAAGGAAACCATAAACAAGACCAAAAGACAACCCTCAGAATGAGAGAAATTATTTGGAAATGAAGCAACTGACAAAGGATTAATCTCCAAAATTTATAAGCAGCTCATGCAGCTCAATAACAAAAAAACAAACAACCCAATCCAAAAATGGGCAGAAGACCTAAGTAGACATTTCTCCAAAGAAGATATGCAGACTGCCAACAAACACATGAAAGAATGCTCAACATCATTAATCATTAGAGAAATGCAAATCAAAACTACAATGAGATATCATCTCACATCAGTCAGAATGCCCTTCATCAAAAAACCTAGAAACAATAAATCCTGGAGAGGGTGTGGAGAAAAGGGAACCCTCTTGCACTGTTGGTGGGAATGTAAATTGATACAGCCTCTGTGGAGAACAGTATGGAGGTTCCTTAAAAAACTACAAATAGAACTACCATATGACCCAGCAATCCCACTACTGGGCATATACCCTGAGAAAACCATAATTCAAAAAGAGTCATGTACCAAAATGTTCATTGCAGCTCTATTTACAATAGCCCGGAGATGGAAGCAACCTAAGTGTCCATCAACAGATGAATGGATAAAGAAGATGTGGCACATATATACAATGGAATATTACTCAGCCATAAAAAGAAACGAAATTGTGCTATTTGTAATGAGGTGGATAGACCTAGAGTCTGTCATACAGAGTGAAGTAAGTCAGAAAGAGAAAGACAAATACCATATGCTAACACATATATATGGAATTTAAGGGAAAAAAATGTCATGAAGAACCTAGGGGTAAGACAGGAATAAAGACACAGACCTACTAGAGAATGGACTTGAGGATATGGGGAGGGGGAAACGTAAGTTGTGAGAAAGCGAGAGAGAGGCATGGACATATATACACTACCAAACGTAAGGTAGACAGCTAGTGGGAAGCAGCCGCATAGCACAGGGAGATCAGCTTGGTGCTTTGTGACCGCCTGGCGGGGTGGGATAGGGAGGGTGGGAGGGAGGGAAACGCAAGAGAGAAGAGATATGGGAACATATGTATATGTATAACTGATTCACTTTGTTATAAAGCAGAAACTAACACACCATTGTAAAGCAATTATACTCCAATAAAGATGTAAAAAAAAAGTGCACAATATGAAAAGAAATCATCATTATGGGAAAATCTAATATTCCCAATGGATATTCTTTTCCAAATTCAAGCTTTAACCTTCTTTGTATTGTCATTACATTTAAATAAAGCATCTTTTTGGTGTATTTTTTAAAAGCTTGCTTTTTTCCCCATTGAGAATGTACTTCTTTATGCAGTCATGCTGTAACACATTGAAACTCAATAAAAGTACACTTTAGAATGGCTTAGTGAGATTATAGGCAATTGAACTTTACAAGATTCATTTTTTTAATGTAAATTACTCATCATCTTAAAATGCATATTTTTCACCTTATTAAGCATATGATTCATTTGAAAAAAATTGTGTTCATACCAAGGAAAGCTAGGTATATAATGAAATGTGATTTCAACTTTCTAATAAAAACATAAATACATTTTTGCATTAGCATTTCTGGATCTAACATAATAAACCATAACATGTGAAGCAGAGGGAGCTCTTTCTCAGCCTTCAGGTCTTAGCTTTCTGCTAAATGACCATCTTATCAGATTAGGCCTCCTCATTACATTCACCACATAATCATATTTATTTTATTGAAAGCATTTATGCAATCTGTAATTACACCATCTCCTGACACTAGAATACAGGCTCTCAAGAAGTCGGGAATTTCTAGGGTCCTTCATCATTAAATTCTTGAAACCAGGACCTTTCCTGGCCCTGAGCAGACATTTGTGAATGAATAAATTATAAGCTAGAAATTACTTTTTATTATTTTCAAGGAAATACTACCAATATTATTAAATATTATTTAAACTTACTATTTTGTTTTCCATAATAATTCAAGTCTCAAAAGAATGCTTTTAATACAATTTTATATCCTTATTTGTTAGCCATTAGACATTAATATCTAAATGTATCTACTTCCCAAAAAGCAGTCTATTTTAAAACTTTTCACATTTATTTATGGGATAAAATTTAGGTTTCTAAATAGTTTTTAAATTGATTTTAAATTCTTACATAGATTAAGTTGGCCTATAATATGAATGATTGTTTTTCTTAGCATTTTTCTTAGTTCTCTATAAGTTTTTTTAATTGAGCATTTTTTTTCAGTAAATTCCAAATGAAAAATATATATTTTTTACTTTTAAGCAAATGTAAGTGTCTTTATCGATATACTTATTTTTCTAGAAAACTAAAACCATCTGGAGATGGCATACATAGTAACAACAGTGATGGTTAGGTCACTGCAAACAGAAACCATACCTGCCTTTTAAGAATAATAACATGTAGGGCACATCTTAATGAATTAAGATGATTAAAATGTTTTTGAGTATTATGTTCATCATGAAAAAAATCTCTTTATATCTTTGGAACATACATAAACTCCCTGGTATCATTCTTTGTCATCCTCTGTATTTAAGACCATGAACTTAGGGGCAGGACCCATGACTGCCCTCACTCCTGGACTCCCCTCAGTGTATGTTTTGTGTTTGCTTTGTACCCAGCAAAGCACTGAGTACAAAGGGGACATTCAGTAAATGATTTAAAGTGTATGGATACAGCCTTAAGTTAAAAGAAAATGAAGCTTTTCATTAAGATATTATTTAGAAAAAAACACAATAAGCAATGTACTGCTAATAATAAACAATGCCAATCTTTGGAGACCATATTGCTAGCAACAAGTTAAATCTCTTGGCAAGATTATTACAATAGTCCTAAGCCACAAATGAAATTCTTATAGAAGCTAGCTTGTTTCACTGTTTCAAGGCTCTTGGTTTGCACCATTAAACCTGGCCAGCCATATGACCAAGAAATTATTGGCAAAAGAGAAGATATAGTTTGCTTTTAATATATCTTTTTCACTACAAAAGCAACCAACCATAACAAGACTTTGTCAGTAGGTTTATCTTCCCATATGAACTGTAAAACATAAATATGACAGCAAGCTGTCACCAACTCAATTCTAAAAATGTTTATCAAGTGTCTACTCTGTGCAATGCAATGTACTAGACTCAAGAGAGATCCAAAACTCTATATGACCAATTCCTTCACTGACTAGGTCTTACAGTCTAGCTGGCATGACAGACATGTAGACTACACCTAACTCTAACAGAGGTAAGAATGAAATCAACTGAATATAAAGGAATCCTGTGGAAATATAAAAATGGAGCAAATAATTTTAAAACAGCTTTTCTGAGATAACTACACATGAAGGATCTTCTTGGATAGACTGTCAGTAAAGACAGAAGGAAGGAAAGAAAATTTCAAATTGAAAAAAAAAGACCAAGGGCACAGACATATGAATTTTGATAGGAGATTTTATGGAACACCAATAACTGTGTGGCTCCATTATGGACTGACATTCAAACAGAAAATCTGAAGATGTGACTTGCACTGGGATCACCTGAAGGCCATTCCATGGAATCTGAAGTTAGAGGTCGTAGTAGCAGATGGAGGCCTGGGTAAATTCATGACCACAAACCTCGATTCTAATACATTTTGTCACTCTCCATACCAGTCCTTTCAAGGTGTATGTTAACCACATTGAAATTACATGCTTCTCAGACTTAGCTGATGAACCTGCTTCTCTCTCACATACACACACACACACAAAATACAGAAATCGTCACAATAAAACGTCCTACCAACACACCTACTCCCGTGGGCACTCATCTTTCCTCCTTTCCTGTCTGTACAGTGGAAGCTGCAGTGAGTTGAATAGTGACTCCCCAAAATTCAGGTACATCTGAAACCTCCTGGAACCCCTGGAACCTAATGAAATATGATTTTACTTTCCAGAAAAAAATATAAATACACTTCCTTACTGGGAAATAGGTTTTTCGCAGTCATAATTAATTAGGGATCTTGAGATTGAACTCATCGTGGATGTAAGGTGGGCCTGAGTCCAATGGCTGGTGTCCCTTTGAAAGGAAAAGATACAGAGAAACACACGGAGAGACGCAGAGAAGAAGGTGATCTGAAGATGGAGACAGAGATGAGGATGATTCATTTACAGTCCAAGTAACACCAAGGATTGCCAGCAACCACCGTGAACTCAGAGGCACGCGACCGTTCCTTTCTCAGAGCCTCCAGAGGAATCCAGCCCTGCTAGCCCCTCAATTTGACCACCCGCCTTCAGACTACGTCTCTCTTGTGGGAGAATGGATTTTTGTTATTTAAGGCATCTAGTCTGTAGTAATTTGTAATGATAGCCTGGGAAACTACTACAGATTTTGATACCAGGAAGTAGAATGCTGCTGTAACAAGTACCAAAAATGTGGAAATGAATATAGAATGGGATAAAGGCAGCGGCTAGATAAATTGTGAGAATCACGAGTGACACAGCTACCTGCCAAGGAATGCCAAGGATTTCCAGGAGTCAACAGAAGCTAGTAGAGACAAATGGGGTGGTTTCTCCCACAGGGTCTCCAGAAGAACCAACTTGGCTGACACCTTGGTTTCAGAATTTCGGCCTCCTGAACTGTGAGAGAATAAATTTCTGTTGTTTTAAGCCACCCAGCTTATGGCAACTTATTATACATATAACAGTAGATGACTAGCCATATCATCATTGGATGGAAGCACAATACTCGTAAGGTTTAAAAGGTAAACAAGTGGGCAAGGGAAGTACCTCACCTATCAGGTATAACATTAAGTAATCTGGTGACAGAAACTCTCCATTGGATTTTGTTTAACTTGATTTTTTTTTACTCAGTTGAGCTAAATGAGAAATGACTACCAAAAGGAGCTCACTTTCAAAGTAAATTATTTCCAGGTATAGCATTAGTGTTCAGAGAAAAACGCAGCGTCATAAAATATAACCCTTTCTTATATTCAAAATATCTAAAAAATGTTCAATGAACTTTATACGATTTGTTTGGCGCTTTCCAATTTTTCCATATATTTAACACTCATTTAATATTTTTTGAAATATAGTTAACCTACGATATTATATTAGTTTCAGGTGTATAACACAGTGACTCAACGTTTACTTACATTACAAACTGATCAGGACTGTAAGTCTAGTAACCACCTGCCACCATACAAAGTTATTACAATATTACTGACTATATTCCCTTTGCTATACATCACTGTGACATTTATTACATAACTGGAAGTTCGTACCTGTTCATTTCCTTCACCTTTTTCACCCAACCTGACCGCCCCCTCACCATGGTGACTATTAATTTGTTCTCTATATCTATGAATCTGTTTATTTTTGTTCACTTGTTCTTTCGTTGTTGCTTTTTGGATTTTTTTTTTTTTTTTTTTTTTTTTTGCAGTACGTAGGCCTCTCACTGTTGTGGCCTCTCCCGTTGCGGAGCACAGGCTCCGGACGCGCAGGCTCAGCGGCCATGGCTCACGGGCCCAGCCGCTCCGCAGCATGTGGGATCTTCCTGGACCGGGGCACGAACCCGTGTCCCCTGCATCAGCAGGCGGACTCTCAACCACTGCGCCACCAGGGAAGCCCGCTTTTTGGATTTTTAAAGATTTCACATATAAGTGAAATCATACAGTATTTGTCTTTGTCTGTATGACTTATTTCACTCAGCATAATAGTCTTTAGGTCCATCCGTGTTGTCACAAATGGCAAGATTTAAATCTTTCTTATGGTTGAGTAATATTCCATTATATACGTACATACACGCACCACATCTTCTTATCTATTCCTCCATCAGTGGACGCTTGGGTTGCCTCCATATCTTGGCTATTGTAGATAACAATGCAGTGAACATAGGAGTTCATGTATCTTTCTGAATCAGTGCTTTCATTTTCTTTGGATAAGTACCCGGAAGTGGAACTGCTGTACTGGAGAGTAGTACTATTTTTCACTTTTTGAAGAGCCTCCACACTGTTCTCCACAGTGGCTGCACCAATTTACACTCCCACCGACAGTGCACAAGGGTCCCCTTTTCTCCACAGCCTCACCAACACTTTTTTTTGGTCTTTTTTATAATAGCCATTCTGACAGGTGTGAGGTGACATCTCATTGTGGTTTTGATTTGCATTTCCCTGGTAACTAGTGATGCATCTTTTCGTGTGTCTGTTGAACACCTATATGCCTTCCTTAGATAAACGACGATTCTGTTCCCTGCCCATTTTTAAATCAGATCATTTGTCTTTTAGATATTGAGTTGTGTGAATTCTTTATACATTTTGGATATTAACCCCTTATCAGATAATATCATTGGCAAATATCTTCTCCCCTTTTCGTTTTGTTGATGGTTTCCTTTGCTGTGCAAAAGCTTTTTAGTTTGATGTAGTCCCATTTGTTTATTTTTGCCCCTGTTGCCCTTGCATGAGGGGACAGATCCAGAAAAATATTGCCAAGACTGAGGTCAAAGAGCATACTGCCTATGTTTTCTTCTAGAAGTTTTACAGTTTCAGGTCTGACATTTAACGCTTTAACCTATCCATTATGAATTTATTTTTGTATATGGTGTAAGAAAGTAGTCCAGTTTCATTTTTTTTTTGCATATAGCTGTCCAGAGTTTTCCCAATACCATTTATTGAAGAGACTTTCTTTTCCCCACTGCTCCTTTGTCCTAAATTAACTGATATATAAGTGTGGGCTCTTATTCTGTTCCATTGATACATCGGTCTGTTTTTGTGACAGTACCAAACAATTTTCATTACTATAGCTTTGTAATACAGTTTGAAATCAGAAAGTGTGATATAGTTTGCTTTGTTCATCCTTCTTAAGATTGCTTTGGCTACTTAGGCCTTTTGTTGTTCAATACAAATCTGGGGATTATTTGTTCCAGTTCTGTTTAAAATGCTGCGGGTATTTTGATAGGGATTGCACAGAATCTGTATAAAGGTTTGGTTAGTGTAGATATTTTAAAGTCTGTTTAACATTTCTTGTAAGGCCATTTTAGTAGCTCTTAATTCCTTTAGCTTTTGCTTGTCTGGGAAAATCTATCCCTCCTTCGATTTTGAATGATAACCTTACTAGGTAGAGTATTCTTGGTTGGAAGTTTTTCCTTTCAGCACTTTGAATTTATGTGCCACTCCCTTCTGGCCTGTAAACCTTCTGCTAAAAAATCAGCTGATATAAAACTAGTTGTTTTCCTCTTGCTGCCTTTAAGATTCTGTCTTTAAATTTTGACACTTTAATTATAATGTGTCCATCTTGTTTGAGACTCTCCATGCTTCCTGGATTTGGATATCTGTTTCCTTCACCAGATTAAGGAAGTTTTCAGCCATTATTTCTTCAATATATAAGTGTGGGCTCTTATTCTGTTCCATTGATACATGGGTCTGTTTTTGTGCCACTTTTCTCTCTTTTCTCATTCTGGGACTCTTGTCATGCAAATATTAGTATGATTGATGTTGTCTCAGAGGTTCCTTAAACTAACCTCATTTTTTCAAAGTCTTTTTTCTTCTTGCTGTTCTGATTGGGTGATTTCCCCACTACCCTGTCTTCCAGATTGCAGATCCATTTTTCTGCATCATCTAAGCTGCTGTTGATTCTACCTGGTGTACTTTTGTTTCAGTTATTGTATTCTTCAGCTCTGACTGGTTCTCTTTAATGTTTTCTACCTCCTTGTTCAAGATCTCACTGTGTTCCTCCATTTTTCTACCAAGTTCAGGGAGCATCTTTAGGGCCTTTACTTTGAACTCTTTATGGGATAGATGACTTATCTCTGCTTTTTTAGGACTTTTACTGAGGTTTTATCTTGTTCTTTCGTTTGGAACTTATCCCTTTGTCTTCTCATTTTCCTAATTCTCTGTGTTTGTTTCTATGTCTTTGGTAGTTCAGCTACATCTCCTGGTCTTAAAGGAGTGGCCTTTTGTAGATCTTCTGTGGGGCTCAGAAGAGCAATCTCCCCCTTGTTACCAGAGCCAGGAGCTCCAGAGGTAACCCCTGTGTGGACTGCATGTGCCCTCCTCTTGTGGTGGTGCTGTGGTTGCTGTGGGTCTACTGGCGGATGGGGCTGGCCTCTGGTCCAGCTGTCTGTGAGGCGCAGCTATGACTACTGCAGGCATCCTGGTGGACATGTGGGGTCTAGTGCAGAAGACATTTTGTGGAGGTGCCAGTCCAAACTGAGGCCGCCCATTGAGTGTGGTGGGACAGGAGCCACTTTGGAGGAGGGCCAACCAAGGCAAGTGTGTTGGGTTGGGCAGGTCCGCAGCAAATGCCAGGGCAGGGCAAACCGTGCTAGCAAGGAGATGACAAATATTAGAAATGGCATCTGCCTGCTCCTGGAGAGCTGGGTGGAAGGAAATTTTTTTTAAATGGTGCCCACTAGTGCTTCAGTGTCTTAAGAAAGTTCCAACAGACCCCTGCCCCTTTGGTATTCGCCCTAGACAATGAATCTCCTTCACATATAGCTTTTCAAGCTATTGCCTTTACACTGGGATACAGAGCAAGCGAGTTAGTGCAAGCGTCCTTTCAGAGCAGAGTTTCAGTTTCCTACTGCCCTCCAGCGCTCCTGAAGCCCCCCTTGTTTAAAAAGCCAGACATTATGGGGGATCATCTTTCCAGAGCAGGTCCCCAGGCCTGGGGTGCCTGATGTGGGGCTCAAATCCGTCTGTCCTTAGGGAAGACCTTCCGCATATGTGATATCCCCTCCTGCTTGTGTGTCTCTGCACCAGGTGTGTGGGTCCTGACTAGACTGTGTCTCTGCTCCTCCTACCAGTTTCAATGTGGTGTTTTCTTTATATCCTTAGTTGTATAAGAGCCATTCTGCTAGTCTTCAGGTCATTCTCAGAGAGAGTTATTCTCTGTGCAATCATAGTTTTGCTGTGTTCATGGGAGTAGGTGAGCTCAGGATCTTCCTACTTGGCCATCATGATCCCACCCCCAACACTTATTTGATCTTGAACTTTCCCTTGACTAATCATAGCCTAGAGTTACATTTTTTTTCTTTTTTCTACCTGCATACTTGGTGTTGGTATAGGTGTGGGTGGGCAGGGAAATAGTGAAATACTCTCCAAGAACACTTACATAAAGCCAGTAACTTTATCCTGTGAAATGAAATCAAAATGTCAACCAAAAAAACGAAACATTTTTATCAAAATAAACCTAAATAAAACCAGTGTCTCACAGAACGAAGTCACTTAACTGTGGCTATTTTAGCAAAAATAATAACTAATATTTGAGTTCTTAATGTCTGCCAGGCATTATTCAAAGCTTGTTTAGACATATTCACTCACTAAATCATTATAACAATACTGAGAGGTAGGCACTATTATTATTCTTTTTATAGATGTGGCAACATCCGTGGAGAGGTTAAGCAAGTTGCCCAAGAAACCTCAGTGGCGTTAGAACCTAAATTAGAACTCACACGGCCTGTATTCTTAACCACTAAGAAAAGTTAACGGCTCATTCCAGGAAGCCTAGGAAAAATTATAGCTGAATGAGAAGCACAGACAGTTCCAGTAAATGCAAACCAAAGGAAAGGATAATAATTCAAGAAGACCTGCTATATCAGGTGGCAGTGTACACCCCTACTGCAGAGAAGGATGCCTCAAGTTCTGATGGCTTGACATCATCAAACATCAAATTCCTAGAGTTATCCCAGGTTGTTCTGATCCCATGCTCATCAAACAACAGTCTGATTTTAATTTGGCTTCCAATATAATGTTCATACAAAGAGATGTGTTAGCCAGGGGAACTGAATATATATTCCATTAGCAGGTTTATTTCTCACTGTAAATGAATAAATCGGCATTCTGGTTTCATACAGTAGCCTCAAGTAAACTTCATTAGAGTGTGTACGCTTTCCTGAGTCGGATTAACACTGGCAGAATGATAAAATCATCTTTGTGCTCTGCAGAGCTGAGGTTTAAATGGGGGTGGATATGCCGAAGATCATACTGAACTATGAGACCTCTGTCTGGGATGTTTTGGGTGACTTCAGTTAGCAATGCCCATGATCTTTTATGTACTATGCCCACCTTTCCACAGCACTCTAGACTGTATCGCATAATCTAAATCACAGAATTAAGAGATTAAGAAGTCAAGGTTGGAAGAAATTTTAGAGATATCCTAGCTGCTATCTGGTACGTGAGTGTCCTCTAAAATATCACTTACGAACATTTGCTCAATCACCGCTTAAAAACCTCTGGAGGTTTTTCACCATCTCCCAAGGATACCCTTCTCATGTGATGGAAAACAATAAACTGGAGCCAGATCTGCTTCCTTGAAACTTGCAAAATAGTCAGGAGCTGCTCACACAAGGTCCATTTTTCTTCCGTGTGATGAATGCGCAGGATCAGAAGAAAGAAAATTCTCAAATTCCCATAAATCTACCCTTCTCAAAGCCAAGCATCTCTAACTTCTTCACATATATTTTCAACGGCCAAAGGTTTTATCTTGTCATTATCCAAGTCACCTTGTTTCAAACCAGTTTTGGTTTAACCAATCATCTCTTGAGTTTATCACTGAAGAGTTTAGCAACAATAGGTCTACAGTGAACTGACTGGCACAAAAATCATTTTCTAGATAACATACTTCTACCAATAGGCTAAAATTGCATCAGCATTGCTCAGGGAACATGACTGAGATGAAATGAAACACCTACATCTTTTTCTCAATCCCATGTTTCTCATGGAGTGTTTTTGTTTATCTACACTTGAAGAGTTACAAGGTGGGCCCTAACAAAAGCATCTAGATACTTGGGTTTCAAGGAACCAATAAGTAACACTGTTTCTCTCATCAAGAGTTTGCAACCAATTGAGAGACACACATAGAAAAAGCATTTAAAGATCAAAACATCAGTTTTGTTACCAATGAAAACTGAAAGTGAGGGTGTGGCTCATGTATGTATCAGCAACAGGTTTCAGCCCAGAGCCCAGAATTAGAATTCTCAACCAGAGACACAAACTCAGACCTCCCCACTTAAGGCACAGAGAAGCACACCAAATTGTATGCATCCTATAGGCAGCTGTCATACAAAATGAAGAGCACACAAGGGTCTGAAACATGCAAATCTAGTCCTCCCTTGCCCCCGACACTTCCAGTTCGAGTGTGAGGTTAAGAAAACCTAAGGGATTTCAAGGAAAACCTTGCCTCAGAAAAATCAGAATAGGAATACCACCAATGTTCCTCCAGTTTATTTTCTGAACACATAGGTTTAACCATTATGTTTGTGCTCCAACAGGGCCATGGATATGGTGGAGTTAAAGTGAGAAATCTTGTAGAGCCTTTGTCTTAGTCAGTTTGGGCTGCTGCAGTGAAATACCATGGACTGGATGGTTTAAATAAAAATGTATTTCTCAGAGTTCTGGAAGCTGGGAAGACCACGATCATCCTGCCAGCAGGTTCTGTCTGGTGAAGGCCCTCTTCCTGGTGTGCAGACTTCCTTTTTACTGCGCCCTTACATCATCAGCCCCATATCCCTTCTTATAAGACACTCATCCCTTTCATGAGGGCTCCACCCTCATGGCCTAATAACCTCTCAAAGGTCCCACGTCCTAATATCATCACATTGAAGATTACAGCTCCAACACATGAATTTGGGGAGGACACGCATATTCAGTCCATGGTAGCCTCATTCCATTCCCATCTTCATGTGCATCCTTCCAGGACTGCAGTATTGTTTGGGCAAAGATAGCCAGAAGGTGGGACTCAGCTACGCTCTTCCTCTCCATGTGGTCTCAGGGCCTCTCCACATGGTCCCTCCAGCAGAAGAGTCAGATTTCTTACATGGCTGCTCAGGGCCCCAAGAGGAAGAAAGTAGAAACTTCCAGTCCTCTCAAAGCCCGGCCTGGAACCCAAAGAGTATCACTTCCACCGTAGATTACTGGTAACACCAGCCCAGCCCAGCCCAGATCAAGCAGAGAGGACACAGACATCGTATTTTAATGAGAGTAATACCACAGGATGTCCAGTTATCTTTAATCTGAAATAGTCTGCTCCTTGGCCACAAATTGCATTCCCCCTACTTGTGTAACTGAGCAGGACGCTATGAGGCCCTCCCAGAACAGACCCTCCCCAACCCATGTCCTCTGCCTGCCTTGTGTCTGTAGAAAAACTTTAATCAAAGAATAAATTTAATCAGAGGAGGGAGAAAAACACAGAAAAAAAGTCAAGCAAGACAAAATAATAATACTTTAGCCATCAAACAAAGTCAAGGACCTTTAGTTCCTCCTCAAGGGCTATAGATAATATTCTGAGCCATGTCCTTTGAGCTGTTTTGCAGATACTGAAACCCCCACCAGGTGGGAGAAGTTAAGTGTATGCTGCCCACAAGCATGGAGACCCCAGACCAGTTGGAAGAAAAAGGTTGATGATGCTGACTCCTGATGACCTCACCACCAACCAATCAGAAGAATGTCCACGAGCTGATCACACACCCCACACTCACTCTCCCTCACTCTGTCTTTACAAACCTTTCCCTGAAGGCCTTCAGGGAGTTCAGGCTTTTTGAGCACTAGCTACCTGGACTCCTTGCTTGGTGCCTGCAATAAATGTGGACTTCCCTTCACCACAACCCACTGTCAGTAGATTGGCTTTACTGCATACATGAAAGCGGACCCAAGTTTCATTTGATAACACTTGCAAAATGTGTTTATCTGCTCCCAAGAGCCTCAGCATCAGGTTCTGGCTTGTGGTCCTAGATCTCATTCTCCAAATCAGGACCAGACATAGATGAGGTTTCTGCCTTGTATAGTAAGTCCCCCTAGATAAGAATCTTCAAGTTGAGAACTGTTACATCACATAAGTTAGTTCACGTGTCTGACATACATTGTCACATGTGTGCATCCTCTACAAGTGGTTGTACTTTACTGTACAGCACTGTATAGAGTACAGTGGTATGGTATCTTTATTTCAAGCCCAGAAGATCTGGAAGCAAGAGTAAAAGCAGCGGTGATGTAGCTGGTACTACTGTACTTTTCAAGGTAGTGCACTGTAAGATTAAAAATGTTTTCTTTATTTTTGGGGTTTGTTTTTTACGTATTATTTGTGTGAAAAGTTTTATAAACCTATTACAGTACAGTACTATATAGCCTATTGTGTTAGTTGGGTACGTAGGCTACATTTGTTGGACTTACAAACAAATTGGACTTACAAATGTGCTCTCAGAATGGAACTCGTTCATATGTAGAGACTTAACTGTATCCTGGAGTTTGGCTCCTCCCAAATAAAGACCTGTGAACCAAACAAGTTCCCTGCTGCCCATAAACCTAACAGGCAATGATGATACAGGAACAGGAGAAATGAAATTTAAACAAAGCCCCAAACGTATGCTCCTCAATATTTTCTTTCTATCTGCTCTTGGTGGGGCTCTGGAGGTAGAACTGGGGGTTTTCAGTGCTGCATCCTGGGCTGCCTTTCACTGGAATGCGTGTGGTTCCTTTAAGGAAATTTCAGCAACTATTCAGTACCTATTCTGTAACTGAATACTTCAACGTGACCTTAAGGGCGACAGCGCTGACCCAGCAAACCAAAAGTTTAGGCAACGTGCCATCTCTACAGCACTTATCTCTTGAAAACTGTGTTTCCAGTACAAGAGCTTAGTTTCATTAAAGACCACACGGACACTAGCTGGTACCAAGTAAAGGAAAAAAACGGTTTTAGTTTTGGCCACTCCTGCTTTCCAATCCACTTGTGAATTATGCAGAATTTAATTGTTTATCATAGGAAAGAGGAAAAAATACTCCCCACAGTCCACAATCAAACCTGTTACTACTTCCTCTTCACTCTCGTAAAGAGCAAATTTATTTCTTAAAATTTCCCCAAAGGTTGAGAGGTTCAGTATTTTTGTACATTTAGCATTTTTTTCTTCACTGCTCATCTTACGAACTAAGGGTTTTGTGGTTTTGTCTCATACCAAAAAAAACAAGGAAATGTGTACTTTCTGGGACTGTGTGGTCTCTGATCCAATACTGCAGGCCCAGATGAAAGGATAAGGGAAAGTATAGATTATTGCAGTTTAACCTATTTGCAGATGCGCTGGTCTGGGAAAAGAGCTAAAGCTGTAGGTGGCCATAATACAGAAGTTTACCATTTGAGCCAGTTTGAGTGTCCCTGCTTTACCGAGCCAAGGTTGCTTCGGCACCTGTGGGCTCTGTCAACTGTTACGTATCCAAAGATCTTAGTAGGAGGGGAAACTGCCCAATTATCTGCTCCCCAATCTTCCCTCATATCCGCTCTCTCACCCAGGGAAAACTGTTAGGTTTATTCTAGAGTGTTTTTATAGGAGAACTTTTCTTTCACACATTGTATCAATAAATTATTTATGTTCGATCTTTCTCCCAATCTGAACTTTCTGGCACCACATAATAAAGAATTTCAAAGTCTCTCACATGTGGATAACATGCTACATTAGGGTCCAGCATGTTATCCACATGGGCTATCAGGTCTCTTAACATATTCCTCTAGTTATTTTACTAAGAATTTTAAAGCGAAGGAAATGTATAATTTGGACTACTTAAAACTGCCATTTTAAATAGGAAATCTAGACTTCTTTTTTGAAAACTCACAAATGATCTTCAGTAATTCTATATTTCACCCCATCTCTATGGAACGTTTACACATATATTTGATCCAATAAAAGTTTTGGTCCATCTCTAATCTGGAACTCCTTTTGTTTACCTCTATTCCACCAAAATAACTGATAGCAGTTCACCAATTTCATGCATTTTCTGTGTGCTTGGGGATAAAACGGGACCGTTAGAAGAAATGAACCCACACAAAGCACCGATGAGTCCTCTGCTTCTTCTCAACTATTTTG
Source organism: Grampus griseus (assembly GCF_964374135.1). Taxonomy (NCBI): domain Eukaryota; kingdom Metazoa; phylum Chordata; class Mammalia; order Artiodactyla; family Delphinidae; genus Grampus; species Grampus griseus. Next base: position 8,212,980 of record NC_139017.1, read on the forward strand.
GGCTTTGTAATCATCTTACCAATGGTACTCCTGGCTGTAAAAATTTGACAATCAGGGCTTCCCTGGTGGTGCAGTGGTCTCTGGTTAGAATAGCAAGATTCCCATGGGGGACAGGCAGCAGGAGCCTCCAAGATGCCTTTGTGTTGCAAAGAAGTGGCCCCAGGAAGGTGGAACTGAAAGAGGAAATATATAAAAAAGCTGTCGGGCTTCCCTGGTGGCACAGTGGTTGAGGGTCTGCCTGCCGATGCAGGGGACGCGGGTTCGTGCCCCGGTCCAGGAAGATCCCACATGCCGCGGAGCGGCTGGGCCCGTGAGCCGTGGCCACTGGGCCTGCGCGTCCGGAGCCTGTGCTCCGCAGCGGGAGAGGTCACGGCGGTGAGAGGCCCGCGTACCGCCAAAACAAAAACAAAAATTTGACAATCAGTCTCCACAACAGAGAGAACTGGGCAACACAAGAGTTGAATAGTGATGCTTCTCATCATCAATTGCTCGTATTATGTGACTGACCTCGAGACACAGGCCTCATTCGTCTTTATTCTTCCCTTTGCTTGGTGGAAATTTTTTAAAATTTTGTTTTATTGTTTTTAACATTATGCAAGTTTCTTCCCATGGAGTCCTTATCTTAATGACGTCATTCTCAGCATATATATTAGAGCACAAGGCCATCCGTCTATACGCTCCCTCTCCATTTAAATTATGCCCATACTACTGTCAGCATTCCTCAAAGAAATTATTTATTCAGCTAAATCACTTTCATCAAATGTCTCTTCCTTTTCTTTCTCATCTAATTAGCTTGTGATTTGTTTATCAAAATTTCATTTTTGAGGACTTTAGTCCTTACTAACATTTTTCTATCACTATCAAAATTTACCTTTTTTATTGAAATATATTTGACATATAACATCATGTAAATTTAAGGTATGCAGCATGTTGATTTAATACGTGTCTATATTGTGATACGATTGTAGCACTAGCTAGCACCTCTGTCACATCACATAATTATAATTTCTTTTTTGTGGTTTGAATAATTAAGATCTAGTCTCTTGGCAAGTTTGATGATTATAATAATACAATAGTGTTGTCTATACTTACTATACAGCACATTAGATCTCTAGGACTTATTTATTACTCATTGCAAGTTTGGACCCTTAAACAATCTCTCTTCTATCCCTCCATCCTGCAGCCCCTGGTAACTACCATTTTACTTTCTGTTTTTACAAGCTTAGTTGTTTTTAATTCCACGTATAAGTCATGCCATACAGTATTTATCTTTCACTTTCTGATTTATGTACTAAGCATATGTCCTCAAGTTCCACCCATGTTGTTGCATATGGCAAGATTTTCTTCTTTCTCACAGCTGAGTAAAATTCCACTGTCTACGTATAACACACGTGAGAATGCCTTTCACCAAGAAGAGATAAATATTGGTGAGGATGTTGAGAAAAGGAACTCTTATACCTTGTTAGTGGGAATGTAAATTGGTGCAGCCATGAAAGTTTCTTCTAGCATATGATCCAACTATTCCACCTCTGGGTATATACCCAAAGGAAATGAAAACAGGATATCAAAGAGATATACACCCAGCCATGTTCACTGCAGCGTTATTCGTAATAGTCAAGATATGGGAACACTCTAAGTGCCTGTCAATGGATGAGCAGATAAAAATCTACCTTCTTAAAATCTCCAGCCATGATTCTAGCCTGCACTCTTCGCTCTAGCAACAGAAATCTTCAGATAATGTCACTTTTGCCTTTCTGTTCATTGTTATTGATCATCATAGATAAGTCCAAGATGCTTTCTGAGAGATGAATATATTTGATAACATATTTCCTTGTCTTCAAGAACAATGTAATTTACAATCTGAAAGTAACCTTTCAGAGCAAGGTTACACATGAAGAAACTGAGTTTCAGGGATTTGGGACTTGTCTTTCTAACTTAACAGGTTAGTACAGACTTGTGAATTGAATGTTATCTCCCCTCCTAAATTGTAAGCTTCCTCTGAACAGAAGCCATCAGATCTTCGTTTATTTCACCAAGTCCATAACAAATTATCAGGCCTAGAACAGCCATCCAATTCTTGTAAATAGAGATAATATTTCCTTAATATGAAAATCTAATTTATAGTTCCATGTTATATATTTCTATATGTTTAATGCTTCTTATTGAATATTCCATTTCGTTAGAGGATATCTGTGCTACTTAATTTTGTGATTTTGAGTTACTTGATCAGGAGATCAGTAGAATTATATCTTTGTCAAACATCCTATGAAAAAGTGTTTTCTCAGTCTTCTCAAAACGAGGAAAACGACGCTCCAGAATTTTATTTACCTCTCCATTTTGTTTCTTCTACTTAAACCAGAAAAGAATTAGGAGATGGAAGCAAAGAGTTGGGAAGAAAAGGAACCCCACCCACTGTTTTTCTTTGATGACATGATTTCTTTTCCTTTTGAGTTTTCTAAGATTTCATCTCAGTTTATACTTGTAGAACAAAACCTTTCCCTTACAACCTGAGGCATCTGAGTGCCTACTCAGAGAACTAAGTGGTAGCTCTCAACTTCCTCATCCACCCACAGTCTTTGCATCAGAATCATACTGATGTTCTGAAAACAGATGACATCACTCCATTTCCTCATCTGCCCATATACTTTGGCTGCTGGTCTATTTTCTGTTATATAACTGTCTCTGAGATCCTAAAATGTTGTCTAGAATTTGTGTTTACATGCCTATTCTAACTTTGTCTTGCAGGTCCAAATTTTTACTTGCTATTCACCAGGTCCTACAGAAGTAACCATCCAGTTCTCCTATCCCGGTACCCACTGGACATCATCTGCCCTACTGTCACCTATGAATTTCACTGGGCTAATTTAAGGCTGGTACATAATATTAATGGGCCATTGACCTATCACTCAATAAGTATAATAGCAATGCTATTATTTTTCCAAGGTCCAGCAAGAAGGGTTCTTACTAGGCATTTCTCAGAAATAATTTCTTCCTCTATACCTAGTTTTATTAAGACACCTTTTTTTTATTTATACTCTTGTCAACATCACCCTAACACTAGAATATAAAGTCAAATTTAAAAAGTTAACACACATTTGAAAATCACAGCAGAAAAATTAAGCCACATTTAACATGGCAGAAATAAAGTGCAAATTTTACTTGAAATTTTAAAGATCATTAGGTCTTGGCATTGGTCTTCATTATTAACCTATTTTATATCATTAGATTATATCATAAGCTCATTGAAATCATATGATTTGGCCTGATTTAGTAGCATAATATAGATGATATAGGCTAAATCAAGTTCAGCCTATAACAGTATCACCATTCTCCACTTCACTCAAAATTAAAACAAGGCAAACACAGGATACGGGGACTGAAGAAACATCTATTAACACTTAGAATCCAAATTTTCCATAACAATCTCATTTTCCCAAAGTCTGTGATTAGGAAGGTAAGAGTTAAACCTCAGTAACAGGACACAGGACATGCAGCCTAACAGAGCCTATTAAACTGGAGGGGTGGGCTTCCCCAAAATGGGAAAGTGAATCCCACTCACATGAATCTATTCTACGGAGAGGAAGGGAAATCTGCTGGAGAACATTTGGGAAATACTTTGCTCCCTGATTAAAACAGAAAAGAGAGCTGTCTAGCTACTCTGACCCCATAGCTGCAGGCCTCTGAACTTGACAATAGGAAGATATGATGGTAAAACTGTAGCAGCCAACTTGCAACCATGAAGCAACAAACCTGAGAACAAAAGACTGATATCTTAATGATGGTGGAGCATTAGGATATCAGAGCTGTTGACCTAACACTGAAACCACTGACTCTACACTTCAGTTCTGTTGGATAATTAGTGTTATTTTCTTAATCATGTAAACCACTGTTTATTTTGGTTACTGTTACTTACAGCCCAATTTTCTTAATGAATATAATTGGGAAATGCTAGCATCTAGATAGCATCCCAAACCACGGCCTTTTTTTTTTATTGTTTTTGGCTGCGGCGGGTCTAGTTGCAGCACGCGGGATCTTCACTGCGACGCGCAGGTTTCTCTCTAGTTGTGGCGTGCGGGTTTTTTTCTCTTCTCTAGTTGTGGCGCACAGGCTCCAGGGCACATGGGCTCTGTACTTTGCAGCACACAGGCTCTCTAGTTGAGGCGCGTGAGCTCAGTGGTTGAGGCATGTGGGCTTAGTTGCCCCGAAGCAGGTGGGATCTTAGTTCCCCCACCAGGTGGGACTGCGTCCCCTGCATTGTAAGGTGGATTCTTTACCACTGGACCACCAGGGAAGCTCCAAACCACAGGCTTTTATCTTGTAATGGAAACAATATTAAAACAGAGTTTTAAAAATAAATAATAAAACTTTAATTAAAGAATAAGCACACGTGAGATACTTTGTCATTACGTGTAAAAAGCCTGAAATTAAAGACCGCATCACACATATACTTTGTTTACATGGATCTCTGTGCTCATGTTAAGGAAAATAACCACTTTTAGAATATGTCAAAATGTAAAAGGCTGAATAATAAGAAAGGTCTGAGTTAGACATGTATTAAGACAATCAGGTTTTTATTTCCTTCATCATTAATATACATTCAGAGTGAATTCTAGAACTAAAATTCCAAAAATAGAAACAAAGCTCTATAAGCCACATATTCTGTAGTCTAAAGCTCCATAAACCAATTCACCCCACAGGAAAAACCTAGAGAAATAATAAAACCTACAATTAATGCATATTTCTAAGTGCTATTCAGAAAATCCTGTGTATACTCTAGTCCAGGAAAATGTGGTCCTACCAGTCTCAACTTTCAAGATCAATGATAAAAGTAATGAGAGTAGGTACTTATATTTGAAAAAAGAGAGATGAATAAATACCTAAATAGAGGAATGGCAGCAGTGGCTATAAATCCCTTTGCTTTGTCAGCTTGAGTAGAATAATGTAAGATATAATTCATGTTATTTTAATGTTGCTATTTGTACTCAGTGAACTCACAGTCTGACTTCATAAAAAATTGCAATAAGATGTCAATTACATTGTCCTCAGAAGTGTAGATTTTATCATTTTCTATAGGTATAGCCCTCAAGCTAATACTATAGTTGATATTATTACAGAGAGAAAAGATATAATAAAATGGCGATGGAATTTGTGTTGATGAGAATCAAACTTAAAAGTTGTGGCTATAATCCATTAATCATTTTTAATTGAGAAATGTTTCAAGAAAACAGTAAACTCAAATAAACAAGCATAGGGCAAGGAGGTGTTGAGAGGTATGATATCACTAGGTTTGCCAGATAAAATAAGGAGATAATATCTGTGAAATATCTATACTAGAAAATTATTTAAGTTTATTTAAAATCCCAATTAGGTATCCTGTTATTTTTGTTTTCCTTTTGCTAAATATGACCAACCTAGAAAACAATAAATTTTACTAAAACTTTCCTTTTTCCTCCATTTCTTTGGCATCACTGTTGCCATTTGATTGAAGTAGATACGTTACAATGGTCACATCACCTAACATTTATTTTCTCCCTTTAGGTACCAAGAATAAGAAATATACAGAGGTGTAAGACTTGGTTTCTAAGTGCAAGGAGTTCCCCCCCTGTAATAGGGCGGTAATCACTGGACTCTTCACTTCCCTGGCATGTGTCTCACAGAGGACAAATTTGTGGGAATAATCTCAGCACCTGAAGGACCCCAGTGCCCTCCATTATAAACCCATGTGTATCCTCATTTGCATTTATTCTCTCTTCCTGTTACCCTGCAGCCTCCACTTCTCCCCACCATCCTGGCCCCAGGGAACATGAGGGTCCTGTGCGGATACGTGCTTTATCATCTCTTTATCTACAAACCCACGATATTGTGTCCCATCCTTGTGGTTGCTCAAACCTTAACTTTAATTTTACCTTTAATGAATAAAAAGGTTCTCTTTAAAGAAATTTCTTTGTAGCACTGATTTTTTTCCTCCATATTTCTCTTTCAAGATCTGCCACACAACCTATCACCTGGACCACTTCCATCACCAGACGTGTCACAGCTGCCAACTCTCTCTCTGTTTTTCACAGGAGAAGAAATGTCAACAGATTTCAAAAGAAATGTGAATCCAGGAAAATCAAGATCACATTATACAGAGAGGGGGAAAAAAAAGACTCAACAAAGCAACTGATAAACATTCATGCTCCTCAGACTTCATTATTAGATGCTTAATTAAAAGTAAATTCTAGAATGCTAAGTTGGGAGAAAAGAGATACAGAGTAGGTAATTGTCTAAAAAACAGGACTACATGATATGTACATTTTAAAGCCCTTCCTGCCTAAGCTTCTCAACTACAAACACCAACTATGCCATTACAAATATGACAGGATGTTATGTGGCCTTTTCCCCATGATGACAATACTCATTTTGTTGTAATGCTACAGTGAGTTTGTTTCACTATAGGCAGCACATAATTTTTTCAGAGCAAAAATATTTTAGTATTAATTTAAAATAATACAATTTATTATAAATCTTTTTTAAAAATGTGAATTTCTATCCTCAGTTTTCTCACTTCTTAAAAAAACAGATTTCAAATGTCAGTTGATTAATTGGAATAATGTAGACGAAAAGTGCTTTGTAAGTTTAAAAGCTCTAAATAAATCCTAAGAAGGAAACAAGTATTTTTAAGGCTGCATTTATTTAGTAGAATTTCATATAACTGTAGGAATTAAACAGTAAAAAGTTTTTACCTATCAATCAACAGATGGTCAAATTCTAACCACATGGATTTTTAACCTTATTCATTATAAACTCACTACAAATTTTGTAAGTTGTATCAGCTTTCTAAAAATGTTTGCTACCATGGTTTATTCTGTATGTGTGAATACTCCACAGACCTGATTGTCCATATACCTGATCTTATAAACTCAGAGTAAAAAGAACCCTTGACTCTTCTCTGTCTACTTTATTATTAAATTGTGTTTAATTAATTTCTTGGATATTTTTATTAGCCAAATATTTTTGTATTTAATTCCCAAGAGCCTAAGAATAATATATACTCTCTTTCTCTGCTGTACTGTATTCTCCTACACCGATCTATTATGACCATGAGAATTAAAACAAGCAAACAAAAAGCCCAAGAAAGTGAAGATGCTACTACCCCACTGGTGCATCAGGATGGGCTGAACCATCATGACTTAACACACACACACCTCACATCACATGTCCCGCACAGGATGACGCGGCTGGGGGCTACTCAGTGCCCAAGGTAACAGCAGCTCCTGGCTCACCAAGGCAGAAAAGGGAACCAGTGAAATGTGCATAGGTGCTTAAATGTAGAAGTGACAGAAATCATTTCCACTTATATTTCATTGTCCAAAGCAAGTCATATGGCTTCACCTACCTTCAAAGACAGCAGAGAAGTACAACTTGACTTAGTGCCCACAAGGAGAAGAAACTGAGTATTGGTAATAGTCTAATACCTCACCCACAATAATAAAAGTACATTTATTTGGAGAGTCACTGTTCTCTGCATATTGGTAGAATTATCTTTCATCATTAAAAGAAGTCTGTGAGCAATACAGGCAGAGACCGTAGAATTAAATGCTAATTTTAACAGACATTTTTCAGCTTCAACCTACTTGCTCTCCTCCAATATTTGGTACCACTGACCACTCCTTCCTTGTAGCACTCTCCTCCATTTGTTTTTCTAAAGCAATTTATCCTTCTTTCCCTTTCTCAGGCCCCTCTGTGGTTTCTTCAATCACCATCAATTTACAAACACTGGTGTTTCTTCAGAGATCTGATATTCAAATGCTTCTCTTTTGCTCCGTTTCTCCTGACAGGGTAGTGTGATGATCAAGAGAATGGAAAACAGGCTAAGTGAAATGTCAGCTCTTCCACATCTAGCTGTAATTTGGACAAGCTAATTAACCTCTCTGTGTCTAAGTTTCCCCATCAGTAAAATAGGGATCATAAAATATAACCTGCCTTACAGAGTTGTGATAATTTCACGACTTAATGTGTAAAGCAGTTAGAACAGTGCCTGGTACACAGTATTTGTTACATGTTAGTTTTTATTAACTCTGTGTATTCTTTGACAGTTTTCACTATTATCTCTTGACTGATGACACTCCAATCCGTATTACAAGTCTAGAACTGACTTCATGAGTTCTAGAACCATATACTCAATTCCATTCTAGATATCTCCAGCAATTCAAATTCAAATTGTCAATAAAAAGGAAGGCACCACCCTTCTTCCTATACCTGCTTTTCTATCCATGTTTTCTAACTAAAGTAATCATACCAGCATCTACTGAGACACCCAAGCTAGAAAATGGCACAAATTTAATTTGTGAGCAATTTTACTAGTTGTACCTTAAAATCCATCCTTTCCTCACTTTTCCCACTGCTATCATTATTATTTCTTGATACAATTTCTGTTCCGGCTCCCTAATTCCTTTTCTCTATTCTAGCTCAATCAGTTGACTCTACCAAACAGTACTGCCAGGGTGATCCTTCTAAAATTTAAATCTCATATCATGCTTTTTAGAAAACTTAAACATGGCACACCCAGCCTCTCCGGCTTCCCTCTACTTTCTAACCTCTCTTTCATAGCAATCATCCAAGCTGAACGTTCAGATCTGAGAAAATATAGAAGTGGGTAGTGCCAACACTGCACAATGGAGAATGAAACAAATCAGAAATCACAATCCAAGACTCAAACAGAGAAAAAAGAGTTTCAAAAGATATACCCCAAGGGGAAGCCACGCAGAAAGAATGGAATCTGAACTAAATTGTCTTCCATAAGAAAAGGAAGAAAAAGCAAATAAAATTAGGAGAAGAGAAAGAAATTTGGAGGTAATAATAGGCATTGAGAGAGAGATTTTTTAGGCAAGAATGTAAAGAAAGGAGCTTCGTATGGCCCTGAGTGCATTAAGTCTAACGCTTCATTCTCACCTCTTACCACCACCTCAGAAGCATCCTGACTTAGAGCAATAGCAATGCCAACCACTTCCCCAAAGGCAGCATGATTTTCCTCACCTTACATATTCCGTTCCCACTGTGCGGACAAACTCATCCTTCCCCTTTCTCCCCCTGGTCACTCACTCTCACCTTCTTCTCTGCTGAGGCACCACCCCCTCCAGGAAGGTTTTTCAAACCCACCCGCCAGTCCAGATTTCAGCACTCTTCTTCGTGTTTCCACCTACCCATAATGCTACCACAGTGCTTTCTATAACACGTTGTCACACTTTATTTACTTGCCTGTCCAACTCTTACTTGGATGTGAAATTGCTGGAGGCAGCTATTGGGTTGTAACTCTTTTTCTCTGTGCCTGGTATATATGTTCTGAACACATAAATACTCAAAGAAGTTGTATTAAAAATGTGAATACTGAATCAGCAAATAAATTGGTGAGTTGATTGATACACAGTATATCAGGATAGATCTAAATTAATCTATCTGTCCCTCGTACCATTCCCCTAATTGCTCTTGTGATACAGAATATGTAGATGCCACATCACATTTAAACTGTGGTCAGTTAATTAAAAATGACAGGTATGTCAAAATGCTATTTGAAAAATTAAACCTTGCCATGTTAGCATTATGTTTTATGAGAAACTGAGCTCAAAACCACACAAAAGACCTAACCGTAAGAGCTTATGCTAGCTTTCCTGGAATTTGTTTCTTTCTTTTAGAGAAAGGCTAATCTTATTAATCCCCATCCATTTGAATTCAAACTTCCCAGACAATATGATCCATTAATGCTTAGTGAATTCAATTCAGATTACCAGAGTAATGACACTCCACAGAATTCAACAGAAGACAGGCAACCTAAGCAGAGCAGATAGCAAGGTCAGATATGATAAATTCACATGAAGAAGAAAGCTATGAAGACAACATTGTTTACAGCCTTTTCTTTGGATTTAACAGAAAATCTGATTTTTAAGTTTCTAAGAAAACCTTAGAGTTTTCAAGCCTGTTGGCCTATAAAGTGACCAACAGGCTTAATTACCATGGACTTGGCTAATAACAAAGATTGTTGTGAAGAATACAATGTTTTCAATATTGCGTAAGTTCTCAGATGGAGCCAGAGCACGAACTTGAACAAAACATCATTGCCCGGTGGGTTCAATGCTGTACTGTGCACACAGGGGCTAAAGGCTGCACAGAGTGCTAAAGTGCACAGAGGCTAAATGGCTGACAGGCAGGGTCTGACTGTCCATCCACATTCCTGGACAATAAAAGCCTTCATAGAACTTGCTTAGGCTTTTCAGTCTAATCAACAGAGACAAAACTCTGCAATATATCCCAGCACAAAGATTTAGACTACAGTTTCTCCCTCTAACTGGCATCATCCATTATTTAGGATGATTTCTCAATATTTTATCAATGTATATGTCTGTGAAATATCTTTCCTTAAGCACAGATATGATGTATAATATTTCTAAATGATTTAGGCTGCCATTTGAAGTTTGAGAGTATCTTTTTCTGGAACTTCATGCCATCACGGAACTTTTATTTCTTTAAAAATTAAAGACTTTCAAAAGTGACAACACAATCAAATAACTTTATGAATAATCCCTTAAGTCATTATTTATATATATTTTTTCATCAGATAATGAAACATTAAACAATCACAGTTGTGATAAGTTTAGATCCCCAAGAAGATGTCAAAATAGGGACTCCCTTGGTGGTCCAGTGGTTAAGACTCCATGTTTCCATGGCAGGGGGCACGGGTTCAATCCCTGATCGGGGAACTAAGATCCTGCAAGCTCCTGCATGCCGCGCAGTGTGGCCAAAAAAAAAAAAAAATAGAACTAGATGTGTGGGTGTGTGGATGTCAGTTTCCTAGGGCTGCTATAACAGCCACAAATTTCAGGGCTTAAAACAACACAATGTATTATGTTACAATTCTCAAGGTCAGAACTCGGGAGCAGATCCTACTGGCTAAAATCAGAAAGGTTGTGTTTCTTCTGGAGACTCTGTGGGAGAATCCATTTCTTGCCTTTTCAGTTTCTAGAGGCTCCCAAACTCCTGGGCTCCTGGCTGCCTCATCCCAGCCTCTGCTTCCATTCTCAACTCTCCTTCTCTCCTGATTTTGCTGTCACATCGCCTTTTCTCTCTCTCCAACCCTTCTGCCTTCCTCTTCTAAGGAACCTAATGACTACACTGGGTCCACCCTGATAATCCAGGATCATCTTCCATTCCCCAGTTCTTAATGTAATCACATCTGTAAAGTTCCTTGTGCCATGTAAAGTAACACATTCACAGGTGTGGGGAATTAGGACATAGACGTCTTCAGGGGGCATTATTCAACCTACAATAATAGGCAACAAATTTATCGGGGGGAGATGCCAATGGAAGAAAAAAAAAATGGAGGTAGCTCAGCCTGTGAAGGAAAAGGGAGGGGGAGGGGGAATTGGTGAAAAGAATCTGATTGCAGTGCTGGGCTAAGAAAGATCTGCAAGGTCTGTGGGGAGTCCTTCAGCCAAAGTTGCTTGTTAACAGAGTGAATGAATAAATATGAAAAACCGTCTTGCCGGAATGAGCCTGCATTAGCATCCCCACTGTGCTCATCACTGGCTGGGAGCAGCTTGAGAACCACAGTGCAAAGGTCAAGGTGAATCGCGAAGGGCAAAAGCCGGGAGCAGCTCAGGCAATTTTACTCCCTGCCACAGGAGAGCTGAATGGTAATTCAATAGTCACCATGACAGTTAAATTCCTTTACAATGTAAAAGAGCCTTAGATTTTATCTATTCCAGCCCCTTCTTTTCATATTTATACATTCACTCATTTCATTTAGTTTTTTTTTTATTTTTCATTTATTTTTATTTCATTTCAACAAGCATTTATGAAATGCCGGGAACTGAGTCCCAGAATTAAAAGACATAATCACTACTCACAGGAAGCTAGCAATATCATGGAAAAAATAATACTACTGCCCCAGAATAAATATGCTATAGCATGACCACAACTCTCAGGCTACCTAGGAAAATGTATGTCTGTCTCCCTAGTGCCTCATCTAATCAGCACCCCATTGGACTCTCAAAGGGTCCTGTTAGGGATGACAATTTATATGACCACTATAATTATGGGAACACATACATTTAATCCAGACCAGGCAGGAGGAAACAGTTAGAAAGTCCTGGATGAAGTGCTGACACAGATAAGAGAACATGAGAAGTTAGCTGGACAGATGATTTTGGAAGGATGAGAGCAGTGATGTGGCAGCTGCTACAAGAGACAAGTTTCAGACAAGCAACAATAATATTTAAAAGCCAGTGTCCCCTACCAACAAGGGAAAATATTTCAGAATCACCAGATATAAGTTACATACAGGGTAGAGGTGAGAAACGAAGCAGAGCAGGTGAGCTAAAATCAGAACATGATCAACCTTACACAACTTGTTATGAAGTGAATTTATTTACCAGTTAAATTCAAGAATTCAGAAACAGAAGTAACACTGCTGCTTGAGAATTAAGGAAACCAAAAAGAACAAATACTTGAAATTAGGATATTAGAACTTTCTTCAATGTTAAATTAAGGGAGTATCTGCAGAGAGGGATATCAAGCCTCTTAGAAAAAAACAAAACATTGTTTGCATAAGTTTATAACATAGAGATCACTATTTAGAAATTAAATAGTGAAAAAGCTTGAAAAAGTTTGAAAAGAGCAACCCAATGTCTAACTGCCATAAAAATAAATCTCTGTGAAGCATTCATAGAATAGCCAGCTTTATACAGTGCTACTTCCTACTAAATCTTCCAAGAAAGTCTCTTTGAGGGGGAAAAAAAAAAAAAGGTATCTGAATAAGGTGACCTGATGTATCATTACTTTCCATAAATTAGTTTAAGATGTAATTGTGTTCCCTAAAATACTAAACTATCTTCTTTAGTTATTTTTAACCTTTATAGCAAATAATAAGTAAATACTGGGTCTAGCTCTCTGTGAAAGCAATTCCTAGATTGAGAAAATACAGCAATTATTATGTGATAAAGGTAAGTTGTATATCGGGACCCTAAAAAAGTCTGACCTAGATCAGATTGGCAATAACTATCCTAATAAATTATTCTACTGAAACTAGTATCATAGAGCAAACTGAAAATCTGGACTATTTCAGAGTAATAGCATTTTTCTGAAGCTGTCTTTAAGAAAAAGATTGTATTTACTTGAGGAAAAAAAACAAGATTTTAACTGTAATTGTAAAACTTGTAATTCCTCACACCCAAATTAATTTTGCTCCTAAAGTTTGAATCTTATTTAAAATGATAATTTTACTTTTGTTCTTTTTTTTTAACCATCTTTATTGGAGTATAATTGCTTTACAGTGTTGTGTTAGTTTCTGCTGTACAACAAAGTGATATGTTTTCTTTTCTTCAAGTTTGAGCCATCTGTGTCTAAAAAAATTTTAACTAACCATAATGATATCAACAAAATATAACTGATAATATAACTACAAATTGCTTATAAAATATTTAAATTTTAGCCAATTAAACGAACCAAAATGTTTATGTCTGCCCCATTAACAAGGAATTACTGCAGTAGTTTGTCTTGCACCTCCATTCAATTCTTTGCCGTATTTTTATCTATACATTATCTATAATGTATTGCATTATATACCCCCAAAAGATAGGTACAATTCCTTACCCTATCCTTGTGAATGTAATCTTATTTGGAAATAAGATCTTTGCAAATGTAACTCAAGTTAAGTTGAGGTCATACTGGATCAAGGTGAGCCCCAAATCCAATGACTGGTATCTTTATAAGAGAAAGGAGTCGGAGATTTGGACAGAGACACAGATGACATAGTCACAGACAAAGGCCATGTAATGATAAAGGAAGAGATTGCAGTAATGCAGCTACAATCCAAGGAACACCAAGGATTGCCAGGAACCCCCAGAAGCTAAGCAAGAGGCAAAGAATGGTTTCTCCTCCAGAAGGAACCAGTCACGCCAATATCTTGATTTCAGACTCCAAGCTTCCTGCACCATGAGAGAATAAATGTCTATTGTTTTAAGCAAACAGTTTGTGGTAATTTTTCAGGCATCCCTAGGAAACCAGTACACTCTCATTTGAAACAGTTTCAGTCATCTGGGGCACACTGGGTCTGTACTTTAGTGAAATCAGTTGCAAATGACTCATAGTCCAGAGGAAACTTTAATCTCAGCTTTTTTTAAAAAAAAAAAAGAGGGGTTTCTGTGCAGACAGAGCAGTTCTTGTGCAGTCTTGACACAATCGTGATGTTGGAGAGAGATGCTGGGGAACTCATGCTAGTTAGCAGCATTACTGTCATTATTATAATAGAATTATTATTATTTTTCCTATGGAACATTCTTATTAAGAATGGTTATAGTGACGAAAATAGAACTGGTCCCATAAATGAAAGGCTTTCATATCTCTAGAACCCATGTACTTCTATTCTAAATGGAATTTTAGAAAGTTGAATAAAATTTAGTAAAAGTCTTGGAGGAGGGTACTAATGGGAATTCAGAACTCATTGCCAACACCCTTTCCAGAGCTGTCTTCAGGAAGGCAGACATACACATGAGGCACTAACTATGCAATGGTTTTACTTATTATATCAACCAGATATTTTATATTGATTATTATTTTACTGAACAGATTTTACAGGTTTTATAATCACATTCCATGGTTACTTCTTTGACTTGTGAGTAAGATAGAGTAAGTGAAGTTTGTGGATTACACAAGTGGCTATGACAGAAAGGCTACAAACAATTCAGTGCACTGTGAACCTGGGTACACAACTTGTTCACCTTATTTTCCAGGGACTTGACCCCGTTATATAGTCTCTTCATAAAAGTCCAGCCCTAGAGAAGATACAGGAGCCCCAGAACCACCAAGAGGCAGAGAAAAGTGCCACAGGCTCAACTGTGTGAATAGTTAAAACACAAGCCATTTTTTAGAAACTTAATGAACAAATTCTATGAATTTATATTCAAAAATAGGCTACAAGGATATACTGTACAACACAAGGAATAGAGCCAATGTTTTATAAATAACTACAAATGGAGTAGAACCTTGAAAAATTCTGAATCATTATACTGTACACCTGTAACTTACATAATATCATACATCAACTATACTTCAACCAAAAAGATAATGTAGAAAACAGAGTATTAACAATGTTGCAATATGAAAACAGTTCTAGAAGAATTTAGTTTTATGTTTCAATCTAAGAATGTTTGGTACATATTAATCATTGGGCCTGAATAATTAAGCCTCACAAGGTAATTACATACCAAGACAGTAGGGAGAAGCAGGAATTCTTGACTATTTCAAGTGTAAAATTCTGTTTGTTTTTTAACGTTTTCACCAACTTACATACATAAGGGTCATATTTTAAAAGCTGTAACTGAGCCTCTTGAGACTGCCCATTTTCCTCAATGTTCAGCCCATTTCTCACTTCAATAGGGTTAAGAGAAGTCTCCCCACTTACAACCACGGATACCCCAACTCAATCGTGAGGCCTTTTCTGGACTCAGGTTGCCTGATCCTTTCTTTCAAACAAAAAGGACCAACAAATTGAGAAAATCAAAAAGAGACAATGTGACGCAGAATGGGCCATGTGCTGGTTCTGAGGAGAGTTCCTCACTCAGGTCTGAAATAGAGAATATTTTAGAAAGAGTTTATACATTTCTTTTCAGAAACATAAGAGAAAGTTGGTTCTGGCTGTAACGTCCAAAATTTCAGCCCAGTGGAGAGTTTTGAAAGAGGAAATGACCAGTTCATGCTGGGAATTAGAAGATAAGAAAAGGCTTTATTGCTATAACACTAAAAGCAAGCACTGTGTCCCCTTTTAATGATAGCGGCATCGCTGAGGTGGGCCAACAAGACAATTTCTATAAGGCAATTACAGGTTTCGCTACATGTCACTGTAATCTTAAAGAAAACCTGGATGCCTCCTCTATAATAATATGCAATCATCTCTATTTCATATCACTGTCTTTGACTAAAAGAAGATAGCAAATCTGTTAGAATGATCACATATCTTGGAGGTAAACTTTCACCAGAAATTTATTCATTACCAGTAGTAAAGTAAATTTTTTAGGGAAGTCCTCTGAGCTAGAATAAGAACATTTTTTTCTCTGTTCTACAAGAAGCAGCTTTGTGCAATGAATAAAGCTTTGTGCAATGAATAAATGTCCCCAGATTTTCTTTTTTTGTGCCTCAGTCATAATTCCAAGGTTCTTCCTCAGTGTTATCAGGCATCAGAGAATTCATCTCTTTCCGTTCACTATAACAATGTCTGATTAATTAAAAAATGGTATTGACTTAGTAAGGAAAATGTTTTTAAGGGAAAGAGAGAAAATATCCCTATTTTGTGTCACTGGAAATCACTAACTGATTAGTAGACAGAGGTACAGCCTGACTCTCAGGTAGCTATTACAATTCAGCTTCCACAAGGACATCGATTGTCAAGAGTTTATGTTGGGCCAATTAAACTTAGTCCATAACAATTCCTCCCCCCAGAATCAAAGACTGAGCAAAAGTTAATAAAAGTAAAATCTGTTATTCCTGGCAGTTTGTCCCTAGGCTTTATAAAGGAAATAACAGTGCTCTCCAGTGTACAACCTTACCACAAACTTGCTTTTTATAGAAAACAGATTTACATGTCATCAGATCTGAAACTGCTATTTTTTGTGTGTATGGAATATTCAATAAATTAATCAGTCTCTAGTTTAGAATACATAAAAGAGTGATCTTTTAAAGGGTATAAATTAACTCCACATCCATTCAGATAGAACTTCAGCAGCAGCATTCTAAAGGCAAACAAATTTGCAGTGACCGAGGCTATTCTTTACTGATGGGCTGACCAGCTGATGAACAGTAGCAGCACTTTGCACAGTGCTGAGGAAGCAAGCTTGAGCAGAGTGGTGCTGGTTTGAAATGTATATTTGCAGGAATGTAAGAGAACAAAAATAATAGCTGATAGTAGGCATTGTTCTAATTTCTCTACGAGTGTTAAGTCATTCAATTCATCAAAGCACCAATATGATGTAGAGAGCATTTTTATGTCTATTTTAAGCTTGAAAAAATTGAGGGAAAGGGTGGTTAATCAACTTAAAAAGGTTAAGTAATGAGTAAGTAGCAGAACTGGGATTTGAACTGAAGGAGCCTGCCTTGGGGGACCATGATCTCAACTGCTGTGTTTTCCGGCCGCTTAACAAAAAGTCTGTAATTCTTACTGTTTTTTCCTTTTTCTAGGTCTGACATCATCAGACGATCGTCCTAATGAATCTATGAATAATTTTAAAAATGAATGTCCCTTAAAATGTTAAACAGATAATTTTTAAAATTCTGTTCATCAATTACAGAATGGATAAACAGTGGCATATACATAAAACAGAACATTATTCTGGAATAAAAAGAAAGGCACTAATAATACATTCAACAGGCATACAACTCAAAAGCATCATGGTAAGTGAAAGGATTCAAACACAAAAGGCTACATGCTATATGATTCTATTTATAGGACATGCTTGAAAAGGCAATGCTACAGGGACAGAAATCAAAACTTAGGCTGCAAGGGGCTAGGGGTGGACGGAGGAGACTGATAACAAAGGGAAACAAGGAAAATTTGGGAGGTGATGGAAATAATCTAGATCTTGATTGCAGAAGTGGCTGTATGACTGTATCTTTTGTCAAAATTCTAAACAGTTTTGTCAAGACTATAAACCTAAAAAGAATGGATTTTACTGTATGTAAATTATATCTCAAAAACCTAACTTTTCAAAAATAACTTTTCAGAAAAATTTCTAAGTAGCCGAAATATTGTTTGAATATATCCATTTATAATATATTATAAAAGTTTCCGTTATAAGAACTCACATATATTTGGCACTGAGAATTTAATTGGTTTCTATGACTTTACATCAGCTGGCGATCAGAAGGGCTTGGTTGCTATGACGACACCTCTGTCTCACTTCGCAGTTTGCTCTCACAACATTTTCTTATCTACCTCAATGAATCTAAGAGTTACAGGGTGTAGTATTAGCACAGACAGAAGCCAACAGGCACATCTAAGAATAGAAATCATGGTCAAAGCTGTATAAATAGACTGTACTCCCTAAGGAAATTATGGGCTCATACACACAGTAAGACTATAATTAAGCCAGGCACATTTATAAAAGGAAAAATATTTGTGTCAGTCCAGGTAGGTTATTTTTAACCTACAAAAACAAAAAACAAACAAACAAACATAACCCCCAAAATCTCAGTAGCTTAAAACCACGGAGTTTTATTACATATCTATCCTGCATTAATACTCTGCTTACCCTGTCACTCAGAAATCTGTGCTAATGAAGACACCGCCATCCCAAATATTGTCAGAGGGAAGAGAGAGCTTGGGGAAGCACTTAATGGGATTTAATTTTCTGACTGAGGGTGTCACATGACCTACTCAAGTATTTCCTTAACTAAATAAAATCTTGGCTAACTCTACATTCAAATGAGTGAAAAAGTTCAATTCTACTTAAACAGTTTTTAATAGTTCAAGGAAAGCCAACTGTTTTAACCCCAAATATCTCTTTACTCTTTACATAGTTTTTTGAAGTCAACTATATAGAGGTATAATTTATATACAATTAAAAGGCATCAATTCGAAGTATGCAATTCAATGTTTCTGAAAAGTGAATATATATATATACTTTATACATATATATGCAAAGTTTATATATGTAAGTATATATAAAGTGTACATGAAGTTTATATATATAATTATATATATATGTGTGTGTGTGTGTATATATATCTACCATCACAACAAAGAACAATTCCATCACCCCAAAAGTCCCTAGGGCTCCTTTGCCATAACTCTCCTATCCCCAGCCTTGACTCCAAGCAAATACTGATCTGCATTCTATCATCATAGATTTCCCTCTTTTAGAGTTTAACATGTATTACACAGAATGTAGTCTTTTGATTTGGCTTCCTTGACTAGCATAATGGTTTTTAGACTCTCCCGTGTCATTATGTGTTTCAGTAGTTCATTTTTTTTTATTGACGAGTAGTATTCCATTATATGGATACACCAAAATATGTTTAGGTATTCACTTGTTGATAAACGTTTAGGTTGGTCCAGTTTTAAAAATTACATATAAAGTTGCTATGAATATTCAGATATATGTATCTGTGTAGACATTAATTTCATTCCTTTTGGAATTTAGAATTGCAAAGTGATTGGGTTGTTTTTTATTTCCACCTATAACATAGGAGAGTTCCAGTTGTTCCACATTCTCACCAAATATTCTTGTAACTATGTAGTAATAGCTCATTGTGATTTTAATTAGAATCTTCTCGAAAATTGTCATGTTTAGCAGTTTGCATATGCTTTGGGGACATTTTTATGTCATCTTTGGGAAACTGCTCAAATCTTTTACTTACTTTGTTCTTAGCTGTCTTATTATTGAGTTTAAAAAGTTCTTAATATATTTTGGATACAAATCCTAAGATAAATACAATAAATTACAAGGATCTTCTCTCAGTCTGTGGCTTTTGCCTTTTCACTTTTCTTTGTTGTTGCTGTTCTGGGCCAGGAACCATCACTGTTCTTTTTCTCTTAACATTTTTTTAAAAAATTTTATTTTATATTGGGGTACAGCTGATTAACAATGTGTTAGTTTCAGGTATACAGCAGAGTGATTCAGTTATACATGCATCTATTCTTTTGGTATCATTCAAAGAGCAGATTTTGCTTACTCTGATGAAATTCAATTTGTCGATTATTTTCTTTATGGTTTTGATTTTGGTTTTGTATCTAAATTATTTTTGCCCATCCCAAATTCATGAAAAAAAGTCTCCATTTTTTTTCTTCTCAAGAGTTGTATAAGTTTAGCTTTTATGCTAAGGTCTATGGTTCAATTTTGTGTATTGTAAGTAGTAAATTCAAGGTTTATTTATTTTTAAGATATCCAGTTATTCAAGTACCATTTGTAATAAAGACAATCATATTTCCATTAAATTACCTTAAGAGCTCTGTAATATCTCAGTTGACTTTACATGTATGAGTCTATTTCTGGACTCTCTTCTGGTTTACTTGGCTATATATAGATACACACACACACACATATAAAATTGTTCCAAAATTACATTCTCTTTATTATTGTAGCTTTATAGTAAGTCTTGAAATCATGCAATATAAATCTTCCAACTTTATTCAAAATTATTTTAGCAACTATATAAAGGTCTTTTTAATTTCCATATGAATTTTGGAATTCACTTATCAGTTTCAACAAAATTAAAGTCTACAAAGATTGTATTGACTCTGTAAGTTTTGGTGGAATTTATATTTCAGCAACATTGAGTCTTACAATTCATGAACACTGTATCAGTCTTCGTCATTTTTAGGTCTTTGTTAGTTTCTCTTGGTAACATTTTATAGTTTTCAGTGTAAATGCCACCTATGTATTTTGTTATATTTACTCTTGTGTATTTCATATGTTTGACTCTCTCATAAATGATTTTTTAATCTCAATTCTTGGTTGTTTGCTGCTAGTAAATAGAAATAGAATTGATTTCTTCATGTTGTCCTTATATCCTTCAACCTTGTGAAGTTCACTATTTGTTATAATAGGCTTTTTACAGATCATGTAGATTTTTCTACAGATGTGATCATGTTGTCTACAAATACAATTATACCTCCTCATTTAAAATCTGTGTGCCTTTATATCTCTGTTGCCTTACTACACTGGCCAGAACCTCCTGTGTAATGTTGAACAGAAGTGGTGAGTGTGAACATACTTTGATTTTGAAGAAGCAAAAGGGTTCAAATTTTCACCTGTAAGTATGATGTTAGCTTAAGATATTTTTTTAAAGGAAACTTTTTTATTTACATCTTTATTAGAGTATAATTGCTTTACAATGGTGTGTTAGTTTCTGCTTTATAACAAAATGAATCAGTTATACATATACATATGTTCCCATATCTCTTCCCTCTTGCGTCTCCCTCCCTCCCACCCTCCCTATCCCACCCCTCTAGGTGGTCACAAAGCACCAAGTTGATCTCCCTGTGCTATGCGGCTGCTTCCCACTAGCTATCTATTTTACGTTTGGTAGTGTATATATGTCCATGCCACTCTCTCACTTTGTCACAGCTTACCCTTCCCCCTCCCCGTGTCCACAAGTCCATTCTCTAGTAGGTCTGTGTCTTTATTCCTGTCTTACCCCTAGGTTCTTCGTGACATTTTTTTTTCTTAAATTCCATATATGTTAGCATACGGTATTTGACTCTCTCTTTCTGACTTACTTCACTCTGTATGACAGACTCTGGGTCTATCCACCTCATTACAAATAGCTCAATTTCGTTTCTTTTTATGGCTGAGTAATATTCCCTTGTATATATGTGCCACATCTTCTTTATCCATTCATCTGATGATGGACACTTAGGTTGTTTCCATCTCCGGGCTATTGTAAATAGAGCTGCAATGAACATTGTGGTACATGACTCTTTTTGAATTATGGTTTTCTCAGGGTATATGCCCAGTAGTGGGGACCAGTCAAAGTTTTAAAATTTTATTTATATGTGGCTGCTTTGGGTCTTTGTTGCTGTGCATGGGCTTTCTCTAGTTGCAGCGAGTGGGGGCTACTCTTCATTGCAGTGCATGGGCTTCTCATTGAGGTGGCTTCTCTTCTTGTGGAGTACAGGCTCTAGGCATCGGGGCTTCCGTAGTTGCAGCACACAGGCTCAGCAGTTGTGGCACACGGGCCCTAGACCTCACAGGCTTCAGTAGTTGCACCACGTGGGCTCAGTAGTTACAGAATGCAGGCTCTAGGGCACACGGGCTTCAGTAGTTGTGGTGCGTGGGCTCAGTATTTGTGGCACACGGGCTTAGTTGCTCTGTGGCATGTGGGATCTTCCTGGGCCAGGGATCGAACCTGTGTCCCCTGCATTGGCAGGCGAATTCTTAACCACTGTGCCAACAGGGAAGTCCCTAGCTTAACATATTTGAAGATTTTCTCTATCAGTATGAAGAAGTTTCCTCCTATTCTGAGTCTGTAAGAATTTTTAAAATCATGAATTGGTGGATTTTTTTTTTTTAAATCTTCCGGAAAGACTGATGTGATTATATGCTTTTTCTCTTCATTCCATTAATAGGTGAGTTACATTGATTTTCAAATGTATAACCAACCTTGCTTTACTGGAATAAATGCCACTTAGTCATAAGGTATTTTCATTCTTACATATTGCTGGATTCAATTTGTCATTTTAAAAGGATATTTGTAACTATTCTTTTCTTGTAATGTCTTTGTGCTTTGTCTTAGAATTATGATAGCCTTATAAAACAAGATAGGAGACATTCTCCTTTCTGTTTTTCTGCAAATGCTTGTGTAGGATTGGTACTATTTCTTTCTTTAATGTGTAATAAAAATCATGAGTGAAGCCATCTGAACCTAGACTTTTTTGTGGAGGCGTGTGTTACCAATTTGATTTCTTTAATATATAGGAGGTTATGGGCTAAAGTGTATTTCCCCAAAATTCATATGTTAAAGCTGTAACCAGCAGTTCCTCAGAATGTATTGGCATTTGGAGATGGAGCCTTTAAAAAGGTCATTAAGTTAAAATGACATCAATAGACCTCATTTAATATTACTGGTATCCTTATATAAAAAGGAGATTAGGACAGATACAGAGAGGAGAGACCATGTAAAGAGAGAGTGGGACAAGCCAAGAACAAAGTCTTCAGATGAAATCAACACTGCCTACACCTTGATCTCATACCGCCAGCTTCCAGAACTGTGAGAAAATAAATTTCTGTTGTTTAAGCCACTCAATCTGTGGTGCTTTGTTATGGCAGCCCTAGAAAACTAATACATAGACCTATTAAGATTTTCTGTTTCTTCCTGTGACACCTTGGGCATTTGCTTCAAGAGTTTGTCTATTCCACCTGAGTTGTCTATTTTATTGCATATATTTATGCATCTATTTTATATGCAATGTTGCAACATATTGATAACGTTCTCTTATTTTCCACTTAATTTCTCTGTAATCTACAGAAAATCACTTCTTTCATTCCTGACGTTTATGATTTGTGTCATCTCTCTTTTTTCCTTACCAGTTTGGCTACAGGACTATCAACTTTAATTATCTTTTCAAGAACCAGGTTTTAGTTTGTTGCTTCTTCTCTATTGTTTGTGTTCTTTTATGTTGATTTCCCTTTTTATTTTTTTTTCCTTTCTTCAACATATTTTGGGTTTAATTTGTTCTTTTTCCAACTTTTTTATTTTTTTTTTATTTTTTTATTTTTTTTTTTATTTTTTTTGCGGTACGCGGGCCTCTCACTGCCGTGGCCTCTCCCGCTATGGAGCACAGGCTCCGGACGCGCAGGCTCAGCAGCCACGGCTCACGGGCCCAGCCGCTCCTCGGCATGTGGGATCTTCCCAGACCGGTGCACGAACCCGCGTCCCCCGCATCGGCAGGCGGACTCTCAACCACTGCACCACCAGGGAAGCCCTCTTTTTCCAACTTTTTATGGTGAATGGTTAAATCACTGATTTTAGATCTTAATTATCTTCCAACATAAGCATTTAAAACTATAAGTCTCTGTCCAGACACTGACTTATCTGCATTCCACGGCTTTATGTTGTGTTTCATTATCATTCAATTCCAAATATTTTCTGATGTACCACTTGATATTTTCTTTGAGCTATAGGTTGTTCAATATAAAGGTTGCTTCCTAAAGTTGACTTTATGGGTTATGGGGATTTGTTTAGTTGGAGGCATGACTGAGGTCAAAACTTCAGGTTGGCCTCATCCTGCTGTTTGAAGTCCTATTGATATTGGCCTTAATCAAATGCTCCATGAGATGAACAGAATGGATTTGGTCCCAGACACTGCCAGTTACATTCATCAAAGTGGCCAAGACAGTGGCTTACTCATGGGAAAATTTACCAGAAGACAAAATGGCGTAGAAACGATGGTAGATGCTGTTGGGACACAATTCTCCATGGGTTTCTGCAGGTCTTATGAACAAGTCATGAACTGCCCCTGGTTTTGTATTATCTTTTCAAGGATATTTTAATAACAACAAACCTTGGAAGACAGAGATATTGTCTCCTTTTGGAACAAATATCAGGTATCTTCACTGTCCACTATAATAAAGATAATGTCTCCCTCAGAAGCAAGGGATATAGGCATGCTTCCTTTCCATTATAAAAGATTCAGATCCCTTAAGATCTGGATTCCTGTCCTGTAAGACACCCCACTGTTACACACAAGTCTTCCCATTGCCTGTGGGAACTGAGTTTCAGGAAACCAACACAAAAATACATGCACTCTGGTTACTGTTACTGCTGCAAATAACAAACTGTCTTTTGTCTCAAATCCAGTAGACTTGTGTCTCTTGCCAGCTTCCATGAAACTATGGCAGGGTAACATGTGAACATACGAGTATGGTGAAATCTCATACAGACCCTTCAGAGTTCTTGACACTAAGTTTCTTGCAAATCAGCTTAATCCTTTCCAGCTTGTTTTTTAAGCTTTGTTAGTGTGGTTCTAGAGTAACCTTTACTCTAGCGCAAGTTTAGCCCCTCTATGAAGGTGTGAGACCTCGATGGGTTCTCTGTCACATGTTGATTCTGACTAGTATGCATGCAGGTGTCTCCCAGGCACCTGTGAGTTATGGCTTTTGCACAATTGTTCTTTGCTTGACCTCGTGGGATTTTCTTCCTACATGCAGACTTGACGGGTCCACTTCACTGAGTTTTGGAGCTCTCTCTCTATGTAAATCCCAATTCTCTATTGCTCTGCCCCACAAATCCCACCTGCTAAGACCTCCCTGAGCTACGATCTGTGTCTCCTCAATTCAGCAACACTGTCAGTCCGGGTGGCTACTCCTCCCTGTACTACATTCCAGACACTACCTTTGGTCAGAAAGCCATGGTGTAGAGGGTTCGCCATGTTTATTTCTCTTCTCTCACACATGAAAATTATGTACTGCCTGTTGTTCTATATTATCAAACAGATGTTTCATATATTGCCTTCAGTTTTCTATATGTTGATGGCGTGAAGGGCAGTCCCACACAGTTAAATCCCTCAGCAGCCTCTTCTCCTTTAGTATTTAAGAGCTTTTTGTGAGGTGCAGTAGTTTTCCCCTTAAATCTCTTCTCCAGTCATTGATCTATGTTTTCCATATAGAATCTCTGCTCTCTAATTTCACTTTTTTGTAGACTTTTCCTCCTCCAAGTAAGTAATAAACTTACAACTTCCAACCTTTCAACCATAACATAAACATTTTGTTTCTCCTGCTGTATGTTTAAGCTCACAAATTATGGCTTATGTTAAATATCCAAGCATTCTTTCAAATATGAATGTCTTCTATCTAAAACTAATAATTTCCCCCAGTCTTATGAATAATCCACATTCTATGCTCTATCAGTAACTCCTTTATTTTCTTAAACCAAAATGAAGGAATACAAATTTAATTTAGTGCTCTGTTTAGTTTAGACACACTCTATTGAATTCCATATTTAATTTTCACAGAAGTAGTGCTAAAGCTTATGCTTCCATTAATTTACCAAACGCCTTCTCACAATCTATGACATAGTCCTCTCTATACACTACTAAGGGGATAGTGGAGCTCCAGATTTCACCTGCAGTAAGCAAACAGAAAGAGGTATACACTCTTTTTTTTGAACTGAGTAAAGAAGAATGTACCTCATTTGACTACAAATATGTAACTTTTAATACAGTCCAAGGGAAACACTCACCAGAACCTTAAATCTTGCTTAGTGGGAAGATGATAGTGAGATTCTATACTGCATTACTTCACTAAAAGAGTGTTCAGATGGAAATACTTTGTCAGACTCTGTCATTATCAAAAGCCACTGGAGATTATCCTAGTGAAAATGATATCATTTTTCATAGCTATGTCTTTCTTGTTCCAAACTCTAAGTTTAAAACATACCAATTTGAGCCAGGTGGTAACAAAGGACTATCACCAATGTCAGTCTAATATGTTTTCCACACATCAAATGACACCCTTGAGGAAAAAAGGTCATCTGTGATTCTATTTTAACCATTTAAGCATGTTTTTCTTAGAAGAAACTGCAATTTAAAATATATATATATATATATATAAAAATGTTACCTGAGATTTAAAAAAATAATTCTATTCTATTTAAAAAAATAAATCTATTCAATTTAGTCCCTGGAAGACAATTGCTGCACAAATAGAAATAATGAAAACATTACATCCAATACATCTTTTCATTGGATAATCTTATTGACGATAAAAGGACACTCACCCTTTTCCTTTGTTACTTGGCAAATACACATCTAATGATTTGGGGCTATTGCAGAGCTCCAGGCTGCTCTCTTGGCTCCTTCTTGTATTCATAACTAATTTATTGCTCTTCTGCAGCTGAGTTTAATTTTGCCACAAAGGTGTACAAAATATGTTCCTTTCTTTTCAATGCATCCTCATAAGATTCCATATTGAAAATCAGAAGGTCATGTAAGTGAATTATAACACAGATAAGAAAAATTTAAACCTGAATTTCAAATATTCCTGATCCCAGAGTCCCTCCACAGATGAAACCCCCATTGGTTGCCTCAGTAACATCTGACATGATGCCATGATTTCTCTCTCACAAGAAAAAGTTTCTTTCTACCATGTCTCCCTTGGAGATTCACAGATGTTCACCTCCTCAGCTGCTTATCAGATTCATGGATGCAGAGTCTGTACCCAGATATGATGGAGTTTGAGATATGAAATCAAAATGGCATTTTATTCAGTAACTTTCGTAATACTAATGACTAATAGAACCAGAAACTAATATCTTCTGGCCATTATGCTATCAACATGAGTGTGCTTCTGGGAAGTCAAAATATAAATTGAAGATGACTTGATGGCCACAAATTAGAGCACAGGAAGTGGGACATAAAATTC
The DNA here is from genome assembly GCF_964374135.1 of Grampus griseus. Lineage (NCBI taxonomy): Eukaryota > Metazoa > Chordata > Mammalia > Artiodactyla > Delphinidae > Grampus > Grampus griseus. The sequence goes on from NC_139017.1 coordinate 8,239,865, forward strand.
AAATGTTTAATGACATCAGGCAACCTAAACCATTCCTCCTTAAAGTAGGATTATATTTGACACCCAAATAAGACACACCATGCCTGCAGATCAGAACATTCTTCCATAAGTTTTGGCATGTTGTATTTTCATTTTTATTTATCACAAGAATTTTTTAAATGTTTTCTTTTGATTTGTTTATTGACCTACTGGTTGTTCAGGAGCATTCTGTTTAATCCCCACATATTTGTGAATTTTCTAGTTTTCTTCTTGTAACTGATTTCTACTTTCATACAATTGTGTTAAGAAAGGATGCTTGATATGATTTCGATCTTCTTAAAATCATTGACTTGTTTTGTGGCCTAACGTGATCTATTCCAGAGAATATTCCATGTGCAATTGAGAAAGATGCATATTCTGTTGTTGGATGGAATGTTCTATGTATGTCTGTTACGTCTATCAGTTTGAATGTGTAGTTTAAGTTCAATATTTCCATACTGATTTTCTATCTGGATAATCTACCTATTGCTGAAAATGGAATACTGAAATCCCCTGCTATTACTGTATCACTGACTATGTCTCCCCTCAGAACTGTCACTTTTTGCTTTATATATTTAGAGCCTCATATTTTGGGTGCGTAAGTATTTACAATTGTTATATCCTTTGTATGTTGTATATACAATTGTTATATACCCCTTCATCATTATATAATTACTTTTTGGTCTTTTGTTACAGTTTTTGGTTTAAAGTCTATTTTGTCTGATATAAGTACACAGCAAAGATAGAACAAAAGCAGTTCTATGACGGAAGTTTATAGCTATAAACATCTACATTAAGAAACAAGAAAGATCTCCTATTAAAGCAAAAACTAACTTTATACATCGAGGAACTAGAAAAAGAACAAACTAAGTCCAAAGTTAGCAGATGAAAATAAATAACAAAGTTCACAGTGGATCTGCGAAATGAAATAGAGACCAGAAAAACAATAAAAAAAGATCAACAAAACTAAGAAGTGGTTTTCTTAAAATATAAATAAAATTGACAAACCTTCTGCAAGACTAAGAAAACAAGAAAGGATTCAAATAAATAAAATTTGAAATTAAACAAGAGACATTACAACTGATACTGTAGAAATACATAAAATCAAAGCAACTACTATAAACAGTTACATGCCAACAAACTGTATAACCTAGAAAAGCCAATCAATTTCTAGAAACATGCAACCAACCAATATGAATCAGGAAGAAGTAGAAAATATGAACAGGCCAGTATCAAGTAAGGAGATTGAATCACTAACCAAAACCTTTCAATACAAAAAAGTCTGGGACCAGATGGCTCCACTGGTTAATTCCACCAAGTATTTAAAGAATTAACACTGATCTTTCTCATACTTTTCTAAAAAATAGAGAAGGAGGGAATACTTCCAACTTTATTTTAAGAGACCAGTATTACCTTAATACCAATGCCAGACAAGGCCACTACAAAAAAAAAAGAGAGAAAATTATAGGCCAATATCTCTGACGAACATAGAGGCAAAATTCATCAACAAAATATTAGCAAACCAAATCCAACAATATAGAACAATACATACATGACAAAGCGATATTTTTCCAGGAACACAAGGATAGTTCAATATCCACAAATCAATCAATGTGATACACAACATTAAAAAATGAAGAATAAGAATCATCTGATCACTCAATAGATGCAGAAAAAGTATTTGACAAATTCAATATCTTTTCATGATAGAAATTCTCAACAAACTGGGTATAGAAGAAACATAATAATACCTCAACATAATATTGGCCATATACGACAAGCCCACAACTAACATCATCCTCAAGGGCTAAACACTGAAAGTTCTCCTCTAAGACAAGGAAAAAGACAAGGATGTCCATTCTCACTACTTTTAGTCAACATACTACTGGAAGTCCTAGACAGAGCAATTAGGCAATAGAAATAAATAAATAAGTGGAATCCAGATTGGGGAAAAAGAAGTAAAACTGTCTCTATTTGCAGATGATATGATATTATATACAGTAAACTCTAAAGACTTCATCAAAAAAAAAAAAACTGTTGAACTAATCAAAGAATTCAGTAAAATAAGATACAAAATCAATATAAATAATCAATAGCATTTCTATATGCCAACAATAAACAATCAAAAAGAAAAATTAAGAAAGCAATCTCATGTAAAATAGAATTTTTCAAAATACTTAGGAATAAATTTAACAAAGGAGGTGAAAGATTTATACACTGAAAACTACAAGACATTAATGAAAGAAATTGAAAAAGGCACAGATAAATGGAGAGATATTCTATATTCATGGATTGGAAGAATTAATATTTTTAAAATATCCTTATTACCCAGAGTGATCCACATATTCAATGTAATCCCTATCAAAATTCCAACAGCATTTTTTCTCACTGAAATTGAACAAACAATCCTAAAATTTGTATGGAATAATAAAAGACCCTAAATAGCAGAAGCAATCTTGGGAAAGAAGGACAAAGCTGGAGGAGCACACTTCTGGACTTCAAACTATATTACAAAACTATTGTGATCAATATGGTATGGTATTGGCATAAAACAGACAAACAGATCAGTGGAACAGAGAGCCCAGAAATAAAACCACACATAAATGGTCGATTAACTTTTGATAAAGAAGTCAAGAATATACAATGAGAAAAGGATAACCTCTTCAATAAATGGTACTGGGGGAAATAGCCACATGCAAAAGAGTAAAACTGGACCATTATCCTATATCATACACAAAAATCAACTAAAAATGAATTAAAGACTTGAACATAAGACCTGAATTCCTAAAACTTCTATAAGAAAACATAAGTGGAAACTCCTTAACATTTGCAAAGGATTTGACACCAAAAGCAAAGGGAACAAAAGCAAAAGTTTAAAAATGGGATTGCGTCAAACTAAAAAGCTTCCATACAGCAAAGGAAATCAACAAAATGAAAGGTCAACCCATGGAATGGGAGAAAATATTTGTAAATATTAATACATATCTGATGAGGAGTTAACATCCAAAATATACAAGAAACTTATATAACCCAATAGCAAATCATCATCATCTAATTTAAAAGGGGCAAAGTACCTAAATAGACATTTTTCCAAAAAAGATATATACATGGCCAACACGTACATGGAAAGGTATTCAACATGACTAATCATCAGGGAAATGCAAATCAAAACCACAATGAGATACTGGAAGGTCTACTATCAAAAAGTCAAGAGACACCAAATACTGGTGAGGATATGGAGTAAAGGGAACCCTTATGTACTGGTGGTGGGAATGTAAACTGGTACAGTCACTATGGAAAAGAGTACAGAGGTTCCCCCAGAAATTAAAAATAGAACTACCATATGATCCAGCAATTTTATCTCTAGGTATATACCCAAAGGAAATGAAGTCATTATCTCAAAGAGACATCTGCACTCCCATGTTCACTGCAGCATTATTACAATAGCCAAGGTATGGAAACAACTGAAGTGTCCATCAAAGGATGAATGGATAAAGAAAACGTGGTACATGTATACAATGGAATATTAGTCCCCCTTAAAAAAGAAAATCCTGTCATTCGCAACATGGATGAACTTGGAGAACATTTATGCTAAGTGAAATAAGCCAGGCAGAGAAAGACAAATACCACATGGTATAGCTTAAATGTGGAATCTCAAAAAAAAAAAAAAATTGAAGTCATAGAAACAGAGCAGAAAGTGGTTCCCAGGAGCTGGGGGTGGGGGGTGGAGGTGGGGGGAGGGAGAAGTTGGTAAAAGGGTACAAACTTTCAGTTATTAGGTGAATATGGTCTGAGGATCTAATTGTAATAATATGGTGATTGTAGCTGATAACACTGTATTGTAAAACAATTTTGCTAAGAAAGTAGAACTTACATGTTCTCACCAAAAAAATAAAAGGTTAAAAAGAGAACATTCTCTTCTCTCAGCACCACTGGGACTTCTTTGCATGCATCTGCATCCCTAACTTTTCTTGCCTAACTTTCCACTACTGACTAACCCTTCTCCTGAATGACACCTTCATTCTTTAAACAGATTACTGCCTTCAAATTAGTTTAGTCTCAAGTCTAGCTTCGACTGTGAAAGCCATTCTGCTCCCTAAAGCTAATGTTGAATATCTCTATTCTGACCCATTATGTGTTGATTATGTAATTTAGCTTGCAGAAAGCAGTCTTAATTCCACATTTTTGAGAGGAGTCTCTTTTTCAGTAAATATAACCGTCTGTACTCAGTCACAAGACAGAAAGAAACAACAAACTTTTCACAACTTCTTACTTTCTTATCACTACCACAGATGTTTGATTTCTGCAAAAGTAGCCCTGTTAAAAAAAAAATACAGAAGGGATTATGCATGGATCTCTTGTTTGATTTGAGCACTAGACAATTAGGCATTATATCCTGATACAGTATTACAAAGTCTTGAAACATTATTTAGACCCAAACTGATCTTGGATGGAGGAAAGCATTAGATTTAACAATTAGTAAAACATTCACTTCCTGGACATTTTTTTCTAAAAAGTTTCCTTTAGAGATTTTTAAATCTTTTTTTGGCCTACCAAGGTGGATTCAATTATTTATTTAAAAGCACCATTTGTGGTGTCTGAAACAAAACTTTTAGAATAGTTGAAGGAACCCAAACTCTGCACAAAAAGTCCAAAGATCTGAATCGAGATTCTACTTGGACCATTTACTATGTGTCTCGAACATTATCTTTCTCCCTGGTAAGTGGAATGTTTTCTTAACATGTAAAGTGAGAAACTTTTACCAGATGGCATGTAAATTTATTCTAGTTATTGACACTATTCAAAATGGGTCTTAGAATGAAATCCATTGCAAGTCTTTAAAAAATTAGGAATAAACAGTAGTAATTTATAAGGAGGGAAAATGTATTTGCTACTCCACTTCCCCATTTATTCATCTATCAATTCATTCATTATTTAATTAAAATACATATTTGTTGAGAACCTTTCTCATGTAATATCCTTCTCCCACTGGCCAGTGTTCAATGCATGCATGTTGTTCCACACCTTCACTCCTGGCTGAGGCTGTCCCACTGCCATCTTTCAGTCTTTACAATACCTCCTTTCCAGTTCTCATTCCCCTAGCTAGTCAGTCCTGCGCTGTGATTAAGCTATAGTTATGTGTTAAGAGGTAATCAGAATACAAGTAAAATAAAGATGATAATTACTTTAAAAAATACCCTGTGCCCATAGTGAGTGCAGAGATAGATCTATACACATATATTCAATTGCAACAAAGTGGACAAGGTAATTCAATGCAGAAAGAGAGCTTTCAGATAAATGGTGCTTGAGCAACTGCATAACCAGATGGAAAAAAATAAATGCATCTTGACCACACACAATACTACACACAATACACAAAAACTGTCTTAAAATGGATCACAGATCTAAATGAAAAGTTAAGATTATAAAAAACTAGAACCTAAGAGAAAATTTCTGCAACCTTAGGGGAACCAAAGATATTTTAGATGTGACACAAAAAGTATAAACCATAAAAGAAAAACATCGATGTTGGACTTTATCAAAATTTAAAACTTCAGCTCTTCTTTATATACTGCTGAGAAAAATAAAAGATAAGCCACTGACAAGGAGAAAATATTCTATAGATATCAAAAGATTTGCATCCAGAAATTTTTTAAATTTAATTTTTAAAAATTCTTATAAATCAGAAAGAGGAAGGCAACCAAGTAAAAAAGAGCAAAATATTTCAGCAGACACCTTGAAAATAAGATAAAGTAACCAACACAATATAAAAAGATGTCCAAAACTATTAGTCATCAGAGAACTGCAAGCTAAACCACAATGAGTAACACTACATACTCACTAGGCTAAAATTTAAAAGGCTGAAAATATCAAGTGTTAGTGAGGATGGAGAGCAACTAGAACTTTCATACCTTGATGACAACAATGTAAAACAGCAAAATCACTTTGGAAAAAAGCTGGGTACTGTCTTATAAAGTTAAATATGTGCTTACTCTTCCACTAGCCATTCCAATTCCTAGGTTTTTACTCCAAAGAAATGAAAAACTATCTCCATACAGCCTTGAACACAAATGTTCACACAAATTTTAACTGATAGTGGTCAAAAATCGGAAGCAATTCAAACACTCATCGACTGGTGAATGGAAACATAACCTGTGGTATAGCCATACAATAGACTATCGCTCAGCAATAAAAAGGAACAGACTACTGATACACACAACAACAGGAGCGAATCTCTAAAATACGACACTAAGTGAAAGAAGTCAGACACAGAGTATACACTAGTGTATGATTCCATTTCTATGGAATCCTAAGAAAGGCAATAGTATAATCAACTGTGATACAATATAGATTAGTCGTTGGTTAAGGCCAAGGATTAGGGATGGAGATTAACTGGGAAGGGACACAGTAGACCTTTTTTTTTTTTTTTGCGGTACGCGGGCCTCTCACTGTTGTGGCCTCCCCCGTTGCGGAGCACAGGCTCCGGACGCGCAGGCTCAGCGGCCATGGCTCACGCGCCCAGCCGCTCCGCGGCATGTGGGATCTTCCCGGACCAGGGCACGAACCCGTGTCCCCTGCATCAGCAGGCGGACTCTCAACCACCGTGCTACCAGGGAAGCCCCACAGTAGACCTTTTAAGGTAACTGAAATGTTCTAGATCTTGACTGAAGAAATGATTACATGGTGTCAAAAAGTCATCAAAACACCTCTGTCAAAAATCATCAAAATCTACACTAAAAATGAATGCAGTTTATCTTATGTACATTATACCTGAAACAACTGACATTTTAAAAATGAATCTATCTCAACAAAAAAAAAGAAACAACCTAATTTAAAAACAAATTCATCAGTGGAGGAGAGACTTTAGAGAGGAGGTTGGCTTCCGTTTTCAGAACTTGCTGATCTTTGCCCTGAAACTCAAAATTTTCTTTGATTATTTATTCACCATGGATTCTATACATCTTCAAAGAAATTCTGTCTAGATATCAATTTAAGACCTTGCTGTTTGGAATGACAGAAAACCTTCTAGAGACAAGTTAAAAAGTGATATACTATATATTCCAACAGGTAAATATAAAATTTATTCCATAATCTTAGAATATTTTTTAGTCATTTATAAAATTAGATAAATTATTAAATTTTTGACACATTTACATGTATTGCCACAGAGTTCCAACCAAATGACTGGAGTGAGAGCAATAATTTAGAATGCTGAATCTCTGATTTAAGATAAAGCAATTCTGAATACATTAACAAGTCTCATTTTATATAGTATCAAAGAGCTTATTTTCAGCACATCACTGAAACCTTATTCTATAATGCAGTGTACTCTACTATTTAAAAATAGTAATAATGCATGAGCTTTTTTCATATTATGTCTGATGATAGCATATAGTGAAATATTTATTAAATATACTGAACTATCACATCAATTTTCTATTGCTCTATAGCAAACCCACCAAAATGTATAGACTTAAAATCACCACCATTTTATTTGTTCATAATTCAGTGGATCAGTAGTTTGGGTGAGGCTCAACTGGACAGATGTTCTGCTGGTCTCACTTGGAGTCGTCCGTGCAGTGCAATTGCAGCTGAGCAGCCTAAATAGCTTCAAACACTTATCTAGGAATTAGTTCTGAAGTTAGGCTGGGCCTCTCTCTCATGCTCTCTCACTTTCAAAGAGGCTAGCCTGGTGTCTGCACACGGAGACACCACAAGAATGAGGAGAGACCTGGGCTTAGAACTCCTACACATAGTATCACTTCTGCTCTAATCTATTGGCCAAACCAAGTTACAAGATCAGCCAGGATTGATGAGGGTGGATAAACAGATTCCATTTCTTGATGGGAAGAAGAGTCAAAGGACTTGGCAAAAGGGCATGTATAGAGAGATAGGAGGAAAAGTGTCATAAGTGCCATTTTATGCAATCTATACAAATATTGAGAGCATAAAATATAAAAATTTGAAAGGCAACTTGTAACCGAGTTACAAGTAATATCTCCTAACCCATCCTATATTGATAGCATCTTTTAGTAATGAGTACCCAATTTTATAGCTCCTTCTCTTTTAGAATTAAGTAAAAGGCCATTCAGATTCCTGACCTAAACATGTCATAATTCAAAACTTTTGCTCCTTCTGAAAATTGTATAAAGCTACAAGGTGAACTGTTAAAGTTTCACAAACACCAGTTTCTGGCATTTAAACCTCAGACTTCAAAATATAGGAAGGATTGCATAACACATCTCAGAATGGTCAGAATCCATGAGGAAAGAGATTCAGGGGAGTGTTGAGAGGATCCCAGGTGGAAGATTTCAAAATGTGACAGCAAAAATACACTTTTTGAAGATGAGTTTACCTTGGGAAGTAAGGGCTACAGTCTTTAAAGAAGGAAGAAGAAAAGTTAAGTCATAGACGCCTTCCTATAGCTGGTCTACCAGAGAAGCAGAAGAGGTAGAGCTTTACCTACACACACACACACACACGCACATGCACACACACACACACACAGAGTAGAATCCTATATGCAGGAATCACTCTGTCCCTGTGTCACATGATTGGAGGAAGGAGGAAGGTTTGGGTTGTAGAGACTAGAAAGCTACCCCCTCATCCCCAAAGGAACCTCTTTGAAAAGCTATGAAAGGGGGCTTCCCTGGTGGCGCAGTGGTTGAGAGTCCGCCTGCCGATGAACAGGACACGGGTTCGTGCCCCAGTCCGGGAGGATCCCACATGCCGTGGAGCGGCTGGGCCCGTGAGCCATGGCCGCTGAGTCTGTGCGTCCAGAGCCTGTGCTCCACAACGGGAGAGGCCACAACAGTGAGAGGCCCGCATACCGCAAAAAAAAAAAAAAAAGCTATGAAAGGGAAATCGATAACAATACCATGGTACAAATTCAATGCAAAGACACTATAAGAAAACTATAGAAAATAGTAGCTAACTCATCTACAGTGGAAAAACATGGAAGAGAAAAGAAGTGTATTAGAGAACAGATAAAATTTGTGAATATACATTCCACCATTAAAAAAAATACCAACTGCCAATAAAAGGAGACCACAAAACTAGCGTGCAGGAACTCAGCATGGAGATAATAAATAAAACAGGAGGAGAGATATGAACTGATAGGAAAGGATTTGGACAAAGCACACAAAAATTCACAGTAATAAACATAATAATTGGAGTTTGCATAAAGAAGAATGAATACTGCAGGAAGCACAAAATGGTTATAATTGTAAAACACGCAAATGAAAAATAAATAATTGAAAGTAGAAAAAATAAAGAAACAGATATATAAAAAATATTCAAAGCAGATTCAATATATAAATATATTTGCAAAGAAAACCAAAAATAAAGAGAAGAAAAAAATATATAATTTATAATTCAAAAATAGTCCCATGAAAGAACGCTTGAATCCAGCAATCCTAATAGCAGAGGAAACGGACCTAAAACTTTCTACTTGAAGACATAACCTAGTAAAATTACTGGGCATTGAAACCGAAATAGAAAGATTCTTAACATTATAAAACACTGATATTCTGCTTAAAGGCAGGGTTATGCTTAATGGGCAGAGCCTAGAGGCATTCACACAGAAGTCAAGAACAAGGCAGTGCTCACAATCACCATTGTTATTTATCATTGCATTGAAGGTATTGATACTAGTTAGTTCAATTAGGCAAGAAAATAAAGCTATCTAAATTGAAAAGAATATGTAAAACTAACACTATTTGCTGATGAAATAACTGTACATCTTGAAAGTCAAAAGCATAAACCTAAAAACTACATAAGCAATGAGAGAATTCAGTAACATGGTAGGGTAAATAAGTGACATAGAATTTAATAGCTTTAAATAATGAAATCAATCATAAATTTGAATATATAGATACAGCTAGAGAGCAAGCTCTCATTTATAATGTCAAGTTGAAACGACAGTCAAGCTAAAATAAAAGTTCTGAAGAATGATGCAAGAATTGCAAAAATATATCAAAACACTCTGAAGGGTATCCATGGTCTAGAGGAGTATACTCTACTTTGAGAAAAATTAGTCAAGTTGTTTTAAATTCATTTCTAAACTAACTCAATTTCTGTATTTCCCACAGCAATATAAGCTAATATTTTATTAGAAAATATTCTAATTCTATTCTAAAATTTCTTAGAAAATATCAGTTTTGAAAAAAAAATGATTCTAAAGTTCCTGTGGAAAAATAAGCAAATAGGAATAGCCAGGAATATCTCTTAAAAGGAAGCAAAATGAGGGAGAATGACCACTACCAAACTTCCAAACATCCCCAGACACCATAATTCATATAATGTGACAGCAATACAAAGGCAGACACATCAATGAAACAGAAGGAAAAGTGCAGAAAGAGAACCAAATATGGATGAAGACGTGTATATAATAAAGATAACCTCTCAAATCACCGGAGGAACATTCAATTAGTTAATAAATAGTACTGAGATAACCAAGTAGCCATTTTGTGAAACAAAGCTGGATCAGAATCCATACAGTCCATCAGAATAAAGGACATTAACATTAATGTAAGTGTAAGACTAAGTTATACAAGTAATAAAAGGTAAAATGACAGAAAAAGGTAAACTTTATTTATAATTGAGAAGTAAATCTAACATCACGCCCTGCGCTTGTGTTGAACGATACAGAATGGATATAATTTACTGTTTTTGTACTAAACAATATGAGGACCAGGTAAAAATACCTTAGCTGCTTTCTCCAGGAAATAACAGCTCCTAAAAGATAAGACTAAGAATTAACTTCTCAAGATTAACAGCTTGTTTACCAAGGCTGTCTTCAAGATCCTCATTTCATTATTCTCAGCAGCCCAAAGCAATTTTTTCATATATTTTGCACAGCCTCAGCCAACTCTTCTAAGACTTACCTTACATCCATCCTTTGAGGCCCTGAAACCCTATAAATCCTTGCCCTAATTTCCTCTCTGTCAAGATACTATTTTACTCTGTCAAGTTGGTGTTCTCCCCTATTGCGTTAATTAGCTGAACTAATTAGCTTAACTTTACTTGATTAACATATTTTTGTTAATACTTGTCTTTTGAGGAGTCCACATTTGACATAGCCATGCCTCAAAGTCCAGAAGCCACAAAGGAAAGATTGATAAAGTCAATTCCCTAAAAGTGAATGAGGGACTTCCCTGCTGGTGCAGTGGTTAAGAATCTGCCTGCCAATGCAGGGGACACGGGTTTGATCCCTGCTACTGGAAGATCCCACATGCCAGAGAGCAACTAAGCCTGTGCACCACAATTACTGAGCCTGCGCTCTAGAGCCCGTGAGCCACAACTACTGAGCCCACATGCCACAACTACTGAAGCCCACGCGCCTACAGCCAGTGCTCCACAATAAAGAGAAGACAGGGCAATGAGAAGCCCATGCACTGCAACGAAGAGTAGCCCCCGCTCGCTGCAACTAGAGAAAGCCCGCACGCAGCAATGAAGACCCAACGCAGCCAAAAATAAATAAATACATTTTTTTAAAAAGTGAATGAAAACGTCCATTTGGCAAAACAGCATGAGAAAAACCAAAATACTAACCATGAAATGGGAAACTGTTTATGGCAAAGGGTGAAGTTACCTAATATATAAAGTAAGCCATAAGGTGAGAAGAAGCCAAAAAAAAAAAATCCAACAGAAGAATTAAAAGAATGTATAAAAGACATGAATAAACAGTTAACAGAGGGAAAAAAAACATAAATGCTTTTTAAGCATTTAAAAATACCTAGCTTCATTCATTAGGAGATATATAAATAAGCAAGAATTTCACATGGAATAGTTGGTAGGTAAATGAGACAAGAGTGTGAGAATAAAAGTGGATTGAAAATTAGAAGCCTAGGTTCTAGTCTAAAATTTTCCAGGGCCTGGATAAGAAACACCATTCATGTGTTCATCCATGTATTCACTAATGTAATAAGCAATTTTTAGCATTTCTTGAGATTTTATTATGTTTCAAGCACAAGATCTTTGCCTTGATGAAGCTCACAAGCAGATGAAGAAGAAGAGATACATTATAAAAGGATAAATACTAAGCACTACGTTTCCAGCAGGGAGCAATGCACACGGTGAGACTGTGCTGAGAAATCTCAGTGTTGTTAAGTGCCCTGCAACTCGCTTAGGCAAAAGCAAATTAACAGGTAATCGTAAGAAGCAGCCCCTCCCCCCATCCCATCTACACACCTGCGGCTCCCGGCTTCTCACACTGGCCAACTCGGACGCACACCAGAATCTGGATTCATTCTAAGACTGAAAAGAATGTCAACCTATAAGGGAAAGAGGGAAGGGCTGGGGAGGGCCCTCTTTGGAATGTATTTATATTAAAAAAATTAAAATTTCATTAAAGTTTGTAACTGGTTAGAAGAAATAGAAATATAATAAAACTTGAAGAACAGAAGCTATCCAGTGCCCTACAGGACGTTTTACTTCCTTCTCCCAGGCTATGTCCCAGGCAAAATCTCCTGAACACCCGTGATGATTTATAATTAAATGTGAACATTTCTATTTCTCTCATTTCTTGAGAGTAGGTTTTTTGTTTGTAGCTTCTCCTCCTAGCAAAGGATCAGGCACATAGAAAATAATTAATACATGCTTCCTGAGTGAATAAATGAAAGACAAAATAAACTATAAAATTCTACAGTGGTTCCACACCCTGAACTGCAGTATATAAATAGGAACATAACAAAGCAACTCATACTTTGACTAAAAGGCAAAACACATGTATAAGAGAATTGCAGCAATCACCACAATGGCTATCTACACATGACCTGAAAATGGCACAGAAGAAAAATGGCTGAAGTATTTCTACAGAATAGGTTTATGTCGTGTATGAATTCATCCACTCACTCATTCAATAAATCTTGATTTGAACACATACCATGGGTCAGGCACTCTTTTGGTCTACAAAGGAATATCTTTATAATTTAGATAAAACTGGTTCACATCTGATGATGTTCGATAATTTTACCTAGCATCGTCAATCAATAAAACAACACTTCATTAATTTTTACGTTAAAGAATCACTTGGAAAGATTTAAAGCCAGAGCTGGCATCAAGACCTTGTCAATGCATGAAGCCCAATCGAATCTACAGCTACATCAGAAAGCTCCCAAAGATGCAAACTGAAGTGGGATGTTCATAACATCTTTCAGACTCAATATCAACTATGTTCAGTATACCCCGACATGCAAAATAATTTAAAATCTTATGAGGTATTAATAAATCTTAATACATGGTCGTTTTAGATAGTCTCATTTAAATACTAAAGCCTAACTGCATGGAAAATAACTTTATCCAAAACATTTCAATCTCTGTAGGTTCTGAACACTAATGTTTTGGTGAGGAAATTAACCATGAAATCTGCATTTAACTCTTCATATTTTCATTGCATATATAGAACACTATAATTAGTGAACATATTATATAAAAATACCATAAAATAGTAACATGACAGGTGCTCTATTGCAAAAACAATCTCTTCTCTAATTTTTAAAATGTTCCAAGAATCTGTCCTGGGATTCCTTAACTTATGGAAAACAATGCTGCAGTAATAGACATTACTAAAGAATAAAAGAGTCCACCTTATTTCCTTAAATTTTCCAAAATTAAGATTGCTTAAGACCATTATTTACCATCAGCCTCAACCATCTAGTTTTTTGAAGTTTATTGAAATTGTTCATACATCCCAAATTAATAATTTATTTAATAGCTCATCCCTGTTAAGAAAAACACTAAAATGTTAGCATACTGCTTAATTTTTATTTCAAACAGCTTACCAGCTCATAAGGGAAAGAAAATGGAAATGTCCTGAGATAAGGTAACAAGTTATTTTAAAATATTGATTACTCTGGACAGATTCTGAATAAAGAGAGTTTAATGAAACCATATGTTCTCAAAATGTTTTAATGGCTGAGAAGGTAAGTTCTTACATGGAAAATGAATCTATATTTAAGACAGAAAAAAATCTATAATTGGGTAAAAACTAAAAAATTTAACAATTGTGATTATATATCTATTATATTAAAGTTGTAGGATAGTTGTCAAGGGATAGATCATCCCATGACAGTTCTGAGTATTCTAATTTCACAAAATATGAAAGAAAGTAGGGAGCCAAGTTATTATTTCTTGTTTCTAACACTCTGCCAATTTCAGAATACTTTTTTACTTGAATAAAACTATGTTATTGTACTTTTTTTGTACATTACCTCACGAACCTTGAGGAAGAACAATCATCAGACTGGTAGAAGTCCAAGATTTAAAAGAAACTGCGGGCTTCCCTGGTGGCGCAGTGGTTGAGAGTCCGCCTGCCGATGCAGGGGACACGGGTTCGTGCCCCGGTCCGGAAGGTCCCACATGCCGCAGAGCGGCTGGGCCGCTGAGCCTGCACGTCCAGAGCCTGTGCTCCGCAACGGGAGAGGCCACAACAGTGAGAGGCCCGCGTACCGCAAAAAAAAAAAAAAAAAGAAAGAAACTGCAGTGTACGTTCAGTAGTTCATATAAAGATGAGATGTTTTGAATTTTAAGTGACACTGCATTTCAAAGAAAATTATGTTTATAAAACTCTGCTTCTATTTCACTCAATATCATAAGGTAAATCCAGGAATTTTTAATGTATCCTTGAAAGAACTTCAAAGAGCCAAGAGGGAAGGCAGAAGCTTTCATATTTACTTTTTCCCTTAGAACCCAACTCACATACCCTTCTCTAAACATCTCATTTTCTCTTAATTCCTGGAAGTTTTTTTTTTCTTTTTCCCTTCCCAAAGGTGTCTCACAAACTCTGCTCTGCAGGTCAGAATTCTTGGAGCATCAATAATCCACAGATTCATTTTTCTGTGGCCTTTCAGGTTGTCCTTCAGTAATGACTTTGGAAGAAAAAAAGAAGAGGAAAAAGCAGTAGCTTTGACAGCTACTAAGATACCACAAAGGATGGACTGTAGTCAGTCATGACGGCCTGTGTTAAATAGAAATAAGAAAAAAAAAATGCAGTCTTTCCCCTCTCCATTCCACTTGTGATTTCCAAAAACTCTGGATACACTGCACATAAATAAAGAGTAAAATACATCTTAACTAATGATTTTATTTTTTTAAGTATCATGTTATATTTGCAACAACATAAGAAGGTTAGTGTCAAGTCTTCTGGTTTCCTTCTATGCATGATTAATTTCAATCACCAAAAATAGTATCTAAGTGCAAAAATTTAAGCTTATTGACTTCAGAAATCATACCTTTTTTGTACCTGCAATTTTCTTCCTCGATCCCAATGGCATCTTCACCACTTTTTTTTTAATTTTTGAGACTTTCTGATCTCAAGGTTACATATTTGCATGTATGTATGTATATCACAGCAAAACTATATTTGTTCTTGATAATCTCCACTGCATTCAAGGAAGAGGAGAGATTGCTAGCCAGAGGGTGCTTTATTAGCACAGCAAAGTGAAGAGAACAGGGATACGTATTAGAGAAATAAGAAAGAGACAAACTGCTCTGATTTTAAAAAGGAGGAGATAGAAATTTGAAGAGACTTATCAATTGGCAGTGGATTGAGAAAAGGAACCATATCTAGGAAAATTTAGAAGCCTGAGTGGGCAAGACTGGATGGTAGAGAGCAGGAGATACCCTGGCAGATAAAGGCTGAGGGAGGTTTCTGGAAGAACAAAACATCTGATGCAGATTTCATGAAGTTCTTTGCTGTGTGGTCAGTGACACATTTTCTCCTTTGTAACACCAAGAAATCTTCACTTAAGTGTCCATTACTAATTTGAATTGGGGAAATAAATTTACATTAGGATGTCAAGGGCAAAAGATATATGAATCCTGCTTCAAGAGTTAAAAACTGAGATTGCGGGCAAAGACTGCCAACACCTGTTGGGTTCCAGCTGATACCACAGCCCCTCCATCACATCTCTGCAAAGTAAACATCTAGTTTCTACCTGTATTCTACAATGATTTTAAAAGCTCTCCACCTCCAAAAGCATTCAAGTTTTTGGAGAAAAGCTCTAACGTTAAAAAAAAAAAAAAAAAAAAAACTTCCTTATATTCAGGCAAAATCTGAATCCTTGTAGTTACTTCTGAGTTACAAAGAAACAAATTCCTCCATCTTTTAAAAAATAAATTAAGACAATTATTATGGTCCTCAAATCTTCAGAATTCACAAAGTTGGTTTTGAAGTTTTCACAATTTTGATCAGTCTTTTCAGAGCATGGGAGCTTGACAAAGATTATCAAAAAAGTGTACAATGGCTTAATTAATTAATAAGTAGACTGCATTCTATTCAACAACAGAAGTATTTTGGATAAATTTATTTTCCATGCAGTTTAAGGCTTAGTGATTTAAGTGAGGGTATCTAAATCTATTTACCACATCATGAAGTTTTAAATTCATTTTAGTTTTAGAGTAAGCCTATTGAACATAAATAGATCCACTCTGAAGTAGATAAATGGTGAAACAGTCTTAAACTTTACTACTGGGGAAGCTGAATAAAGATGTACAGAAGATGATGTATCTTCCATGTCTTGCCCAATGAGACATACATTCAGCTTTGACCTTGAAGCAGAAGACACTCATACTATCAAATGTGAGAGAAAACAACCCTCAACATTGCCAACACGCCAGATGCAGGACACAAAGTAGACAATAACTTCAGGATCACACAGACTCAAAGTAAGATCTTTTCAGAGAAGCAAAAATAGGAGATAACAGTACAGTGCTATGAAAGAGTTTAGCCTCTAGAACAGATGACCTGGTTTGAGTTGAACATAGCTATGTGACTCAGGCATGTCACTTAACTACCCTAAGCATGTGACTATGAAAAAACTAATGACCTCTACCTGGTAGCACAGCTGTATTAAATGAGAAAATCTATACGTTTCATAGTTTTTAAAATAATGTTAATCAGAGCAATAAACCTATATTTTCATTTTATTATCCTCAAAATATTCAACATAATTATTTATATCCTCAACTAAATGCTGAGCTTCTAGGGGGTAAGAATTCTACCATCATCATGAATACATAAGAGCGCTTATTAAGCATTTGATGAATAAAATAAACTTGGAGTAGCCACAGGTACAGGGTATGAGAGTTTTCTGCAATAATAAGAAAAACTGATTTTAGAAATTCATTAAAGACAAGCTAGTCAGTAAAAGCATGGGAATCACAAAACGAAATCACTTATTAATCTTATTTGCACCGTATTTAACCATACGTGTTCCAAGGATTTCTATCAGCTCCTTAATGAGAAGAAAGTAGAAGTTTAAGTCTACACGAGAATGTATTATTGCTCCAAAAATTCGCTGCTCCTCTCCTGCATGCTCACCTCACCATGGAATCCCTCCCTAGGGCAGGAATTATTCACCTCCGTGCTGCTGAACCCAGATGTGAAATACGAAATACATGAAAAAGAAACGTATGTTACTTCTGAGCCGAACCTTAAACCTTAAAGCTCATGGTTTGCCATTTTCTCCCTCTGCCTTGAGCTCAGCAATATTCTAACAAAATCATTCAGTCAGGCTGATTCTGAAGTAAAGATGACACAGAGCAGAGAAAAGGCCAAACACTGTTACACAAAAGACGAGAACTAAATAAACTCTGGTGATTTGAGCAACTGAGAGTTTAGGGTTGCCTGTTTCCAAAGCATAACTTAGCCTAAACTGACTGAGAGAATGCCAAAGCTTCACTGAATATAATTCGTATGTACTTGTGTATAACTATGTTTAATTGTATGAGAAATTGCCTAGAGTTTTCATCCTACATTGTGAATTCATGCATTCTGTACTAGTCCTTCAGTTATTTTTATGAAGCATTTTTTTATCCTCCAGATAATGCCAAATAGACCACACCTGATTACTGCTAATTAGATTTCAGTATGTGGAGTGGGGACTGGGTGAGGGACCTATTTAACAGTCCCCTTACAAGAATGTTTAAACAAGATTTACTTTTTCTAGGTTTGTTGCTAATCTTCAATGTCGATGGTATACGATTACATTTAAACCGTATCTTGTTCCTGAAATGATTAAAGGAGGTCTATATAGAGATACCCAATAGGACACAAAAAAATCACCATAGGATATATTTAAATTCCTTTTAGTTACATATATAAACACTTTTAGAATTATTCAATATAACTCTTAGTACTTTATAAATACTTTTTCATTTTATTATAAGATCTGTGCTGGTCTTACTAGCCTCTATTTTCTTTCTTCAAAGTGGAAAGCCTTGCATTTTGTTCTGTTAGCAATATACAAGAACAAAACAATTTTGGACTATAAAGTAACTTATAATGCTATATAAATACAGTAAATCGAGTCAGCACAGTAAATTGTATTATATGATATGACTGAGTAGTAGAAAATGCCAGTTGAGTACCTTATAATAATATTTTTCAAAATAAAAAAATCAACATAATAAACATATTTCACACAATTATTTTGAATATAGTTTTATGCCTCTTTGATGACACAGAGAACTGAATGATTTTTATGGTACCCTTTAAGATATTTCTGTAAACATCATTCATCATTATATCTTAAGGATATAAAACTGCTGAATACCAGACTGTGCTGTGAATTGATGAAAAAGCAAAATAAAAAGCTACATGAATGAAAGTTTTCTATATTGTAATTACTAATCAGTTACCATGTAGAGGTTTACATGATTTAGACATGAAGAGCAATCTCCAAGGTAAGTTGTGTCACTTTCAAAATACTGGCACTTTTCTACATGTAAAGCTCTAGTTTTTAAGATCATCCTGTTTTGCCCAGAGACCTGTCTTTTCTGGCCCATAAACACACAGAAAGGAATGTGCTTCATTTCCCTTCTCAAAAGTCACTGAAATAATAACCTCAGGCAAGAATTGGGTGAAATGCTCTGGTGAGGAATATTATAGTAAGATGAAATCATTCCACGAATTGTCTGATATTTAGCAATGGTTCAATTTTATACCACTGGGTAAAATCCAAATGAGCACAGGAAATCTCCCTGTATTACTAACACTTCCCAGGGGCAGTTCTATAATAACTGCATATTACCACTTTATTGTGGAATGAGAACTTGTATAAACCACTGAATTATAGTCATATATGTGTGTGTGGTTTTTATTGGCACTTTCCTCATTTTAAAAGGGGAAAATGTCTTTGTAAAATATTTTGATGATCAAAACAGGCAAATATTGAAAACAAATTTATAGTTACCAAAGGGGAAAGAGGGGGGATAAATCAGGAGTTTGGGATCAACAGATGCATACTACTATATATTAAATAGATAAACAACAAGTACCTACTGTATTGCACAGGGAACTATATTCAATATCTTGTAGTAACTTATAATGGAAAAGAATCTGAAAAAGTATGTGTGTATATATATGTATATATGTATAACTGAATCACTTCGCTGAATATCTGACACACTATTGTAAACCAACTATACTTCAATTTAAGAAATAAATAAAACAAAAATAGATAAACTATAGGTTAAAAATAATAATTTAAATAAAAAATATTGAGAATATTTTAAATAATTCAACGGTGCCACACAATATATCTAAAAATCTTTACTCAGACTTCACAGAATCGTCAAATTTCCTGTACAGTCTTCTTGATCGATCTGTCACACATGACGGAAATCACACTGACTTGTTCAGTGATCCATCCACTGATTACTGACGAATGCCAACTCACCTTCCACAGTTCATTACTGTTAGCAAGATCAGTGCATTTTTTTAGGCCAAATATAGTCAGGGCTATTTATCTTTCCATTTTAGTTATGTTTTACCTCTACCTTGCATTATCACTTATTTTTTTCATATAGTCCTCTTAGTTTCAGTATCTAGCATAAACCAGAATGTAAGTATAGAGATTTTCTTTCTCTCATGTTCACCAACCTCCCTACATTGTGTTTTCCTGTGGATAAAATTTTAAGGCAAGATTCCTAATCAATCAGGAGGCATGGTGCATCAGAATCCCCTACACAGAAAGGGACTTCTTCCAACCTCATATCCCTCCTTCCCTCATAGTCTGATTCTCTTCCCTGACGGAGAATGATTTCTTTCCTTCACTGTCACTGAGATCTATTTTTACTGATGGTCTAGTATAATACTGCTCTTGTGTGTTGGGATAGAAAAAATGAATGAGGACCACAGTTCAAAGGCAAGCTCATGACTCTTCTCCACCCATATTCTCTGTCCACTGTGCAAACCCTCTGTCCCTGAGGAGAAAAGGTATTGCTGTGATTCAACAGGTTTTAAAACATCCTTTGGGGCTTCCCTAGTGGCACAGTGGTTGGGAGTCCGCCTGCCGATGCAGGGGACACGGGTTCGTGCCCCGGTCCGGGAAGATCCCACATGCCGCGGAGCGGCTGGGCCCGTGAGCCATGGCCGCTGAGCCTGCGCGTCCGGAGCCTGTGCTCCGCAACGGGAGAGAAAACAACAGTGAGAGGCCCGCGTACCGCAAAAAAAAAACATCCTTTGAGTCACCGTGTGGAATTATTAGTCACATCACAGCTGGTTTGGACTTGCTCTCTGCAGATGCTTGCTTTTTCTCTCCCACACAACTATGTGTCCTGGATCCTGGATGCAACTGCCTTGAGAACCACCGGCCCCTCCATCATCCCTACAATGGCTGAACGTTTTATTCCCCCCAGATTCATGTTTAAATCTTAACTCCCCAGTGTGATGGTATTTGGACGTGAGGACTTTGCAAGGTGATTAGGTCATGAGGGTAGAGCCCTCGTGAATGGGGCGAGTGCTTTTATAAGAGGAAAGCTAGTTCACCCTTTCCACCACTTGAGGATACAAGGAGAAGTCGGCATCCTGCGACCTAGAAGAGGGCTCTCACCAAAACCCAAACATGTAGGCACCCTGATCTCAGACTCCCAGCCTCCAGAACTGTCAGAAATAAATTTCTGTTCCTTAGAAGCCACCCAGTTATGGTACTTTGTTCAAGCAACCCAAGCTGATCCAAGAAACACATCTGCACAGGTGGTCCCATCAGCACATGGGCCCATGTCTTTTGATTTCTCCTGCTTGTCATATGACTAACTGATGTTTTCTCACATTGACGTAGTCATATCCAGGTTTGAGATTTAAGTTAAAAGGGCAGAAAGGAAGATCAAATCCTTCAGCCTGCTTTGCTTCTAAGCTACCAAGGTTTGAAGTTCTTCTCCTCAACCTAGAAATTGCATATTCTTCATCCAAGATTTACTTGGTCTAACTAACCTAATTTTCTCTGTATCAGCCGTAGTGCTGATACGGAGAAAATTTTAGTGGTCTGAAGAGAAGATCAAACCAGCCACAACATTCCTTTAAGCCAAAGCCCAATCCAGAGCAAGGCCCTAATTCTCTTCAGTTCGATGAAGGCTGAGAGTGGTAAGGAAGCTGCAGAAGTCTGGAGCTGACAAAGCCTTGTTCATGAGGTTTAAGGAATGAAGTCATTTCCATAATATACAAGTGCAAGGTCAATCAGCAAGTGCTGGTGTAGAACCTGTAGCAAGTTATCCAGAAGATCTAGCTAAGATTCTTAATGAAGGTGGCTACACTAGACAACAGATTTTCCACGCAGATGAAACAGCTTTATATTGGAAGAAGATGCCGTCGAGGACCTTCATAGCTGGAGAGGAGAAGTCAATGGCTGGGTTCACAGCTGCAAAGGACAGGCTGACTCTCTTGTTAGGGGCTAATGTGACTGGTGACTTTAAGTTGAAGCCAATGCTCATTTACAATTTTGAAAATCCTAGGGCCCTTAAGAATTATCCTACATCTAATCAGCCTGTGTTCTAGAAATGGAACAACAAAACCTGGATGACAACACACCTATTTACAACATGGTTTACTGAATATTTTAAGTCCACTATTGAAAACTTCTGTTCAGAAAAAAAGATTCCTTTTGAAATATTACTGTTCACTGACAGTGTACAGAGCTCTGACGGAGATGTACAATGAGATTAATGTTGTCTTCATGCCTGCTAACACAACATCCATTCTGCAGCCCATGGGTCAAGGAGCAATTATGACTTGCAAGTCTTATTATTTAAGAAATACATTCTGTAAAACTTTAGCCGCCACATAATAGTGATTCCTCTGCCATATCCAGGCAAAGGTAAATTGAAAATGTTCTGGAAAGGATTCACTATTCTAGATTCCATCAAGAACATCCATAATTCATGGGAAGAGGTCAAAATATCAACATTGACAGGAGTTTGGAAAAGGTTGATTCCAACCCTCCTGGATGGCTTTGAAGGGCTCAAAATTTCAGTGGAGGAAGTAAATGCAGATGTGATGGAAACAGCAACAGAAACAGAATTAGACATGGAGCCTGAAGATGTGATTGAATTGCTGCAATCTCATGATAAAACTTTAATGAATGAGGAGTTACTTCTTATGAAAGGGCATGACATCTTCATTTTAATACCAAAAATTAATTTTAAAGCAAAAAGCATTATTAGAAATTAAGATAGTTTTTAAAGATAAATGATAAAATGTTTTTATCATACAAGAATAATAATCATAAAATGAAAATGATAAAATGTTTTAAGTCTCAGAGAAGAAATAACAATTTTATCTACTTCTTATGGACGAGCAAAGAAAGTGGTGTCAGTAGATGGGCTTTGCTGTGCATTGGGTGAGTGGACCCAAGTTTGGTTAGGTATCAGGGCAGGTTTGAGGAGATTTACTCCAATTTTGAAAGAAGTTCTACTGTGAGTATAAGGCTATCAAACTTATAGCCTTATAAGGCTATCAAACTCCTTCTTTGAAGATAGTATGCTTCAAAGAAACTTTGTGAAAGGAAGAATAAATCAATGAATGCAGTAAACTTCACTGCTGTCTTTTTTTTTTTTTTTTTTGGCTGCATTGGGTCTTTGTTGCTGCACGTGGGCTTTCTCTGGTTGCGGCGAGCGGGGGCTACTCTTCCTTGTGGTGTGCGGGCTTCTCATTGCAGTGGCTTCTCTTGTTGCGGAGCAAGGGCTCTAGGTGCATGGGCTCAGTAGTTGTGCCGCGTGGGCTCCATAGTTGTGGCTCACGGGCTCTAGAGCTCAGGCTCAGTAGTTGTGGCACATGGGCTTAGTTGCTCCGTGTCACGTGGGATCTTCCTGGACCAGGGCTTGAACCCACGTCCCCTGCATTGGCAGGTGGATTCTTAACCACTGCACCACCACCAGGGTAGCCCTTCGCTGTTGTCTTATATTGAGATATTGGCACGGCCACCCCAACATTCAGCAAACACCACCCTGACCTGCCATCAACATTGAGGCAAGACCCTCCTGCAGCAAAAAGATTATGACTTGCTAAAGGCTCAGATGGTAGCTAGCATTTCTTCGCAATAAAGTATTTTTAATTAAGGTACATACATTGTTTTTTAGACACAGTGCTATTGTAGACTTCATAGACTACAGTATAATGTAAACATAACTTTTTATGCACTGGGAAATCAAAAAAAGCATGTGACTCGCTTATTGCATTATTTGCTTTCTTTCAGTGGTCCAGAACCAAACCCACAATGTCTCCAAGGTATGCCTGTATTATTCAGCACTAAAAAGGAAATCAGCTATCAAGCCATGAGACACGGAGGAAACTTAAATGCCTACTACTAAGTGACAAAGCCAATCTGAAAAGATTATATATTATGTAATTTCAACTATGTGACACTCTGGAAAAGGCAGAACTATGGAGACAGTAAAAAGATCAGTGGTTGTCATGGGTTGGAGGAGCAGGGGAATGAACAGACAAAGCACAGAGGATTTTTATGGCAGTAAAAATACTCTATAAAATGATACCATAATGGTAGATACATATCATTATATATTTGTAAAAAGCCATAGAATGTAGAACACCAAGATGGAACCTTAAGGTGAATGATGGACCATGGATGATTATGATGTGTCCATGTAGGTTCATCAATTGTAACAAATGTAAACTTCAGGGATATGTTGATACTGGGGGAGGCAGTGCATGAGGGGCCAGGGGAAATCTTTGCACCTTTCCCTCAATTTTGCTGTGAACCTTAAACTGATCTTTAAAAACGTCTTAATTCTTAAATATATATACATACACATATATATGTAAAAAATATATATGGTATGGATTTAGGAAGTACATTTTCTTTTCTCTAGTAGGTAAGTCCATGTGGAGCTGACATCTGTTTGAAGCAGTAGGCCTGACCTTATCCTCAATCCAGTCTGAAATGTTCTCCTTTTATTAACTATTCTCCATCAAAAGTTCACACCACCCAGAAGCCTTACAAAAACAGGTTAAGATTTCAGCATGTATGTCTTCTTGTATATCTTTCATGTAACTGAAAAGGTACATTGAGGTGGCAGGTTAGGTGAAAGAAAGAAGAATTATCAGGAAGGAGTAAATATGAGAGTTAAGAGTTAAATAAAACAATGTAAATTCCCAGCTTAGGGAAAATTGGGTGGTTGTCTGAATCCTACTATAAGCTACTAGTCTACTTTGTATTTCAAATATTCTTATAATGAATATTTATTAACCATCCTTTATAATGTAAAACACTATTTTAGGCAATAAACACACACAGACATACACATACACTCATATATATGTATATATCCCACCCCACAGAAAACTATATCTATTTACCTATAGGATAAATTAGAGGTATTATAAAGCACCCCTTTAAATATATCACCAAAAGAGAGAGGCAAAAAATATTTCATTGCTTGGAAATGTTGCCCACCATTTGGGATTCTTGTGTTCTGAGATCATATAACAATCTCAAGGATGCAAGTTCATCTCAAATTATTATTAGATGAAGACATCGTGTTTCCAAGGTGCTGCCACAGGCATCTGGATTTTATTGAGGTCGAAGCTGTGCCATGCTGACAACTGAGACACGGCTGTAAGAAGCTCAGCTCAAAACAGGAACACAGGGCTTCCCTGGTGGCGCAGTGGTTGAGAGTCCGCCTCCCGATGCAGGGGACACGGGTTCGTGCCCTGGTCTGGGAAGATCCCACATGCCGCGGAGCGGCTAGGCCCGGGAGCCATGGCCGCTGAGCCTGCGCGTCCGGAGCCTGTGCTCCGCAACGGGAGAGGCCACAACAGTGAAAGGCCCGCGTACCACAAAAATAAATAAATAAATAAATAAAAATCTAACATTTATTAAAAAAAAAAAAAAAACAGGAACTCATAGATTAAATGGTGAACAGAAATCATCATTGCCTATAAGGAAGGTCACAGGCACTGCATCCTAAGAGAAAGCTGAGTTTTATAAAATTAAAGACTTAAAGTAGAATCAAAAGCTGTCAGCAAGAAGCACCATAGGAAATTGGGCAACTAAAACTATTAAAAGTATCTGCTTGACAATTCATTTTCTAAGCAAGGTATCTTGTTGTTGCTATCAACTCAAAAGTCCACATTTAAAATACAAAACATGAGAATAACAAATCACTCATTTTTATGGTAACAACAGAGTAAATTGGTACTAACACAACACTAGGGAGTCAGATTATGAAGTCATTAGCTTTTTGAAAAAATAAGCTACTTTTATTATAAAAATAAAACTTGAACAGAGTACAAATGTGAAATGGGATAAGATAGGACTAGTGAAAAGGGAAAGTCTCACTTGTTGCAAGGGTTGAGATCCATCTTTATTTTTCCACATGAACCATTGTTCTCCCAATACTCGTTATTGAGTGAACCACCTTCTCTCGACTGAATTGAAATGTCACCTTCATATACACAAATATTCATAGGGGCCTGTTCCTGGACACCACTACACTGTTCTACTACCCCTGCTAGCACCAAATGTCCTTGTAGCTTTAAAACATAATGCAATATTTGATAAAAAACCATTCTCTTCCTGTATTACTCTTCTTTTTCAGAATGTTCCTGCTATTTTTACAAATAAATTTCCAATTGAAATTTACTTTTTCTCAGTTTCAAAAAAACCTATCTGGAAATGCTATTGACATCATATTGATACTATAGACTTTATTACTTTAGGGACAATATATACCTTGATAATATTAAATATTCTGCCTCATGATTGAGGTACAAATTATAAATTGAATAAACTCCTGAGAATGAAACAGAGGCTATGTGTAAGGGGGGGAGGTTATTAAAATGTTCCCTATACATATTATAGGTCATTTTAAAATAATGTAGAATTCCTTGCAGCCATCCTGAAAATCGGGGTGTAGGTATATGTGTGCATTTCAATAAACAAACGTTGACTATAATAATAATATTCCAATGAAAAAATATTTTGGCTTCTTCAGATAAAAATATATGACCATTAAGAGCGTTTCTTTCTTTCTTTTTTTTTTTTTTTACGTGGGCCTCTCACTGTTGTGGCCTCTCCCATTGCTGAGCACAGGCTTCGGACGCGCAGGCTCAGCGGCCATGGCTCACGGGACCAGCCGCTCCGCGGCATGTGGGATCTTCTCCGACCGGGGCACGAACCCGTGTCCCCTGCATCGGCAGGCGGACTCTCAAGCACTGCGCCACCAGGGAAGCCCCAAGAGCGTTTCTTTAGCAGGGTCTTAAACATCCCCAAATTCTATAACCAGAAACCAACATTTTCATAACCAGAATATCCCAAAGGTTAGTGAATTACTTGATCTCACACACAAAACAATCCTAACATGAAATTAGACAGTAGCATTATAGAAGACAACAGTACATCACATTAAAATATGTTAGGTAGAGCCAAAGAGTCATATTCTATCTGTGTATCATGCTTTACGATGCAAAGTTTGAAATGCAGGGTGCGTGAAGAGAAAAAGCCACACTCTGTAACAAGTTAGTTGCAAGAACCAGTAACAGATATAGTAGTAGATATCAATGCCTGATCACCAAAGATGTTCTCTGTCCAGAGTTCTCTGACTTCCACCATAACATTCAGGTAAAAATCCAGACAGCAAAATGATAGAATCGCTCTGGATTTGAAATCAGAAAATCCAGTTTCATGTTCTAGTTATTCAGCAAGTATGTAACAGTCTCTGTGAACCTCGTCAGTAAATGATGATGGTGCCTCCAAAGTCCTTGTGAACAACGCTTGAGATTACATGTTGAACTTGCTCTATGAAACATACAGCATCATGCTAACTATGAAATCATCTCGATTTATTACTAGTTAGGCAGAGCATGGTTCTGGTCAAAGTTATGTAGATCATTTCTCAAAAGTCTCATTGTTCCCAGTAGAGGCCATCTGACTTCAGAAGCTGGGAAGCTAGCTTGTTAATAGGCAGCCTGCAGTATATCAACAAGCCTCAAGGTGGCCCTCTTCTACTCAGACCTGCAGTGGGAACAGCAACACAAGGGGGGCCTGGGGTCTATCCTTACATTTTGGTCTTGCTGCCCTTTATCTGTGTTTTTGTAGCACAAGAATCTTAATTCAGAAATCTCTGCATTGAGTCTGTTTTTCCCCAAAGACATCGTTTCTTCTTTCTTTAAACATTCAGCCACCATCGTGTGGTTTATTAACCCAACTATAAGAAATGTCGAAAAGGAGTAGAACAATTTGAGGAGTTTACTTTAATCACAAGTTTTGAAAGCCTCCTTAGCCAGGTCATCACATCAATCCCGTCACCTTTGTCATTTGGGTCATTTAAAAACGATGAATTCTCTATCCAGAAATGGCCTCTAAAACACATTCCTCGACTTAACTGTCTCGTGGTGCCTTGCTAGCCTGCGTGTTAACAATCAACGTAAACGATCCCAATGATGTGGGATCTGAGATTCTATTAATGACAAGTGCAATTTCTTTATCAAGAAAGGTTAAAATAGCTCCTTTGCCTTCTTCTAATCAGAATCAAGTATGTAGGACAAGCTGAGGGAAATCATCGTTGTGCAGGAGGCTGATGAAATATATTTCTTCCCACCTCAAATTGTTTGCTTTTCAGTTCATTAAGAAGCTCTCAGGAACACTGCGTATACACTTGATGTACTTTACTGGAAGCAGGGAATTAACACGTAACCTGTCTTCAAGGTTGAGTAGAACAAGTTTATAGGGCGCTCTCTCCACACTTCTGCTCACATCGAAATGCCCAACTTGCATTTCAGTTTGTCAATCCTGGGCACGTTGCTGAGAACATTTAACTGTTTGAGAAGATGAATTTAAGTCCTATAGTCTCAGCAAGGATACAAGACGCCCAAGGAAAGAGACACCTAAATCTACTGTGTGACAAAGCACATAACATGATATTTTAATTAAAAAAACAGGTTATGGGAGAGAGGGGAGTTAAATGATCACTGCCTTTGAAACAGAGTTAATGAAAAGAGGTAGTATTACCACTAAAAATGGCCAAAATTGAGGGGTCAGTATAACTCTTTAGTTTTCTGTATACCGATTTTCTCATCTATAAGCTAGAAGGAAAAGAGTCAATCCTCACATGGTTTCACTTAGAAAATTGGTTGTTATCAACTTGAAAAATAAGCACCATCCCAACTCCTACTGTAAAAAGTTTCCTAATCATTTGAGATAACATAACATGATGTATCCATCTTTCCATAAACGGAATTAGAGGTTGGTGATAAATATTTTTTTACTTACCCTTGTGAATTTTAAGTTAAAAGTTTTTGTTGGCTTTGTTTTGCTTTTAACATTGAAATAGACCTGGTTAAACTTATTTCAGCAAGCTCCCGTTTATAGCACATGATAGCAGTTTGCTTGTTTCAGAAAAATAGAAGCTATTATTGAATAATACAAAAACAATGGTTGATTAGATTGAAGTAATCAAGAATTTAAGGAACCCATATCAAACCAACAGTACTATAAAATCAGTCATAGCGTTTAATGAATCAGCTCTTGAATAGAATTAATGTACTTAGAAGCAAACAGTTCTAGCCACAAATAGAATAATCTCACATTCTCACTTGAGATGAAAACAAAAACAATATATGAAAATTATCAAATCAGAAAAAGTTACAGCTACCATGGACAGATCACACTGGAGGATCAAGCATCGGCCAATGACAACCAAAGAGAGAAGGAATGCCCAGAACAACTATACCATGAAAACTCAACAGTTTAAGAAGCACAGCATTTGATGTAATATGATATAACCTTATATTTTTCAGTAAACTCCAATAATTATAATGTCATAATTGTTCAACAGCCACCACCATTTATTGACTGGTTCTTATATGCAGGATGCCATGATAAATGCTGGAAAAACAATGACAAATGACAAATGATCTGTGTCCATAATATTTTCCATCTTATATGATGACAAACAAGTAGTCAATTACAATACAGCATCACAGGCAATGTGACAGAGGTCATCAGCGTCTGTGGTAGCCTGAAGGAAGGGAGAAGAGGAGGATTGTCTGTTTAAATCTTTTCTATTTAAAAGATGATTAAGGGGCTTCCCTGGTGGCGCAGTGGTTGAGAGCCCGCCTGCCGATGCAGGGGACGCAGGTTCGTCCCCCGGTCCAGGAGGATCCCACGTGCCGCGGAGCGGCTGGGCCCGTGAGCCATGGCCGCTGAGCCTGCGCATGCGGAGCCTGTGCTCCGCAACGGGAGAGGCCACAGCAGTGAGAGGCCCGCGTACCGCAAAAATAAATATATAAATAAATAAAAGATGATTAAGCTTCAACCAAGACCAGTAGTAGAAGAAGGTATTCAGGCACTGTTCACACTTCGTGTGACAGAAAAAGTGAGTGAAATCTGGGTCTGTATGACAAGAACCCAGGGCAGAGAAAGTTGGTGAAAGGAACAGATGGAGGGGTCCACAAGGACCGGGCATAAGAGCGTCATCTGTCACAAGATGGACTTGGGACTTTATCCTGAAGGCTGAAGAAAGTCACTGAAGGAAGTTCAAAAATTTTTTTACATTTAGTAAGATGTCTCTGGAAGTCTTATGAAAAATGGAATTGAGAAATTTAAGACAGAATAAGACTCAGGATGCAAAGTCCTCAGGAAAGCATTAAACAATAATTTCAGAGAGGAATATAATATTCAAAACTGTTACAGTAATAGTTAAAACTTCCACACTTAAAGTGTAACTTCTCAACCATCCAGAACGCTTGGCTACTAAGAATTCATCCCCAAGTGCTCTGGTTAGTTCCAATGTCATGAAATAATAATTATTGGAATCATAGAATTCATTAATTTTTATCCTTTTCATAAATAAAATAACTCATCTTGTAATAATTGATATTTCTCACTCTATAATGATATTTTTCTGAAAATATAAGGTGGCCATTAAACAGACATCTCTTTTGAGAAGAAAACATTCAGTAAATGGTGTTAACCTTGAAATAGACAAAATAACCATTTTTGTTCCATTAAAATGCCAAATATAAGCCTTTACATTATTCCTCCTTTCTGATTTTATTTTTTTCAATATTTAATTGGGGTAGGCTGAAGAAAGCATGGATGAATATGTGTTTCCTACTTAATGAAATTTCAGTAATATATAGTGAAATTAATAAAACTCAAGTTTTTAAAATATTTTTATTTTGGAATAGCTTTAAATTTAAGGAAAAACTGAAAATATTGTATAGTT
Organism: Grampus griseus; assembly: GCF_964374135.1. Lineage (NCBI taxonomy): Eukaryota > Metazoa > Chordata > Mammalia > Artiodactyla > Delphinidae > Grampus > Grampus griseus. The sequence continues at coordinate 8,270,348 of NC_139017.1, forward strand.
AAGAGAGTCCTCATATACCCTTCACCCAGCCTCCCCTCCTAAGTGTTTCAAATGAAAAGAAATCACGTGGGCATCTTCCACGGCTCCCTGGCAGCTCTGTTTAAGATGCCAGTGTTTTCACAGCTGCAGAAATTAAAGTGCCCAGAGGAAAGTCAGGTCAGCAAAGGAGCAAAAGGAGAACAGACATCTCTAATGAGGGAGATGACTTTGTTTTTAGAGAAATTTTCAATGTAGCACCAATTGTTAAGATATTATTCCAATTTAGATGGATTAGCTAATTCTACCTAAGTGTGATTGGAAATTCATATTCCACACTTCTTTAATATATATTTTAGTCCCTTTGTTTTTATGCAATAAAGTGAAAATTCATGAGTTGACTCCAGTTTACCATTACAAATCTCTAGCAGCATTCTCAGATGCCTACAGAGATAAAACCTGAAGCCCTGTGCATTATATAAACCAGAAAGGGCAAATGATGACACTCCTGTACCCAGAAATAATCACCAACTAGCATTACTGAGAGTTTTATTATATGTTCTTAGAAGACTAGGGATTTTCATGTCCATTTGGTTCATATTCTGAATGGCTAATAAACTGAATAATTATAAAAAATTAATATAACTGCTTTGGATTTGCTCTAATCAGTAAAAACAAAACAAAAACACTTAAGCATTATGAAAGTTCCTGTCACAGTTCTGATTTGTATTTTTCTGTATTAATTAAAAGTTGGTTTTAATCCAAGTATCAAAGAGAAACACTTTAGAAAATTAATAAGGTCATTTAAGGAATGCCATGGTAAAACTTTCTTGAGATATTATTTTTGAGTTTTTTCTTTTTCAAATAGAAATAAATATGATGGCACAACTTTTCAAATTTTAAGAGTATACATTATGGAAACATTTTTCAATATATCTGTATCTTTCACCCCAAGTTTTCTTTTTTTTAAATAGGTCTAAATGACAAATTTTATGTTAGAAAATTGTATTCTAGGCAACCAGCAAAATTCAAACTTGGGAAAACAGGAAAAATGACCTAGATTCATGAACAACAACTGAAAAAACAAAAGGAGATTTAGGGGGAAGGCGAGCAGGGGGTCAGGGAGAGAGAACATGTATATTAAAATAGCCTGAAGAGAGAAAACTTATCACAATGTATGGACTTTATTTGAATTCCAGTCCTAACAAATGAAGTGTAAAAAAATGTACCAGACAAACAAGTAAATGTGAACACTGACTGGATATTAAATAATAATCTGGTCAGACAGAGAAAGACAAATATCATATGATATCACTTATATGTGAAATCTAAAAAACAAAAGAAATGATACAAATGAACTTATTTACGAACAGAAACAAACTCACAGACTTAGAAAACAAACTTATGGTTACCAAAGGGGAAAGGTGAGAGGGAGGGATAAATTGGGAGCTTGGCATTGACATATATACACTACTATAATTAAAAGAGATAACCAACAAGGACCTACTGTATAGCACAGGGAACTCTGCTCAGTATTCTGTAATAACCTAAATGGGAAAATAATTTGAAAAAGAATAGATACATGTATATGTATAACTGAATCACTTTGCTGTACACCTGAAACTAACAGAACATTGATAATCAACTATGCTCCAATATAAAATAGAAAAACTTTTTAATGATAATAAGGAATTATTATTTAATGAATTAATGGTACTGTGGATATCTTGTCTCTAACACTTCAAGCTAAATACTAAAATGTTTACAAATGAAATGATATGATTTCTGGGATTTGCATAAAAATAATCTGGGAACAGCAGAGGGTAAAGACAGGCATTGATAAAAACAATACTGAATAAATGAATAGAATAGGCTTGAAGGTACTCATGGAAATAAGACATTTATTATACTATCTCCTCTACTTTCATAAAGGTTTGCAATTTTCTATAATAAAAATATTCCAAAAAGGTATTCTAGTACCAGTTCTGTGACTAACTAGATATAAAACAATTAGAAAATCAATTAACCTCTTTGTCTCCTCATTGGTAAAACAACAGACAGAATCCAGTTTAATCACATTCCTTCAACAAGTATTTATTATAATATTCATTCCAACTCCAAATAATGTGATTTTCAATTTCTCAAAGTTCACCCCAATTACTATTTAAAAACAGACCCATTATCCACTGACACTACAATGTCATTTTAAGAAACGCTAAATACTTATTCATTGATTTGTTTATTCAACTAATATTGAGTGCCAATACTGGAAACAGTTATAAAGATGAAAATGAAGACACCCATTGCTGACCTCACTGATGGCGTATAAAATTAACATAATTGATCCAGTGAGATGAAAGTCATAAAGTAATAAGTATGCAAGTAAAACTGGACTTGTTTTCTACAGTATAGAAACAACAAGATTTTAGACACCCTAGGCCAAGAAGATGCCTCATTCATGATAAGTGCGATATTCTCATTCATGTTGGCCAACGAAGAAAGGACTCCCTTTCACGAAGCCAGAAAAATACCCCTCATCCTTAGAGCAAGATTCAGGGAGGAGTTTAGGGACAGAAAGATTCCACAGTTGGGCTTCTGCTCCTTCATCCTTCCCTTTTTCCCTTTAGGAAAAGGGAAACCTATCACCAAGGGAACACATCACTAAGGAAAATGACACGAACACACTATGGGGGAAATGCAGCTGAGGGCAGCAGGCATACAGTCCTGGCTTCTTGCTGGCATCAAGAGCATTGTCAGTTAGTGCCTCTTAGAAACAGGCCTGCAGTGCTGAGGTGCACCCCGCCTGCAGAGAGCAGGTTTGAGGTGCATCTCCGTGGCTTGAACAGGTCACTCACTCTGCCTGCTCACACAGGGCCACAAGCAAACAGGGCTCTGGTTTTTTATAATGCTCACTGAACTAAGATACACACAGTACTACTTTCTAAATCAATGAATGAATATAAAACAGTATACATACTGCTCTCCCTTTCTCCCCCTCTTCTTCCTCCTCTCTCACTCCCTCCCTCTTCCTCTCCTCTCCCCTGACCTGATACAAACCAAATATGAGAACTTTAAAAGGTTTGGTTACATAGCTTATCTCAAATCACTGCCTGTACACAGTGATAGTCTGATTTCTTAGATCTTCTTGAAATGCAAAACATCTTGTTCGGAAACCAAGAGACGTTACCTCAACTTCCATAAAGCCGGTTTTCTTTTTCTTTTTTTTTTTTTTGCCATACGCGGGCCTCTCACTGTTGTGGCCTCTCCCGCTGCGGAGCACAGGCTCCAGACGCGCAGGCTCAGCGGCCACGGCTCACGGGCCCAGCCGCTCTGCGGCATGTGGGATCTTCCCGGACCGGGGCACGAACCCGTGTCCCCTGCATCGGCAGGCGGACTCTCAACCACTGCGCCACCAGGGAAGCCCTCTTTTTCTATTTTAAGAAATGTTCAGTGTCATGCCTTGTGGGTGGAGACAGACAGATACAAGTAGATGCCTTAGTGAAAGCCATGTGCGACAACCTCAGATTTCAAGAACCTTGAGAGGGATTAAAATGCAGACATTGCAGATTCGAATTTACAGGCGCACCCATAGTTAAACCTTCTAGTGACTGTACTCATCTACAAAGTTTGAAGCCTCTTCTTTTTTTCTCCTGGTTCACAGAAGGCTCCTGAATTTATGGATGTTTTACATTGTATCACTCTCCACACTCTAACATAGGTTGAAAACTGTGGTGCTTTCCTTAAAGCTTCCTTTGCCATAGTTACAATTTCTAGTTCATTGCTGAATATAAAACAGAGAAATCCAAAGGCACAGGGTATATTGTGCCTGTTTGTTTTTTTTTATTTTAAACGTTTTGGTTGCTTGGCACTAATCTGACTCTATTCAGATCAGTTTTTCTTGACCCCCAGACTCCATCAAATTTTCCTATTCTTATTTTTTTTTATTAGTCTCTGCCTTTGTATCCATCCCCATCAGTACCTCTTTCTTGGGCTCCTGATTATTTAACATCTTGCTATTTCATTAGTAACACATATATAATACCTTCTAAGCGGAACTATTTATTCATGTGAGGAGCTGGACTCGGAGAATGGAATGGGGTCACTGGGCAGAGCAGAAGCCAGGAGTGGTTTATTGAATCTACAACCCTCCCCGATGGGTTCCTCAGTGGGCCTCCCTCCTTAACGTGCATCAGAATCACCTGGAGGGCTTGTTGGATCCTGGGAGGCCAGGCAGTCCCGGATTCAGTAAGTCTGGGATGGGGTCTGAGAATGTGCATTTCTTACAAGTTCCCAGCCGAGGCCATGCTGCTGGGCAGGACCAGCCTCTGAGAACAGCTCTAGATAGATCTGTATGAGTATTGGGACTCTCTCCGTTGTTCCCGTCCAACGTACTCAGTACTTATTTCTATTTCTTCCTATATCTGCAACAATTCAAAAATTATCATCAAAAAATGGTTACATCCCACCAAAAAAGAATAAATAATTATAATAATGCTCTATGAGCTTTTATTTAATTCCAAATAGTCTATGTTTATAGTTATTGACACAGCGTAGAGTGCTAAATGCAAAAAAATGCTTTATCAACATTATTGTGTTTACAACGTTCCTGTTAAATGGGTTCCATTGGGCAGGGTAGCAAGGTGGAGCTCAGAGAGATTAAGATCAGCTAGTAAACGGAAGTAGGATTTAACCCTAGCGTTTGCATAGGTGGCTTCCTCTGTAGCTCCTTTTTACTCAGAGTATGATCTTCAGACCAGCTGCCTTGGCCTCACCCGGGAGCTTATTAGAAACAGATTCCGGTCTCATCTCAGACCCACTGAATTAAAACCTGCATTTGAGCAAAATCCCCTGTGAATCACGTATTTCCCATGTAAAGCATATTACAATTTGAAACGCACTATCCCACACTAACCTGCCTCCATAAAAAACAAGTAACCTCAGCAAATTTCCTTCCCCCCTCCCCTGCCAATCTGAGTGCCAGTTTTCACTTTTCAGCACAATTCTGAGGCTTTCTCAGGCTGAGGTGTGAATTTTTTTAGGGAGCGTATATGCATGGTTTAATTCCTTCCAAGCCCAAGAAAATGTGAAGGCTATATTCTATTTGTCATGTTAAGATCTTATGTACATCTAGCTATTTGGAGATTAGAGATGGATACTAATGTCTTCAGACAATTTTTTTTTGCGGTACGCGGGCCTCTCACTGCTGTGGCCTCTCCCGTTGCAGAGCACAGGCTCCGGACACGCAGGCTCAGCGGCCACGGCTCACGGCCCCAGCCGCTCTGCGGCATGTGTGATCTTCCCGGACTGGGTCACGAACCCGTGTCCCCTGCATCGGCAGGCGGACGTTCAACCACTGCGCCACCAGGGAAGCCCTTCAGACAGTTTTAATTGCAAAAAAAATGGGAGACAAAGGTTATATTTTTAACAGAAGGTTAAATGATTCTGGTTTTTTTTGTTTGTTTCTTTACTTTTGTATTGGAGGTATTTCATCCTTCGAAGCCCTTCTCAAGGGGTCTCACATAAAGTCTCACATAAAATGAAATCTGTATACTTGTATTAAATTAAACAATAGATACAATCTGCAACTGTAGTTTATTTTGGAGCACTTTACAAATTAAGTATGATTGGATTAATCCTTATTCTCAAATAAAAGCCTTCACCCAAGATCAGCCCAGTGAACTTGTTATTTTAACAAATGTTATTTTTCAAGCTAAAATAAAGACCTGGGCTAAGCAAAACTCTATCACTAGTATGCCAGAAGACTTCCAGGCATGGAGGTCTACAAAGTAAATGAAATTTTCTGTTACTATCTCAGACTCATAACCCTCTCCCCTCCACCCTTCATCTAAAATTGCCACAAATATTCTGTAACTGGGTCAGGGCACACTTGCTTGGAGGAAGAAAGACATATTAAGGAGCATTCATTTATGTCTCAGACATAAGGAGCAAGTGAAACAAATGTAATATCCTGTCCTAAGATTCGTGCATAATTTTCTGCTGTGTCCCAGCTTTCATCCCCAATTGGCAACATGTGACTCTCTTCCCTGACACTTACCAGGAAGGTATTGACTAAATCAATGGAACTTATTTTTATTCAGTATTTGTTTCATTCCATTTGTATTATTTGTTTTGTCTATAAAACTGGTCCTCCTCTGAGTTCAGACTAGCATGGTTTCTGTGGATTAGGGTCGGAAATCTGTTCCACGGCTCTAATATCTTTGCTCTTCTCAAGATGACAGCTTGATCTTCCTTAAGTGCCAAACTAATGCGAAGAACTTGCCGCACGTGCCTTAGGCACATGAGGTCACGGATGGTGGGCGCCTGGAACTGAGTGGGTAAGCGCTCAACGACCTATTCAGCACTCTGAACTTCCCCAAGGTCAACAGACAAAGGGAAGCACAGTAACTGGCAGGTCTTGCTTCATCACTCACGGCCCTTCTGCTGCATCATTAGCTCCCTACTGGCACATTCAGCAGCTTTTTTGTCAAATGTCCCCAAACTGCAGTCTCTTGACACTCACGTACACCCTAGGCATTCAATGAGCCAGAGTCAGTAGAAGGAAGAATGCAGAAAAATCAGATCAGAATATAAGGCTTTGGGTAAAGTAGAAAACTTACTTGACAAGCCAAAGAAATAGGTCTCAAAGCAATATGGTTAATAAATTACAGATATAGCTATAGAATTGGGTATAGACAGACATAGATTAAATATGCTAGATTCATTTAAATTTAATAATAGAGCTTGCCTATAATCATTTTCATGAGATTTAAAAAAATAATAATACTGGTCTTTGTGTCAAGAATAAAATCTCATGCATTTCTCTATCAGAACTGCTAAGAGAAAGGAATCAAAGATAATAAATAGACTATAGATAGTCTATAAATATTCCCACATAGAGAACAAAGGAGAAGACAAGGCAGCTAAGTGCATAAGCAAAGTCATGCTGGGGCAACTCACCCAGATTTCCACCTCTGTGACTAAGAGATGATTTGAGATGGAACACAATGGTTATCCACCATGATGTCACCCTCCAAAAGTTAGAAATATGCCCTGAATGCAACTGGCTTCCTCTTAACAACTTCTTATGAATATTCTTGATTTTACTTTAAAAACATTAACCAATTTCCATTTTCACTCTGTATCTGTGTTAACTACCTGATATAGAAACCTCACATGGATTCGATTTACCTGTTCACTTCTAGACTTCAACCATATCCCTCTGTTCATCATACTTTTTAATACTTTTATGTCCAAACTCAAGTTCTCATCCTCTTGGTATGTCCTTACACCAAAACTGCATGCACCATTCCAGGGGGCACCACAAGATGATATCTTGAGTTAAAAACTCCAAACTGTTAAAATCAGAGTATCATCTGCAAGCAATGAGTGGTGGGATGTCAGGACAATCTGTGAATTTAATCTAAATGTTAATAGTCAAAAGGTTCTGAAAACAATGCCCAAACATCAATTAAATCATGGGTGGTCCAAGGAAAGACTTCTATGGTTAGACCACTGGAAACAGATTTTAGAATCAATGAAGAGTACCCACAGGAGAAGAAAGGGGTTTGTTAACTAAAAGTAGATGTGGAGGAAGCGTTCCATTAAACTACAGAGAAGAAGAGAAAATCCTACTCCTTTTTGATATTTCAGGAGTCCTATTCTACAGGCAACTTCCTCACCCTGAACATCACCTACATAACTGGGTCTATATTTATTCTCAGAAATTTTAAATTAAGGAAGGAATGGTTCAGTTCACCCTTATATTAATGCTCATGATTCATCAGATGCTGCACTATACGTGTAAGAGGTTAGTAATCATATTAACCCAGACTAAAGCATTAGCTACATGTATTTCAATCTTCCATGAACATAAATTTTGTAAGTCTGAAAAGCATTGTTAAAGGAAACAATTAGTCCCATTATTTCATCCACCTAATTCTCACCTTTCACTGTGTGTGTGTGTGTGCGTGTGTATGTGTGTGTGTGCGTGTGTGTGTGTGTGTGTGTGTGTGTGTGTGTGTGTGTGTGTATCTATGTGCTTGTATTACAGGAAGAAGCACTAATGGACAAAAAGTGAAGTACTTAAAGGCATGATTCCCTGTAGTGAAATCTAAGTGACAAACTATATTCCATTTTAGCTCTGAAGCCACTCTTCATCTATAAAATGTGGAGAATGATGACCCACAGATCTTTATGAGTAACAAAAGAAATTGCACTTCCCATGCAGTTCCTAAACTGCAGTGACCTCACGGAGGTGTTCATGAATATCATACATTTACCAACGTGGCACCACCTTGCTCCTCAAGGCACAACCGACCAGGGTGGATCCTATCAAAATGTCACCTTGGGAACAGCTGGAGTTTAGATACTCAAAGGCTGAATGAGACGGTTACATTTCATACGTGATGGAAACAGGATAAAATAGAGCTTAAAAATGCTGCTCTGGACCAGCTGTGTGACCTTAGACAAAGTATCAAGAAACACTTCTAAGCTTCTCCATCCATCAAAATGAAGTGATAGCATCTTCCCCACACATTTATCGAAGGCATTTAAAATGATAAACTGCCAGGTCATGGAAGCAACCTAAATGCCCATCAACAGACGAATGGATAAATATGTGGTACATATACACAATGGAATATTACTCAGCCATAAAAAGGAACGAAAGTGGGTCATTTGTAGAGATGTGGATGGACCTATATACTGTCATACAGAGTAAAGTAAGTCAGAAAGAGAAAAACAAATATCGTAGATTAATGCATATATGTGGCATCTAGAAAAATGGTACAGATGAACCACTGTGCAGGGCAGAAATAGAGACACAGACGTAGAGAACAAATGTATGGACACCAACAGGGGAAAGTGGGGGGCCAGGGGAAGGGGGTTGGGATGAATTGGGAGACTGGGATTGACATATATACACTAATATGTATAAAATAGATAATAAAAAACCTGCTGTATAAAAAAACGCATGCTAAAAAAAATGATAAACTATGAAAGGAACATGGCACACAGAAAGCACTCAGTAAACACTCATCATTATTAATCAATAATCCATATATACATAGATCCACAGGTATCACTTAATAGGCTTCTCCATTAAACATAATATTTGATCCGCATGGATAGATAGCTTAATAGAAACGCTGCATGCTGTCAAACTCTAAATGTAGTCAGGCTTGCTTCAAGTTGCAAGCATTAAATTATATTTGACATCTCATTTAAAAATATCAGAGTAACTCAATGTAAGCCAAAACCCTACACTCACTTTAGAAAGATGTGGTTTTGAAAGAAAATAAAGTCTTCCCCATTATTATTTGGAAAACAGTACATTTAAAATGGCTTTTTGACAAATTTTTCTTGCATAATCCAACATTTCTGCAAATGCATTTCCTTTTGAATTATTTACTGATATCTAAAATGTAATGAATACAATTCTGCATTGTGACAGAATTTTTACTTACATTGAAGAATGAATTTTAGAATAGTGATTAAAATGATAGGAATTGGAGTTAGATAAAACTTGGTTCAAATCCCTACTCGGCTATTCTGTGATTCTGGAAGATTGTATTTTCCAAAGATGGCTGCAACAATATCTCCCATCTGTGATTCTGGAAGATTCAGGGAGACTGTACTTTCCAAGACGACTGCAACAGTATCTCCCAACCTCCATGCTTTTCATGCAATGTACCTTGACATTCTTCCACTTAATGGTAAGGATCCCTTCCCCTTGAAGCTGGGCATACCTTTATGACTGCCTCCACCAACAGAGTACTGTGGAAGTGACACCTGCAGTTTTCGTGATTTGACCATAAAAATGGCACACACCTCTGCTTTGTTTTCTTGGAGTGCTTGTTCTTGGAACCCAGCCCCCATGCTCTGAGGAAGCCTGAACTAGTGCATGTAAAGAGAGCACCCGGAAAGGCCATGGTAAATGTTCCAGTCAACAGACCAGCTGAGAGTTCAGCCCAGTCAACAGCAACATTAGTGACTGCACACGTGAATGAAGGCGTCTCCAAAAGTTTACAGCCGAGATCCATCATCCCCAGAATTCACGTCTTCCCAGCTGAGGCCCCAGACATCACGGCCCTGTGGTGCACTGTCCAAATTCCTGACCCATGGAGTCTGTATGACTACTACAATGGTTATGGTGTACCACTAAGCTCTGGGGTGATTTATGCAGCAATATTAAATGAAACAGTAACCTTGGTCTAGTTCTGTGTTCTGTCTAACCTTCACTTGCCTGAGACCCTAACACGAGGAAAGAGAACCTCTAACACAGGGCTGATGAAGAATATATAACAAAGGTGAAAATATTAAAGTAGAAGTATTCACAGCCTCCCTCCCCAGGCTGCTCAGCAGAATTCTTTGTGTTGATCTGCTCCAAGGAATCTGTGGTCCTGAATAAAATAATGCATAAAAATGGAGTATTGGAAAAAGATGAGAGAGAGAATAAAAACACCAAATAACTCCTGGAGAATAAGAATATCCAGGTATCTAAAGAGAAATTTTAGGAAGTTTTGTTAAGAAGCATATTTTAGGATACAATTTTAGGAAGATTTGTAGGTATCTTATTGCTATGTACCTTGAAGACACTTCTCAGTATCTTCAAGAGAGCTTTGGGATAAGTAAACATTATTTTTCAGTGCTCTGTATAAATGTCTGTGTTTCTATTGTATATGACACTGGGCTGAATGGCCTTAAAGCAAAGGCCAGAGGTCCCAGATTTAGTTGGATTTCACCAAGCTAATCACAGTGCTGTTATATAGTAAATAAGAATCTGATGGACAGCATCTCAAATAATAAGAAGCCGATGATGGAACAGTATTTAATTATTAATCTTAGGGTCTGATACGTAAATCCTACCAGCATTTTCTTAGCCACATAATTTTACTTCATAGCACCTTGCTAGAAAAAAACAAAATTTTAGTTGTTTCATCCTACTTTATTTTTTGCATCAGAAAAAAAATGTGTTTTACTTCTATGGAAACAAAATTTTTCCAAATTATAGGTTCTTTTTTTGTGTGTGTGTGGTACACAGGCCTCTCACTGTTGTAGCCTCTCTCGTTGCGGAGCACAGGCTCAGCGGCCACGGCTCACGGGCCCAGCCGCTCCGCGGCATGTGGGATCTTCCCGGACCGGGGCACGAACCCGTGTCCCCTGCATCAGCAGGCGGACTCTCACCCACTGCGCCACCAGGGAAGCCCTTATAGGTTCTTTTGACAAATATTTACTGAGTGCTTTTTCACTAATACACACTATGTAACAAGCACAGTACAAAGCAATACATGTATTCTTTCCTCAAAATGCCTATATCCTAGTTGGAAATAAAAGGAATAAGCATATGAGCAAGTAAACAATCAATATGTAAGTGTCAGATTAAAATTTAAGCCATGAATAGAAGACTCTTCATAAGAGATGTCAAGAGAACAGCACAACCCAAAAGTGTAATGCACTCAAAGAAGTACTGGCTTTGGTGGTGCAGTGGTTAAGAATCCGCCTGCCAATGCAGGGGACATGCATTCTAGCCCTGGTCCGGGAATATCTCACATGCTGCAGAGCAACTAAGCCCGTGCGCCACAACTACTGAAGCCCGCGCTCTAGAGCCCATGCTCTGCAAAAAGAGAAGCCACCACAGTGAGAAGCCCGCACACCGCAATGATGAGTAGCCCCCGCTCGCAGCAACTAGAGAAAGCCCGCACGCAGCAACAAAGACACAACGCAGCCAAAAAAATAAAAAAATAAATTTTTAAAAAGAAGTACTTGGCTTCATTCTAGAAGGATTTGGAAAATTTTCTTGTAGGTCAAAATGCCAAGTGAGGCCTTAAAGGAGAAATAAGATTAGTTATGCAGGAAGAAAGAAAAAAGTCATTCTGATCCAAGGGGTAAAGCACAAAGGCTATTTTTGTGTTGTTTAGTTGGCCAGTTGGTTGGTGGCTTGTTTGCTTTGGTTTCCTTTCAGTAAACAGACTGAAGCAGAAAAAATATGTATGAGAGAACTCAGTAACAAAAGTTTAAAAAGGCAGATAAGAATGAGTCTGTGGTGAGTTCCTTCTATCGTCATCAAGGAATCGCTAACGACTTCAGAAGGAAAAAGAAAGATAAAATCTTCTGCAATGCTTGCTCTGAAGGCAGCACGTAGGATGCATTAGAGGAAAATCTAGAAGCAGGGCAGCTGATTATTAATTACTGCCAAGTATGTGGTAATACAGACCAGAATCATCCAAAAATTATAAATACACTAAAGGCTGGGAGAATATTTTGATATCACTAAAAACAATTCCTTGATTTAGAAATGACGCTTCAAACAAGTCCCATGAGGACATGAGCTTATTCATGGCAGAACAAAACTAAAATTGAAATCCTTAGATGTTAATTCCACTCCTTCTTTGATACTATGAAATACCTCCTAAAACTACATTATTAATTAAATATCCTGGCAATTGATTACCTAACCCTAGTTTTCATCTGAATAATTGAGTCTCCTCAGAAGCCTGGGCTCATTACACTTCCATAGAAAAGAGTAGATTTGAGCATCTCTTTGAAGTCTCGTGTTCCAGGATTTCTCCATAACATCACATCACTGCCATGAGATTACATCGGAATAACATAAGCAGTACGTTTATATGAACCTTGTCACCGGGAAGCTTACATAAATCATGACTGGAAGTTTTTGTCATAATAAATCCAGTATTAAGACAGTGGGTAAATTTACTGACCATTCTTAACAGTTAAGGACAGATCCCAGGCAGGCACCCAAAGAATGTCTACACAAGGCCATGTATCAACATTTTTTACATGTCTTACTTACTTTCAGAAATTCATTCCTGCTTTGTTTCTGCAATGTGTTTAGAAGACTAGACAAAGTGAGAGCAGGACAACAGAAATGGAGGCTCAACCTGCCCTGTGATTGACACTGCAGAAACTGGATCCCAGCCAGCACCGGCAGAGTTATACTCCCATGGCCCAGAAAAGCCACAGTTCCATGATAAGCATTTAGAGTGCGTTATAGAAAGATCTTTCTGATAAAGTCTGGAGAAGTGAATGGGTTTAGATTAATTGAATCTAATGGGTTTAGAAATGAATTGTTTAGAAGAACAATTTCATATTTTTAGGGTTGAATTTAGCTAAATGTTATTGCTTTAAATCTTTCTCTATATGTATCGCCTGTTAAATCCTTAATGCTAATCTTTAGCCCATTTATAAAGAGTTGTGGGTTTTTTATGCTAAAAAATACGATTATCTCCTTACAGCAAACATGAGGTTGTTCAATGATCACAGCTGAAGTTAAAGCATCACTACCAGTTGGTTGAAATATACTTAATTGTATGCTAATTATTTTGAATAGTAAGGACTTTTTGGAAATAAGTATTTTAATTTAAAGAAAACTCCTAAATTAGCATCATCAATGTCACAACTGCCTACATTACAAAAAAAAGGTAAATTTTAAATCAAAATTTGAGTCATAAACACCATCTCATTCAGCACCATTTCACGTTCCTCCTGGTCTCATCCCTAAATGAAGCTATTTTGAAATGCAAACCATTTGCAACCATTGCATTTATTCACGCACACACACACAAAATGTTGTGTATATCTTAGCTAATAATACTTTCCATACATGTAGCACTTTATAAATTAGAAAATGAATTCACATTAACTGTCTGCAAAATCCTCCATGCAGAAACTACTTAAAAACATTATCCAAACTGCTTTTTTTCCTCTAAGTCCACTAAGTGCTGAGTATATCTTTGACTACATTTCCTTATGCTGTTTTCTAGTAAGTTATTTCACATTTTTACCATTTCACCAAATAACAGCAATCCTCAAATCAAGTCCATTGAAACATATGCCCAGATAGGAACATGTAAGTATACAGGAAGAGTCAGAGGAAAGGTCTTTCTGAGGCTGCTTTAAACACCTAGAATAAAGGGGAAATTATTTCAGCAGTAAAAGAATCCGCAGGGACAGCCAAGCGCCAACTCTGATTAGAAGCCTTGAAAGCACTAACTGCAGCATCTCAAGATAAAATACGATTTTCAATAACTCACCCTGCATCGCAGCGCTTGTAAGTGGTGAGAGGTGATTGGAGGAGGAAAAAGGATTTGACCTTTTCTTAGTGAAGTAAAAGAAGTTCATCCATTGAACTGGAAGCTTTTAGTGGAGTAACTGGAAGACAAAGCTACATGCCTGAAAGGAAGAGAAAGTGCCGAGCTTCACAGTTTTATCAGAGCAGGTGCTTCAATGAGTTTACATTTCACTGAAACTCAAATTCCTACAGAACCACTGAACAGTCCCTTTAAGATTCAAAATTTCTCACAAATTCCTCTTTATTAAATTCAATGCATACAGAACACTGCAAAACGCGTTAAGCCCTTCAGGAAACATTACTGCATTGTACAACATATCAAAGCATATTAAAAATTATCTCTATAAGAGGGAAACATAAAACCAGAGCTTGTAAGATGTTAAAATAACTGTCTGTCTCGTATTTAGCTATACACAAAATATACTCACTTCCTCTTTCCATGCAGCACTGCTACTTTTTTCTCCCATTTCATTGGAAGTTTTTGGTGTTAGAAAATCTCAGGTTTACCTCCCATTGGATTATTTTCTTTGACTTGGCCATGAAAAACCCAGTTTTTTAAAAATGAATTTTAAATTAATGATGGTGCTGAAAAAGTAACATACTGCAGATATTAAATGGGGTTTGTTTTAGGTTTGTTAATAAACCATTAGTTTCTTTTGTAAAAAAATGTAGTTTTAACATCTACTTAGGTTATCTCTCCTTTATCATTTTAACCAGTAACTCCACGAAGCAAAGTAACTAGGAAGGAGTAATGCCTAGTCAATGTATATTCTGTATCTTAGAATTAATTTTCAATAATTTCAAAGGAAGAAAATGGGACCAGTCTACACCTAAGGAATCTGATGTGAGTCACCACTGATTCATTTCCTTTTACCCAGCATCTTGCACCAAAAAGGCAGTAAATAAATATCAGTTTCACGAATGAATAATAAAAATTAAGAGGCCGATAAGTGACTGAATCACAATATTGTTTATCCGCTGGAAATGATACATTAACCAGAAAACCACTAAGAACCTACATAAGACAAATGTTATTCTGACAAAAGCACTATAAAACAGTGTAAGTAAAGTGAGCAACTAGGAACTAAGTAAATAAAGCAATGACTGGTATAGTAGTCAGAACAGTAGCTTCCCAAAGATGTTCATGTCCTAATCCCAGAAATATATGAATATATTACCTGCATAGATAAAATGACTTATGAAGCTAATTTACTAAGCTAAAGATCTTGAGATGCTAAGATTAGCCTGAATTATCCAGGTGGATACAATGTAATCATCAGGATCCCTACAAGAGCTGGGTATGAGTGTCAGAATCAGGGAAGAAAATACGACAATCAAAGCAGGGTTATGAGTGATAAAACTGCTAGCATTGAAGATGGAGAAAGGGGCCCACAAGCCAAGGAATGCAGGCAGCCTTAAGACACTGAGGAAAGCAAGGAAATAAATTCTCTACTATAGCCTCCAAAAGGAATGCAATCCTGCCAACACCCTGATTTTAGCCCAGTGAACTCCATTTCAGACTTCTACCTTCCAGAACTACAAGATAAATCTGTGGTAGTTTCTTAGAGCAGCAATGGGAAACTAGTACCTGGGGCTAAATATTACTTCTTAATTTCTAAATTCACTTTCAATTAAAAGAAGTCATTTTTACTTAAAAAATGAGTGTGAGCAAAAAACACAGTGAAGTATGTGACAGTTTCCACTCTGTCCATCTTAAAGGATACTACATAAGCCAATCCGATGTATAATGCAGATTAACTATGCATGGCGGAGGCGTGGCTCCTATTAACGGAGAATCTATACATCTACGACTTTTAAGTCAAAGTTAATTAAGCTGAAAATGCCATCTCACCATCTGGATGTTTCCTATCTTGCTGTTCAAAATGTGGTTAACCGAGAACACTTCAGATTTTCAATTTAGAAATGACTACTTTCTTTTCTCCTTTGTCAGATCCTCATCAGCAAGGGAATTCATAATTAAAAATAACTCTAAGCTTTGAGAGAGAGAAAGCCAACAGTCCCACGTTCCATATAAATACGCAAACTCTATTTATGATTCTTTTACATGAACCTGCTTTCTCCATTGCACGAGGATGATAAGTACCCTACTGCACTAATAACCTTTCAGTATTATTAGCTATGTTTGCCTTTCAGGTCTAAAGTAAGTACCTGGTTGCTGGTTAAGAAAAATCTCTGGGGAGGAATGGCTTCTAAATGGTGTTTGTTTCTATAAACACAAAATGTCATTAATCCAGTTTTATCCCAGAGAGGATAGTTGTTTACATGCATTATGGTGATTTTAGTGTATCTTATTAAGGAATAATGGCAAACAAAAGCAACTGCATTAACACAGTCTTGTGATAAAATGTAACGTTTTTGCTATTCTAGTCAATTACTCCCATTTTATGACAGAATGAAGCCAGATGTGCTTGGTTAGGTTTGAGCTGTGATGTCTGTAAAGGGGACCGCCTTCCACTGGTTTTCAGCATTGATGCTCCAGGCTGCTGTGCATGACTGTTCCAGAAGCAAGGCCAAACTTTAGCTGAAAAGAACTGGTCTTACCTCAAGAGGTTTCCCAAAAACTATGTTGCAGAAAGAGCTTCCCAGCAAAAAACTGTATATTGAAATAATTGCTGTCTTGAGGAATGGACTAGGTATGTAGCTGGCCACATGCCTTGCTGTAGGACCAGATACAGGCACAATTAGCTGCACTTGGGCAGTCCTATACTTGTGGATTTGGAGGCACGTGTGTAAAAACAGTAGGTGCTTTGAAAAGCTAGCTCTCAACAATTTGTGTCTCACTTCAAACACAGCTACATCTATTTTAAGCACTTAAATTTCCTTAATAAATTAAGCAGGTATGCCGAGTAGTTGCTTTCTCTGCCCTGACACCTGCTGCTTTCCATAATCTTCTGCATTCTCTATAAACGAGTGACAAGATCCACCCTGCTTGCTCAGGATCTTTTGGTGAACAAAGTGGGAAAGATATTTGTCTGGAAACAGCTACTCCCATCATTATAAATGTCAGCTTTCTTTTCTCTAAGACATAACTCTATGAAATCAGATTCTTATTTTTCATAAAGATTGATCTTTTTTTTTTTTTTGCTTTACCCTAATAGCAACAAGAGCATGCCATTGATTTAATGGGAGACTCTTATTATCTTAATTACATTCACAGAAATTAAGTGCCAGTGAATCGTGATGTACTGGAACCAAGGTAGGATTCACTTCGGCATCTGGCTAAATTCGAGGGTTGCAGTTTGTATCTTACTTGCGGCCCAAGTGAAAGCCAGTGGGTCTCTTCAGAATCACAAGTCCCCAGGTCTGTGTACGAGTGAAGCAAATCCCCGTTGCCTTTTGTAAGTGTGCGGTAAAGATGGGGGGGACAGAAAGCTCAAAAACAGATTAGGAAGAATGGCCTAACAGAACTGAACTCAAACGGTTTTAGCACATCCTTGATGTATGACAAGCAGGCGCTATTATGTGTGAGCACATCACTATTCACTTACAAGTGCCTATAGAAGAATATTCAAGAGAAACTGTCAACTACCAGTGCAAAGAAAGTCAGGGCTAGGTGAGGAACAAATTTGGTTTCATGCCACTAGAATCTTCAGAGCGGAGGGAATGTCACAGGATCTAAGTTCTGTTAGGACATGAACATGAGGCCTGTGTTTGTCTTGTTGACCAGAACACTCCCAGCCACTGAGTACAAGTCCTGCCCTGTGGTAAATATTTGTTGAATGAGGAATGTATGATTAATTCAAATTAATGTCCAGTAAATTCCAACTGTCAACACTTTAGGATTCTCAGAAAACCAGCTTTGAGCAAAGCTAAGATTATTAGATCTACAACATTAAAGAATAATATTACCATGATGGACTTACAGTAGTGTCCAGAAGGGGACAGTCAGAGGACCATATTTATAGTACTTAGAGTGTCATGGTCTGGGATACGTGATATTAAGGTGAGTCTTACAAAGAAGGAAACTGGCTAGGGTTGGGCAGAATGAATGACATAGTAGTTTTGGATTGGTAGGTGCAGTGTGGCAACCTTCTTGAAAAAAAGTCTAGATAAGGAAACTGTTGATCTTAATTAGTCAGGATCTCCAGAGAAACAATATATGTGGAAAGAGATTTATTATAAGGAATTACCTCATAGGATTATGGAAGCTGACAAGTCCCAGGGTCTGCAGGGTAAGTGCCAGCAGGTTAGAGACCCAAGAAAGCTGATGGTCTAGTTCCAGCCTGAGTCCAAAGGCCTGAGAATCAGAAGAACCAGCGGTGTAGTTCCAGTCTGAAGGCCAGCAAGCTGGAGACTCAGGATGAGCCAATGTTTCAGTTAAATCCAAAGGCAGGAAAAAAGCCAAGGTCCCAGTTTGAAGGCCATCAGGCAGGAACAATTCTCTCTCACTCAGGGGAAAATCAACCTTTTGTTCAAGTCTTCAACTGATTTGATGAGGCCCACCCACCTTATGGAGGGCAATCTGCTTTACTCAGTTTACCAATTGAAATGTTCATCTCACCCCAAAACACCCTCACAGAAACACCAGAATAATGGACCAAATGTTGGGGCACCTCAGGGCCCAGTCAAGGTGACATGTAACATGAACTATCACACTCAATAAGTATGCTATTTCAGTTGGTTCACATTGTTATTTTCCAAGAACCAGCAGCTAAATTACATTTGCTTATTTTTAGCACAAAGTATGTCCAGTCCCTATATTGTTTAATTATGCTGGTTTCAGTTTCCAAACTTTTATCTTAGTTACTCTTAGAATCTCATGTTTAAAAACAAAGGTCCTAAAATCAGTGCAGTCATTTGTCCTATGCATGAGATTTTATGGTTGTCTTATGGCTAGCAAATTTCATACTGTGGCTGTAAACATGAAAAGTACATTAAAAGGTTGGGATTATCCAGATAGTCTACAGTATTCTCAGAGTGCATGCAGATAACTGAGGAAATATTTTGGAGTATAAGACATCTAGATAACAGTCTCAGTCTATGCCTTACAGCGAAAGTACCGTCTTACTTCCCTGCCATATCAGCCTTCATAATGCAAAACAGTGACATTTCAGAGCTCCCCAGTTACCGTGATTAGAATAGAACTCCTAATCAAGTGATTCAGGTCCCAGAGGAGAACTTTCAGCTGGCGAGCGTGATTATCAAATCCCTATTGCCATAGATCAAGGTCTAACAAAGTACAGCCCCAGAATCCAAAACCTGTCCCCATAAGAGTTTATGGGAAAGCACCACTCCCATTCATTTACACTTTGTCTCTGGTTGACTCAGCACTACGACAACAGCAAACGTAAACCACTATGACAGAAACTCTACATCCTGTAAAGCCTAAAACATTTACCATCTGGCCTTCTACGGAAAAGCTTTGTTAGCCTCTGATCTGTATGGATACATAGACACAGAAGTTTTACAGATTGTCTTTCTATGGAGAACTAAATATTAACTCTGTAAAAGATTTTTCTCAGCTGATTATAACATCACAAAGCTGCTTTTCTTCTAAAATATCATTCTATTCCTTTTTCATATATTATATGAGGTTTGCTGTGAAGATTCTAAGCTCACTTAGCCTTCTCTTCTTGGTTTCCTCAATAAGAAAATCATCTGGACCCTGTAAGTGTGAAGTAATAATTACAAAGAGTTTAGGATATGTCAAATAAAGAATATATGACAGCTGTAATATATCTAAAAATGTCTTACAATATGTATGATACACCCACCATTTTGTTTTCATACACTGCTGTTTAGACCTACTATACTTCACATTCAGTGAATTATTACAGATACATATTTGCCCCTAAATGCCCACTTATTCTCAGTGACAAAGCCCCAAGGACAATCATTGAATAAGTATTTATCTGTGACGAATATTCATTTAATCCATGTCTTTGCAAGGAGCTTCACAATTGACAGGACAATAAATAAGCTTTTCATGCCCATTTTCATTCTGGGTTCATTTGCTTTCTCCACACCCTTGACTTCACACGAGGTAAAGTCTGCATGTTTGTGGCCTGACTTGGGAAGGGGTAGTTTCATTTGTGCCCCACATTAACTCCCTTAAACTCAAAATACAACTGTGAGAACAGTGATTAATTAGTTCTCAGATTTGCCATCTACTTCATTCAAGTCCTACAAGGTGAGAAATGACAAATTTGGACTAAGAGAGAAAGAATGTTAATGAGGTTGTGATTCCACCCTTTGAAACAGAAAGAAAGGAGTGGTGAGCCTTGCACAGCAGTCACCGGTGTGCTGGTGAACGTTTAACCAGGGCCTCGAAGCTTGGAGGGGGAAACCTGATTTGCAGTGTTTGCCTATTTTTGACGTGTAGATCGTCCCAAGGACGATTTCAAGCTATCCACCTGATGTCACCGAACAAAGAGTTGGGAAAAGACGCACAGTAGAACGCTATTTTATAGTTTCTCCTCCATAAGATACAATGTTACAGGTAAATGAACTTAAGAGCAACGAGAATAATAAAATGTAGGAAAATAATTAGGAGGTGATAGATTTTTAACATTGCTTACTTTTGCTTTTAATATAATTTAGTTCTAAATTTATTGTTTAGAACAACAAGGTCCTACCGTGTAGCACACGGAACTATATTCAATATCCTCTGATAAACCATAATGGAAAAGAAAATGAAAAAGAATATATATATGTATATATGTATGTACATATATATACACATATATATATATAAACTGAGTCATTTTTCTGTACAGCAGGAATTAACACAACATTGTAAATCAACTATACTTCAATAAAATTTTTTAAAGCGTATAATTAATTTTTAATAATAGCTCTGCTTAACCACCAGATCACAAAATTCCTGAAAACTTCACAATCATCTCCCACCAGCTGGTACAAGCCAACTTGCGTGAGCTTGAACAAGCCAGCTCTGGCACATCACTGCTGTGAGTCTATATTCTGCATAAGATACAACTGCACTGCTTTTATTTTTTATGAGAGAGAAACTTCTTCATTATTTTTCTTTTTTAATACAAACAGAAAGGCACAAAAATTATAATCATCCTCATCAGTTCACTCAGTCCCATGTAATTAATTTTTTTTTCATCTTGATCTTTTGTTAGCACTTTTAAGAATTCATCAGTTTTCCATTAGAGTTCTGAAAATGCTTATTCATTCAGTTAAGCAGTATAGTCAGTTACTTGTCAGTCTTTTCCATGAATTCCTTGAAGATGAAACCCTTTTATAGGAATATTTTTGCAAAAGCATCAGAGTACACCCAGAACTGTCTGTAAATGACAAAAGACTAAAAAATGACCACGGTTAGGGCTTCCCTGGTGGCGCAGTGGTTGAGGGTCCGCCTGCCGATGCAGGGGACATGGGTTTGTGCCCCGGTCGGGGAAGATCCCACATGCCGCGGAGCGGCTGGGCCCGTGAGCCATGGCCGCTGAGCCTGTGCGTCCGGAGCCTGTGCTCCGCAATGGGAGAGGCCACAACAGTGAGAGGCCCATGTACCGCAAAAAAAAAAAAAAAAAAAATGACCACGGTTAAAGATTTGATGAAAGTTCATAATAATGCAATTGACAAGGAAATTTAGTTATTTCTAATGCAATTGACAAGGAAATTTAGTTATTTCTGAGATATACATTTTAAAGTAATAACTAGAAATATGACTTATAACATTATACCAGAATATATAAGATTTTTAGAAATTTCATGTAATGTCTGAAACATTTATATTAACGTATTTCCATACAAATAATCCAAAGAAAGTTTAGTATTAGTTGTTATTTTTTTGTTTGTTTTATACTGCAGGTTCTTATTAGTCATCAATTTTATACACATCAGTGTATACATATCAATCCCAATCGCCCAATTCAGCACATCACCATCACCACCACCACCACCACCATCACCACCCCACCACAGTTTTCCTCCCTGGGTGTCCATACGTTTGTTTTCTACATCTGTGTCTCAACTTCTGCCCTGCAAACCGGTTCATCTGTACCATTTTTCTAGGTTCCACATACATGCGTTAATATACTATATTTGTTTTTCTCTGACTTACTTCACTCTGTATGACAGTCTCTAAGTCCATCCACGTCTCAACAAATGACTCAATTTCATTCTTTTTTATGGCTGAGTAATATTCCATTGTATATATGTACCACATCTTCTTTATCCATTCGCCTGTCGATGGGCATTTAGGCTGCTTCCATGACCTGACTATTGTAAATAGTGCTGCAATGAACATTGGGGTGCGTGTGTCTTTTTGAAATATGGTTTTCTGTGGGTATATGCCCAGTAGTGGGATTTCTGTGTCATATGGTAATCCTATTCTTAGTGTTTTAAGGAACCTCCATACTGTTCTCTATAGTGGCTGTATCAATTTACATTCCTACCAACAGTGCAAGAGGGTTCCCTTTTCTCCACACCCTCTCCAGCATTTACTGATTGTAGATTTTCTGATGATGCCCATTCTAACGGGTGTGAGGTGATACCTCATTATAGTTTTGATTTGCATTTCTCTAATAATTAGTGATGTTGAGCAGTTTTTCCTGTGCTTCTTGGCCGTCTGTATGTCTTCTTTGGAGAAATGTCTATTTAGGCCTGCTGCCCATTTTTGGATTTGGCTGTTTGTTTTTTTAATATTGAGCTGCATGAGATGTTTATATATTTTGGAGATTAATCCTTTGTCCGTTGATTCATTTGCAAATATTTTCTCCCATCCTGAGGGTTGTCTTTTCATCTTGTTCATGGTTTCCTTTGCTGTGGAAAAGCTCTGAAGTTTCATTAGGTCCCTTTTGTTTATTTTTGGTTTTGTTTGCATTACTCTAGGAGGTGGATCAAAAAAGAACTTGCTGTGATTTATCACAAAGAGTATTCTTCCTATGTTTTCCTCTAAGAGTTTTATAGTGTACGGTCTTACATTTAGGTCTTTAATCCATTTTGAGTTTATTTTTGTGTATGGTGTTAGGGAGTCTTCTAATTTCATTCTTTTACATGTGGCTGTCCAGTCTTCCCAGCACCACTTATTGAAGAGACTGTCTTTTCTCGTTGTATATCTTTGCCTCCTTCGTCATAGATAAGTTGACCATAGGTGCATGTGTTCATCTCTGGGCTTGCTATCTTGTTCCATTGATCTATGTTTCTGTTTTTGTGCCAGTACCATGTTGTCTTGATTACTGTAGCTTTGTAGTATAGTCTGAAGTCAGGGAGTCTGATTCCTCCAGCTCCTTTTTTTTTTTCCCTCAAGACTGCTTTGGCTATTTGGGGTCTTTTGTGTCTCCATACAAATTTTAAGATGATTTGTTCTAGTTCCGTAAAAAATGCCATTGGAAAAAAAAAATGCCATTGGTAATTTGATAGGTATTGCATTGAATCTGTAGATTGCTTTGGGTAGTATAGTCATTTTCACAATATTGATTCTTCCAGTCTAAGAACACGGTATATCTCTCAATTGGTTGGTATCATCTTTAATTTCTTTCATCAGTGTCTTCTGGTTTTCTGCATACAGTTCTTTTGTCTCCCTAGGTAGGTTTATTCCTAGGTATTTTATTCTTTTTGTTGCAATGGTAAATGGGAGTGTTTCCTTAATTTCTCTTTCAGATTTTTCATCATTAGTGTATAGGAATGCAAGAGATTTCTGTGCATCAATTTTGTATCCTGCTACTTTACCAAATTCATTGATTAGCTCTAGTAGTTTTCTGGTAGTATCTTTAGGATTCTTTATGTATTCATGTCATCTGCAAACAGTGAGAGATTTACTTCTTTTCTAATTTGGATTCCTTTTATTTCTTTTTCTTCTCTGATTGCTGTGGCTAAAACTTCGAAAACTATGTTCAGTAACAGTGGTGAGAGTGGGCAACCTTGTCTTTTTCCTGATCTTAGTAAAAATGGTTTCAGTTTTTCACCATTGAGGATGATGTTGGCTGTGGGCTTGTCATATATGGCCTTTATTATGTTGAGGAAAGTTCCCTCTATGCCTACTTTCTGCAGGGTTTTTATCATAAATCGGTGCTGAATTTTGTCGTAAGCTTTCTCTGCATCTATTGAGATGATCATATGGTTTTTTCTCCTTCAGTTTGTTAATATGGTGTATCACATTGATTGATTTGCCTATATTGAAGAATCCTTGCATCCCTGGGACAAATCCCACTTGATCATGGTGTATGATCCTTTTAATGTGTTGTTGGATTCTGTTGTTAGTATTTTGTTGAGGGTTTTTGCACCTATTATTCATGAGTGATATTGATCTGCAATTTTCTTTTTTTGTAGTATCTTTGTGTGGTTTTGGTATCAGGGTGATGGTGGCCTCATAGAATAAGTTTGGGAGTCTTCCTTCCTCTGCAATTTTTTGGAAGAGTTTGAGAAGGATGGGTGTTAGCTCTTCTCTAAATGTTTGATAGAATTCACCTGTGAAGTCATCTGGTCCTGGACTTTTGTTTGTTGGAAGATTTTTTTTTTTTTTGCGGTATGCGGCCCTCTCACTGTTGTGGCCTCTCCTGTTGCAGAGCACAGGCTCCGGACGCGCAGGCTCAGTGGCCATGGCTCACGGGCCCAGCCGCTCCTCGGCATGTGGGATCTTCCCGGACTGGGACACGAACCCGTGTCCCCTGCATTGGCAGGCAGACTCTCAACCACTGCGCCACCAGGGAAGCCCTGTTGGAAGATTTTTAATCACAGTTTCAATTTCATTCCTTGTGATTGGTCTGTTCATATTTTCTGTTTCTTCCTGGCTCAGCCTTGGAAGGTTATACCTTTCTCAGAATTTGTCCATTTCTTCCAGGTTGTCCATTTTATTAGCATAGAGTTGCTTGTATGAGTCTCTTAGGATGCTTTGTATTTCTGCGGTGTCTGTTGTAACTTCTCCTTTTTCATTTCTAATTTTATCGATTTGAGTCCTCTCCCTCTTTTTCTTTATGAGTCTGGATAATGATTTATCAATTTTGTTTATCTTCTCAAAGAACCAGCATTTAGTTTTATTGATCTGTGCTATTGTTTTCTTTGTTTCTATTTCAGTTATTTCTTTTCTGATCTTGATGATTTCTTTCCTTCTGCAACCTTTGGGTTTTGTTTGTTCTTTCTTCTCTAGCTCCTTTAGGTGTAAGGTTAGATTCTTTACTTGAGACTTTTCTTGTTTCTTGAGATAGGCTTGTATAGCTATAAACTTCCCTCTTAGAACTGCTTTTGCTGCATCCCATAGATTTTGGATCATCATGTTTTCATTTTCATTTGTCTCTAGGTATTTTTTTATTTCCCCTTTGATTTCTTCAGTGATCCCTTAGTTATTTAATAATGTATTGTTTAGCCTCCAAGTGTTTGTGTTTTTCCATTTTTTTCCATGTAATTCATTTCTAATCTCATAGTGTTGGGGTCAGAAAAGATGCTTGATATGATTTCAATTTTCTTTAATTTACTGAGGCTTCATTTGTGATCCAAGATGTGATCTATCCTGGAGAATATTCCATGCGCACTTGAGAAGAAAGTGTAACCTGCAGTTTTTGGATGGAATGTCCTATAAATATCAATTAAATCTATCTGGTCTATTGTGTCATTTAACGCTTCTGTGTCCTTATTTATTTTCATTTTGGATGATCTGTCCGTTGGTGTAAGTGAGGTGTTAAAGTCCCCCACTGTTATTGTGCTACTGTTGATTTCCTCTTTCATAGCTGTTAGCAGTTGCCTTATGTATTAGGTGCTCTTATGTTGGGTGCATATATAATTGTTATATCTTCTTCTTGGATTGATCCCTTGATCATTATGTAATGTCCTTCCTTGTCTCTTGTAACATTCTTTATTTTAAAGTCTATTTTATCTGATATGAGTACTGCTACTCCAGCTTTCTTTTGATTTCCATTTGCATGGAATATCTTTTTCCATCCCCTCACTTTCAGTCTGTATGTGCCCCTTGGTCTGATGTGGGTCTCTTGTAGACAGCATATATATGGTTCTTCTTTTTGTATCCATTCAGCAAGCCTATGTCTTTTGGTTGGAGCATTTAATCCATTCACGTTTAAGGTAGTTATCGATATGTATGTTCCTATGACCATTTTCTTAATTGTTTTGGGTTTGTTTTTGTAGGTCATTTTCTTCTCTTGTGTTTCCCACTTAGAGAAGTTCCTTTAGCATTTCTTATACAGCTGGTTTGGTGGTGCTGAATTCTCTTAGTTTTTTCTTGTCTGTAAAGCTTTTGATTTCTCCATCAAATCTGAATGAGATCCTTGCCGGGTAGAGTAACCTTAGTTGTAAGTTCTTCCCTTTCATCACTTTAAGTATATCACGCCACTCCCTTCTGGCTTGTAGCATTTCTGCCGAGAAAGCAGCTGTTAACCTTATGGGACTTCCCTTGTATGTTATTGGTCGTTTTTGCCAATTTGATTACTATGTGTCTCGGCGTGTTTCTCCTTGGGTTTATCCTGTATGGGACTCACTGCGCTTCCTGGACTTGGGTGGCTATTTCCTTTCCTATGTTAGGGAAGTTTTCGACTATAATCTCTTCAAATATTTTCTCTGGTACTTTCTCTCTCTCTTCTCCTTCTGGGACCCCTATAATGTGAATGTTGTTGTGTTTAATGTTGTCCCAAAGGCCTCTTAGGCTGCCTTCATTTCTTTTCATTCTTTTTTCTTTATTCTGTTCTGCAGCAGTGAATTCCACCATTCTGTCTTCCAGGTCACTTATCCGTTCTTCTGCCTCAGTTATTCTGCTATTGCTTCCTTCTAGTGTAGTTTTCATTTCAGTTATTGTATTCTTCATCTCTGTTTATTCTTTAATTCTTCTAGGTCTTTGTTAAACATTTCTTGCATCTTCTCGATCTTTGCCTCCATTCTTTTTCCAAGGTCCTGGATCATCTTCACTATCATTATTCTGAATTCTTTTTCTGGAAGGTTGCCTATCTCCACTTCATTTAGTTGTCTTTCTGGGGTTTTATCTTGTTTCTTCATCTGGTACATAGCCTTCTGCCTTTTCATCTTGCCTCTCTTTCTGTGAATGTAGTTTTTGTTCCACAGGCTGCAGGATTGTAGTTCTTCTTGCTTCTGTTGTCTGCCCTCTGGTGGATGAGGCTATCTAAGAGGCTTGTGTAAGTTTCCTGATGGGAGGGACTGGTGGTGGGTAGAGCTGACTGTTGCTCTGGTGAGCAGAGCTCAGTAAAACTTTAATCCGCTTTACTGTTGATGGATGGGGCTGGGTTCCCCTACCTGTTGGTTGTTTTCCCTGAGGTAACCCAACACTGGAGCCTACCTGGGCTCTTTGGTGGGGCTAATGACAGACTCTGGGAGGGCTCATGCCAAGTAGTACTTCCTAGAACTTCTGCTGCCAGTGTCCTTGTCCCCACGGTGAGTCACAGCCACCCCCTGCGTCTGCAGGAGACCCTCCAACACTAGCAGGTAGGTCTGGTTCAGTCTCCCCTGGGGTCACTGCTCCCTCCCCTGGGTCCCGATGCGCACACTACTTTGTGTGTGCCCTCCAAGAGTGGAGTCTCTGTTTCCCCCAGTCCTGTCAAAGCCCTGCAATCAATTCCCACTAGACTTCAAAGTCTGATTCTCTAGGAATTCCTCCTCCCATTGCCGGACCCCCAGGTTGGGAAGCCTGACGTGGGGCTCAGAACCTTCACTCCAGTGGGTGGACTTCTGTGGTATAAGTGGTCTCCAGTCTGTGAGTCACCCACCCAGCAGTTATGGGATTTGATTTTACTGTGATTGAGCCCCTCCTACCATCTCATTGTGGCTTCTCCTTTGTCTTTGGATGTGGGGTATCTTTTTTGATGAGTTCCAGTGTCTTCCTGTCGATGATTGTCCAGCAGCTAGTTGTGATTCTGGTGTTCTCACATGAGGGAGTGAGAGGACGTCCTTCTACTCCGCCATCTTGGTTCCTCCCCCCACTTCTTCGTTATTAATAAAGTTTAAAACAACTCTCTCACTTCTCACCTACTCCCTGTCACTCATACAGACATACATTCATATATACACAGAGTCTTATTGAATTTCACATCTCTGGAACAAAGATTGTATACCCAATGGCTGTCACTATAGAGGTGACAATCAACTGGCAATTTTTTAATGTTTTTATGGGCTGAATGCAAGACATCATTACTTCCTAGTTTTGGTTGAGGAGTCTTGCATATCAAACTGCAAATCGCCACACAAACTACTTGTGAGTCAAGATAAGATGTCTTATTAACCTTTGCATACTCAGAGCATAACATAAGGCACCAGACACGGCAGGTACTCAGGAAATACTTGTTAAATGAAACACTGATTAATTAATATTGCTCTGAAAAAAAAGGGTCCCATATTTTTCCCTCCCAAATTTTCACAAACTATTCAATCACAGAATGCAGCTAGTTCTTTAGGAAATTTTCAATGGAAATATTTTGTGCTGCATCAGTACAGATTTCAAACAATTACAGACACAAATGAATTTTTAAGGATTTTTAAGGATTCTGCATACTTCAAATGTTCAATTTAAAGACTGAATTTCCTAGATGAATCAACAAAGCCTACTGTTGCCTAAACTGAAAAATTCACAGTTATAAAGCACCCAGAAAAGTACCTAGCAAATAGTAATTTCAATAAACTTTTATTGAAAGCAACACCCTTAATTTGGCTAACAAAGCACTATCATCATGGCCACTCATCACTAAATAAGAGCTCTCAAGTTTAAAAATATATGCCAGAGAAGAGAAAAATACAGATGTAACCTGATCAGGTTATATATTTTATCTAAAAGATAATGCTTGATGGACTTGATCAGGCTATAAGTGAAAGCTTTAGAATTTTGAATCATTTTCTTTTTAAGTATTTTGGAAGTTCTATGAAACAATTTAAATTAGTTCCTAAGTACAAGGTAGGGGTAGGGAAAGGATATTTTTCTTATTCAGTAAACACTGCACATGATGTCTTGTCACCCAGAGATAGGTTTCTCAAAAAAATAGTAGCAGTGTCTTTGGTCTTTCTTAGCCAGCTAATGGGACTTACTGAAGACATTCACGCCATTATGATTCCCAGATTGAACCCTAGACTCTGAGGTCACAAATGCTTGGTGGACCTTCCCAATATCATAGCAATGTTTTATGTTTTGTTTGTTTAGGGAGGGTTTGATTTCTGCCTCTATGTCCCTCAGGAAAACTTTCAGAAACCCAGATTGTTTTTTTGTTCCTGATTTTACCTCTCTTCCTGCTTTGAGCTTTACCCCCGATTTCCACAATATTAGCAGCTACTAATTGTTTTTCTTACCAGTGACCAGCTCCATCTCTGACCTGCCACACCCCCAGTCCAGTTCCCCAAGTAGGTTCTCAAAAGTTAGACTGCTTAAAGCTGTGACTACTTAAGGGCAAGATGTCTGTGTTATTTACAATTCTGCAGTACCTTAGGACACCAGTGTCCAATTGAATTAATTAAAATTAAATTAATTTAATTAGAATTGATTTGATTTAATTAATTCAATTGAATTAATTAATTAATTAAAATTAATTCGACTGGCCAAATGGGAACACATTCCAACATTCAAAGATAACATCTGACTGCTTCCATTTCCCAAATATTATAGTCTCAACCAGAAACAAATCACATCAAATGAACTCCTTCTTTTAAAAATCACATGACTGGCACATTAAAGAATAGATGATGCTATTGATTGTCTGGATTTTAATACGTCATTTGATTAGGTGTCTTTCAGGTCCTTTCCAGTCAGTTGTCCAGGCTTCCTGGAGACACATATCGAAATTTCTATGTCAAATATCAGTAGTATTGATTTAAAGCGATAGTTTTGGTTAGCATTTCAAAGTGTTTTTATATACATTGTCATATTTTATATATATAAAATTAATTATATATCAGCTGATGGACATGAAAATTAAAGATCACTATCATAGCAGCTAATAAAACTCAAATCATTTGACTGAAAATCACTAGTTGTTTCCACCACACCATTCTGCATTATCTATTTCTCTGTCGTTCATAGTCTTTCTCTCAGCATCTTTATTATATAATAATAACAGGAAATGGGTGAAAGAGTCCAAAAGGTACAAACTTCCAGTTATAAAATAAATAAGTAATGTGGATATAATGTACAGCATGGCAACTGTAGTTAATAAGTTTTAAAAAATCAGGAAGTAACTTAAAACTGATGTACTGCCTGACTTGTAAAAAATACTGCTTTGGGGAATTCCCTGGTGGCGCAGTGGTTAAGAATCCACCTGCCAAGGCAAGGGGCACGGGTTCGAGCCCTGGGTGGGGAGGATCCCACATGTCACGGAGCAACTAAGCCCATGTGCCAAACTACTGAGCCTGTGCTCTAGAGCCCACGAGCCACAACTACTGAGCCCACGTGCCACAACTACTGAAGCCCGCGTGCCTGGAGTCTGTGCTCCACAACAAGAGGAGCCGCCGCAGTGAGGGGCCTGCACACCACAGCGAAGAGTAGCCCCTGCTCGCCACAACCAGAGAAAGCCCGCACGCAGCAATGAAGACCCATCGCAGCCAAATATAAATAAATAAAATTTTTTTAAAATACTGCTTTCTTTGTATATTAGAGTGATGGTTTTCAAGGATCTCTTTTTTAAAAAATCTAATTTTAAAAACTGTTCTACTGAAGTATAATATGGATAGAGAAAAGTTTACACATCACTGCGGAATTATCACAAAGTGAATAAATCTATGTTACAACCACCCAGATCAAGAAAGAATGTCCCCGGTAGCCTTCTTCGTGTTAGCTCCCAATTAATACCTCCTACCTCCTCCTTGAAAGGACCTGTGGTGACTTACAACACTTAGTGTAATTGGGACTTTACATAAATGGAAGTATGCATCCTGCATTGTGCTGTCAGGCTTCTTTTGCTCCAAAGTATACGCATGAGATCATCATGTTGTTGCTGTAGCTTTAACTTACTTATCTTCATTGTGTAGAGAATTCCATTGTATGAACCCATCACAATTTATTGATCCATTTTATTTTGGAGGGAATTTAGGTCATGGTCCATTTAGGGTTAACATGAAAAATGAAGTTCTGTTCATTCCTATGCATATCTTTTTTGATGCACGTGTGCATGCATTTTGGGGGGCATACATCAAAGACTAAACGTGCTGGATCATTAAGGTAATCTAATTTTAAGAAAGTTTACTACATGTGACGGCTTTTATTCCTTTTGTTAATTTACATTCCACATGTATTCCTGAATTC
Organism: Grampus griseus; assembly: GCF_964374135.1. Taxonomy (NCBI): domain Eukaryota; kingdom Metazoa; phylum Chordata; class Mammalia; order Artiodactyla; family Delphinidae; genus Grampus; species Grampus griseus. Next base: position 8,301,577 of record NC_139017.1, read on the forward strand.
ATGAATTCTGAATTTTTCAGAACTGCCTCTTTAATTTTTATAACTCAAGTGAACTTTATTTTGACCATATCTATCACTTGGTATAAACTTCCTGAACTTCTGGTTTCTCCATATAAGTTTTAAAGGAAAATTATACTTTACTCTCTAAGCTTTTTTTTTAACTAGACTAATTGGAATCATTCTTAAATCTATCTCTGTAAGAGCTCTTTTAAAGTGTACTGATAGTACAATTGATGATTGGAATAGTAAACTGAAGACTGATGATGGCAGATACAATACCTGTATGTCTTAATCATTATAAATGCCAACCAAAAAGAGTTTCTGAAAGGAACTGCTGCTATTAACATACTCTGCAAGAAATCCTTACTTCAGGATTATGGAAGTTAAATTTCACTTAATCCCAACATTTCATTCACTATCCATGAGAGTAAATCAGGTTTAGTGATCTGGTAACTAAAGCACGTAAATATTATTAGCCTTTTTCTTAGCCTGTGTCCAACGTTTGGGTTCCCACTGTTAAAACGAGTATGCAAGTGTGTACTTAAGGAAATCAAAAACCTGAGCCTTTTTTTTATCATAAGTATTTATAGTCACTCTATCCATTATCAGTAGACCAATGGCTATTTGTAGAGATTCTGTAGCTTGTAAATCACAAGTGACTCTTATTGTATCACCCACTGTCTAGTTGGAGCAATTTTATTTATTTATTTTTTAATTAACACTCTCAAGAATGTAACATGAGAATAAAATAGAAGAAAGCGTCAAATTGATGCAGGTGTCAAAACGTCTGATATCTTCAAAATCATGATAAAAGTCAGCAATGGAAATTCTGAAATAACAAGACAAGGTTTTTCAAGGCCTACTTGAGGGAAGTACTACCACTTAACTGCAGACACTCTGATTAAATTAAATGATTCATTTTTAAGGCACTGTTTAAATCTGAATCCCCCATTCACATGATGAGAAAAGACTTCATTTATTACCAATTACAGTGACCTTGTTCACCAGTGATGGAGAATTGAGTACAATGCAGTTTTAGCAACAGCCTCCATTATAATACAGACAGGATTAGACATGACAGAAAATTGATCATTTTCCAGATAGTTTAGGCCAGTCACAGAGTAATCAAGCAGATTGTTGTACAACTGATGACAGAGAGGTCAGACAGTCCACATAACTAGGTTCTTTTTCATCGGACTAGAGTTCACCCAGGTAATTCAGTCATTATGACAGCCAAAAATTCGTGATTGATGAAGTGATTTTCAGTTCAATTCCAAGACAGTCTACCTCAACCCCATTGCTTACCATTCAGTACATTACTTTTCCATTTGAAGTGAAACTGTCTCACAGTAAGTAATAATTTTTGAGCCCAAATAGCGTTAATAGCTACTCAGTGGAAATGCCAGCTAGAGAGTCATCAATCCAGCTTAATCCTAGGACTGCTTTAATCCACCTCCACATGTGCTTTGGTTTCAAAATAATTAAGCAATAATAGTGGGACAGAAGAACTCTATTGGTGCAACTAATTTTTCCAATTAATTGTGCAATGGTCAGAGGGAGACCTTTTATCTTTATGTTGATTGATAAAAATCAAAATTAAATTGAATTCAAATAATCCAGATCTTCAAACAAGTGTTCAATTGTAGTCTAGGTTCTCTTTCAGTTATAAAAATTTCCTTAAGCTGTACTTTAAAAGATTTTAAATGACTCAGAGGTCAGCAGGATGAGACATAGTGGGAGTTTATTCCTAGCAGAGCAAATTTCAGGAGCATAGGTATAAGAGCATGAAACAGCATACTTCATCCAGGGAACAGCACATAGCTCAGCATGGGACCCATGCAGGAGACATGGCAAGAGTGATAGAAAGGGCTCCAAAACTGAATTAAGAGGTTGAAAATGCATCATTAAACTATGCTGGTGGTGGTTTTAAGCAAGAAAGAGATGTGTTCAGAAATCCTATTTTTAAATCACCCTAGATATCATGCAGAGAATTGATTAAAGTGGGATATGTCTGCAAACAGAAGGACCTATAGGAAAGGCAGTGCCCTAGTCCAGGAAAAAAAAAAACTTAGGGCTTGAACTTAGGCAGTAACTGGGGAGTGGTTAGGAAGGTTCCAACAAGACTTGTGTAAAAAGTTGAATAGGTGAGACTTAATTATCAAGTGACTGTGGGTAGTGTAAAGAGAAGTAGGATTCTAGAATGATGATACCTAAACTTCTGCCTCTGAGGGAGATGCATGCTCAGTCTGAGATATGAAAAGTTTAAGTTACCTGGCTTCGTTCCACAGGGACAGTATCAGGAGGCAGTTGAGAGGTAAGATCTTGGACTGACATATGAACGAGGTAATTATCGGCATACAGGTGGTAGTTGAAGGCATACGGGTGGATGATGTCACCTGGGTAAAGTCTATTAGAAAAGAAAAATTAAACGTTAGGACCTTGGAGAACACAGACAAGACCACAGAACACCAAAATGGGGAAGTCAGAAGTGATATCGGTTTGGTTCAGCAGACAAGCCTTGGAGCAACTAGAGTAGTAGGAGATGGCAGCCAAAAATTTCCGATCACTCAGATAACTACCAGTTCTACGTAGCAGGGACTCCTCCTAAAACTGAGTTCCTCTGCTGAGTTTATGATCAACCTCTCTATCCAACACTTTACTTCCTGTCTTTTCCTGAAGCTGCTCCCCTCCAGACTGAGGAGTATCGAAGAAAAGGAAGGACTGAAATGGTATGCAAGCCCCTGTGTCCCTGTCCTTTGAAGTGAAAGGCTTCTGCTTTAGTCTCCCAGGCCTCCCTTGGGTCTCAAAAGGCTGGCTCAAGAGTTAAAGATTGAGAAATGGGAAGACGTAGAAACAAAGGAGAGCTGTTGGGCCGGGAAACTGGTAACAATCTAGACTATAAATCCACCACACAGCAGCATCACGGAACTCTCAGTTCCCTGAATACAGAAAAAGGCCTGGCACACATTCCTAAGTTGTTTTTACAGGAAGCAGACCCTCCGGATGAAAACCACTGACCACAAGCATAGACCCTAGACTGGCTGAATCCAGAAGGATGATGACGCTCGAAGCTTCACCTTGATGCCAACCAATCCGAGAATTGTGCACGAGCTGATCACGCCCCCTGCAGCCCCCTCCCTCACACTGCCTTTAAAACTGCTTCCCTAAAAGGAACTTTGGGGAGTTCAGTTCTTTTGAGCATGAGCTGCCTGTTCTCCTTGCTTGGTGCCCTGCAATAAACACTGTCCTTTCCTTCACCACAACCTGCTGTCAGTAGATTGGCTTTACTGCACATGGCAAGCGGATCCAAGTCTGGTTCAGTAACATTGCCAAGTAGCCAAGGGAGGGGAGAATTCAGGTTGGCAGGAGTAATCAGCAGTGGCAATACCATCCGGAGGTTGGGTATTACTGAAACATAAAAATGCTCATTAGGTAGGTCATTGTGGAGACCTTTCTGGAGTTCAGCCATGGAGGGCAGACCAGCATCCTGATAATACAACTGGACACGTGTTATGGGTTGAATTGTGTCCCCTAACCCCCAGCACCTCAGAATGTGATCCTACCTGGAAATAAGGGTGTTGGTGTAGTTAGTTAAGATGAGTTCATACTAGATTAGAGTAATCCCTTAATCCAAGTGTTCTTATAAAACACCACAATCCCTGCAATCCCACTCCTGGGCATATACCTGGAGAAAACTGTAATTTGAAAAGATACAAGTACCCCAATGCTCATAGCAGCACTATTTACAATAGCCACGACATGGAAGCAACCTAAATGTCCACCGACAGAGGAATGGATAAAGAAGATGTGGTATATATACACAATGGAAAATTACTCAGCCATAAAAAGTAACAAAATAATGCCATTTGCAGCAACGTGGACAGACCTAGAGATTGTCATACTAAGTGCAGTAAGCCAGACAGAGAAAGACAAATATCATATGATGTCGCTTATATGTGGAATCTTAAAAGAAAAAGATACAAATTAACTTATTTACAAAACAGAAATAGAGCCACAGAAAAGAACAATAACAAAAAAACTTACGGTTACCAAAGAGGAAAGTGGGGGGGGGGGGGATAAATTAGGAGTTTGGGATTAACAGACACACACTACTACATAAAAAATAGATAAGCAACAAGGACCTACTGTATAGCACAGGGAACTATACTCAATATTTTGTAATAACATATAAGGGGAAAAAATCTGTAAAACAAATATATATACATATATATTTATATATATATTTTTATATATATATATATATATATGAATCACTTTGCTGTACACCTGAAACTAACACAACATTGTAAATCAACTATACTTCAATAATAAAAAAAAAAAAAAAGACAGCCTAATGGACACATAGGAGAACACCTAAGGATGACAGAGGCAGAGACTGGAATGGCACAGCTGCAAGGCAGGGAACACCAAGGATTGATGGCCACCACCAGAGGCTAGGAAGAACCAAGAAAGGATTTTTACCGAGTCTTCAGGGCAACACGGCCCTGCTAACACCATGATTTTGGAATTTCAGGCTCCAAAACTGTGAGAGAAGTTATTTCTGTTGTTGCTTTAAGCCAAGCAGTGTGTGGTATGTTTCCTAGCAGCCCTAGGAAACTGCTAATAGCACTCAACTGGGCTCAAAGTCAGCCTAGGCTAGGAGGGCTGTTCCAAACCAGGACATACTTGATCAGCTCTCCCATGACCTCCTAGTCATTGGATGATGTTGTACCTGGTCTCTGATTTCAGCAAAGGGCCTAAGTTCATTCCAGTTAAATTGAAAAATCATTTTTCTTTGTATTTTTAATCACATGATGTCAATAAACAGGTTAACTGAATTTACACTTTAAAAGACACAGTCTTCTGGGCCTGTGCCTTACTTAAACTTTGTACACATACAAGGTTAATTGGATAATTAAAGTCATTTCCCAGAAGATTTAGGTCAGAAAAATAATTAACCTGAATTATCTAGGTGATAAATTTTTTTTTAATAAAAAGGATGTGGGGCAGAGACGGTGATATTTTCTCCTGACCCGTATGTAAAAATGCCTCAATTTTCATGTGACTTTTGATGCATAGACTGAGCTCCATTTGAAAAAAATAAAAATTAAAAAGTTCACATAAGGAATATGCAAGTCTTATTTTTGAATATATCCATTAAGCTCTCAGGTGTCTCACTGTTCCCATATTACTTTTTCATTATCATCATAGACCTCCAAGCAATGAAGAATATTCTCATAACTTTTTTTTTTAGCTAGTATACCATATTTCAAAGTTCCTGGAATAACCTATGTGTTTTATGTTTGCATTCTTTCAGGAGATGAAAATATATATATTTCAAGAAAGAAAAAAAAATCCAGCTCCTGATGCAAAATGTAAGGGGAGAACACTCCAACGAAATCTAACTTGCACAATAAATCTGTCAGATCCTTGACAGGCATGTTTATGTTGACCTCTTTCTGTTTGGAGAGAAAGGAAAGGAACTGGTGTTGATCAAAGGTTACAGCAGAATAAAAAATAAACTAGGACACAAAATAGTGACATGGATTTCCCCCACCAGTCAGGACTCCGTGTTTACTATTTTTATTTCATTATGCTTTCAAAAGCAAACTACAGTGAATTTCCCTTTATATTTCTTTAAGAATGAGAAGAGAAATGCTCCTTTCTTTGCAAGTGGCATGGAAGCTGAGAATGCTAATACTATAACTATTTCAATGCTTGATCATGGTTCTTCCTGTCTTTAATATACAACATGGTTTATTTTGACCAATAAAAACCCTAAAGAATCAGGGCATCCTCTGCTTATTGTAACATACAAACAGGGCTATATCACACCTATCTGTCCACTCCATCAGTCTTTGAGTGTTCATTTGAAGGACTCTTTTATGGGAATATATATATGTGTGTGTGTGTGTGTGTGTGTGTGTAAATATATATCCTTGTAAGTTCATATATATGTACACTCGCAGATGTATTTGCATCCTCTGTTGTGTGTTTAAGGTGTTACATGGACTTAATGATACAAGACATTATATTACTGCCTTTTTAATGAAACACATTCGAGCCCCATACCTCTTCTAATCATCTTAAGGTGATAAAAATGTAGCTATATATAAACAGATCTGGGTTTCACAAAGCACTCCTATAAAAGTATAAAAATAACTGGAACAGTAGCAAGAAAAGAGAGAAGGAAAACAGAAAGAAGAGGAAGGGTAGATCTGATTAAGGATTATTTTGCATCTATGACATTTCCAATATTCACTCAGAGAAGGACTCATTACTGTCATAATTTTTTATATAGTAAGGTTGTGACACAAAACATGAGATAAAGCTGGTAATGGAGACAGGTATCCTAAGCTTAAAATGTGGGTTTCATAACTATAGGTGAATGTTGCTCCTCGGTGGTCTGGGTGCACATGGAAATCGACCGGCACAGCAGCTTCTCCATCCTCACGGCCATGTGGCCAGGAAGCCAAGCAACCATTAACGATATGGCCACTTGGGTGCCCCACTATTAACAGGCCCTGTGCTGGGTGCTATAGCGACCCAGAGACTTGCAAACACATAATTAACTGCAAATTATATATTTCCTATGACAGACAGAGACAAAGGCATTTAGGAGAGAAGAGTACTTCTTTGAGTGAGTTGGGGAGATCAGGGAATGCCCTGGGATAACTAAGTTTATTGCGGTGATCACTTTGCAACATATACATCTATCAAATTATTACGTTGCACACTTTAAACTAATACCATGTTATATATCAACCATTTCTCAACAAAACTGAGAGGGAAAAAAGAAATGCTCTGCAGAAGACTAATCTTCTAGCTGACTTTGAAGGAAATACATAATTTAAAGATACATTTATAGGGATAAAAGAGCAAGTTGGGCAGAGGGAATGTATAAAATTGGGGATTTTAGGAATTACATTATATTATTTACAATAAACGAGAGGATAAAATAAGATGGTTGCTATGAAACTACTTTCCAAAATCTAATTTTATTATCGTAATTAACATTCAGCTGAGATAGCAAGGTGGATCCTCTGAATTCACAGACTTCATAACTCCAGTTAATTTTCCAGTTTGTTCCCAGTAGCTTCAAAATTCCTGAACTATAAAACTTTGTTGAGACACATAAATGACTTCCAGGAATTTGAGGAATAAATCTTGTTAAGATGCAGGCATCTTCAAACTGATTTCTAAATTTAATGAAATTCTAACAGACATAGTAATTTTTAATTGACAAAATATTGTAAAATTAACCTGAGAAAATGAAAGGGCAAGGATTTCTTTACAATTTTTTTTGAAAAAATATGATTGATGAGAAAAGAATTGCTGTCTTACATAGCCTCAAAGGAAAACAATGGATATATATAGATATGTCGATGTAGATATATAATTTTAAAGCAAAATTCAGGGCTGTACATATTGCTGGAAATGGCTTTGGCAGACAAGATCCCGGAAGTATTTATTTGTCTAGGGAAACACACAGCTAGCTCTTAGATAAACCGGGCTACACACAGGGACCATAATAATGAGAATTACTTGAGAATATTCCATGGTACTTCTGTTTCCCGGTTTTTCCCTCTCCCCTCCATCTCCAAACTTTGAGTTCCCTTAGGGGCAAGTACCTTGTTTATGTATCCTTGGATCTCTATCCCGGGAAAGAATCTGGTGCATGGTTGGAGACTATGAGAGCCGTAACCATAGTTCTCTGTACTTCCCTCACAAATCTTTTTATTTTTTGACTGCATTTTACTTTTTACTTGAATTTTATATTTTTTTATACAGCACGTTCTTATTAATTACCTATTTTATACATATTAGTATATATGTCAATCCCAATCTCCCAATTCATCACACCACCACCACCCACCCCCGATTTCACCCCCTGGTGTCCATACATTTGCTCTCTACATCTGTCTCTGTTTCTACCTTGCAAACCGGTTCATCCGTACCACTTTTCTAGATTCCACATATATGTGTTAATATACAATATTTGTTTTTCTCTTTCTGACTTGCTTCACTCTGTATGAAAGTCTCTAAGTCCATCCACGTCTCTACAAATGACCCAATTTCGTTCCTTTTCATGGCTGAGGGATATTCCACTGTATATATGTACCACATCTTCTTTATCCATTTGTCTGCTGATGGGCATTTCAGTTGTTTCGATGACCTGGCTATTGTAAATAGTGCTGCAATGAACATTGGGGTGCATGTGTCTTTTTGAATTATGGTTTTCTCTGGCTATATGCCCAGTATTGGGATTGCTGGGTCATATGGTAATTCTATTTTTAGTTTTTTAAGTAACATCCATACTGTTCTCCATAGTGGCTGAATCAATCTACATTCCCACCAACAGTGCAAGAGCATTCCCTTTTCTCCACACCCTCTCCAGTATTTGTTGCTGTAGACTTTCTGATGATGCCCATTCTAACCAGCATGGGGGAATAACTCATTGCAGTTCTGATTTGCATTTCTCTGATAATTAGTGATGTTGAGCATCTTTTCATGGGCCTCTTGGCCATCTGTATCTCTTCTTTGGAGAAATGTCTATTTAGGTCTTCTGCCCATTTTTGGATTAGGTTGTTTGGTTTTTTTTAATATTGAGCTGCATGAGCTGTTCATATATTCTGGAGATTAATCCTTTGTCCATTGATTCATTTGCAAATATTTTCTCCCATTCTGAGGGTTGTCTTTTGGTCCTGTTTATAGTTTCCTTTGCTGTGCAAAATCTTTTAAGTTTTGTTTTTATTTCCATAACTCTAGGAGGTGGGTCAAAAAGGATCTCGCCGTGATTTATGTCAAAGAGTGTTCTTCCTATGTTTTCCTCTAAAAGTTTTATAGTGTCTGGTCTTATATTTAGGTCTTTAATCCATTTTGAGTTTATTGTTGTTTATGGTGTTAGGGAGTGTTCTAATTTTGTTCTTTTACATGTAGCTGTCCAGTTTTCCCAGCACCACTTATTGAAGAGACTGTCTTTTCTCCATTGTATATCCTTGCCTTCTTTGTCACAGATTAGTTGACCATAGGTGCGTGGGTTTATCTCTGGGTTTTCTGTCCTGTTCCACTGATCTGTACTTGTTTCGTGACAGTACCATATTGTCTTGATTACTGTAGCTTTGTAGTATAGTCTGAAGTCAGGGAGTCTGATTCCTCCAGCTCCTTTTTTTTCCCTCAAGATTGCTTGGGCTATTTGGGGTCTTTTGTGTCTCCATACAAATTTTAAGATTTTTGTTCAAGTTCTGTAAAGAATGCCATTGGTAATTGGATACGGATTGCACTGTATCTGCACTGAATCTGGAGATTGCTTTGGGTACTACAGTCATTTTCACAATATTGATTCTTCCAATCCAAGAACATGGTATATCCCTCCACCTGTTTGTGTTATCTTTGATATCTTTCATCAGTGTCTTACCGTTTTCTGAGTACAGGTCTTTTACCTGTATGTTTATTCCTAGGTACTTTATTCTTTTTTTTTTTTTTGCAGTACGCGGGCCTCTCACTGTTGTGGCCTCTCCTGTTGCGGAGCACAGGCTCCAGACGCGCAGGCTCAGTGGCCATGGCTCACGGGCCTAGCCGCTCCACAGCATGTGGGCTCTTCCCAGACCGGGGCACGAACCCGTGTCCCCTGCATCGGCAGGCGGACTCTCAACAACTGTGCCACCAGGGAAGCCCGGTACTTTATTCTTTTTGTTGCAGTGGTGAATGGAATTGTTTCCTTAATTTCTCTTTCTCATCTTTCATTGTTAGTGTATAGGAATGAAAGAGATTTCTGTGCATTAATTTTGTATCCTGCAACTTTACCAAATTCATTCATTAGCTCTAGTAGTTTTCTGGTGGCATTTTTAGGATTCTCTATGTATAGTATCATGTCATCTGCAAACAGTGACAGTTTTACTTCTTCTTTTCCAATTTGTATTCCTTTTACTTCTTTTTCTTCTCTGATTGCCATGGCTAGAACTTCCAAAACTATGTTGAATAATAGTGATGAGAGGGGACATCCAGGTCTTCTTCCTGATCTTACAGGAAATGCTTTGTTTTTCACCACTGAGAATGATGTTTGTTGTGGGTTTGTCATATATGGCCTTTATTATGTTGAGGTAGGTTCCCTTTATGCCCACTTTCTGGGGAGTTTTTACCATAAATGGGTGTTGAATTTTGTCAAAAGCTTTTTCTGCATCTATTGAGATGATCATATGGTTTTCCTTCTTCAATTTGTTAATATGGTGTATCACATTGATTGATTCATGTATATTGAAGAACGCTTGCATTCCTGGGATAAATCCCACTTGATCATGGTGTATGATCCTTTTACTGTGTTGTTGGATTCCGTTTGCTAGTAGTTTGTTGAGGATTTTTGCATCTATATTCATCAGTGATATTGGTCTGTAATTTTCTTTTTTTGTAGTATCTTTGTGTGGTTTTGGTATCAGGGTGATGGTGGCCTCATAGAATGAGTTTGGGAGTGTTCCTTCCTCTGCAATTTTTTGGAAGAGTTTGAGAAGGATGGGTGTTAGCTCTTCTCTCAATGTTTGATAGAATTCACCTGTGAAGCCACCTGGCCCTAGACTTTTGTTTGCTGGAAGATTTTTAACTACACTTTCAATTTCATCAGTTGGTGACTGGTCTGTTTACATTTTCTGTTTCTTCCTGGTTTAGTCATAGAAGGTTATACCTTTCTGAGAATTTGTCCATTTCTTCCAGGTTGTCCATTTTATTGGCACAGAGTTGCTTGTAGTAGTCTTTTATGATCCTTTGTATTTCTGTAGTGTCAGTTTTTACTTCGCCTTATTCATTTCTAATTCTATTCATTTGAGTCTTCTCCCTTTTTTTCTTGATGAGTCTGGCTAAAGGTTTATCATTGTTTACCTTCTCAAAGAACCAACTTTTAGTTTTACTGATCTTTGCTATTGTTTTCTTTGTTTTTATTTCATTTATTTCTGCTCTGATCTTTAAGATTTCTTTCCTTCTACTAACTTTGGGTTTTGTTTATTCTTCTTTCTCTAGTTCCTTTACTTGTAAGGTTAGATTGTTTGAGATTTTTCTTGTTTCTTGAGGTACAAGTGTATTGCTATAAACTTCCCTCTTAGAATTGCTTTTACTGTACCCCATAGTTTTTGAATCATCGTGTTTTCATTGCCATTTGTTTCTAGATATTTTTTTATTTCTTCAGTGATCCCTTAGTTATTTAATAACGTATTGTTTAGCCTCCATGTGTTTGTGTTTTTTACATTTTTTCCCTGTAATTTATATCTAATCTCATAGCATTGTGGTTGGAAAATATGCTTGATATGATTTCAACTTTCTTACATTTACCAAGGCTTGATCTATAACCCAAGATATGACCTATCCTGGAGAATGTCCCATGTGCACTTGAGAAGAAAGTGTAATCTGCTGTTTTTGGATGGAATGTCTTATAAATTATCAATTTAATCTCTCTGGTCTATTATGTCATTTAAACCTTGTATTTCTTTGTTAATTTTCTGTCTGGATTTTCTGTCCATTGGTGTAAGTGAGGTGTTAAAGTCTCCCACTATTATTGTGTTACTGTCGATTTCCTCTTTATAGCTGTTAGCATTTACCTTACGTATTTAGGTGCTCCTATGTTGGGTGCATATATATTTATAAATGTTATATTTTCTTCTTGGCTTGATCCCTTGATCGTTATATAGTGTCCTTCCTTGTCTCTTGTAACATTCTTTATTTTAAAGTCTATTTTATCTGATATGAGTATTGCTACTCCAGCTTTCTTTAGATTTCCATTTGCATGGAATATCTTTTTCCATCCCCTCACTTTCAGTCTGTATGTGTCCCTCGGTCTGAAGTGGGTCTCTTGTAGACAGCATATATATGGGTCTTGTTTTGCATCCATTCAGCAAGCCTGTGTCTTTTGGTTGGAGCATTTAATCCATTCACATTTAAAGTGATTATCGATATGTATGTTGCTATTACCATCTTCTTACCTGTTTTGGGTTTGTTTTTGTAGGTGCTTTTCTTCTCTTGTGTTCCCCACTTAGAGAAGTTCCTTTAGCATTTGTCATAGAGCTGATTTGGTGGTGCTGAATTGTCTTAGCTTTTGCTTGTCTGTGAAGCTTTTGATTTCTCCAGAAAATCTGAATGAGATCCTTGCCAGGTAGAGTAATCTTGGTTGTAGGTCCTTCCCTTTCATCACTTTACATATATTGTGCCACTCCCTTCTGGCTTATAGAGTTTCTGCTGAAAAATCAGCTGTTAACCTTATGGGAGTTCCCTTGTATGTTGTCATTCTTCCCTTGCTGCTTTTAATAATTTTTCTTTGTCTTTAATTTTTGTCAATTTGATTACTATGTGTCTCAGCATGTTTCTCCTTGGGTTTATCCTGCTTGGGACTCTCTGCGCTCCCTGGACTTGGGTGGCTATTTCCTCTCCCATGTGAGGGAAGTTTTCAACTATAATCTCTTCAAATATTTTCTCAGGTCCTTTCTCTTTCTCTTCTCCTTTTGGGACCCGTATAATGCGATTGTTGGTGTGTTTAATGTTGTTCCTTTAATGTTTAATGTTGTTCTTAGGCAGTCTTCATTTCTTTTCATTCTTTTTTCTTTATTCTGTTCTGCAGCAGTGATTTTCACCATTCTGTCTTCCAGGTCACTTATCTGTTCTTCTGCCTCAGTTATTCTCCAATTGATTCCATCTAGTGTATTTTTCATTTCATTTATCGTATTGTTCATCTCTGTTTGTTTGTTCTTTAATTTTTCTAGGTGTTTTTTCTCTAATTCTTCTAGGTCTTTGTTAAACATTTCTTGCATCTTCTCGACCTTTGCCTCTATTCTTTTTCCGAGGTCCTGGATCATCTTCACTATTGTTATTCTGAATTCTTTTTCTGGAGGATTGTTGTTACTTACTTTTTAAATGTGAAAACTTTCCTTTTTGGCCTAATGGCTTCACACATCTCAGGCAGTGTATTGATGATAGCTTATAGGATTGGTTAATGCAGAGACATCACCACATCTTGTGATTGAAGCCAACAAATTAATAAAAGAAACAAAGTCTAGATCTTCATGCAACAGGGTTACCTGGGCAAATATCAGAGGAGTTTATCAATCAGGACCAATCTTAAAAGCAAGCTATATTTTCCCCCTCTTAACAACTACTTAAAAAGAACGGAGATTATGCAACAAGGTCTTTTTAGACCCATCTCCTGGAAGAAATGAAAATAAAAACAAAATTAACAAATGGGACCTAATTAAATTTAAACGCTTTTGCACAGCAAAGGAAACCATAAACAAAACATAAAGACAACCCTCAGGATGGGAGAAAATATTTGCAAATGAAGCAACTGACAAAAGATTAATCTCCAAAATATACAAGCAGCTCATGCAGCTCAGTATCAAAAACACAAACAACCCAATCCAAAAATGAGCAGAAGACCTAAATAGACATTTCTCCAAAAAAGAGATACAAATGGCCCAAAGGCACATGAAAAGATGCTCAACATCACTAATTATTAGAGAAATGCAATTCAAAACTACAAGGACGTATCACCTCACACTGGTCAGAATGGCCATCATCAAAAAACCTACAAACAACAAATGCTGAAGAGGGTGTGGAGAAAAGGGAACCCTCTTCCACTGTTGGTGGGAATGTAAATTGATACAGCCACTATGGAGAACCTTAAAAAACCAAAAATGGAACTACCATATGACCCAGCAATGCCACTACTGGGCATATACCCAGAGAAAATCATAATGCAAAAAGACACATGCACCCCAATGTTCACTGCAGCACTATTTACAATAGCCAAGACATGGAAACAACCTAAATGTCTATCAACAGAGGAATGGATAAAGAAGATGTGGTGCATTTATACAATGGAATATTAGCCATAAAAAGAACGAAACTAGGTCATTTGTAGAGACGTGGATGGACCTAGAGACTGTCATACAGAGTGAAGTAAGTCAGAAATAGAAAAACAAGTATTGTTTATTAATGCATATATGTAGAGTCTAGAAAAATGATATAGATGATCTTATTTACAAAGCAGAAATAGAGACACAGACATAGAGAACAAACATATGGATGCCAAGGGGGAAAGGGGGGAGTGGGATGAATTGGGAGATTGGGATTGACATATATACACTATCGATACTCTGTATAAAATAGATAACTAATGAGAACATACTGTATAGCACAGGGAACTCTACTCAGTGCTCTGTGGTGACCTAATTGGGGAGGAAATCCAAAAAGGAGGGGATGTATGTATATGTAGGGCTGATTCACTTTGCTGCACAGCAGAAACTAACACAACATTGTAAAGTACCGTATACTCCAATAAACATAAATAAAGCAACAAAGAATGGAAATTACATATATGTGTATATAGATATAGATGCATATACACATTTCCTCATCTGAGTTTTAGAGTGTTTAATAAACCTGAGCCATTTCAAATTCCTTATATAAAAATGATACTGCTAATTTAATACTTTGAAGTAAAAAAATAAGCTCTATTTCCAATAAAAACAGAAGCCTTTAAGAACCAAGAGACATAAATTACTTTTCTCATATTCTGTTCATATGAATGTCCCAAAAGATAAGATTTTTTTAATGTGAGTCTTTCATGAAAAGAATTTATTTCAAAAACACTAGTTTTCTTCTGAAAAAGCAGCACAGGAAACTAGCAATATTTAATAATCTCTATGGAAAGCTATAGGCTCACAGGACAACTGCAATAACCCCTGCTCCCTTCCGCTGTGACTCTCCCTTCACTTGATTTATTACCCACTGTGTCAAAGACCTAGGATAATTCCTACTCCTCCAGAGCTCCAAAACAACAGGAGGAACATTTTACTTCAAAGAACTAGAGCTGCAAAACCACAGAGCCACCGAAGAAGCAGTTAGATCTCTATTCCCCTTTTTGGGTGACACATAAGAGAGGAAGACTACAATAATAACTAACCATGGTGATGTACTTCCCATGTGTCAGATGCTGCTTTTAGTATGGATGTTTATATGTCCACTTAATGCTCAATTAACGCTCAAAACAACCCTACAAGGATGCTGTCATCGCTCTCTTCATCTTATAGCTGAGGAAATAGCGGCTTACAGAATTAAATCATAGAGTTAATGATTCGCCATGATTGGGACCTGGTTACTTTAATTCTAGACATTATCAACCAACAGGATCTACTGCTCCACTGGCCCAGGCACTCAAGCAACCAGCCTTTCAAAGCAAACCAAAAAGATTATTTTCCTCTGTCCTTTAATGTATGCACATTTTGATCCAGGAATGGAGGCATTTCTATTTTTAGCTGGTTAAATTGCTGAAGATTATCTCTCCCATCAAAATGATATTCCCCATGTGGTTGTACTGAATAAACTTATTAACAGTAAAGTTTCCTCAGGTAAACCTGAGCTTTCACAGAAATAGCTGGCATCCATGAAAGACCAGCTTTAATTGGTTTAGGTCACAGCAGGTACAACTGGATATTGAAGGTTTCTCATTACAACCAGAGAGATGAAGTCTCTTTGACCACAGCTTTATCTCTTCATCTCCTCCCGTTCAGTCCCATTAGTAATTAGACGATTTCCATACCAGGCCCTGGTCAAAACAGGGTCATTCCTATGTTATTTCCTTTCACAAACTGCATCCTTGGCTCCTGCATTAATAGCTACACTTATTGTGTCTTCACCATAGTTCACTCAGCCAATACTCTCCATAGATCCTTTTTAAAAAGAGAAAAGCAAAAAAAAAAAAAAAAAAAAAAAAAACTCTGACACCCGCAAAGCCTCTAGGGGAAAAACTGCTCTAACAATACACACATCTGAATAAAACAGAAGTGCCTTTAATATGAAATCAAAGTAGCCAACGTGCATGTGCTTTACACATCTTACCTTTTTCATGTCCATTTTCTGCCTCTATACGTTTGCTCAATGCTTACTATGCACCAGACATTGTCTTAGCTACTGTCCTAGGGGAGATAGAAGGAAACATAAAGTTCCTTAACCTTATGAAATTGACATTTTATGGGAGCAAAAGGAAATAAGTAGACAAATATACAAGCAAGCTAATTTCAGATAATAGTAAGTGCTGCGAAAAAGTAGTAAGTCCTGACAGCCCAGGACTGGGAAGATTCGGTGAGATGCAGGGCAGTGGAGAACAGGAGGGGCAAGCCTTTCTAACAAGTTGCCTTTTAGTTGAGATTAGATGGGTGCAAAGGATCCAGCGTGGGAAGTGCTGGGGAACAGCATTCCAGACATCGCCTTATTCATTCCTCTATGTGGCCCAACAAAGTGAGCATTTCAGAGAAAGGAACACATTTCCCAGTTAAGAACACTAAGCTCTGAGACATTAAATGATTTACCCAAAGGCACCCACCAGTGTACCCATCAAAGAGGAGGTAGGAATGATGACTCATGGCAGCCAAGCCAGGGCTCTTCTCTTGTCAATTCTCAGTAAGAAAACACCTATCTACCATCAAATTCTTGTTACTTTTTCACGTGTGACTTTCCAGAAGATTAAGAAGCGAAGTTGAATGACTCAAAGCTGTTTATCTCAACCCCTTGCGTAACAATATTCAGAGGTTGAATCTTTCTACAAATAAATTGTGGAACTTTCTGTTGAACAACCCATAATACATAAACAAGTAGCAGGATAACTTATAATTCTTGGTTTTAGGACATCCTATTTCTGCCATCTGATTAACTCTATTTGCTTTGTATTAATTACTGTTAAATGGGCAATGGTATAACAAGAAATAGCATGCATTTTAAATAATAAACAACTTTGTTCATCAATTACATATAATGTGTGGGGAACATACTATAAAGCAACTACTAAATATATAAATGTTGTGTTTAAAAACATACTATTTACCTTTCATAAATGATTTATTATATGTGATTTACAAAAAGAAAATTGAATAATAAATTCCTAGTATGCTATGTAGGACCACTTCTAACCCACCAGCAAAATAAGTACCTCTTTTTAAGAACCCTCAAATTATATTTTCAAATACTTTAACAACTAGAACACAGATTTTCAAAGTTTGTAAACTGCGGTGTATCCTCCACCCACAACCCCCTACATACAGGTTTACACAAAGACACACACACCTACCACCTTCCTTCTAGACGATTTTGCTACCCTCAAAAAAAGGTAGAGAAAAGAGAGGCCCAGGGCTTCTGGAAAGATGAAGCTGCAGAAGATACAATAGCTAAAGTGTTCAACACATAATACAAAACCAATAAAAGGGTTTTTCGTGGGTGTGTGTGTGCTTGGGTGAGAGAAAAAAGGGAAAATAAGCACAGAGGCATTCTTGAAGACAAAGAGGCCCTTAACATCCACCCAAGGAAGGCACTTGGGCCCCAAGAGAATCTCATTCAACCTCTGTCTGCTACGTGAAATATACTCGTGGGGTTCTATTGTTCTCTGAGTACTCTCCCGGGTCATTCTCTTCTCCATCCTCTTGATTGTAAGGATCTGAAAGTTCCCTATTTTGATAACTGCCATTTTAGTTAGTTCAAGTGAGTACAAAGGTATGTGAAATAAGGCATGTGGACAGAATTGAAAGTATTTCTTTAATGGTAGACTCACTGTCAGTACATTCCAGGGTCAACCAAAAAAGTTCTCTGTGGTAAATTGCAGAGGTTCACCACCTGCTCCCCCAAACCAGTTGAAGGTTTCCGCCAAGGCAGTCACTGTTTTGGGAGAAACCAAACCCCAAGAGAGACCACAGAAAATCAATACACAGATAACACATCCCTGAGGCAAAGTTAATGCGGTTTGAGAAGAATCGGCGTGATACACGGAAAGCGCTTGGAATGTATGTTAGGAGAGATCTGGATTCAACTCTTGATTCTGACAGTTATACCTTCGTGAATTTGGGGAAAAAATTTACTTCCTCTAAAGTTCAATTTCCTCATTTGTAAACGTTGAATAGTACCCCCAATCTTGCCTGGTTACTTCTATGATGAAATGAGCTAACACATAGAAAATGTTTAGCAAACTTTCAACTACAACATCAGGATGAGTTCCAAATATAATGTTTAAGTTGCCCAAAAGTGACTTTTTCATTTTTCTTTTCTAGTATTCAGAGAGAAAAGATTTAATGCACCTAGTTTGAGATAGTGCACTGCGTTTACCACTAGAAGTCCCTGAGGGAGAAAGCAAGTGACCAGATCTAATCTCTTTGTCGAGAGGGTTAACTGGACCTTGGAGCAGATAAAAGAATGTTATTTGCTATGAGGAGGGATCTTATCTATTAACAGGATGTCCATGGTTAGGAACTGCTTACAGAAAATAAACCCAGCATGAATGGATTCATGAGAAATGAGTCCACGGAGAAAGTCACATGAACTAGAGACCTAGACTTCGGCTTTCTGTCAGGACCCACTGTCCTATCTTCCATCACCCATCCCTAAACCTTTGAAAATAGACAGCACACCGTGACAGAGGTAAGGTTAGGTAAGACTGAACTCCATAGGCGTGTTGGTTAACTGGGTTTTAGTCTACGTTTGACACTAGATTACGGACTATAATATATACCCATCCAGTCCAGTTTGCTATTTTCAATATTTACAGATATTTTAAATTTCGTACTCTGTGAAGATGTCAAAAAGAAGATATTCCTATGTAAAAGTGTCCAGCAGTATTAGTTTTGTTGTTGTTGTTTTTAGAAAAATTTTAAGAGCTATAATTCAATGACCAAATTTATGAAAAGGAGATTCTGGAAATAATGCTCCAGGGATACAGACATCCATGGATTTCCATGCATTAATGGTGACTGCTTCCTAAAGTATCTGAGTCCTAAAACCAGTGAAACTATGGGAAAAAGTTAGTTTCTTTGTCTTCATTTTCCAATTGAAACAAAAAGACAAAAAGTTCTGCCCCTATTTTCTAACTTCACAAGGATGCTTTAGAGTCTCCTGATGACAGATTATTATAATTATTTTTATCTTAATGATCACTAGCACATTACAACAGAAAACTCAATGTGAGGTACAGAAGGAATAACTGAAATGACTAAAAGTGGTACGCTGCTTTACAAAATGTTTTCTTACATATATTATTTCATTTCATTCTCCAAATAGGCCATAAGATAGCTATAAATGTCTTCATTCTGCAGATGAATAAATGAGGCTCAGTGGACATTGCTGGCAAAACCCAAATCCTAAACTAAGGAATATGAAGGAGAGATCTAAAATAATAACATTAACTGAATAATATTAGAGAAGCCAAGCAGAGGGTTTGGAATGGTCAGGACCTGTGAAGGGTCTGCGGTTTTATTCTACTTCCAAGCTAACGAGTAGGCCTGCCATAGTGCCAGGGTTGCTGGTAGGATATGAGACTCCTGGGTCAGAGACAAAGGACAGCTGATCACCGCAATAGCTGATCAGAGACAAAGGTCAGCATTTGCACTGGTTCCCCAAGTTCACATTCCCACACAGCAATACAAAGGGGCACAGGTGACATCTGCACATGTGGTGGGTAGTTTCCAGGACACTGAGGTTAGTGAACCACTCATAATGGGCAATAAGAATGCCTATCCTTGGCTTCGTTTTCTTATTCTACTAGACGGTGATCACACCTGCCTCTTATTCCAAAGGGAAACACTTCCAAGGCGGTTAACTATACAAATACTAAAAAGATAGTCCAGAACAAAGGCATTCAGCGCTTCTCAAAAGCATGAAGAAATGTGAGAGGCACACAGAGATGATATATTACTTGTTTCATAATCCCCTTCTATTTGCTGACAGTAATGAAATGTAATAAGCAAACAGAGGTGGTAGCAAAATATGTCATGGATCTTGAACCATTCTGCAGCCCTTCAAGCCTCCACATGCAACTGATAAACAGGCAAACCTTTTCCGCACTGGGATTTATGAAGTTTTTTAAATGTGATTAGTAATTGTATAATGAAATGACGAGTAATCTGAGGACTCTATTCTTGTGAGAATGTTCATGGAAATTGATAAGATACTGATGAAACAAGCGAAATTAAAATGGCAGCTTTTAGATGCCATGGCATCAGCATTTTTTTCATGCCCCCGTTTGACATTCCTTTTTTAAACCAGAGAACTAAAAAAAAAGTTTAAATGACAGAATTTTCCAGCTAAAAACAACTGTGATTTCTCTTTACTAGGCTGACTGTTTCTAAAGCGTCTCATTGAGGGACTGCCTTAACTGGCTGTACTACTTCTCTATCAGAAGAAATTCTCATTGAATTTGAATGAAACAACCTTGGGTCGGCCATAATTAATCTCATATTTGATACGTTCCTTTTATTTTCTATGAGCAAGTAACAAAAGAAGCTCTAATTGACTAAAATTCTAAATGCAACGCTGATAGAAAATATCCATTAGCAGAAAGGCGGCCTATGTATCATACTGTGAAAGCTGCCGGCATTACCCTAATTCTCAGCATCAAATGACAAGATTAGTGGATGACTCTTTACAGCTGATGGCTGTCAAATGAAATGGCTATGATAAAAGAAGAAAAAGAAAAAACCTAGTCTCCCAGTTGGATTGTTTTACAGAACTATCCCCACGGGCACACTGTGCCTCTTCTTTTGTTAGTTCAATTTCTAATAACTATATTTTCTTAATAATTTCAAAAAACATAATTTTAAAGTTCTGCTCATTACCTTAGATGTTCTAAAATGTGAACAAAACCTTAAAGCAAAACAGTCTTCTCCCCTGAAGTGGCAGAGTTTTAGTAGAGGTGACCAGGAGAGCTTGACAATGGTACCTTACATTCCTCAGCCTCAGATGACTTCACCCATCTGCCGCGGTATCCAGAGTTTTGTTAGAGGTTCATTTCATTGAATTGTGATTTTGGGTATCTAAGGTCTTATTTCAAGGCACCTTCTCTTTGTATAGTTAGTCACCAGATTGTCCCTGAAAAGAATGAGGCATGTACGTTTTGAAAAGGGGTATATTTTTAGGGAAAGGCAAGAGAAAGCAGATATATAGTAGATACCTTTTTCTTTCCGTCCACTATCTATGTAGATAAAACTGCAGGAACACACAGTCGAGACCTCAGTACTTGGAGACCACGAAGAATGAAAAGAATATGTTCCTCTGGTGAAATGGGCAAGCATACCCTCTACTCTCCCTGCGGTATCGGTGGTGGGGGACACAGACATGTAACCCCAGTAAAGAATAAGGAGATAACACAGCCACGGTCAACAGACAATGCCATTAATTCTCAGCTGGAGACACAACCACAGTGCACAGCAGTAGTAGTTGAGAAACTGACAAAGCAGGAGAGCAACTGTTCCATGGAGCACGACAGAACGGAATATTCAGTGAGGTTTCCAATGGCGCGAAAACCCTGAGGCAAAAATCATACAGCTGTGTGAAGCTCCAGGATCAATGTGTGCATAAAGCAAATGCATTCTGAGGACAGAAGGAAGCGATGCGTTCTCTCTGTCTCTATGTGGTTTCCTCACTTAATGTCTTTTAGCTAAAAGCTGTTTATGTACATTCAGGACATGACGTCTTGCCCTGTATTTTAGATGGTTTCAGAACAACAGCAAATATTTTTTAGCATTATCTATGTGCTGGTCCCTCTTCTAAGCGCTTTAAATATACTACATCATTTATGCCTCGCGATAATCCTGTAAAGTAAATACGATGACGGTCATCCTCAACTTTATGGACGAAGGAACTGAGAAACAAGGATATTTAGTAAATTTCCCCAAATCATCCAAATAGTGAGTGGTACAACTGGGATTCAAACCCAACGTGTCTGGCAGCAAAGCCCATGGTTTCATCACTGAAAATACTCCCCGTTTAGGGACTGTTTAGAAATAAGAAATTATCACAGCAAGTAGTTCACGAAATTGATTACTGCAGAAAATTTACTATCATGTGCACAGCCTGACAGGCTAGTACACAGATATAAACACATATTCACATGTATACCTGTTGAATTTATTTCACCCGTATCTTCCCAAATATAAAGAGGAAGTCAGTTGTTCTTTAAGAGAAACTGATGGAATTCACTTGTGCCTACAAATTCAGGCTTTGCAAGAACTTCAAAAAGATGCAAACGCTTTTTAAAAATTCTTCTTCCAGTATATAAATATCAAGTATTTTTCTTTACAAACTTTTTAATACACCAAGGACATACTGCTGTTCCCAAGACACACACATTTGTACATACATATATCCTGCATCTGGCACACTAGAATAATGTCAACTGTGTTTACTTCAATAATTACCTTCAAACAAACACATGCAGTGATTTTATCTGAATGTCAGCTCCCACATGGCACTTTTCTTGTCTAGCTAAGGCCTTGAGGAAATAAATTAATGGATCAAAACCTGGGAAAATGCTAATCCAGCCCTTTAAACATTTAGGGGAACTAAGATTTCCCCAGAGGTATCACATTCTTCTTTTCAAATAACACTCATGGTAAAAAGACAGTTAAATCATACAAGGCAACGGTCATTTGAAATGACAATGTGTTACATATCCCATAAACCAGTAAGAAGTTATTACTAACATGGAAATAAATTTTTACGTAGACCAAAGATACAGATTTTTGTATCTGTATCTTTACAAAATATAAGTGTCTAACAACTGATGGGAACATACTGCGTAGCACAGCGAACTCTACCTACTGTACTGTGGTAACCTAAATGGGAGGCAAATCCAAAAGGGAGGGGATATCTATATGTGTATGGCTGATTCGTCTTGTTGTGCAGTGGAGGCTAGCACAACATTGTAAAGCAACCATACTCCAATAAAAATTAATTTAAAAAATAATTTTAAAATTTTTTTAAAAAACCAAAATACAAGTATCTAGATCCTTGCTCAGAGATTCTGATTTAATTAGTCCTGGATAGGGCTGGGGCACCCTGGATGTTTTATCCTTTCTGGGCATTTCTCACGTCCAGTCCAGGTTGAGAACTATTGCTTTTAAAGGAGGAGGTATGTGGACATATGACCTTATACCCTAAGGAATCATTAGCTATTATACTTAGGGGTCAGAGTTAATGTAGAAAGCTGGCTGAACAGTACTTATGGGCCATGATCATGACATATGAGTGATTAGCATTTTGAGGGTCTTACCTAGTTCCTTTTAAGTAAGAGTTTGGATGATATAAGTTCTCTTGACTTTGTTGCAAATATAAGCATCTATAGTCAAGTCAAGTAACCATCAACTCACGTTAATACCTCTCAGTGACTGTCTCAATGTCGTTGCCAACAGATTAAAGTACATGCTGTACTGTGAGTAATTTGTGTTTACCGGGACACTTAGAACCACTGATCTAATTATTTTATCATCAATCTCTGCCTGAAAGACCCAAAAAATTCATTCCAGAGCCTTTCATTACTCATTCATTACTTTGCTCACTGCTTGGGCTATTTTTCATAGCAGAAAAATTACCCTAAAAATAAGATTTTCCTTTCTGAAATACATTTGTAAAATTGGATATCTATGTTTATAAGTGGCTGGTTCATTAAATATAATTTTATTATAATGTATAATTTTTTATACACTTAAGAGCAAAGAAAATTTTTCTCAAAGAAGTTTTGAGATTAATATATTTCAGATTTTAAAACCACCTCAGTTCTTCACCACAAACAGTTATATATTTATGTATGCATATATATACATAGATATATAACTGTTTATATATATATATATATATATATATAAACAGTCATTATGTGCATATATGAAACAACATACCAACAAACTTTTCCTGTATAGTTACTTAGATTAGCCATTGAGAGTACAAGTATCGAATATTTTTTTTTGATTTACTGGTATACATGAAATGCCAACGTGCAATTTGTAAAGTACACTGGATCATTATTAATCGAAACATTTAACTGATTTTAATGTAAAATGACCTGTGGCTAGTGGACATTATGGATTCAATAAATTTTTAAATAACCTGGTGCCATACTTTATGGAAGATTCACAGGCTGATTCGTTTCCATACAAAACAGGTTTCTGATGAGAAAAGGAAAGAAGACATTTTTCTTTAGTGTACAAAATCATTTGAACATGGAAAGAAAGAAAAAGACCACTTTTCCAAAGTATCAATGTACTAATGTACGTGTTCATTGTAGTCTATTTAGCCTACTTACAGCTAGAATATAATTTTATTTCTAAACATTTCTTGAATGTGTTTTCCCTCAAAAGTCTCCGTATAAAAATATCCCTTTGAACTAATGACATCAACCAGTAAGGTGGCATCTTCCAAAATACTGAGATTGTAAAGTGATTTTGTATAATGCAGGCGTATGCCCTGCATGGTGGTCTAGTTGAATATGTGGATGATAAAAGAGACAGAAATTAAATAGGCTTTATACAGCTCCTAAAGATATCTTCTACAACCTGAATAGAAGACCATTATTTGGTGAAATGTCACGCTCTGTGTGGACTTCAAATGGAGTGAGTTGTCACCTCTAAAGAATTTTAATCCTCTGGCTTACTCCATGATCTACGGTCAACATACCAGAATAAACCATGAATCCTCCCACAGTTAAATTCAAGCCCAATTAAACTTTTTCATTTGAACAGAAATAGCAGCACCTTCTTTCAGGGGTGACACTCCGTCACTCACAACATGAGTTGCTGCTACTCCATGGCAGGACATGTGTCCAGTTTCTTTCAAGTTCTTGCCCTAGCTGAAGTCTGGTTCACCCCTGCATCTCCCTCTCTCTTTATTGATAACTGTTTCCTTTCTCACATCCCATATTTCTCAGGAGCCGATGTCCCGGAAGGCATCCTTCTTTTCCCCCATTGCTACCCCTCTAACTTTCTAAGTCATGAAGGATCTTATAGCTCGTTGTAAAGCTGTTTTGAGTGAATCAGGGAGGCACTGGGCACATCTGGACACAGGAATGACATGACCTCACTTGTTTTAAAAGGATCACTCCAACTACAATGTTGAGAATAGAGTGAAAGGATGAATGAGTGACAGCAGGAAAACCACAAGACTGTTGCAGTAGCTCCGATGAGAGATAATGCCACCAGGGTGGTTACAGCGCAGGTGCAGAAGAGAGCTCAGCTTCTGGGGCTATTCTGAAGATTAAGCCACCAAGATCTTGTGACTAATTATATGAAGTAAACGAAGCCTGAGAGAAATACAATAATCAAGGATGACCAAGCTTTTTGATCTGAGCAACTGAGAAAAAGAAATGGCGTTGCCATCACTCACTTTGGGAAGGCTCGGGTGGATCAGATCTGGGGAGGGGGAATCAGGGGTTTAGTTTGAGACATGTTTAAGATTGAGTCGTCTGTTATATTTCTAAGTGGACATGCAGGCAAAGGCCATATGAAACTTGAACACAGGAAACATGTTTAGACTGGCAGAAATTTGAGATATAAAGGATTTTCAGAGATAATTTCGATTATATCTAACTTTCAGCTTTAACCGACATCAGTTTATAATCTCACAGAAGATGCTACTCCCTTACACCTTGTACTGCTTATAAAATCCATCTTAACCAATGTAGTAATTACCAAATTCAATAAGGGAAATAATAGAATTAGTATTTAGTCTATCTAGTTGCTTTAACCAAGCATTTTTAAACAGAAAATAAACATTTTCTACCAACCATAATGAAACATTTTCACAGGTCCTCTAAGTGTATCTCAGTTGATCTTGACTACGGATCTCTTTCATTAGGAGCCAAAACCAGACAAAACTTAACAGTATGAGTAGCTTGATCTCACTGCAGTGGGTCTCCTCAGTTATTTACATGAAATAAAAATCTGGATCAATCTTTAAGAGCCAATGTCTCCCATCTGGCAGCGCGTTTGCACAATAACTATTTGGAAATTATCCCGTTAACCTGATCGATTGAGACTCTCAGAACAAATAACTCAGGCTCCAAGGTGGCACTGTTTAAAGAATATTTACTAGATTTTGAACTCAAAGTTCCTTTATTATTTATGAACAGTAACAATGTTTCCTCACTGTTGGTTGGAGGGGGAAACCTACCCTATCTGTACTAAAATAAAATAAAGAACAAATACTCTAGGGTTGACTAAAACTACTTTATACAATCCCTCTCCCTCCTGGAAAGCAGAACAACAGAAGAAATAATCCTAAATCATCCTAAAGTGCAAATGAGGTTAACTCTTCATGGGGAAGGAGGAAAAAAATGACAGAATTATTTTATTTTAATAATATGTGCTTCTTATACAAAGTTGATAGTTAAATGAAACAAAATCAAGCAATTATTAACTGACCTGAAGAATAATGTGCCTATTTTCCAAAACAACCTCAGAAAACATCTAATTCCTTAAAGAAGTAGAGATGTTCAAACAGCATTCAACAAAATATCAGAAATCCAGCCTATGCTCTTAGAAGGTCATTTACGTTTTAAGGAAACATTAAAAAAAAAAAAAAACTAACACTGATAAACAACAAGTGGACAACATGCCAAATGACAAAATTGGATCTAGAGGCCTTGTACTTTTCTCCAGTTTGGTACAGAATGTGAAATGAAAATATTACTGTATTAGAAAATTTTTGTATTTGCCGGTGACTCAAAGTAATGAAAAGATTAAATCTGGCCACCTGACAGAACTTGCTTTTATTAGAGCATTCTGGCTTGGTAAATTGGAATCGGAGGCAGTTTATCTTCAATGCAATAATACCAGGTTATATGGAAAAAATAATAAAAAGCAGTGTTTCTCCTTCTCTTTGGGCAATTTACTTTTGGGGGCTGAATAACTCACTTCACATGAATTATGCAGTTCTCATTGTCTTATTGGCATAATGGAGGAAAGCATTCACCACCAGAGGATTTACTGATGCTGGGAACCAAAGGCAAAGGATATTTCCTTTGGGATTTGGAGAAGGGCAGAGTATGTTTAGCCATATTGATTTCACAGAACCAAAAATGCATGGCCATTTAATTATCATAAAACATATTTGAAAAAGAAGAGTACAACAGAGTTTCAGGAGGTACAATTCCTCACAAACTGAGCTGGACAGAATTATATACATATTTCTTTTTTCTTATAATTGAACTTAATTTCTGCCTCAGCCTTCACTTCCCCGGAGAAAAGGAAACTTCCTCTAGTCTCATCCAGATAAACCTGGCTGCTTTATTACCTAAGGTTTGTGCTCAGCCGAGCTTGAGATCTTCCTTCTCCTGTCCCTCCCGGATGGTGTGCAGTCAGTGGGGTGGATCCACATCTGAGTTTCTCTGTGTCCTGGCCTGTCAGCTCTGAGATGTGTGATCACACCATCATCACCCATCCGTGCTGTGCTCATCTCTACGCGGGCCGCTCGGGGCCGTGAGGGAGTCCACCGAGGCTGGTCTGTCCACTCTCAGGCTCCAGCCTGCACCATCCCTGCTTCCATCTGGGCCTGCATCCCTGTGCCACGCCTGTGAGCCTTCTTCAGACCATCAGCTCTCAGCATCAGACCCCTGCCTACCTGAGCCGCGTGGAAAAATATTTATGTGCTCTATTTCCCCCACTGGGGTGTTCTCTCTAAGGCTGCAGCCAGGCCCATCTGCCTAGTTACTCCACGCAATCTCTACTCCATCCTCTCCTCCTGTAATGGCACAAATCGTCTTCTGCCATACTCACGGTTTCCTAGGCAACCATGCATAATGTAAGTTAACACATTCCTCTTCTCAATCCCCATGACCTGAGGAGGGTAATCACCTTCTCCCAAGGGTATGGAGGTAAATCTAGAGCAACTCCTATTAGCATCCAACTCACTTATTTAGTAGCCAAGCTTTCCTCACTTTACCGTTAATTTAGAGGCTCTTCTCTCATCTCACTTAGCTAATATCTCCTTCTTCCCACATATTTCTTTTCTTACACTGGTCGTAGGCTTTAGAAGTGAACAGCCGATGTAGTAACATCAGGTTCTGTAGTTTCTCCAAAGAACCTTCCCCTCCACGCAATTGGGACATCGGTGGCCTTAATCCTTGTTGCTCAAATGGGGGAGAATCATGGATTTAGGAAAAGAAAAAGTATATATTTAATACTATATATATCATCCTGCTACACAGATGTTTTTCTATCAATATGTCTTAATGATAAGAGCTGTGGAGACTTCCCTGGTGGTCCAGTGGTTAAGACTTCACCCTCCAATGCAGTGGGTACAGGTTAGATCCCTGGTTGGGAAGCTAAGGTCCCACGTGCCTCACAGCCAAAAAACTAAAACATAAAACAGAAGCAAGATTGTTACAAATTCAATAAAGACTTTAAAAATGGTCCACATCAAAAAAAAAAAAAAAAAAGAGCTGTGGAGTCACATGAAAATTATTTTCAGTCCTAGTCACTCATTCATTCATTCAACACAGTATTACATGCCTACTAAGTGCCCAAAAATGCACTTGGCCCTGGGGATGATAATAAAACAAGTATAGCACCTGGTCTTCGTGAATCTTACAGTAACCCAAGAAAATCACCAAAGTGTACACACTGTTAAGGACGGTAATAATGCTATGAAATAAAGGTAGAGGATCCTAATCCCATGTTGGATCTAGAAGATTTGTGTAACAGCGTTACGAGAACTGAAGGATGAGTATGAGACAACCTGGTGAGGAGGATACATGGGGCATGGAGAGCCCAGGGTGAGACAGCGTGGCTGCAGAAGGGGTGGGGGGGTGGCGATCAGGCAGGACGGGGTCGGAAAATCAGTGGGGACCAGGCCACGCGATGCCTGTGGGGAGAGGAAGCCCCTGAAAGGTTTTATCCAAGAGAGTGACATGATCAGATTTTCACTCTGGTTTTAAAAAAAACCTCTGGCTACAATGTGGAGAGACTGTGAATAGAAAATGTGATCCTTGACAGCTCTGTGTCTTCATCTCCAAAATAAAGATAATAATATGAAGAGCCTGTTATGAGAATTCAACACAATAATGCATGTAAAGTATAAAGCCTGACACAGAGTAAATATGCAATAAATGTTATTTTAATGATCAACACGGAACTTTGTAAGACGAAAATCCAGATCATCAAAGTGCGTTAAGAAGAAAGGCAAACAGCTCTGTAGCCAAATATGCATATTGATAATTATGGGGTTTGATTTATTTGGCCATAAATTTCATAATCTCATCTGACACTTCATTTCTTCAGACAGAATCAGGGATAATCCCACCTATTTTATAGTATTGCTATGAAATACATTAATGTATATGACAATACCTAGCACCCTGACACAGTCATTCTGAGCAAAGATTTTCTTCCCCTCTCCATTTCCAAAAGAATTAACTCTTCAGGGAGAGTCACTTATGAAGCTGTATCATATATAATCCTTAATCAATTACTGCTTGATTTTACTTATTGAGAGATTATTGGCCCGAAAGTATTAATTCCATTTCCCAAAGTCCCTAATTTACTCTAAGTTTACATGATTGGACAATAGGGTTCATTATGGAAGGAAGGAGGGAGGGAGGGAAGAAGAGAAAGGGGAAATAAAGTGAGTTATCTCATTTTTAGTAGAAAGACAGCCATTCATCTTAGGAATGGGATGACGAAAGGATTAGAAAAAAATGCACAAGTTTCCCCTCAAACCACTTCACTTTTGGAAAGTCAGACTCCTTAGAGCAGTCTCTGACACACAGATTTTTAAACTTATATTTTTCCAGAAAAATTGTCTCGAGGTTAATTTATGGATGTTTTCAACGCATTAAGTTACTTTCATTTTCCTAGTGTTATGGCCAACATGTATCTCTTCCAGGAAAGAGGGTGAATACTCTGAATCTTTAACAACAAATCTACTTTTCTGAAAGAGACACTGTAATTGAATAAATGAGAATTAATTTAGTCATTTCCATGGCCTTTCCGGTCAGCCTTACTCTCTAAAGTATAAATTAGAGTGATAGATGCACTGGAAGTTTTCCACACTGGTTTGTTAAAAGGTGAGTCGCTTGATGCCAGGAATATTGCAAATCAGACAGAGCTGATTTGGCTTTCACAGATCTGTGGGCCAACAGTGAGCATACTTTAGAAGGAAAAAGCCATTCACCCGGTCATTCGGCCATTTGCCCCCTAAAGCTCAGAGGCTGCTTAAATTTCATGTTACTTCTAGGAACGTGGGTCACTGCCAGCCTACACAGCTATAAAATTGGGGCAAGAGACATCAGAGATTCCCTAATTCAGACAGCTCATTTTCTAAGCGAAAACACAGAAGCATCTGCCCAAAGACTCATGTCTAGTTTGAGAAAAAATTAAGACTAAAACCAACATAACCCTTCATGAAAACAACTAACCAAGCCCAAGTAAATAGATAATAAGGAAGTATTTTCTTGCCTAGCATATGCCATATTCTCTAATCTTTAGAAAAAACCTCAATGCCAAGTGTTATCCAATCCTCAGATCTGAGACTCATCTTTGTTAAAGAAAAAAAAAAACAAACTTCGCATTTTCTGAAGTTGGGATGCATCTTACAAATCGCTGAGTACATTTAATACAGTGTCTATTTTTCTGCACTATTCATTAGTCAATGGTGATTCTAGAAAACACTGAAGTCCAGGAATCAAGAGAATACAGATTATTTCTTTTACATACAGAGGAAAACTGAGGTTCATGGGCGCCGTAAGTTCACATGCTAGTATGTGACATAAATGAGGACAGAAACACATCCATCTGACACTGAAGCTCTGAGTTGTTTTACTTACCTCCACACACCTGGAAGTTTTAGTCGGTAATAGAGCCCATGTCACTGTATAGGACATTCATCTGTTTGCCCAGAACCCATCCCCCCTCTGCCCTCTTCCCAAGAGTGTTTCTTTGAGAAACAACCCTTTCCTCATCATGTAGCAGCCATGTAGTGTGGATGACATAAGTCAAGGAATACAGTTTCATTAATTGGATCACAGTGTTTGCTGAAGAAATGAGCAAAAGCCAATTGAAAAAGGTGGGTTTCCCCTGGATACAGTGACAGGCTCAGGCTGGAACAATCAGACTAAAGATCAAGAATTTTGTTAGGTAAGTATGGGGAGCAATCGCCTTCTCCCCCCGAATATGAATGAGGAAGCACATAGCCCTGATTATTGCTGGCAGACGTACCGCCAGCATGAGGGAGACCAGTCTGAAAGTAAAGCAGACACGCTACAGAAGGCAGAGACAATCACAGGGAAACTGAGGCAAATCCTGTATTAAACCATGTCTGAAGCCTGACCTGGCTCCGGTGTTGACAGTGATATGACCAGGAAATTTCCTTTCTTATTTAAGCCAGTTCGAGTTGAATTTTCTGTTATCTGCAACCACTAATAAGAACCGTACTTCGTACATCACCCAGAGTCCGACAGAAAGCCCAGATGACATCAGACTAGCATCCCATTCCTACCAAATATATTGTCCTTAAGATGCCTACTGCTCAACAAAGCCTTATGGCCCATCTAAGTCCAACCCCAAACGTGGAACTACGCTATCCAACACTGTTTCAATAAGCAGCTGTGCCAGAAAAACACCAGTTTACATTCTAGCATGAAGCCTATGATTTTAAATAAATTTAATAATCGTGACAATTCTCATGCAAATCTTCAGTAATGATTCCATTTACATAACCAAGAGCCAAAGAAGGTATTGCACTTCCACACACCTCTTATCATTGTTCTATCATAAGGTACAACTACTTTTTAAATCTCCCAGCAACAGTAAACAGGGTTAGCTATGGATAAGGTATTATACTTTTTTGATCCTCTCACATAGTCTTTTGACTTACTCAGTGCCCTCACCCACCACCCACCCCTGTGTTATCCCCTGCCCAGTGGTCCTCAAGAGCTCCACCAAGGTTCACTAATTGCACACATCGCCCACTACGTCTAACTCTTCATCCTCTATTAAAACAGAATGATTTTGTGTTCCACTTGTTTCAAACGTTGCCTTCAATGTTGCAAGGTGTCAAAAACTTTACATCAGGGTTTCCCTGGTGGCGCAGTGGTTGAGAGTCTGCCTGCCGACGCAGGGGACACGGGTTCGTGCCCCGGTCCAGGAAGATCCCACATGCCGCGGAGCGGCTGGGCCCGTGAGCCATGGCCGCTGAGCCTGCGCGTCCGGAGCCTGTGCTCCGCAACGGGAGAGGCCACAACAGTGAGAGGCCCGCGTACCGCAAAAAAAAAAACAACAACAACTTTACATCAGTATCTACTATGTGCTATGAAGTTAATGGAAAACTGCCTCACGGGCCTTCTCACTTCCTCCTCATAATATACATTTATTTTGAGTGACCATTTATACATTAGCATGTGTATTTTCTAACTGTTAAGTGATCTCATTGCTAGAAATTTCATTACAGTTAGAAGAGACAGATGGGAAAACAAAATGACTATTTGATAGAATATTTGGAGAGTAAGAGGAGGGCCTGATTCATACTCCAGATCATGCTATATGAATTCCCGTCGATTATGAGAGTCAGCTCTGAGAAATAAAGAACTTCAGTTGGTATCTCTCGCTCATCAGCACTGTACCAACTTTTAATGATCTTCCCGATAATGGAATTATACATAAGCCTGACGAAGACTTTACAGTCAGCTTTGCTGACGTCAGTGGCTTTTAATAACAGGCACTGACTTCCCGCTCCTGTTATGATGGAAGCTGTAGGTTGGCCATCGCTGCAGCAGCTCCTGTCAACTCTGCTCAGCTCCGTTTGGCTCTGGGCTACAGGTCTTCTCTTTCCAGAACACAGGGTGAAGGGCCGGCTACGTTTGACACATGCTGTTCTTATGGCACAGAGAAAGAAGAAAGAGCCACACGATGGCTCTTGAAGCTTCTGCCAGAACGTGGTATAATTTGAATCTCATTGGTCAAAGCAAGTAGCGTTGCCAAGCTCAGTGTCAATGGAGAGGGAAGGTATATTCCTTCTACAGTGGCGGACACTGCCAAGTATATGGAATTGGTGATAATGTCTAATCTCTCGGAGGGAAATGTGGCTTAAATCATTAGGGACAAAATATGGTCTGCCAGAGAAGGTAAGCAGCAAACTTTTGATCTCCGCTTACTTAGTGTAGTTCCCTGTGGCACACTAATTAGTTGTCCCCTGCACCATGTCTCGTCTCCTCCCTGGCACAGCTGGGTTGCCTTTCCCAGGCTCCCCTTAGAGGTAAGGGAGCCACATGACTGAGTTCTGGTGGATAAAATACAAGCGCGATGGTGGAAACCACAGGTAGGCATGGCCTACAGAACACTTCCACCTCGACCCCTCCATTCTCTTTCCTCCAAGGACCTAGAAGGGTGAGAGCCACACATGGAAGCAACCAGAGTCTCTGAGTCACTGCTTGGAGGAAAGCTGCCCAGAGAGCCCACATCAGACCACCGTGTGGGTGAGAAATTAATTTTCACTGTGTTCAATCACTAATATTTTTGTTGTTTTTCTCAGGTGTTAGCCTCTTCTGGCTAACTCAGAGAAGAAACCCAAAGACCTCCTCACTTTTTCTTTCCATTTCCACATCTTTTTTAAGGAACTGACATTTTATCTGTCTGTGAGTTATCCTAAATTACATTTTTTTCTTTATTCATTCTGTTTACGTTAGTAGACAACCCAGAGAAGGGATTGTCAGACTGAGAGAGAATGTTTACCGCATATTCAGGCAACTCCTAGGATCAAGTACACCCATGTGCTATCACGATTCCATCCAGAATGACACTAATGCCTCTTTCCAGTGTAGACAGGAAACCACTTCCTCCCTACCTTAAAATCTTTTTATAACTTTAAAAAATTTTTAATTTTATATTGGAGTATAGTTGATTTACAATGTTGTACGAGTTTCAGTTGTACAGCAAAGTGATTCAGTTATCCATATGCATATATCTATTCTTTTTCAGATTCTTTTCCCATTTAGGTTATTACAGAATACTGAGTAGAGTTCCCTGTGCTATACAGTAGGTCCTTGTTGATTATCTATTTTATATATAGTAGTGTGTATATGTTAATCCCAAACTCCTACCCTAAAATCTTGTTCATTAAAGAACTAAGCTAGATTCCCAGGCCAGGGTCTATTCCAGAAATTGATTTCTCATCTCATAAGTAGGAAGGAGCAGGCCAGGACACCATCACAAACTGTCTCAGGAAGCAAGAGTTCACACTCTTTGTCACCCCTCTCGCACCAACTAGTTGCACACTTTTGGTTAAGCAATAAATGAAGGGTGACTGAAACACATATCTCAATCCGTCGTCATAAAAACCCCTGAGGTAGTATGATTAACATCAGAGCAGCTACCATAATATACATCTCACAGCTTATTAGGAGAATCAAATGAGTTGATATTTGTAAAGCACTTAGAATATAAGCAAGAATACATTAAGTGCTATAATAAGCAGCAATTTAATTTTTAAAAATTATCTCCATTTTCAAATTAAGGAGTCTGAAGCTCAGATAAACTATTTTTTAAGATCATGTGGCTAATGACTCATACAACCAGAACTCAAGTTGGGGTCTTTTAACTCTTTCAACTCAATATTCTCTATCTATGTCAAGCATGTACAGAAATACCTAAAACCAGACGTACAAGCCAAGGTGCTGTTGATTCAGGAACAATACTATTATCTTCCCACTTACTAAAGTCCATCTGGCACCAGGTACACCCAAAACTCCAACCACTACCACAAGACTGAAACTGTTGTCAACTCTAGAGCTCAGCAGATTTAGTTGTATTTATATGGAGATGAAGACTGACTCACTCACATACTGTCCTAAAGGATCTCCCTGGGTGAAGCTAGGGAGGCCTCAATGAACCATGTCATGAAATGAAACCCATTGGAAGAAAAGTATTTAAAACAAAATATCAACCTTGGCTCTCCTCCACAGATAGCACGTTAATGAGGTTACCTGCAGAGAGAAGGAGCCCGGTCTTCATGCCTCCTGTTACTGGAGTTCTCTTCTGGGGAATTTCTGCTTTGTCTCTTGAGGCTCATAGCATGTTTCAAAATGACAAGGTATATCCATTTTTTTTTTAATATAACGCTTCTCTTTCCCAAGTGTTTTCCGTGGAGAATAATAAACTTCCTATTGGAAACTGAGACTTGGTGGAGGCTTCTCCATTCGCTGGGAAGGGAACTATACTATGGTAGTAGGTACCAGAGCAGAGCAAAAAATTCCATCTCCTGAGCCCAGGGATCAACAGAAATCAACACTTGCCTAAAGGAAATCAGGTAATTACCCTAAGGAAAAAGCAAGAAAGAAATTCACTCTGGCTTTTTTTTCAGTTTCCTTTTGTTAAATAGCCTTAGGAATCTGTACGGGTGGCAGATCTGCTTACCATCTTTCTACCAAATAAAAGAAAAGCAATTCTTACTTATCCAACCTCATCTCTACCCATTTATCTCTTCACCCACAAACTTCCTCACACAAGCTCCGGACGCGCAGGCTCAGCGGCCATGGCTCACGGGCCCAGCCGCTCCACGGAATGTGGGGTCTTCCCGGACCGGGGCAGGAACCCGTGTCCCCTGCGTCGGCAGGCGGACTCTCAACCACTGCGCCACCAGGGAAGCTCCTCTCTGGTCTCTTATACATACAGTTTTACCTGCCCAGGGAGTCTCTTTCCCTTTTTTTGTCACCTGAAAACTTCTACTCCCCCTTTCGGTTTTGGCTAAGCCTCGTCCCCATTACCCACAACATCCACATCCAGATGATATCTTGGTAACTTGGTCAACAATTTCTCCTCCCTCTAAACTCCCAAAAGACAGAGCAATATCTATCCTTCTTGTTATCTGCAAAGGACCCTTTAAAAAATATTTACAGAATGGATTAAAAGTTAGGTAGTCAATGGGATAGTAAATTCAAAAAAATGCTTAAAACAGGAATGTTAAGCCATGCCATTTAAACTTAGGGTTAATGAATTACAAAAGAGTTCCAAAATAATAAAGTTGTTTGGAAATGGTTACTACGTTCAACTGCATCTTGGCAATTTGAAGAGCTCACTCTAAAAATCTGGGAATCAAAAGAGCTTATAAAAGACCTAAGAAAGGAAGAAAGAAAAAAAAAGATGATGTGCCTGGTTTTCTATTAATATGCGATTTTTTTAAATTCTGCCACATTTTTTAAGCTCTGATAATAACAGCATGTGTGTAGGGGAAACTGTGCTGTTTTTACAAGTCTTTACTTTCTGGTTAACAGTGTTCGAGATGCTAAAGTCATACTCATATTATATTTAAATCCATGGGCAGTAATTTGGCCTGGTTTCCTATTGTGGTTTTATACATCCAGGACAATCAATTACAAAATACAATAAAAAGTCTGATAAGAAGGCAAGAAACAACCTTTCATGACAATGTCTAGGCCACATATGATTTGTTTCCTGAAATTGAGGTCCTAAGTGCCAATTCTGTTTTTGACCTTGTATTCATTCGAGGTTTTATGTCTGTACTTGCAATGAGTTGCCCAGCCTCAGTCTTGGTCTCTTCTGTGGCATGTCATTATCTCTTTCTTGTTTATCTTCTGTTGTTTCAGTCTGTGATTTGCTAGGGCTTGTTCTTTTAAACCATTCTGTTGTTATCTGACACAGATAGCTTTTTTCCTAGGTATTTTCTCTCCACAATGCTACTTCCCACCAACCAGGGAATGTGTCACCTGAAATACATGGGCATGTTTTCTCCTCTGATATGGAAAAGAAGAATAGGTACAGCCTGGTCCACTAAATCAAATTCAGAAAAAAATCTTTACCTAAAAAAGAAAAGTATGAAAATGTTCTGTAAATTACCAGTAGGTTTTCTAAATTAGTAAATGGAGAGACTGTTTCTAAGTACAGTGAAAATACACCCCATTTGTCCACAATGGCAGGGAATGGGACATTCCTGTTTTAATGATCTACTTTTTATTTATATATATTTATATATGTATAAAATTGTTATAAATACTAAATGGGTTAAAAGTTTTATATTAATAGGACTATTTTTTAAAACATAATTTTTCAAAACAGGACTGAACATCAGTTGATCTGTCCCTGTGATCAAGAAGTCATTCAAGTATCCTGAATTCTCTCAGGTAATTATTATGAACATTAATAGTCCTTACACTAAAATATGCAGTGTATTATTTTAATTGGGGCTTTCTGCTTTTTGAGACCTGAACAAATAGGAGTTGACTGAAATATAATCCAGACCTTATCACTTTCTATCCAGATGATATTGCAATAGCTTCCTGATCAATTTACCCAACTTCAGTCTTTCTCTTCACTCTGACTTACCTTTTTTTTTTTTTTCCGGTACGCGGGCCTCTCACTGTTGTGGCCTCTCCCATTGCGGAGCACAGGTTCTGGACGCCCAGGTTCAGTGGCCATGGCTCACAGGCCCAGCCGCTCCGCGGCATGTGGGATCTTCCCGGACCGAGACACGAACCCATGTGCCTTGCATCAGCAGGCGGACTCTCAACCACTGCGCCACCAGGGAAGCCCTGACTTACCTTCTTTAAATACTTTTATCACGTTATCTCCTGAGTCCAAAACTTCCAGTGGTCCCCCAGTTTATAACAGGTCCTATCTATTTTGTTTAGTTTTCAAGACCTTCCAAGATTGAGTCCCCAGCGCCCCAGCCTTAATTCCTGATCCACCCCAAATCATAGTTTAGTTTATCATATCATAGGTATATGTTTTCTAATATTACTCACTGTGATTTCATGTAAACTAAATAAACTCCAAACCAGCTTCCTTCTATCTACATTATTAGTTCTTAAAAACAAAGACGTCACACATTTATTCCCTTCAGGGCACCAAATACATTAATGAATGGCAAAAAAAGAAGGGAAAACTACTTTCCCTCATGGAATAGATGCCAGACACAGTTCTAGGCCTTTGCAGGCCCATGAAATATTCAAACATATAAAGCGTCCAGCACAGTTCTATGCACAGTAAGGGCTCAATACACGTTCATTATTATTACTTTGTTATTTAATCCTTCCAACAAACTTTAAGGAAACACAGATGAGGGAAGTGGAGGTCTAAAAGAGTACGTGACTGTCCACACCAGAAGGAACAGTGGAATATCACACCAGATGGCTTTCCCCATCAAGTGACAGACACACAACTCAAAGGAGTTTAAATAAAAAGGGACTTTACTACTTCAAGTAACAAAGGGTTCAGAAGCGTGATGACTCCAGGACTGGTTAATTCTGGGGCTCAGTGATGCCACCCGGGATGAGGTACTGTCATCTTTCTACCCTGTCTTTCTCAGTGGGTTAGCTTAGTTCTCAGGCTACTTTTGCTCCCATAAATCAAATATACCCATAAATATACACATTTGCTCCCATAAATCAAATATACCCATAAATATACCCAACCCAAGCTCCAGACACGGTAACATTCAAAAAAACACGGACTTCTCAGCAGTGAAAAAGCCTTCCCCAGAAATTCCCCAGCAGCCTTCCACTACTGTTTCATTGGCCAATGCCTTAAATAACTGCAAGGAAAATGGGGTCAATCTTGATTGCCATAAGCCCCAAAGTAGCCAACACTCTCAGGGGTGGGGACTGAGCAAACTTCCTCTAATAGTGTGGAGAAGGGGAAAATACATGAACAAAATCAGGGCTCTGTTAAGAAAGAGGTAGGAAAGAAGAGTGAATTGATGATGGGGAGAAAAATCAGCACGAATTGCTGTGGCTATGTTGCCTCAAAATAGCAAATATTAAGTTAATATTAATTGACCTATTGAACACATCAATATCTATGGTTATTACGATGAAAGAGAGAGAAAAGAAAGAGGGGGAGAGAAGGAAAGGGGGAGAAGGAAAGGGGAAAGGAGAGATGGAAGGAGGGAAGGTAGAGGGAAGGGGGCAAAAAATGAGGGAAACAGGGAAAGAGACAAGGAAGAGAAAGCCCAAGTGAAGGTTCATTTTGGGTCGTGTTAACTGTTGTGTGTGCCACTCTCACAGGCTATGAAAGTAGTTGCTGAAAAATCAGAGCCCTGCAGGAGGGTCTGTGTATACTGCACAGGCTTTTATGGCTAAAAGTGATCTGAATGCCAATAGGGAGCTGAAGGTAGCCACGTTCAAGAGAGCAGACCATCAGAAGCTAGTGAGGCTGTCAGGTCTGGGAGCTAACCAAGGCACAGACACATCGAAATGATTCAGCAGGAGGACGTAACTAATCAAACAAGGCTTCCCTAATAGCAAAGCTACAAAGGAGGAGGAAACTGAACTAGTTTCTTTCTTAAAAGAAAAAGAGAAAGTTATCTTTTGCACCTAGAGAGAAAAGATGATTTCCTTAGAGAAGGATAGCAAATAGGGAATGGGACCTGCTTGATTTAATTAATTAATTTAATTAATTAGTTTTCTGCAGTGTGCTAGAAATCCAAGCCATAAGAGAAGCAAAAAAGGTTAATTTAAACAGTAATTCTCGCTGAATTTAGGACAATTTTAAAAATTAGAGCTTACAGAGCTGTGTAGGCTTGTGATTCAAGGGTTATCAAAGGTGGACATGAAATCCAAGAACAATCTGAGCCTTCTCCACAGAAGACACTGCCCGCATGTTGAACTGGGCCTTCCTCTTTCTAAACGTTATTCTGGATTTTTAGAACATGTATAACCTGACTTGTATCGTAAAAGCAGAAATGTGTCTGTGATGCTATCTTCTGCGTTTAGGGCCAAATGTGGGGACTTCTGCGTTTAGGGCCAAATGTGGGGACTTCTGCGTTTAGGGTCAAATGTGGGAAACTGAAGGCCAGGGCACCATCTAAAGGCACCACATAGGAGAGAGTGGCATGGACATATATACACTAGCAGATGTAAAACCGACAGCTGGTGGGAAGCAGCCGCATAGCACAGGGAGATCGGCTCAGTGCTTTGTGACCACCTAGAGGGGTGGGATAGGGAGGGTGGGAGGGAGACGCAAAGGGAGGAGATTCACTTTTTATATACATAAATATACATATACATAAATATACATATATACATAGCTGATTCACTTTGTTATAAAGCAGAAACTAACACACCAGTGTAAAGCAATTATACTCCAATAAAGATGTTAAAAAATAAATAAATAAATAAAGGCACCACATAGGACATGGACCACAACGCGGGGGGGACAGGTCTCTTGGACAGAAATCCCACTTATTAGCTGCACCACACTATATGCTTCCTAACCCCTCTGTTTCCATCCTTTCCTCTGTAAAACTGAGATAATACTACTAACTAACCTTTAGGATTTAGAGGAGAATTATATAAGATTTAAAACCCATAGTGTCTGATGCACAATGTCCACTGTTAGGTATTCTTGCATGAATAATTATAAATCAGTCCTGAGCTTCCAAGACAATAAGGTTTTCTTCTGAGAACGTTGATTCCTCTCTTCAGAGAGAGGTGTAATGAGAGAGTAATAAGCTCTTCCCAGCCCCTGGATGTTAAATAGGTCAAGATGGCCAATTCCCAGCCCTTCTAATAAAATGACAGGACAGCCGAGAGACCCGGGGGTCACCAGACAACACTGGGTCTGTAGAGGAGCACTGCGTTATCTGCTCCTTGGCAGACCTGCGGGCATCACAGCATCCTGGACAGTGTTCAGTGGCAGCAGAGGTGAGCAGATTTACTTGGCGTCTTCATGCTCCCTTGCAGCTGCAAATGGCTTCAAACCCAACTGGCAATTGAATACCCCAGGCAATCTGCATCTCTAGAGAGCAATTTATGGTTAAGTTTCTGCTGAACATTTTTAAGACAAGACCTAATGCACCCATCAAGGAGCAGCTCTTTTAAAGAAGTTGCTCACCACTTCTAGCATTTCATTAAAGAAGGAAGCTACTGTTCTCATTACCTGCCAAGCCATCTCTTTTGATTTGAAGAAGGAACCTAGTACACTAAGTTTCCTATGGTTCTGGAAAACACATTTCCCCAGGAAGACACAATGGTGTAGATGAAACATGGCAATCCTTCCTGATGTGATCTCAGTTCAGGCACCAGGCCATTTAGTGATACCCCCAAATGCATGCCCACAAGTACCTCCTCTGCCCCAGTGGGGAAAGCCCAGGACCTAAGTAAATTGAGTTTCTAGGCAGAAACCTAGGAACCCCACAGGTCCTGAAGATGAATAATTATCCACCAAGAATATCACAGGATGACTGTAAGTAATGTTAGCAATTATGGGTTTTGGAAACATGGCAACATCTAATGACTGACTGTGTCTACACAGGGCTAATGTATTGAATCAGTGCTGCCACTGAAAGTTCGTAAATTTGAGGCAAATTTTTCAGTTAACACCGTTCACTGCCCATAGAAAATTTTAATTCACACTTTAATCCTCCATCTCTAATCATTAACTAGTCCATGAACTAGTATCCTTTAGTAAAATGTGTCCTAGGCAGCTCAGGATGCCATAACAAAGTCTCATGGACTGGGAGGGGCCCAAACAATAAATATTTATTTCTCATGGTTCTAGAGGCTGACGTCTGAGATCAGGGAGCCAGTGTCGTCAGGTTCTGGCGAGAGCTCTCTTCCTGACTTGTGGCTGGCCACCTTCTTGCTGCGTCTTCACACAGAAGGGAGAGAATGAGAGATCTCCCCCTTCTTATGAGGCTGCTCATCCCCTCACGAGGGCCTCACTGCCACGACCTAATCTAACCCTAATTATCTCCCAAAAGCCCATCTCCTAATACCATCCAATTGGGGGTTAGGGCTTCAACATATGAACTTGGGGCGGGGGGCGCATTCAGTCCATAATGAATGTATATGTCAACCTTAGCCTAAAAAACAAAAATAATTTTTGAGTCACATTTTTGAATGCTCCCATCCCTGCTTTTGTGTCCAAGTATTTGCATATAAATGTTACTAAACAATCCCAAAGGGGGAGGGAAAGAATCGTAATCGCATTCACTCAATGTGTTTGTTTTTATTAAGCAATGAAGGCATGAATATGAATACGTGTTTCCTACCACTATTTTAGAAGGTAACCAGGATTTTCTTTCTATATGCAGTTTCCTACTTCTGCTACACTTATCTTGCTGGGAATCACATAATAACTTTTTATTGAAGTGAAACCTAAATAGAGAAAATTATACCCATCCTAAGTATAGAGATTAATGGATTTTCACAAACCAAACCCACTCACAGAACCAGAGCACAGATCAATGAAATAAAACAGCAGCACAAAAGAACCCACTCTGCACCTCCACCCTTCCAGCTCCCACATTCCTTCTCACGCTTCCTCTCAAGAGTACCTTGTATCCCCAAGTCCAACACCACTAATTAATTTTGCCAATTTTCGCATTTGATTAAAAGGTACCCTATACTATTTACCTTTTGGTACCCTCAATATTACATTTCCGAGATACAATAACGTGGTCATGTACTGCAATAGTTGTTCATTGTCAGCGCTGAAGATTTCATTGTATGAATATATTAAAAATGATTGATCCATTTTAGTGTTCATAGGCATCTGGGTAACTTCCAGTTTGAACAGTGCTGCTAGAAACATTATAATGCCTGGCTTTTGGTGAACACACACACACTTCTCTTAAGTATACAATTATAAGGAAAACCACTGGTCACAGGGTATGCATATGGTCAGCTCTAGGAGAGGGTGCCAGACAGTTTTCCAGTGTGATTAGAGCAATTTACAACAGTGTATGATGATTCTTCCCCATCCTTGCTAAGACTTGGTATATTCTTTCTTCCCCATTCTACTGAATGTGGAGTATTATCTCCATGCCGTTTTAATCTGCACTTTCCTAATGACTAATGAAGTTGTGTGCCCTTTCATGTATTTGTTGGCCATTTGGTTATCCTCTTTTTTTTTTTTTACAGTAGTTGAAGATTTTTGCCCATTTTTCTCTTGGGCTTACAGCATTTTTCTTATTGATTTCTAGGAGTATTTTATATATTCTGGATAAGAATCCTTTGTCAGTTATATGTGTTACAAATACCTCCTCCTACTCTGTGGCTTCCCCCCGCAACACTCTTTTAAAAGTGTCTTTTGTTGAAAATAAGTGTTACATTTTAATGTAGTCCAATTTATTTGTTCTTCATAGGTCTTTTTTTGCACATTAGTTAAGAATGTTTGCTAATGACAAGAACGTGAAGATATTTACCAAAGTCGTCTTCTTACAGCTTTTTTTTTTAACATCTTTATTGGGGTATAATTGCTTTACAATGGTGTGTTAGTTTCTGCCTTATAAAAAAGTGAATCAGTTACACACACACATATGTTCCCATATGTCTTCCCTCCTGCGTCTCCCTCCCTCCCGCCCTCCCCATCCCACCCCTCCAGGCTGTCACAAAGCACCGAGCCAATATCCCTGTGCCATGCGGCTGCTTCCCACTAGCTATGTACCTTACTACATTTGTTAGTGTGTATATGCCCATGACTCTCTCTTGCCCCGTCACAGCTCACCCTTCCCCCTCCCCATATCCCCAAGTCCGTTCTCCAGCAGGTCTGCGTCTCCACTCCCATCCCACCCCTAGGCTCTCCATGACATCCCTTTTTCTCAAATTCCATATATATGTGCTAGCATACGGTATTTGTCTTTTTCTTTCTGACTTACTTCACTCTGTATGACAGACTCTAGGTCTATCCACCTCATTACAAATAGCTCAATTTCGTTCCTTTTTATGGCTGAGTAATATTCCATTGTATATATGTGCCACATCTTCTTCATCCATTCATCCGATGATGGGCACTTAGGTTGTTTCCATCTCCGGGCTATTGTAAATAGAGCTGCAATGAACATTTTGGTACAGCTCTCTTGTTTTACCTTTCACATTTAGATTCACAATCTATCTCGAATTGATTTTCATGTCTGGTTAAAATACTGTTTCACATGGATATTTGGATGATGTAGCACCGTTTGTTGAGGAGACCATCCTTGCCCTCACCACACCCCAGTGCCATCTTTTCATAAATCAAATCCGCCTTCTTGGGGGTCTGTTTCTAAATTTTCTACTCTGCTACATTCATTTACGTATCTTTAACAATACTATACTATCCTAATTACTATAGGTTTACAATGTCTCAATACCTGGTCAATATTCCAGCTTCACTCTTCTTTTAAAGATTGCCTTGTCTATTGTTGTGCTCTGAATTTTCATACAATTGTAAAATTAGCTTATTAAGTGTTCACACAAACACACACAAGTCCTATAGGGATTTTTACTATGATGGCATAATTTATAGATCAAGTCGTGGAGAACTGGCACATTTACATTACTTGGTCTTCCAATCTATGAACACAGCATTTCTTGCAATCTGCCTAAATCTTCTTTAGTTTTTCTCATGTTTTGTAGCTTCATTTTCATTAGTTTTGTTTCTAGGTATTTGAATTGTTTATGTTACTGTAAACGGTATCTCTTTAAAAAACCTTTCCATTTGCAATTTTTTTACTGACATGGAAGCAGAATTAATTTTATGTTATTAATCTAATTTCTAGCAATTTTGCTAAATCCATCTATTATTCCCATGACTTTATAGATTCTTTCAAACTTTCTATACATGTCACCACATCACCTGTGAATAATGAAGATTTTATTTCTTTACCTCTAAACTTCTGAACTTCAAGAAAGCAGAATCATGATCTTATTGGATTCCTTCCCCAGCCAGCAGAGGGGGATCTCAGAATACCTGCCCGGTAGAATTTCATCACTGTGATCGATAGGTGAATGCTATGTGTCTTCCACTCTCTTCCTTCCAAATGGGAGTTTTTAGTATGGGAGTCTGTCTCTGCTCTACCACCAGATGGAGGTGAGGGAGATCGACAACTTGGCTGTGCGTTCATAGGTGGCCGGACTGGAAGGAGGAACATGTGGGCCTGAAGGAGCTGAACACATCTCCAAGAGACGCGCAACGCTGATCTCCATGCAGCAATTAGACAGGCTTCCTATGAGTTCCTTCCCTTGGGGAGAGGGTGTGTGTAA
Source organism: Grampus griseus (assembly GCF_964374135.1). Lineage (NCBI taxonomy): Eukaryota > Metazoa > Chordata > Mammalia > Artiodactyla > Delphinidae > Grampus > Grampus griseus. The sequence goes on from NC_139017.1 coordinate 8,346,326, forward strand.
CACTGGTGATTATTCCATAGTCCTCAATATTCTGTTCTTTATTGGCCACTGACCTCGCCCTGCTTCCCTCTCATCTCTAAACCACTCTTCTCAGCAGCAGCCCTTCCTCTGCCCCCCTTCATAAGGCAGCTCTTCCCAAGGTTTTAACATTAAATCTCCTCTACTTGTGTCCTTCAGTCCCTGCTGTGTTGATCTTACCCTATATTAGCTAAATATCTCATTTATGAAATTTCTAGCTTTAATTTTTTTCATTGATTTCCAAATTCTACTTGCTGGAGAGATCCCCCTTGAAGGTCAACCAGAATTTCAAAAGCAACCTGTTCAATATAAAAAAATCATCACTCCTCAACAAAACTGTTCCTATTCTTGTATTCCATGCTTTCTAAATGGTGGTACTGTTATTCTCATCTGCAGTGCTCAAGAACCTCCCTCCCTCTCCCTCTCCCTCCCTCCCTCTCCCTCGCTCTCGCTCTCGCTCCCGTGCTCACTCTCTCTCTCTCTCTCTCTCTCTCCCTCTCTCTATTTCCTATATTCAGTCAATAGCCATTGACGCAATCCAAAGCTGACCCCCTGGAGTCTTAAAGTAGGGGAGAAGAAACATGCCTACCCCTGTCCACAGTAAATGTTTGTCACACTGCTATCCCTTGCATTTTAATTCTACCCTTATCCCTCACCAAATTCTCTCTCTATGTTGTCCTATACGATTTCTTGGACCATCAGGCATTCTGGCACAGAATGAAAGCTCTCTGTGTCTTTGAGGTCACAGAACTCCTAAGTGATGGACATTGGAGACTTTCACTAACTTTCTGGCATCTTTTCCAATTCTGAGACTTTCCTTCCTCTATTACAACATTTCAGTGGAATATTCTAATGAAAACTCTCTTTTTTTCCCCTTGTTTCTGCCTATATTATACTCTCCACAAGACTGTCTCATCTCCTGCGGAATGAGACGCCCATCAGATGCTCTAATGTTTCATTAACTGACCCACAGTTGTGGTCCCCTCCCCAGGGGAATAGGCAAAAAACCCTGAACCACTTAAGCATGACTTTCATCCTCTCCCCCTCCCATTTCAGAAGTCCTCCTACTTCTTCCAGCATGGGGAGGCTTTGGAGGCTGAAGGAAAACCTAATTTCCAGCCTAAAACTTCATCAAAAGCTTCTTTGGCTTTCTGGGTTTACAAACTCATAAAATGCTCACAGTGTGTCTCATTAAAGGCCTGGCCTGTCTCAGCCTAGACAGCGTCATAAAAAAAGAAAAAACATAAAACAAACACCCTCCAACCCAACAACAACAGAAGGCAAGGGGACTGATCTTACTTTACTGTGTCTCTTCTTTTTCTTTTCTTTTTTTAAAAAATTTATTTCTTTTATTTATTTACTTTTGGCTGCTTTGGTTCTTCATTGCTGTGCACAGGCTTCTCACTGCGGTGGCTTCTCTTGTGGAGCAAGGGCTCTAGGCACGCGGGCTTCAGTAGTTGTGGCACGTGGGCTCAGTAGTTGTGGCTCACGGGCTCTAGAGCGCAGGCTTAGCAGTTGTGGCACACGGGCTCAGTTGCTCTGCGGCACGTGGGATCTTCCTGGGCCAGGGCTTGAACCCGTGTCCCCTGCACTGGCAGGTGGGTTCTTAACCACTGTGCCACCAGGGAAGCCCACAACGTCTTTTCTTGAAGTGGGAGTAGTGAGGAAATCAGATAACATAATGCAAATCAGAAAATTCTAACATTCTCTCAGCAAAAATGTAAACCACATGACAGCTGATTACTGTCTCTCCTTCTCTCCTTCTCTCCTTTTGTCTCTCTCTCTCTGCTCCTGTCATCGCAAAATCCCTTCTGCTCTCCGTCTAGCTTTTGTTCTTTAAACCTCTGAGCACCCTCTGTTGCTTCCTCTTTTTCCACACTGTGCGGCTTTCATCTGTCCCTTTTCAAACATTGCCATGTCTGACGTCTGAACTGCACCAGTTGCCCAACTCTCTAAGAAGCATATTTCATACCCTACTGCCTGATGAAGATATTTTCTACCTCAATGCAACCCACCTTCTGCCTTGTGTTTTTGTTTTTTTAATGTTTTTTTTATTGTGGTAAAAGTCACATAATATAAAACATACTATTTTAACCATATTTAACTGTACAGTTCAGTGGCACTAAGTACATTCACATTGTTGTGCAACTCTCACCATCATGCATCTCCCAAATTTTTCACCTTCCTAAACTGAAACTCTGTCCCCATAAAACACTAACTCCCAATTCCCCCTCCCCACTGCCCCCCATCCCCGGTCCCTGGCACTGACCAACGTACATCCTGACTCTATGAATTTGACTATTCTAGGTACCTCGTATGAGTGGAATCAACCAGTATTTGTCTGTCATACAGAGTGAAATAAGTCAGAAAGAGAAAAACAAATATCATATATTAACACACATATATGGGATCTGGAAAAATGGTACAGATGAACCTATTTGCAAAGCAGAAATGGAGACACAGACATAGAGCATAAACATAAGGATACAAAGCAGGGTGGGGGTGGGGGATGGACTGGGAGATTAGGATTGACATATATACACTACTATGTAAAAAACAGATAACTAATGAGAAACTACTGTATAGCACAGGGGAATAAAAAAAAAAAAGAAGGTACAGTCTGTTTGCAGGACATATATTAAGTTAACCTTAAAAATGCATTCCAATCTACATTAGGTGCAGAAAAATACTGCCTTGTGCTTTCCTTGTCCCATGTTTCAACCTTGCTCAAAACCACTTCCACCCTCTGCTTCCAGACTGTAAACCATTTGAAAGCAGAGCTGACTGATGGCTAAAGCTTCCACATTATCAAATAGATCGTTTTACCTGTAATAGGGATTCCACAACATTTTTTAATAAAATGTAACTTTTTGAATATAAACTATTATAAAAGCACCTTATGCAAAGAGCAGCATAGATTTGGAATTCAGTGCCTTAACTAAATACGACTGTATTTCACGTATCTGAAAATATTTACAGCCAGAGAAGCTATGAACTGGATTTTTTTTTTCTTTCTGAAATAAAGACAAAAATAAAAACTGAATTGTTTATTCAGTTTTATTCCCCATAAATCGGTATTCTAATATAGTTTCTGTGACTAATCACAGGGTTGGTAGGAGGTACAGTTAATTAACATTTGCTGAAAGGTTTAAAGTTCTCAGCTAAAGATATTTTTTGGTTCTAGATCCCTTTATTTTATTCTGTAATAGCAGAGTGGTCCAGTTTGTCTGTTTGCACTGAAAAATGAAAGGACGTAAAGAATAGAAGTACAGGGCTTCCCTGGTGGCTCGGTGGTTGAGAGTCCGCTTGCCGATGCAGGAGACACGGGTTCGTGCCCCGGTCCGGGAAGATCCCATATGCCGCGGAGCGGCTGGGCCCGTGAGCCATGGCCGCTGAGCCTGCGCATCCGGAGCCTGTGCTCCGCGACGGGAGAGGCCACAACAGTGAGAGGCCCGTGTACCGCAAAAAAAAAAAAAGAATAGAAGTACATAAAAGACACTACAAATCCTGCAAACCTCGGTCGCATTTAGTCATTAGATCTTAAAGATAGTCACTTTAATATGTATTTTGGAACTGTGTTTAAAGCAGGAATGACTTCTGAGTTACGGAACAATCTCCTTGAATTATAGCTCAGATACTGGCACAAAAGTCAACTACTTTTCTCTCATGAAGATTTTTGAAACCTTACTAAATAAAGGAGGAGCTTCTCACTGGAATCATTTAATGGTTAATTTAATTTTAAATATGCACAAAATATGCTGTTTATCAAAATAAATTAGGTGAATCAGATGCTTTTCTTTTTACATTATAAAACCTGTAAATTACCTAACAGAGTTTAAATACATATCTTAACCTATACCTGGTATACATAAGGTCCACATATGTATAATTACAAACGCCTTTATCAAAATCAGGCCAAGGGCTTCCCTGGTGGTGCAGTGGTTGAGAGCCCGCCTGCCGATGCAGGGGACACGGGTTCGTGCCCCGGTCCGGGAAGATCCCACGTGCCGCAGAGCAGCTGGGCCCGTGAGCCATGGCCGCTGAGCCTGCGCATCCGGAGCCTGTGCTCTGCAACGGGAGAGGCCACAGCAGTGAGAGGCCCAGGTACCACAAAAACAAAACAAGCAAAAAAAAAAAAAAAATCAGGGCAAGATATAAATAATATAACAGACCATTTATAAATACTTGTATAAATATAGAGCAAAATCATTTTTATGGTATAAAAATACAAATAGAGAGATTTCCCCTAGTCAAAATAAATTTTAACATAACCTCTCATTTTGTAAATAAACAGATGGAGAGATTGCTGTAAATATAAATATCTAGTTAATAGACATACACAAACTCACGATATATACTTGTATGGTAGTTTCCTGATCAACTATGAAATTTTGAAGACGCATATTTTTATATTTCTTGATGAAAGTCAGATAAATTGAAGCAGAATGAATCTTCAAAATAATACAACTTAACATCAGACAAAAAAAATAACGAATTCAGTCAAACCAAAAAATTTGTCTCACATGGCACACCAGTGATACCATGAATCAGAAACAATTCTTTTAGCTGTATGCTTCTAAGAAACATGGATTTTAAATAATATTTGAACAGCAACAACCTATATATTAATATTTAACGTTAGATTACTGCTAGAAAATATGAGCTGAATATGTGATATCCAATGTTAAAGGCTTAGCTGTGTCTTCTAAATGCCACTAACGGAGAATGCTCTCTGATCTGGGCCTCCAGCTGCCTCAACTCCCACCGCCAACACAGGCTCCCTTTTGGTTACTGTCTCCTTCAGGTGTTCAGCCCAGTCCACATGAAGATTGGTTCTCACTAGGGATAAGAGGTAAAATGCTGAAACGGAAGCACCAGAAACACCTGCCTTCCTCCAGTCCTGTTCATCTCCCAGTTAGAGCCAAACCAACGCAATCAAGCTGGTATCTTCTCTTTCCTGATTGCTGTTCACAAATGAATAAAGCAAGGATGCCCTTCACCTCTCAACAGCCTTTATCTTAATGACATACTCAGAAGCTAGTCTGAACCAAATTCTGTTTTCCTCTCTCAAAAGACTCTTACCAAATTCTCTATTTCTTCAAGATGCAATTGGAAGAGTGTTTCTAGCTTTCACCCATGTAAGTCTCCACAAAACTTTACAAAGCTACTTCCCGCCTTTATTGACTGCTGCCTCAAAGAGGGTCCTCTATCCAGCCAATCTCAATGTGCATTACACAGAAGTTTGGTTCCATGGGACAGTAATAGGTGCCAAGTGGAAAAATCTTTACTACGGGAATTCCCAGAGTTTTTAACCTGTTAACGTCCATCGTGATTCTTCAAGAAAGGGAAGAGGTAACTAGCGTTTCCCAGCCTGACTGTAGGAATGAAGCTCTCATTTCAGAGAGAAACTCACAGAAATAGTGATTCAAGAAACATCCTTGGGCAACACTGTTTCAAGCAATTATTTTAAAACCAAATCTACTGATGTGTCTGCCTCCCTGCTGCTATACTTCTCTTCCACACTCAGCTGGAACATAAGCCACAAAGGCAGACTTACCTCTACCCTTAGCTCTGGATACTGAGAGGTCTAAAATGAGTCAATATCCACTCACCTTTGCTCTTCCTGACATTTCTGAGGGCTCCCCTCCTGGTCATTGGGTCTCGGCCAGACTCCTGAGCCAACATCCAGCTTCATGGATGGTTTCCCATCATGATGTCTCATACCCAGCTCCAAAGAACTGCTCTTTACAGAAATGGGTTTATGAGTTGCTTTTACTTTCTTCCCAACTCTATGCCTTGGCCAAGAGACTGACTCTGAATTCTAGTTCTGAAGCTGGAATCCTACCTACTGTCAAACACAAACCCGGACCTCTACACATTATATATTCCGCCTTTGCTGCATATACCTGGTACTGACTTCTGTCTGTCCAGTCACATATTCTATATTACCCCCTCCCCATGGTCCTTGGAGCTCAGGCTCCACCCACATGTCTGGATTCTCAGTTCCAAAAGCAAAGTTCTCACTGCCCTTCACGTTCTCACTGTGCTGGGTCCCTGACCCCAGGTCTCCCTAATCAGATCCATCCCACACCCTTCTAAGCCCCACACCACTGCCCCCTGGTGCTAAAGGGATAGGTATGAAAATCAGCAAACATAAAAAGTACACAGCGATTTCTAACTTTACTTATTCCACTCAGTGGAATATTTTAATTTAAAAATTACATGGGAAAAAGTTAGCCTCACAAATTATAACAACGTTAAGTACACCATACTGGAAATGACCATTTACAGAATTTTGCTCAAAACCTTTCTCTACAGTAAAGAAAATGTCTAAATTCTTTTCTTCTTTACAGCTTTATTGAAGTATAATTAATATACAAAAAAACTGCACATATTTAATGTATACAATTTTCTGAGTCTGGACAAATGTATACACACATGATCACTACAGTAGTCTCAGAATTAAACAGGTTATCAGTTTGGAAATGTAAGAGACTAGCTTCTCAAACAACCACCTACCTATTCCCCTCAAAGTGTGGGAATTTTGAGACAGTTGTTATATTTTCTTCCAATGATTCTCAGCCAGTGGTTCTACATAAAACTAGTATTTTTTTTAACACTGTAAAGAACCACCTGAGAAAACTGCCTCATATTCAATTAGAGAATGAGATTTGAATTTAAAACCTCTGAAATATGTTTAAATATTTACAGTCTATTTTAAACTCTCCTCAATCGGGGACAAAACTATCCAACAAGCACCATTCAGCACAAATTGCTTCTTCACAGAGATACTGAATAATCAGAAATGATTAGAAGAGAATGCCTAGCTTAGCTTTCCCAAGCTAAAACTAACCATCATGGCCACTTAATTTTAGACCAGGACCATAGCAATATGTAGTTGATTGACATGAGGGCCTTGCCCCTAACCCTCCCATAGATGTCCAGCTGCCAGTACCTGCACCTCTGTTCCTGCAAGCTTTTCTTCTCAGATTCTCAGAAAGCTGCCAACAGACACCAAAGAATGCACCTCCAGAAGCAGCCCTCAATGACTCTGAAGAATTGGTGTCAAAATACCCACTCCCTCACCTCACAGGTAGGATAATTCTGGTGCATATGTTGTGTTCCATTTTACAAACTTTTCTCCGGGGACTGAACTCCAGTTACAGACTATGCTGGAATCAAGCTCTTTGTTTTATAACTGACTGTCCTTGCTTCCCGGTTTCTCTTCCCCACTTCGCTCTTTCACTTCCCCACTTTGCTCTGAAAATTTTCCCATGAACTTTGGCTTGAGGTAAAATGGATTCTACCTGTTGTCTAGTTCTTCCACTTTCTACCTAATTTATGATGACCACACACTCATCTGGGACTGGTTAGCCTCAGAGGTCCTAATTGATGCCTATAACCCTGGTGTATTTATTAACAGCACTCCACTCTCAAGTGTCCTGGTTTTGTTGATAAATTATATCATCACACTGCACGGTCCTATTACTCTGCCAACCGTCTCAGTTGTCAACCTTATGGACAGACATTAAAGCTTACACTTCGCTCTGCCCATCAGCATGGTCTTCTCTATTATGACTTCTTGCCCAAAGTTCTCTGCTTCCTCCATCCTGGTTCTTACCTTGGTACCTGACAACTCAGGACACATGTCCTGGTATAGCAGACTGCAATTATTAACTGCCTTAGTTGGGAATCACTATTTTATAGTTTTTTGTACTGAGTAGAACTGATTTCTTATTAATATTTCAAGGATGAAAGAAAACTTTTCTGTCTAGTTGCATACTTTCACCATAACCCACATGCTGGGTGCACTAAGGCAACCTGGGATGCTAATGGTAGACCAGGAGGGAAAAGAGACTAATCCAACCCTATGCGGGTTCAGGCTGTTTAATAAGGGGTGAGTATCATAGGAGTCACAAGATCTAAAGTAAGGTGACAAATGCAGGTTCTACTTGAGCAGGAGAAAAATAATAGTATTTATTTTGAAAATTTGTAAGATGCTCTCATTAGTAAAATGCTCTTGTATTTTTTTTTTAATTTCTGAAAACAATCGGTATGATGGAATAGCAATGATTTTACAGAGGAAATAACAGTTGACCCGGCCGTTGGCTAATGAGTAGCAGTTCTATTTTTCTGGTGCAAAATATGAGGAAAAACATTCACATTCACAGCCACGAAGATGAGAGCGCATGTGACAGCATGAAAAGTGGGTAAAAATCTGTTTAACTGGAGCACAGGTATTACTGACGAGAATAGCGAGAAATATTTTATACCAGCGCTCCTAATTATGTTTGACTAAGGATGCTTCAGATCTACTTTTCCTGATTGCCTTCTTTAATATAATTGGGAAGATGTAATTTTTTTAAGCCTGTCTCGTTACCAATTTTAGCTCTTGATTCAAATAAATACAGACAAAAACTTAACGATATGACCCTTGTGTCTCTTATTAAGAGGATTCTTAGGAGACAGATATCAAAATACGTTTTACTAACAATGATCCAAAAAATCGGTTATGGAAACAAATGAAATCTAAATGTACTTTTCCACTCATTTATTGAGAACCATGAAGAACCAGAGATGTACAAGCAGTTTTTATTCCATGAAAGATGTTGGCCTGAAATACGTTGGCCTGAAATATTAATACTTATTCTTAAATCATTTGTGATTTTTCCCCCCTTATTTCTCCTAACACACATGAGAGTAATATTTTACTGTGCCTTTTTATTTAAAAATGCAAAGCTTCCAAATCGCAGAAGTAGTTGAAGCAGATTTCTGAGAGTCAGGACATCTTTTAAAAGTTGCCCAGTAATGTAAAAGAAATTCAGAAAGAAGACCTGACAGGGTTGGTGGAAAGGAATAAAAAGCTCTGTATAATGTTCAATCTCTAGATCCAATTCCCAAATGCACTTTACTTGATCATTTTCAGTGAATCCTCCTAAAAAGCACCAAACCAGCATCTCACCAGCATAATTTAGGCAATATAGCGCATGTGCGTGCGTGCACACACACACACACACACAGAGTCACACACACAAATATATATGCCACTTCTAAGTCTAGCCACAAATTCTCTACCCACAATGCTTCTCTCTTCCATCTTCTAACAGCCAGATGCGGACCATCCAGTGAAGGCCTTGAAATCCTACAGTATTACAAAGACTCTGGAAGGAGAAACCCTGGATCCTTTAATGACTGTGTGGCACACAATCTCCAACCCAAACCTGATGCATTGAGTAAAAATTAAACCTCTGTTTAGTGAAACCACTATTATTTACCTAACACAAAAGTTCTCTTTTGAATTTTAATTGATAAAATTAAATTGCCCTCCAAGGGGATTGAGTCCATTTACACACCCAAGAAGAATATACCGGAGAACTACTTCACAATTTTAATAATTTGAATAATCTTTTTACCTTCACCAATGTTGTGGGTAAAATGGTATTGTTTTGTAACAGCGATTTGTATTTCTTATAAATAAGGATGACCACCTTTGTGTAAGCTATATTGATTTATCCTTTTTCTATTTATGCGCTAAGCCCATTTTCTACAGTGTTGCTAGTTTTTCTTATTGATTTGTAAATGGTCATGACATAGTAAAATAAACACTATATGTTGCATATGAGGCACTTTTCCCAGTTTATCCTTTGATACTTTCTTTATGGTAGAAAAATTTATAATTTGTATTGATGCACCTATCAATCTTTTCTCCCATGGCTTAACCACTTTGTACCATGCATAAAAAGCTTCTCCCCTTCATGAGTTATTTATTTCAATGTCCTATGTTTTCTTTCAGATCTTTTGTTCCAGTTATCTGATGCTACATAATAAATCACCCCAAAACGTAATAGCTTAAAACCACCACCATCATTTTATTATCGTCTCTCATGGTTCTAGAGACTGGCTTCATCTGATGAATCTCACCCAGGACCTCTCATATGACTGCAGTCAGACAGTGCCAGGAACCAGACTCATCTCAAAAGCTTCTGCACTCACACATCTGACAGCGGATTCTACCTGCTGGATGAGACTTCTCCATGTCAGCTGGGAGGCAGAGTTCCCAAAAAGCAAGGGTCTCAAAAGAGAGACAGTACGAGCTGCCAGTTTCTTAAGGTCATACTCTACGGGTCAAGCGATCACAGAGCCCAGATGCAAGGAGAAGAATACTGACTACATCTTTTGATGGGAGGAGTGTAAAAGAATACTGGGGGCATGTTTTAAAACTGCCATATCTTCTGTGGATGAATTTTAATATCATCAGTTTGATGGCAATGTAATTTGCATACAGTTCACCTGTATACAATTGGACGAATTTTGACAATTGCATACAGTTGAATAACCACAACAGTCAAGATATAAAATATTTTTATTACCCCCCAAAGTTCCCTTTTTGCATTCACTCTCCGCCTCCCAACCCCAGCTCCAATTACTGACCTACTTTCATTGTCTTTACTCTGCCTTTTCTAGATTTTCATATAAGTGAAATCATACAGAAGGTAGTCACTGTGCCTGTTTTATCTCACTTAGCTCACATAGTGCTTTTGAGATTCATCCATATTGCTGTGTGGTCAGCAGACTGTTCCTTTTCGCGTTGGGAAGTATTGCGTTGTATGGATACATCATATAACTAGTTCATCCATCCACCTGTTGTTAGACATTTGTGCGGTTTTCTGTATGGACTATCTATGGACTATCAGGAATAAGCTTCAATGAACATTTGTGCACAAGCCCTAGTGTAGACATAAGTATTTACCCAAGATGTAGAAAAACCTAAGATTTGTATTCCTTAGTCAAATGTAAATGTATGTTTAACTTCGTAAGGAAACATATGTCTTTATTTTAATTATTTAAATAATTGACTCCTCAGAAATTATTTTTAGTTTAAGGAAAGAGTGTCTATCATTTGTTTCCAGATAGCTAGTCAGTGTCCTGAATACTATTTACTGAATAATGATTTCCTTGACTTTCAATAGTAATATATTTAGTAATAAATTATAAATTATATTTATAATATATTATAAATTATATATACAATAAATTATAAATAATATATTATATTTATATTATAAATATATTTAGTAATATATACTAAATCCCCATGGGTATCTGGGTCTACTTCTGACTTTCCCTTCTGTTCCACTAGTGGGCGCTGGTGGAGGGACTGAGGCTGCTGCTAACTCGTGCTGCTTTAAGCATTTTGCATGTGTTAACTCATTTAATCGCCACACTAATTCTTTGAGATAAACACTACCTTAATACCCAGATGAAAAGTAGGACAAAACCCAGAAATACAAAATCATTTCCCTAAGATCCCACATCCAATAAGTGGCAAAGGCAGGACATGAACCTAGGCCATCTCCCTCCCAAGCTCACACGTCCAAGCACTGAACTGACCGCCCTACATCAGGGCTCACGCAAGGACTTCACTCTGCACCCTCCTAATACCGAACCTGTGTGAAGAACTGTCCTATCACACGCTTATTTTCTCATATGAACAATGTAATTAGCTTGGCTAGATTCTCCCCCCGCCAAAAAAAAAAAAAAAAATCCCTTTGGTATTTTGATTTGTATAAAAATATAAATTAGTTCAGAGAGAATTGGCCCCTTGAGAGTATGTTATGTATGTTTATATTTCTATCCATTTCTAAATTCCTTTTAAGACTAGAATTTTTTTTCTCAGTGTCACTAATACGCTTGATTTACTTTCCTCATGTCAGACAAATCTGGGTGTGAAAAGTGTGGTATCCTTGTTCTCCTCAAGGAGCATGAATGAATAATACTCTTAGGGGAACTGTAATTCAAAGACCATTATCAGGAATGTCAGAGACAAAGCTGGGAAGCAGGCTAAGTTCTCAGCATGCCCACATATACACACTTTTCTCAGTCTCTCTCCCCTTTGCAGCACACCTTATCTGAGGATCCTGACCTCCCCAGTATTATATTTTTCTTTACTACCCTATGCTATTCTCCTTCCACTGACACTCCTCCGAATCTCATCCCTTTTTCCTCTATAAAGTGTACGAGGTGAGAGCTAGCTTATTTCCCAAATTCATCCCATGTTAATATGCTGTGAAGAGAAGTCCAGAACAGGAGCCAACCTAGCCCTTCAACGCTCAGGAAATGCAAATATGTTTCCATGGAGTCTTCCTCATGGCAATGCTCCTGCTTTGTAATCTCATCAAGCTATGAGAATTTCAAATCATGCAACTAGGGAGGCAGGGAGTATCTATAGGTGGACAGGGCTAGGCCATGCCCTCGTATCCACCTACACCACTTCACCTAGAGACAGGTTCAGTCCAAACCTCTTCATACTAAATTTGTATTCTCCCTTCTAAATTTAGGCAAGAAATATAGCCTTACTCTCAGTAAACCAGATAATTATTAAATCCCCCAGAACATCTGTTAACTACCTCTTTCATACAGAAAGATTACAAATTTCAGAGTGAAACACATATTGAGTCATAAGACAGGGAAAGGAAATTCTCAATCATCTTTGAATTAAAAAAACAAGCAAGTAAACAGAAGTCCTCCTGGGAAGTCATCATCTATATGTGCTACCCTGTGCACATGTATATGACACTCTGATCCACCATCAGTGAAAGGTGGCTACTCAGTTTTCGAATTTGGTTTGTCCTTCTTGTGGAAAACCATTTCTCCTGGGGAATCCTTTGAGATTAAGGACCTGCTTTGGGACTTAGAGATGCCTGCAGTCCGTCAGAATAGTTTTCTCCTGGGTCAAAGCCTCAACATGAAATAACAGCGCTTTAGAAATGAAGCATAGTATATTAGAGGTCATATAATCTGACTACTTATTAAAACCCAATTATTTTCTGAGGCAATGATGAGGAAACTGAGGTTCAGAGAGGCAAAATGACTTCCCAAACACGACACAGAAACTTAACAGCAGAGCTAACATTGATCTGGTTGCCTTGACCCCCGGTCACTGCTTCTGTATGATGCTCACACAGCCCTCAACCAACACTGCATTTTGTCTGGTTCAAAGATAGTATATACAACAAGATGGTGTCTCTCTCCTAAAACCAATTCTCTATGTTCCAAAACAGATATACTACTGTTTCATTAAAACAAGATTGACAAGTGCGTTCTTATATGAAAGCACTTAGTCGTATTATGCTTTACTTATATCAAGGTGTGTCCAGGGACTTCAAGGTCAAAAAGGTAACCTTCAATAAAGCTTCAGTTATGCTAAATGAATACATTCCAGAGATCTGTTGTAAAACAAAGAGCACAGAGTTAACAATACAGCATTGCATGCTTCACCTTTGTTAAAAGGGTAAAATTCATGTTAAGTATTCTTGTAACAAAAAGGGGGGCACAAGGAAACTTTGGGCGATGCTGCACGTGTCTATTACCGTGATTGTGGTGATAGTATCACAGGTGTTTGCATACATCCAAACCCATCAAATCATATACATTAAATATGTGCAATTCATGGTATGTAAATTGTACCTCCATAAAGCTGTTAAAATAATACTAATACAGTGTGCATCAGCCATCCTAATTCAACCTATAAAAAATAATATTTGGGGATGGGGGACAGTCCACAGCAACTTGCATGCTCTTTTTTTGGATCCCGTTAAGCTGAGAGGGGACAAGAAGAGACAATTCCTAGTTTGACTGAAGGAAGAAGAGTAACCCACCAAAAGCAAAGAACCACATCTACCATTTCCTTCCTGACTGCAGATCCCAGGGGTCAAGAGATTGAAATGGACTTGGACCCACCATCATGCCAATTATCAATGTTTAAAAGGAGCTAAATGAATTCACCAAATATACAATTATTACACTTGATATATTTAAAGTCATTTAAAAATTGAAAAGGAGAAACTACAGTTCGGGCAGCTAAAATGGAGCCAGGTGGCCACTGTGGGTGTGGTTTCAGACTAGTTCCTACATCACTGAGATCCTGAACTCTCTCAACTGTATCAAGTTCAAGGATAACACCAGCTTTCGAAACAATATCTGCTAGCAGCTGCTAGTTGCAACCTCCTAGTTTCAAAGTCCCTCAAGCCCGGCTTCACAACTATGTAAGCATTTTGAACCTCAATCAATCCTTGCTTAACAAGCACCCTTTCTTCTTGTCAGCTCCAATCCTAATTCTTGACAATTTATGTAACCTTGCAGGTTTTGCCTTTTATAAGCTTCCCCCATTTTGCAGTCCAGCGGAGCATACTTCAAGTGCTTCTTGGATCTGTGTCTCCTGAGCTACAGTCTGAACAAACCCCTGATAAATTCTTCTTTATTCCAACCAGGTCTCTGTTTCTGAAATTGTAGTTAACATGCAAAGTTGTGGAAATGTAACTGTGTAAATGTGTAAGTTTTACCTAAAACACTCACACACACAAAAGAAATCTTTTTTGGATAAAGACAAAGATTTCTTTTTTTTTTTCCCCCAGCTGCACCTTGTGGCATGTGGGATCTTAGTTCCCCAACGAGGGATCAAACCTGTGCCCCCTGCGTTAGAAGCGCAGAGTCTTCACCACTGGACCACCAGGGAAGTCCCCAAGACAAAGATTTCAATAATAATGCAGCCCTGGGAAAAGCTGTATTTTGACCGATTATTTATATATCCCCATTTTTTTTTTAAAGATAGTCTGATCTTCGCACGTTAGAAAAACACTTAATAATCCTCACAGTATCCTGATGGTATGATTCAGACTCTGCAAATGGTGGATAGCATGTTGAATCTGAGGTAAGATAGGTACCTACAGAACCACACCACTCACCAAGAAAACTGTCCTTTTAATACAGCTTATATACCAGTGTTTTAAAAACGAAACGAAATAAATTCTTGATACTGTCCCTTGCCCTGCTTCTCTACCATCTCTGACGCCTCGGAAAATGCCAATTCCTTCAACTCGGGGCTCAGGCCAGAAACCTTGGCAAGATCCTGGCCTCCGCTTTCTGTCACACCCCATTTATCTAATCCATCAGAAATTCTAGAAGACTCGCACCTTAAAAATACATTCAGAACTCTCACTTCCCACCACTGCCTTTGCCACTTTCCAACAAGTCACATATGGTAGTCAGGGAGGGGTGGGGGGGCTCTGGACTGTTGTAAGTACCTCCTGACTGGATCCCCTACTTCCATAATCGCCCCTGTGGTCCTTCTCCAAGCAGCAGCTGGAGTCCCCTTGTTAAAACTAAGTCTATCAGATCACGCCTCAACTTCAAACGCTCTCATGGTTTCTTTCCCACTCAGAGAAAATTCTGGATTCTTTACAGTAGCCGACAAGAACCTCATCACCGACCACCGTGTTAGTCATTCTTCCAATCACGCACTGGCTTCCTACTGTTCCTCTGACACACCAAACCCACGAGCCACCTCAGGACATTTGCACTTGCTGTTCCCCTAACCGTAATGCTCTTTACAAAGACACCCGCTTGGCCTGTTCCCTCCTCTCTTCAGGTCTCTGCTTTTTCTGAACAACTTGTATAAAATAGTGCATGCCCACTGTAATTCTTCTATCAGCCTACCATGATCTTTGCTTCTTCATAACATGTATTACCCCTCAGTAGATTACATATTCATATGTTTGTATGGCCAGTCTCCCTTCTCCAGTAATGTAGAAGTTCCACAAAAGTAAATACTTTATCCTTAGACAGAAAAAGAATGGCTGGAACTTAACAAACATTTAATATTTGACTGAATGCATGAGAGTTTCTCTATCCGTCCTACATATACACTGGATGTCAAACCATACCTATGTCTTCCACTTCTTATTTATGACATGTAACCTAATAGGCATCACTTCATCAGATAGGAATGACATTCTATTTTTACTGTTTTATGAGTTGGACTTCAGAGATTCATTCCAGAATTAGACAGTGTTACTAAATTGGAATGCACTTCCTTGTCACGGATGCCAGGGTTCAGTACAGATATTTGACCTCATAAATATAACCCTATCAAAGCACGCACCCCACAGCAGCCAAGGCAATGTGTTCTTCAATTATGTGTCCCAGATCCCCTGTTCCTGTCCACAACTTTCTCCTGTTGGTGACAATTTATAATAAGCATTAATATTAGTATTAATCTCAATCATTTTTTTCCTGTAATGAGTCAGATAATAAACATTTCAGACTTGGAGGGCCTGAGGGTCTCTGACACAACTGATGGATGCTGCTGTCACAGGAAGAACGCAGCCACAGACAACTGGCCCATGAATGGGCATGGGTAGAACTGGTCTGTGGCTGCCATCTGCCAAACTCTGATCTAAACTGGTTATTTAAAAACTGGTAAATGTGGACTTTCCTGGTGGCTCAGTGGTTAAGAATCTGTCTGCCAATGCAGGGGACACGGGTTCGAGCCCTGGTCCGGGAAGATCCCACATGCCGCGGAGCAACTAAGCCAGTGCGCCACAGCTCCTGAGCCTGCGCTCTAGAGCCCACGAGCCACAACTATTGAAGCCCGCACACCTGGAGCCCATGCTCTGCAACAAGAGAAGCCACCGCAATGAGAAACCCACGCACCGAAACGAAGAGTAGCCCCCGCACGCCGCAACTAGAGAAAGCCCACGTGCAGCAACGAAGACCCAACGCAGCCATAAATAAATAAATAAATCATCTTTCTAGATAATACCTGAGTAAAAATTCAACACCTATGTTCTCATCACATTAAAAAAATTTTTTTTAATTGGTCAGTGTGGTTCCTGGGGTTTGAGAAGGATATAGAGGTGGGCAGAGCACATAGGATTTTTAGGGATTCTCTCATGCATTACAATAACTTTTCTATAACTAATCACCTGGGAGGTGCCACATGAACCACCTTAGTTACCTTACAGAGTCATCTATAATAAACATGACACTAAAATGATATCTCCGAGTGTCACCTCCTACCAACAGTCAGGAAAAAAAGGAAAACAAAACAGGGTAGTGTTAGTCATTCTAGGCAGATGTGACTGGTTAACTTTTTTTTAATTAATGCCTATGGGTTACAAAATGGATATCATAGGTGTTAGATTTCAGCAAAACATTTGATATGGTACCTCCTGAAACCTCATTTAAAAATTCACTCAAATTGACTTTGAAAGGATGACTCCTGCAAGGACTGGGCATGAATGATAATTAACAGGCAGCCACGTAATGAGGAAGGAATCTAGTGTCATGCCCAGGGACTGGTGTTCAGCCAGTTCTCAACATTTCATTAATGATCTGGAAAAGAGAGTAAACAGAGCTTTTTCATTACACTTGCATATGAGGACTTGAGGAAGAAGAATGCAAACCAATGAATAGCAGAATAAATACAGAGAGATTATATTAAGATAGCTTTGGAGCCGCCATTGTGAATTAATACAAGTTAAACTTCCTTGAGATCATGTCATTCAATGAGATGAGCATAAAAATAGGGAAAAGAAATTTAAATGGAGTTCATTAAAAGATAATTCTATTTCAAGACAGAAATAATTGCGCCCTGAATAGAAAAACATCTGAAAATGTTTCAAGACAGCATCTGCGTCACCGACTAAGGAGATACAGGGGAGTCTAAGGCACAAGACCTCAAAATTCCCTCATCGGGGACAAAATAATTTGCTACAATTATATAGCAGGCAAGTAAAAATTTTATCACTGTATTTTTAAGCTATAGCAAAGTGCTCACTTGGTTAACTCTCACATGGCAAATATACTGTATAAAACTCTTAGTCTATTGTCTTGTTTCTTTGGGGTTTTCTTATTGTTCATTTTTGTCTTCTCCTAAGAAAATCCATTGGATACTTTCCATGCTATCTCGCAGTTCTCATCAGTCAAATGCAAATAGCTGGATGAGAATTGCCTGCATTACTGGATGTAAATTAAAAGTACTCCTATGAAGTCACTGCTCGAATTATCTGATAACTACTGTTGTATTAATTTTGTGGCTGAATACATTAAACAACTGCAAATTCACTTTCTCGATAACATGATAATTACTATAGACGTTGTTCAGGTATTGCCACTACACACGCAGGGATTCATTTAATAGTTAAAGCCTATTAAAAAGCCAAAAATTTATCTCTGGTAAATAACCTTCCTTCTTAAATGAGGAGTGATTTCAACACACACTGAAATTATAGCTACCGTCATGAAAACAGAGAACATCCATTCGAATGACATGGGAACCTTTATTTTCATGCAAAATTGTACCCGAAAAAGAACCCCTAAAAACAAATGAGACTTGCTTTCTCTGATCTAGCATGTTGAGAACTTGGAAGCTGTCAGTTCCATCCTCACAAGACAAAAAAAAAACAACTCTGAAAATCAACAGCTCTTCTTAGATCTATGAGAGAACTGAGGTCACAGGGCAAACTGCTGCCCCCAACACTGGAACAAGAGACAGAGACAGAGAACCCCAGCTCACTGGGAAAAGGAGGCCAGGAGCAGAAGCGCACAGCTGGAGCCAATATCTGTGGGAACACTTTAAACTATGGTGGATGGTTGCTCGAGGCTCAGTGCGGACTAGCTGGAGAGTTAAGCGTTTTGAGGAGACCCTGTGAGGGGTCTGCACAGTTTCATGAGGTTCTCACTGGGAAGACTAGAGAAAAATCCTCTCTTGCTCCCCAAAGAGGAAGGAGGAAAATTACCATGGTGAAATATACTCAGAGCAATCTATTCTCCTTAGCAAGCCCGTCCTCGTGGGGAGCTTTTTGTACCAGAACCTGACTGAGCTTGAGGAAGGAAAATATCCAACGCCAGCTTCCTTCTAGCCTCCCACAGGGGAGAAAGGAAATCTGTATCTCAAGCTCATCACGGTCTTAAATGTGGGAAAAGGGAAATACCCAACTCCAGCTCACAGAGAGACTAATCCTATAAAACGACGAGACCTCATCATATAAAATGGCCCCTCCTCCCCCATCAAGCCACATAAATAAGGCTTTGGTAGGATCACAGAGAATTAAAACTAAAAAGAACAAGCCTCAGATCCTATTTAAATAGTCTCTAGGAAAACCCAAAGACAACAGAGAAAACAAAAATGAGGACATTTAATGAAAGTTTAGTCTCTGACACCACAGCTATACAGCAACCAACAAACACAGCCTAATTCCTAGCCAGATAGACACAAACCCTCACATGAAAGACCTATCCACAGGAGTGGCTTTTACCTAATACTTCATGTCTGGTTTTCAACAAAAAATTTCAAGGCAAAAACATAGTCTGGGAAGACAAAACAAACATCAGAACCAGACTCAGATGTACAGAGTTTGGAATTATCAGACTGGCAATTCCAGTAACTATGATTAATACGTTAAGTGGTCTCATGGAAAAAGCGAACAACGTGCAAGGACAGATGGGTCATGTAAACAGAGAGAGGAAAGCTCTCAGATTCAAAAGAAGACGGCCGAATTCAAAAACACTAACAGAAATGAAGAATGTCTCTGATGGCCTCACGAATAGACTGGGCCTGGCCAAGGAAAGAATCAGTGAGTTTACAGATATGTCAACAGAAACTTCCAAAACTGAAATGCAAAGAATGAAAAAACAGAATATCCAAGAGCTGTGGGGCAATGACAAAAGGTGTGACACACGTGTAATGGAAATACTGGAAAAAGAAGAAAGAAAGGAACACAGGACATATTTGAAGTAATAAAACAAATGAAAGGGAAACTGTTCTGGGTGAAGCAAAACTTGCTTTCACCTCACCTTTTCCTTTAAGTTTCCTCTTGAAAGCTCTGTCAGAACCTTTGATAGAGGGAATCTAGTCAGAATAGGCATTCAGAGTCATTTCCTGAAATCTTTAAACCCCTTTGCTTCTCGTGTGCCTGTTATACACTAGAGCTCCTGCAAGATTAACTTGGTGACAACTAGACAATAGGCATCCATATACTCTATTGTACGCACCTCCCACCTCTATTATCCTTAAGGCAATTAACTGCATAGCACTTATCTGTAACACAATGTTCCCATAATAAATTTATGTGCTCTCTCCATATGGATTAGGAACAAAAACATGTTTTGATAAAGTAGCAAGCCTCCTTTATTTAACTCACTTGACGATATCTGATTGCCTTCATAATTGTAACGATTAAGATGGCTGATGACTTTTTTTGGCTTTTAATACAAATAAAGCTTGTATTTCCAGAGACCAAAAAAATTGCAGGTGATTTTTTTTTTCATTTGAATTAACTTTTTAAGGATAGTTTTAGACTTTATAAAATGTTACAAAGATAGTACAGTCTCATATACCCCCCACCAAATTTCTATTAACACCTGACATTCATATGGCATATTTGCCAAAATTAATAAACTGATGTTGATACATCATTATTAACTAAAGTCCATACACTAGTCAGATTTCCTTAGTTTTATCCTAATGCCCTTTTTCTGTCCCAGGATCCCATGTAAGGTATTACATTTAGCTGTCAGGACTTCTTAGGTTTCTCGAGGCTGTAACAGTGTCATCCTTATCTTGGATGACTCTGAAAGTGTAGAGGAGTAGTAGTCAGATATCCTGTAGAATGTCCATCTACTGGGGCTTGTCTGATACTTTTCTCATAATTAGACTGAGAAGTTATAGGTTTTGGGGAGGAAGACCACAGAGGTATAGTGCTATTCTCATCACAACATCTCAAGGGTAAATGTTTGGTATCACTTATCGTTGTTGTTAACCTTGTTCATCTAGACGAGGAAGTGGTGTTAGGTTCTTTGCCTATAGAGTTACTCTTTTTACCCCTCTTCTACATACTGCTTTCTTCAGAAGTTATTTCCTGCAGCCCACACTTAAGGCATTGGGAGTTATATCCCACCTCAAGAGTATAGTATCCACATAAATTATTTGGAATTCTTCTGCCTTGTCCCTTATCCTCCATGTATGTACTCATTTATTTATATCAATATAGACTCACGGATATTTTATACTTTGGGTTACAGTCCAATAGTACTTTACTTTGTGGCTGTAATTTTTTCAGCTTTGGCCATTGGGAGCTCTTCCAGTTGTCCCCTGTGCACGTTTGACATAGCGCCATTGTTGTGGGGTTTTCTTAAGAACATCCTTACTCTCTGACACTAGAAGATGCTTCAGGATGATCTCATATATTTCTTGCCTCAGTCTTGGAATTAGACATCCATCCCAGGAGCCCTGGTTTCATTTAACAGAAACTGATACTGTTCTTGGAGCGACAGCAGTCTTGAAGCAGGATCTTATTTCCCTGTCCAGGGACTGAACCTAGCCACCAGTCCACCAGGGGCTAGAGGCTAGAAGCAAACTTCACTGATTCTTACCCCGTCACAAAGCAAAAATGTTTCAAGGAGGCAAAAACTGCACAACAGGTATAAAGTCTATTATTAGAGACACAGCACAACATATGGGAGAGCACACAGAGAAACAGTTTATTTAAATCAGAAGTAGGGCAGAAATACACACCCAGAGAGGAGGGGGGCGTCCTGAATGAGGAGTGTAGTGAAGAGGGGATTTAAATCTCTTGTACAGAACAGTCCTTCTGGGTCTTTGTTTATATGGGCCAGTTATCTTGTTTCCTTTTTCACACCTGACTGGTCCTAGGACCCTCCCCAAGATGCGTGCGCAACTTTTTGCTTAGACGGATCCCACCATAGAGGCCTGTGGTGGTACATGTCCACACATATTATGGGGTGGTGACCCCTCCCTTTTTGACCCCCAAGGAGCCCTCCTGTGCACATGCAGTCAGGGAAGTTTTCCTTGACCTCAGGAGTGGGCATCTTATCTCTTTACTTCAACAGAGCTCAGCTTCTGCCACTAGCTTTGTCCTTGAGGTGTCTGGGTGAGAACAAAGCTTCAGTGTTACTCCACTTGACAAACACCAGCTGTCCAGCCCAGGGGCCCATGTATCTCCTGCATCAATACTGGAAACCAAGATCTGAACACTAGGTATGCTGGTTGCCACTGGAATGTCATTGCTTCCAGGCCCTCTTAGTTGACAAAACTAGGAAATATAATGTATACTACTCCTTGTCTATACAAGTATCTCTAAATACATCGGTATGCAACCATCTGTATATACATTAAGCTAAACACAGATGCATACTAATGTCCCCAACTCCCATCCATTAACACATCATCCACTTTCCCTTATCTGGAACCTCCCACTACAGCAGTGAGAAACCCAGATCCCACCACCTGCCATATATTCAGTCAATTACCCAACTCCCATGTACATGTACACCAGTATCAGAATAGCTCACCCACACACCCATTGGAAAAAACTTTATTATAGTGCTCATGTAAGTTCCTTTTGCCTTTGTCTTACACACTGAAGTTACTTAAATCATTTGCAAAGTTACGTAGGGTCAACAGCTTTCCCCTCATACACTTTCAGTGAAATTGTTTCATACACATGTCATACAGTTTGATTGTTCTGTTATGTTCTAACTGGGATTCCCCCAACTCTGTAAATGAGTTTTTAAATTTGTATACATTAAAGTTTACTCTTGATGTTTTTAAGTTGTATGGGTTTTAACAAATGTATAATGTTATGTATTCTCCATTTCAGTATAATACTGAATAATTTCATTGTCCTAAAAAAACAAAATCCACTGAGTTTTACCTATTCAACTTTCCCTCAACTACTGCCAAATACCTGACAACCACTTACCTGTTTATCATCTCTGTAGTTTTACTTTGCTCAGAATGTCATATAAATAGAACCGGAGTGTATAGTCTTTAAATGCTGGCTTTCACTTAGCAACAGGCACTTTCACTTAGCAATATGTACTCAGCCATGTCTTTGCTTGGCTTAATGGCTCATTCCTTTTTACTGTTGAATGGTATTCCATTGTAAGACATATCACAGTATATTCATCCATTTACCTATTATTGGAAGACATGTCAGTTGCTTCTGTATTTTGGCAATTATGAATAAAGCTGCTATCAATAATTGTGTACAGGTTTTTGTTTGGACCTAAATTTTCAGATCAGGTGGATAAATATCTAGGAGTGCAATTGCTCAATCATAGGGAAAAACTATGTTTAGCTTTGTAAGAAACTACAAAACTCTCTCACAAAATAGCTATAGCATTTCGCATTCCCAGCAATGAGTGAGAGCTCATCTTGCTCCGCATTCTCACCAGCAACTGCTGTTCTTAGTTTTTAGATTTTAGCCATTCTAATGAGGACATACCGATATCTCATTATTGTTTTAATTTGCATTTCCCAAGAACGAGAGATGATGAGCAACTTTTGATATGCTTATTTGCCAGCTTCCTAGAGATCTTTGTTGAGATATCTGACCCATTATTTAATTGCATTGTATTCTTATTTTGAGTTTTAAAGATTCTTTGTGTATTTTAGATACAAGTCTTTTATCAAATGTGTGTTTTGTCAATATTTTCTCCCAGTCTGTGGCTTGTCTTTGGACCCTTTTAACAGTATCTATCGAAGAGCAGAAATTTTAAAGTCCAAATTGTCAATTTTCTTCCATGGATTGAGTTGTATTCTATCTAAAAATCTAAACAAACACAACGCCACCTAGATTTTCTCCTACGCTTTCTTCTAGAAGTGTTTTATTTTTGCATTTTACATTGAGGTCTATGCTCCATTTTGAGTTAATTTTTGTATAACATGTAAGGTCTATGTCTTGGTTTGGTTTTTCCAATATGGACATTCAATTGTTCCAGCATCATTTGTAATAAAAGTTCTCATTTTCCTCCACTGAATTGTCTTTGCCACTTTTTCAAAGATCAATTAACTTTTTTTGTGTGGGTCTATTTTGGGCTCTCTATTCTTATTGATCTATACGTCTTTTCTTTCACCAATATCATACTGTCTTGATTACTTTATCTTTATGGTAGCACTTGAAATTGGGTAATTTGTGTCTTCCAACAATTTTCCTTTTTTTCAGTAGTGTGTTGGCTTTTCTGCACCTTTTTCCTTGCCATACAAATTTTCAAATCAGCTTATCAATATCTATAAAATAACTTGCTGGGATTTTGATTAGTATTGTGTTGAAGCAATACATCAAGTTAGGAAGAAATGAAATCTTAACAATATTGAATCTTCTACTCCATGAACATGCAACATCTCATTTATCCAGATCTATTTTATTTCCTTCATCAGTGTTTTGTAGTTTCCCACATATAGATCCTAAGAACATGTTGTTAGATTTGTATCTAAAAATTTCAAAATTTTGGTTCTATTGAAAATGTTAGTGTTTTTTAATTATAAGTTCCAATTGTTCTTTGCTTATAAATAGGAATGCCACTGACTTTTGTACATTGACCTTGTATCCTGCAACCTTACTATATGCAATAGTTCCATGTTTTTATTTTGCAGATTCTTTGGGGTTATCTATATTAGCAACCATGCCATCTGCAAACAGAGTCAGTTTTATGGCTTCCTTTCCAATATGTCTACATATTGTTCCTTCTTCTTTCGTCTCATTGCATGAACTACAATTACCAATAGGAGAAGCAATAGAGGACATACTTGCCTTGAGAGTTTTTATCATTGACTGGGTTTGGATTTTGTCAAATTCCTTTTCTGCGTGAATTGGCATAATCATGATTTTTCTTCAAGAACTATATTGATTTTTTAATTTTGAACTAGCTGTGTATATCTGGAATAAATCCCCTTGGTCATGGTATATAATTCTTTTTATACACTGCTGGATTCAACGTGTGATATTTAAGGATTTTGTGTCTATATTTGCGAAAGACATTGGTCCATAGCTTTCTTTTCTTATAATATTTTTATATGATTTTTGTACAAGGGTACTGCTACCCTCATAGAATGAGCTAAGAGGTACTCTTCTGCTTCTATTTCCTGAAAAAGATTATGGAAAATTGCTATTATTTCTAAAATGTTTAATAGAATTTATCGTTAAAACTAAGCATGGTAGTTTATTTCTTGGAAAGTTATTGATTGAATCTCATTAATAAACATAAGGCTATTCGAGTTATCCCTTTCTACTTGTATGAATTTTGGTAGTGTGTATTTTTCAAGGAATTGTTCCATTTCATCAAATTTGTCAGCATAGAGGCTGTTCATATCATTCCTTTATTATCCTTTAATGCCCATGGGCTCAGTAGTAATGACCTCTCATTTATGACATTGGTAATCTGTGTCTTCTCTATTTTTTTCATTGGCTAGCCTGGCTATAGGTTATTTTTATTGAAATTTCATATAACCAGCTTTTGATTTGTTTTCTCTGTTTATCTGTTTTCAATTTTATTGAGTTCTGCTGTAATTATTATTTCTCCTCTTCTGCTTGCCATATGGCTAATTTGCTTACCTTTCTCTAATTTCCTAAAGTGGGAGCTGGGATTATTGATTTTTGAACTTTCTTTTTAATATATACATTGAATGATACATATTTTCCTCTAAGCACTGCTTTCACTGCATCCCACCAATTTTGATAATTTGTAATTTAGCTCAAAATGTTTTTAATTTCTCTTAAGACTTTTCCTTTACTCATGGTTTATTTACAAACATTTTAATTTTCAAATACTTGGGGATTTTCCAACTATCTTCTTGTTATTGACTTCTACTTTAATTTCATTGTTGTCTGAAAACACATATGTATAATTTTTATTACTTTAATTTACTAAGGTGTGTTTTATTAATAAGCCCAGAATGGAGTCTATCTTGGTGAAGATAGATGATGCATAGGAGGTTGGACAGCTGTTGTTACAGTATTCTATAAAATAGAATTTATATATATTTATATAGACTATTCTATAAAAATCAATTATATCAACTAGATTTTTTTTCTTTGTCAATCAACTAATACTGATTCTTTTCATCTTTACTGAGGTATAACTGACAAATAAAAATTTACATATTTAAGAGGTACAACTTGATTTTTCTGTTGAAATATAGTTGATTTACAATGTTGTGTACAACTTGATGTTTACAAAAGTCATTGCCACAATCAAGCTAATTGACATGTTCATCACCTCACAGTAACTTTTTCTTGTGTGTGTATTAACACTTAGATCTACCCTCTTAGTAAATTTCAAGTATAAGATAAAGTATTGTTGACCATATTTTCATTACTCTACATTAGATCTCCCAAACTTATACATCTTGCATAACAAATTTTGTACCCCTTGACCAACATCTCCACATTTCCCTCCAGTCCCTGGCAACCACCATTCTACACTCTGCTTCTATGAGTCTGACTCTTTTAGATTCTACATATAAATGATTTCATGCAGTATTTGTCTTTCTGTATCTGGTTAATTTTACTTAGCATAATGCCCTCCAAGTTCATCCATGTTGTCACAAATGGCAGGATTTTCTTCTTTCTCATGGCTGATTAATACTGCATTGTATACATACACCACATTTTCTTTATCCATGGACTTAAGTTGTTTCCATGTCTTGGCTATTGTAAATAATGCCGTAATTAATATGAGAGTGCCAATCTCTTCAATATCTTGTTTTCTTTCCTTCAGATATATATTCAGAAGTGGGACTGCTGGATCATACAGCAGTGTGTGTGTGTGTGTGTGTGTGTGTGTGTGTGTGTGTGTGTGTGTGTGTGTGTGTGTGTGTGTGTGTGTGTTAAGATCACTTTACACTTTGGTAGTTAACTGAATAAACTCTCATCTCATAGAGCAGATTTCCTGTTAAAGAATTGCCTCAGTTTTTGTTTGAGAAAGTCTTTATTTCTCCTTCACTTTTGAAGAATAATCTTATTGGATATAGAAGTTTAAGTTGGTGGGACTTTTCTTTCAACATTTGCAATATTTCATCCAACTCACTTCCTGTTTATCTGTATCTAATGAGAAGTCCACTGTAATTTTCATTCTTGTTTCCTGTCAGATAAAGTGTTTTCACCCTCTGTAGCTTTTTTCAAGTTTTTCTCTATCTTTGCTTTTTTGCAGTTTGAATTATGGTATGCCTATATGTGTGTTTTTGGTATTTTTCCTGCTTGGTATTCTATGAGTTTCCTAGATTTGTGATTTTGTATCTGTTATTAATTTTGGAAAGTTCTTGGCTATTACTTCAAATGATTCTTCTCTCTTCTTTTTGTTATTTTAATTATACATCTGCCAAACCATTTTATATTGTACCACAGTTCTTGAACATTCTGGGTTTTTCTTCTGTCTTCAAACTCACTGATTTTTTTCCTTGGACATGTCAAGTCTACCAGTGGCCCATCAAAGCACTCTTTGTTTCTGTTAGTGTTGTTAGTATTTTTGTTTCCCTATTTCCTTTTGACTCTTTGATTTTTACCTCTCTACTTATATTACCCGTCTGTTCTTGCATTTTGTCTACTTTTTCCATAACAGGCCTTAACATATTAATCATAGTTATTTTAAAGTACAGTTCCAACAACTCTGTCATATCTGAGTGGCTCAGACTGGGTATTTTTTCCTTTTGTCACCTTGCTGAAAGCCATACATGTATCAGGCAATAGGAACTGAGGCAAACAGGCCTTGAGTGTATGGATTATGTTAATCTGCTAAGAGTTGGTCTGTGATTTGTGTTTGCTACAGAAATAGATGCCAGACTGTTCTTATTTTTCTCTTAACCTTGAGCTTTCCTAAGTACTCCTCTGAGAGAGTCTGTGTCTTGCAGCTCTTGTACCCACTCTTATTACACTAGAACCTTGTTGGTGTGATGGTAAGGTACAGGGGAAAGGGAGAATTCTGGAGTAGCTGATAAGTCACAGTCTTTTAGTGGGCCTATCTCTGGGCTGTGAAATTGTATACTTTTGTTTTTAACAGCTCTAGTGATACAAGGGTCCCTTCTTGTACCTCCTCCCATCCTTCAACCTCTATTCCTTTCTCTGGCCGCAGCATTTTCCATCTACTTCCTTGAAACCCTAACCCCTATTGACCTTGCTTTCTCCCTTTAAGCGATTCTGGAAGGTCTGGAGGAGACTGGAGTGTGGAGGAAATTTCCTTAGAGTAGGCCTTGGTTATGGAGACGGCTTTTGGTGTACTTCATTGACGATTACTCTTCCCCTCCCCCTGCAAGAGCCAAGATGGGATCTTTCACCATGAGAACCTGGTGGAGCTCTGGGAAATAAAGCCCTTAGCACTCTAGGAGACTCCTCTAAGCCTGTAGCCCCAGGATTTTTCTCATGCTCATGCTAATCCAGACTCAGCCTCAGCCTCTAGCAATTTGCCAACTTTACCATTTATGAGTTCCTACCAGTTTGTTACTCCAGAACTACTCCAGATAAGCAGATCTCTGCTGTGACTCTCCAGCCTCACCTGTCTCTCCAGATTTCAGGGCAGTGGTTTGCTTTGCAACCTCCTTGTTCTGCCAGGTCTAAGAGATCTCATTGATTTTCAGTTCGTCCAACTTTTTTTTTGTAGTAAGGACAGAAATGATGATTTCCGAGCTCTTTATATGTCATAGCTGAAACCAGCAAGGTCTTTAGCTCTCACCTTCACTCAGTTTAGCTTCCAAAACAGGACAGCTAAAGTAAAATGCAAAGTAAAAAACTTTCCTTTTCTAGCTAGAAAGCAAAGTAAGCAGTATAGTACAGCGTGAACTAAAAAGGGTGGGCTTTGAAGAAAGACTGCCTAGTTGCAAAACCTAACTGCTGTAAGCTTCAAGTGCCTCATCAGTAAAATGAGAATAGTAAAGTCCCGAACTTAAAGGTTTACAACAATGAAGCACAACGTCTGGCACACAGCAAGTACTCAATAAATCATATTAGTAAAAATGTTCCATATACTAGTTGAATTATTAATTCAATTCCATGGCAGGAATGTCAGTTCAGGAATCAATAAACCCAAATTCAAACTGGAATGGATCAACCAACAGTGTTAACAGAGAAAAAAAAATGAGAAGTCAATCTAAATTATAGCCCAAAGTAAACTTAAAGTAAATAGAAGGAAAAGGGAATGGAATTTTTCCCCCAAATATTCCACGTTAGCCTTAATCAACTAATAGGGTAAACATCAACCTGATTTGACAATTTCTCCAAGACCAAAAATCTTAGGGCCTATAGAAAATGAGGATAAAGTTAAATGGACAGGAAAGGTTGGTTTTCACTGACAAAACTTCTCTGGTTAGGGTCTTGGGTCAAATAAAATATATCAACACCTCCTAGAAAATCAAATGCTAGGAACACAGAACTCTCTCTTTAAATCGCATTAAGGAAAACAGAAGCTTAACGAGACTGAGAGAATATATTTCCAGTAGGTTTGACACCTCCACCTGGTAAGAAATATCACACCAAGAAAGTGATCTCTGAGCCCCTCAAGAGGCACTCAGGAAAGAGCCTGGATTATTACAAATCCCTTGCAGCCGGTAGGCAATCAGGTACAGAGCCAAAGTCACCAAAACAATTTGGAGGGGCCAAAAGGGTTTAATGTCCCTAAGCAGAGGGCACAAAGAGCTTCTCCATGTCCCTGACAGGATTCATATCCTTATCAAGAGGTAAACTGACCACTTTGGGGAGGATTTAAAGCTAATGAAACTTGCCGATCAGCTGAGGGTGGTGCTACCTCTGTGAATTAAGTCGTATCCTTCACCTACAATAAGAGGACTTGTAATCTTTGGCTGTGTCCTTATAGTTTTTTGTCAATCACTACACAACTGTACCCTGAGTAACTATTTTATAGCAGTCTGGGCCATACCAGGGCAAAGATAATCATTTAATCAAAAAAACATCAATAAAAACAGCACCTCTCTGGCTTGACAGTTTGTGGAAGACACAGTTCCCTCAAATGTCTCCTCACAAATCTCTGGAGTATCCATGTCAGGTGTGTCTGTGTGGGTCTCAGGCTAATCTCAAGTAGCCATTCCTTCTTTTCTTACCCACCATGAAGGCTGTTGCTGAAGCCACGTCAAAGGTGATTATATTCACCCTAAGAGCACCGTGATTGTGTCAATTCCACCATAATGACGACAGGTCCTCAAGAAGGTCGTGATGCAGCCAAAACCAGACACCTTCTTCTGTGGTTTCCAGCATCAATGCTATTTTTCCACCAAAGCAGTGGAAGGTGCTTCAAATCACACAGCCCACTCTTTTAAGACCCTCTCCAGTGGACTTTGTTATGAATCCAAAGAAGTGTGATAGCAGAGGACCCATGTATGTCCGTCTATTCCCTTAGAATGAGAAAGCTCCTGAAAGCCTTAAGGTAAGATCCCCTTAAGGTAATATAACCTTGAGACATGCCCAAACTGGGAAGGGAAAGGACATGCAACCAATATTCTTTCACCTGAGACACACATACACATACACACACACACACACACACACACATGGACTAAATTCAAGTATCCACTCCCACACCTTTATCAAATCCTGACATTATGGATACCTTCTGTCTTTGCATTTAAAACAAACTAATTATAAAGCCTTTGATCATACTTATAAATTAAAATGAACTATAAACAGATGAGAAGCTAGCTGTCATCAAATATTTAACAAAGTCAAGAGAACAGAGCTTTGGTCTCAGTTGGGTCTTTCCTAAAGTGGCCTATATATAGTGAGGAGTTTGGGTTCTGAATGACATTAAAATCCAGAGATATAAGAAATCAACCATAACTTTCATTTCATTCGAAGTATAAAGTTTCATAATATCAGACTGATAGTATAATTCAAGCTACTATGAAGGTTACAAAAGCATCTAACTGTCTCATTTGACATATGAGGAAACTGAGATGCTAAGAGAAAACATGAACATATGTATATTCCAAGATTATTACTAAGAATTGTGTCAAGGCAAAATACAAATTACTGAGGATGAAATTCGTTACCGATTCTCTTCTGTATAGGAAACAAGAATACTAGATCATTATTAGAAATACTGGTATAGATTAACTGCATTTAATCACTCTTTATCCTTCAATATGAAATGATTTCAGTATCTAAAAGATATTTCCTTTTCTCTGCAAGATGCTGTAATATCCATGAGACCCCTGAAGTGGCAAAAGCATATTCCATTTTATTCCAGCTTTCAAATCAGAACTCACAGAATCTTATAATGCTTTTCCTATAGGAAACAGTTTTATAGCAACCTTCATCTTATAAATGGAGCTGTTTAATTTAGAGCTAGAGGATGATCCCAGTGCGTTCACAGCACATTTATTGAATTTATAACTATAATGCCTTCGGATATGTATTATATATCATGTATTCTATTGATTCATTGAAAGTATCTTGCTTCTTACAAGAGGCACAAGGGGACATTCATAAAGAAAGTGAAATGTGCCTTATACCTCAAGCTCTAACATTGAATATAATGGATTGGTGATACAAATAAAAGGCTAAACCAATACCTGATATTTTATTACTAGCTGTCTATAATGGAATTCAGTGGTCCTTTTACTTGACACCTTAATGCAGCTACCTTTAAACTGGGGTACAAATGCCCTTGGGGCATATGAGGACATTCCAAGTAGTATGTGGAAATGGTCAGTTTTAAGGAAATCAATTTCCAAACCTGCCTAAACACATGTACTCTTTCCCAAAATTGATTTGCCTGCACACTCCCTGAGGTAAAGGCATCATTCAGAATCAATTTTCTTTATTTACTCTTTTATAATCTCAGTTTTCCTATTTTACAAAAGAAAATAATATCATCCTGGTGTGTGAAAACTTCTGAGACACCAAACAAGAGGCAATATTGAAATGTGGGTGTTGAATTTTGGGCAAATTGAGTAGCTTTAATGACTGGCAACATCTTCTTACAGGGCAGGTGTATCCAAATGTTTTGCTTTTAAGAAAACTGGAAGAGCATCCAGTCAGTGCTGGCAGCTGGTAATTAAATATGCATCTTGAAAAGACGCAAAGCAGTGAGTGACACTGCCGTCAGAAATCTTCCATTTCCACAGTTCCTATATAGTACGTATATCCTTAAAAACGAAAACCAGAATTCTGAGCCCTCCCTCAATCTAGCAATAACTAATGCTCAACTGAAGATTTATGAACTGATTGAGAATTTTAGATCTGTTCATTTCATTAAAACATGCATTTAAATAATATTTTTATTGTCATATTTAGTAGTTCCTCCGAATTTATATCTGTGTGCTTCTAATCAATTGTGTACTAATAACAAGTTCTTAAAAGAACTTCAAGTTTTAGCAGCTACATCAAAGGACTTTTCTAATAAAATTTGGGGTGATGATAAAAATTTTTAAAACATAAGAGGACTTGGGATCAAGACAGCGGACTAGGAAAATCCCAAGCGCGCCTCCTCCATGGACACACCCAAACTACAACTACATAGAGAACAACTATCTCTGAGAATGACCTGAAGACGAGAAGAAAAGACTTTCTAACACTAAAGATATAAATAAAAGGCCACTTTGAGACAAGCAGGAGAGGAAGAGACGCAGTCCAGTTAGAACCCACACTCCCAGTGTGACAACTCAGCAGCGGGAGGGCTATCACAACCAGAGATCCCCGTGAGGGATGAGGTATTCGAGCCCCACACGGGGCTCCCCAGTCCTGGAACCTGCACCAGGGAGACCAGCCCCCATAATGCCGGGCTCTGAAAACCAGGGGGGCTTACGTCCACGAGAGCCTGAGGGCTACGGGGAAACTGAGACGCTGCTTTTGAAGCACTCAGGCACAAACTTATTTGTTCCAAGTCCCAGTGCAGAGGCAGCAGCTTGAAAAGCACCTAGGTTGCATAAGATTTATTGACTAATTTTAGGGCATGTGTTAAAAGAGCAGGAATCTGGTAGAACCTTCTCCAGGGACAAAGAGCACTGGCAGGTGCCATTTTTTTGTTTGTTTTACTTTTCATCCACCCAGCTAGACCAGCACTGGTGGGCACCACTTCTGTCAATCTCCATCAACCTAGCTAAAACCATGTGCCCTACTCCAGGGTTCCCCTGAGGACCAGCTCTGCACAACCAGCCTGACCCAAGGGGCCTCTCCAAAGTGGCTCCTGCCCTGCCTCACCCAGCAGGCTGCTTCAGCCACCAACGGTGCCCATCCTAATCATCTCCCACCCCAGAGGGCCAGCCCACATACCAGCACACCTGCAACAGTCATGGTTGGGCCTCAAAGCCAGCTGCACTGGGCACTAGCTCTGCAGTTGCAGCCCAGCATGGCACCCAGCACCAGGGGTCAACTCCGCCCACCAGCCATCCCACAGCAATCACAGTCCAACCACAACGGGAGAGCACACACAGTTCACACAGGGGACAGCCCTGGAGCACCTGGATATGGTGATCAGGGGAGACTGCATCATTGGACCCAACAGACCATAGTCTATATAAGGCTACTCTTTCAAGACCAGGAGACATAGCTGATATAGCTAAGAAGATGTGGTATACATATATACAATGGAATTTTAGCAAGCCGTAAGAACAATGAAATCTTCCCATTGGAGACAACATAAATGGGAGCTAAAGGGTATCATGCTAAGTGAAATAAGTCAGAGAAAGACAAATACCATATGATTTCACTTGTATGTGAACTCCAAAAAGCAAAGCAAACAAACAAAACAAAAAAGAAACAGATTCATAGACACAGAGAACAAAGTGGTGGTAACCAAAGGGAAGGGGGTGGGGGATGGGTGAATGGTCAAATAGGTGAAAGGGATTAAGAAGTACAAACTTCCAGTTATAAAATAAGTCACAGGGATGTAATATACAGCATAGAGAGTGTAATCAATAATACTGCAATACTTTGTACAATGACAGATTATCGAAGTGATCAAAGTGATCAATTTGTAATGTATGTAAATATCAAATCACTGTGTTGTACACCTGAAACTAATAGTATTGTATGTCAACTAGAATTTTAAATGCTAAAAAATAAAGAACAAAAATAAACATATAATATATAAGATAAATATGACGAAGTTTACAAACTCAAAATAGAAAAGGAAATAAGTAAAATTTATTTCTTTTAAAGAAGAGCTTGTTCACTTTTAATGGACTGACATGGGAATCAAATCATTAGGTAACAGTGGTTATATAAAGGAGTAATATAACAATTTTCAATGTCAATATGGACAGTATACTGAAAATTACATCCTTTGCAACTATTTACATTTATTATGGAAAAGTTGAAATGACCACTAGTAAAGGAATGAGGGGCATATAGTTTTTCAAATTGCTTTCAGCAAATAGGTTATTTAAAAAATGTTTGAAAACCACTCGCTTAAATAATATCTAAAGGAAGACTAATAAATCAATAGATTTCTAAGTTATACTTTCAAGTCTCTTCATCACTGGTTTGCAAAGCACTGTCATAATTCTTATTTCACGTGTCACTGTTCATTCATTGTCCATACCTTGGAGCTCCAAAAGGTTGGGTTCCTTGTTCCCCACATGTAGGAAGCCCCAGCATTTAGCAGTGTCTCCATTAAAATCACTCAGTTGTGTTTCAACAAATAAAAGTGAGTATTTTACCTCCTACTTTATCTTCACATAGAAAATCCATTAAATGCGCTGAAACAGAAAATCTAAGTGTGTACAATTTGACAAATATCCCAAGTCACATTGGAATTCTCATACACAACACATGCGCAACCACAATTTTAAAAAACAGAAAGAGAGAGAATGAGACAGAGAACTTAGCTGTAACTTTCATTTATTCAACATATATTTATTGAATACTTTCTATATGCCAGACACTATTTTAGGAATTAGATGCTAGCACTATGGCATGCATCCCTCCTGATATATAATGGAGTTGGCTTGCACAATTTCTTACAGGTACTGAATCAACTGGAAAAACACTAGATTCCACAAGCATTTGCCATATAAGCAATTTAATTCTTCTGTCTGGTTTTCCTTTGTAGCTGGGCCATTTATGAACACATTTCCCAAGGTATTATGCCTCCTATCTTGGGTTTTCTAGGTAGAAAGACAACGTTCACTTTTAGAAACTGGTCGGGGATACTGATTCGGAAATGTTTCTGAATTTTAAAATGATTCCCTTGTTGACTTTATGGAAGGCACATCATCTCCCTGCTTTAGTTTCCACAAGTCCAGAATATGAAAATACGGAAATTAAGGATTTGCTACTTATGCTACTTTCTCAAGATAATATGTAAGATTAGAGAACATTTTGAGTTAAGGCCATAGTTATTATTTTTACTAAATAATTTATCCAAACATTTAATGCTAAGTCTTCGATCATGATGGAATTCTTCAGAAAGAAATTATATCATAGTAACTAAACCTTACTGAGCTAAGCCATCTGACTAATTTGCCATAACTTTAATTTTTTTCATTTTACTACTTTTGCTAAAAAGTGTTCCAAGTCTTCCCTGTTCCAGGGCTCCAGTTGGGTCCAAAGTGCTGCTCTAAATTCACCTGTTCCAAATTACTTTTCTTCTTATAATCATCTTCAGGTGTTTTCAGAGCCTATTCCGATTTATCAATATATTAAAACTATCAGCAACATGTTTCCCTATGTTCTCAGAGAACCTCTCCCAGACCACCATGTTATATCCAGAAAGTGGCTGGATGATGCTCTTTCATGTGAAAGGTCTGATCAGAGAAGTTAGAGTTAAGAAACAAGACTGAATACACTACTAAAGAAACCAGCACCATCAAGCAGTGTTCATTGATTGCATCTACTCATGATTATGGATGCAAAGCTCGACGGAACAGGCACCAAAATTAGTTTAAAACTTTAAAGGTAACTATACAAAAAAAAAACATAAGAACTAGGTTTTTTTTTTAACTCAGATATGATGGTCTCAAAATAAGAAACTGTAAAAAACAAACATTTAGAATTGTAGATGTGAATTCTCACAGGAATACCAACATCACAAGTATTTACAGAACCATTGTTGATGAGGAAAACCAGAACCTACCAGAAAAGATCTTCTACAACTAAAGATATGAAGAAGGAACCACAACAAGACAGGTAGGAGGGGTGGAATCACAGTATAGTCAAGACCCATACCCACAGGTGCGTGACCCACAAGTGGAAGCATAATTACAACTACCAGAGGTTCTCTCCAAGGAACAAGGGGTCTGAGCCCCACAATTGGCTCCCCAGCCTGGGGGTCTTGTGCTGGGAAGATGAGTTCCCAGAATCTTTGGCTTTGTAGGCCAGTGGGGCTTACTTTTGGGAGACCCAAAGGGCTGTGGGCAACAGATACTCTACCTTTAAAGGATGCACACAAAATCTTACATGTTCCAGGACCCAGGGAGGATGCAGTAATTTGAGAAAAGCCTGGGTCAGACCTAACTACTGATCTTGGAGACACTCCCGGAGAAGCAGGAGGTAACTGGAGCTCACCCTGGGGACAAAACACTGATGGAGATCATTTTGGGGAGCTTGTCCAACCACATGGACACTGGTGCCAGCAAGCATCATTTTGCAATCCTCCCTCTGGCTTATTAGCCTGACGGTCCAACCATGCCCCTGCCCACCAGCCTACAGACACTAGTGCTGGGAAACTTCAGGTCAAGCAACCAACTAGGCAGGGTCACCACCCACCAGCAGACAGGCTGCCTTAAGATCTCCTGAGACAAAAGCCACCCCTGGACATGACCCTGTCCACCAGAAGGCCCAGGACCCAGTCCCACACACCAGTGCACAGGCACTAGACATGGGACCCCAGGGCCCTGTAGCCAGAGACATCAGGAACCAGCTCCACACACCAGTAGGCAGGCAACTGCCCCAGAACCCCTGGGCCCTGGACCTGACCACCAGCAAGCCTGCTCTAGCCTCGGGACCAGCCTCATCCCCCAGCAAGTGGATACCAGCCCCAGAACAGCCTCAGCCTCCAGGGGCAGAACCCAAGCCACACACCAGCAGACCAGCATCAGGCCCTGCCCACAGAAGACCAAGACAAGCTTCAGAAAGCAGTGGGCCCTGTAGCCAATATATGATGAATGAGCCACAACCACCAGTGATCTGACACCAGCTCTGGGACCCCTGGACACTGCAGCAAACCCCAAGACATGGTTCTACCCACCCTGGGTCAGCACTAGCCCCAGGAATTTGATTCACCCACCAGTGGGTGGGCACCAGCTCTGGCATTTCCTGAACCCCTGCTCCACCCACCAGAGACCAGCACTAGTCCCACAGCCCTCCCAGGGGTCCACATTCAACTGCCTTGTGACCCAGCTTTGCCAACCAATGGCCAGAAGCCTCCACACAAGGCAGGACCTGGCAACCAACTGGACGGGAGGCCCGCTGGGCTTTCCAGACGACCCACAGTAGTCAGCCCACCACAAGAGAAGGACTCACTTAGCTTACATAGGAGGCACCTCTAGAGCATTATAACTCTGGTGACTGGAGGGGAGACACATAGGATGTTTCCTATAAAAGGCCACTTCTTCAAGCTTGGGAAATGTCATCAACCTACCAGATACATAGAAATAAAAACAGCAAGTTAGGCAAAATGATGTGACAGAGAAACATGTCCCCAAAAAGGAACAAGATAAAACCCCAGGAGAATTAAGTGAAGTGGAGATAGACCATGTATCCAAGAAAGAGTTCAGGGTAATGACTGTAGAGATGATCAAAGAACTTGGGAGAAGAATGGATGAACAGTGTGAGAGGTTAGATGTTTCTAACAAAGAGTCAGGAAATAAAAAGAACTGCCAAGGGCTTCCCTGGTGGCACAGTGGTTGAGAGTCCGCCTGCCGATGCAGGGGACACGGGTTCGTGCCCCGGTCCGGGAGGATCCCACATGCCGCGGAGTGGCTGGGCCCATGAGCCATGGCCGCTGAGCCTGCGCGTCCGGAGCCTGTGCTCCGCAACGGGAGAGGCCACAGCAGTGAGAGGCCCGTGTACCGCAAAAAAATAAAAAATAAAATAAAATAAAAGAACAGCCAAACACAGATGAAGACTACAATAACAGAAATGAAAAATACATCAGGAGGAATCAACAGTAGACTGATACAGAGGAATGGATCAGCATGCTGGAAGACAGAAGAATGGAAATCACTGATTCTGAACAGAAAAAGAGAAAAAGAACAGAAAGAAATAATGACAGCTTAAGAGACCTCTGAGACAACATCAAGAATACTAACATTCACATTATAGAGGTCCCAGAAGGGGAAGAGAGAGAGAAAGGGGCAGAGAACATATCTGAAGACATAATAGCTGAAAATTTCCCCCACATGAGAAAGGAAACAGATATCCAAGTCCAGGGAGCACAGACAGTCTGAAACAGGATCAATTCAAAGAGGACCACACCAAGATACATTATAATTAAAATGGCAAACATTAAAGATAAAGAGATTATTAAAAGCAGCAATGCAGATCAAAACTGCAATGAGGTATCACCTCACACCAGTCAGAATGGCCACCATCAAAAAATCTACAAACAATAAATGCTGCAGAGGGTGTGGAAAAAAGGGAACCCTCTTGCACTGTTGGTAGGAATGTTAATTGATACAGCCAATATGGAGAACAGTACAGAGGTTCTCTAAAAAACTAAAAATAGAACTACCATATGACCCAGCAATCCCACTGCTGGGCATATACCCTGAGAAAACCATAAATCAAAAAGACACATGCACCCCAGTGTTCACTGCAGCATTATTTACAATAGCCAGGACATGGAAGCAACCTAAATGTCCACTGAAAGATGAATGGATAAAGAAGACATGGTAATATATACAATGGAATATTACTCAGCCATAAAAAGGAACAAAATTGGGCCATTTTTAGAGATGTGGATGGACCTAGAGTCTGTCATACAGAGTGAAGTATTGATAAGTCAGAAAGAGAAAAACATGTATCATATATTAACGCATATATGTGGAATCTGGAAAAATGATACAGATGAACCTATCTGCGGGGCAGGAATAGAGACACAGATGTAGAGAACATGTAGACATGGGGGGGAGGGGGATGTGGGATGAGTTGGGAGATTGGGATTGACATACATACACTAACACGTGTAAAACAGATAGCTAGTGGGAACCTGCTGTATAGCGCGGGGAGTTCAGCTCGGTGCTCTGTGGTGACCTAGATGGGTAGGATGGGGGGTGACGGAGGGGATATATGTATATATATGGCTGATTCACTTCACTGTACAGCAGAAACTAACACAACATTGTAAAGCAGCTATACCCCAATATAAAAAAGAAGCATCAAGTTACATACAAGGGAGCTCCCATAAGGCTATCAACTCGACTCTTCAGCAGAAACTGCCAGCCAAAACGGAGTAGCACAATATATTTAAAGTGGCAAAAGGGAAAAACCTACAACCAAGTGTACTCTACCTGGCAAGGTTTTCATTCAGATTTGATGGAGAGATCAAAAGTTTAACAGATAAGCAAAAGCAAAAAGAGTTCAGCACCAGGAAATAAAAGCAAAAACGAACAAATGTGACCTAATTTAACTAAAAAGCTTTTGCACAGCAAAGTAAACTGTAAAGAAATGAAAAGACAACCAACAGAATGGGAGAAAATATTTGCAAATGATGCGATCA
Organism: Grampus griseus; assembly: GCF_964374135.1. Taxonomy (NCBI): domain Eukaryota; kingdom Metazoa; phylum Chordata; class Mammalia; order Artiodactyla; family Delphinidae; genus Grampus; species Grampus griseus. The sequence goes on from NC_139017.1 coordinate 8,385,590, forward strand.
ACAAGGGAATAATTTCCAAAATATACAAACAGCTCATACAGCTCAATATCAAAAAAAAAAAAAATCAAAAAATGGGAAGAAGACCTAGATAGACATTTCTCCAAAGGAGACATACAGATGGCCAACAGGCACATGAAAAGATGCTCAATATCACAAATTACTAGAGGGATGCAAATCAAAACTACAATGAGGTATCACCTCACACGAGCCAGAATGGCCATCATCAAAAAATCTACAAATAATAAATACCAGGGAGGGTGTGGAGAAAAGGGAACCCTCCTACACTGTTGGTGGGAATGTAAATTGGTACAACCACTATGGAGAACAGTATGGAGATTCCTTTAAAAAAAAAAAAAACACTAAAAATAGAGTTACCATGCAATCCCACTCCTGGGCATATATCTGGAAAAGATGAAAACTCTAATTCAAAAAGATACATGCACCCCAATGTTCATAGCAGCACTATGTACAACAGCCAAGACATGGAAGCAACCTAAATGTCCATGGACAGATGAATGGATAAAGAATATGTGTAATATTACTCAGCCATAAGAAAGAATGAAATAATGTCATTTGCAGAAATATGGATGGACCTAGAGAATAAAATACTAAGTGAAGTAAGTCAGAGAAAGACAAATATCATATGATATCACTTATATGTGGAATCTAAAATAATGATACAAATGAACTTACTTACAAAACAGAAACAGACTCACAGACATAGAAAACAAACTTCTGCTTACCAAAGGGGAAAGGTGGAGGGATACATTCAGAATTTGGGATTAACAGATACACACTACTATATATAAAACAGATTAACAACAAGGACCTACTGTATAGCACAGGGAACTTAACTTATAATGAAAAAGAATCTGAAAAAGAATATATATGTGTGTGTGTATGTGTGTGTGTGTGTGTGTGTGTGTGTGTGTGTGTGAAAACTGAATCACTTTGCCATACACCTGAAACACTGTAAATCAACTATACTCCAATTAAAAAAAAAAGTTCAGTACCACCAAACCAGCTTTACAAGAAATGTTAAAGGGACTTCTCTGAGCAAAAAAGAGAAAGCCACAATGAGAAATATGTAAATTATGAAAAGAAAAAGCTCATTAGTAAAGGCAAATATACAATAAAGGTAGTCAATCAACCACATACAAAGCTAGTAGGAAGGTAAAAGACAAAAGTAGGAAAATCATCTATACCCACAATGAGCACTTAAGGGACACAGAGAACAAACAGATGTAAAATTTGATGTCCAAAACAGTAACCATAAGGGGAGGAGAGTACAAATGCAGGTCTGTTATATATATATATATATATATATATATATATATATATATATACACACACACACATACACACACATATACATATAAAATATATATTATATATATTACGTGTAATATATATAATGATATATATTTTATATATATATATATCATTATATATATATATAATTTTATATTATAGAGAGAGAGAAAGAGAGACAGAGACAGGGACAGAGACTGCTCTATATAAACCTAAGGGTAACCACAAACCAAAAATCTGTAACAGATACACACAAAGAAAAGAGAAAGGAAAACAAACATAACAGTAACTATAGTCATCAAAAAAACAAGAGAACAAAAGAAGAAAGGAACAAAAATGAACTATAAAGAAACCCCAAAACAATTAATAAAATGGCAATCAGAACATACATATCAGTAAGTACTTTAAATGTAAATGGACTAAATGCTTCAATCAAAAGACAGAGTGGCTGAATGGATACAAAAAGACCCTATATATGCTGTCTACAAGAGACTCACTTCAGATCTAAAGACACACAGACTGAAAGTGAAAGGATGGAAAAAGGTATTCCATGAAAACGAAAATCAAAAGAAAGCCAAGGTAGCAATACTTTGAGAAAACACACTTGAAAACAAAGACTGTTATAAGAGATGAAGAAGGATATTACAAAATGATCAAGAATCAATCCAAGAAGATATTACAATTGTACATATATATGCACCCAACATTAATACATAAAGCAAATATTAACAGGCAGAAAGGGAAAAATTGACAGTAACACAATACTACTAGGGGACTTTAACAACTCACTTACAACAATGGATAGGTCATCCAGATAGAAAATCAATAAGGAAACACTGGCTTTAAATGATTAGCTTGGATGGACTTAATAGATAAATATAGAACATTCCATCCAAAAGCAGCAAAATAAACATTCAAGTGCACATAGAACATTCTCCAGGATCAATCACATCTAGGCCACAAAACAAGCCTCTGTAAATTTAAGAAAATGAAAAGCATATCAAACATCTTTTCCAACCACAATGCTATAAGACTAGAAATTAACTACAAGGAAAAAAACTGCAAAAACAAACACAAGATGTTTAACAATATGCTACCAAATGACCAACGAATCACTGCAGAAATCAAAGAAGAAATCAAAAAAATACCTAGAGACAAATGAAAACACACAAGGATCCAAAATCTATGGGACACAGCAAAGCAGTTCTCAGAGGGAACTTTATAGCAATACAAGTTTACCTCAGGAAACAAGAAAAATCTCAAATAAAAAACCTAAACTTACACCTAGAGGAACAAGAGAAAGAACAAACAAAACCCAAAGTTCATAGAAGAAAAGAAATCATAAAGATCAGAGCAGAAATAAATGGAGACTTAAAAAGCAATAGATAAGATCAATGAAATTAAGAGCTAGTTCTTTGAAAAGATAAACAAAATTGATAAAACTTCAGCCAGACTCATCAAGAAATGAGGAGAGGACCCAATGCAATAAAATTAGAAATGAAGAAAGAAGTTACAACCCACACCAAATACAGAGGATCATAAGAGATTACTACAAACAACTATGTCAATAAAATAGAAAACCTAGAAGAAATGAACAAATTCCTAGAAATGTACACTCTCCCAAGACTAAACCAAAGAGAAATAGAAAATATGAACAAATCAATTACCAGTAATGAATTGAGTCAGTGAAAAAAAACCTACCAACAAACAAAAAAATTCACAGCCAGAGGGCATCACAGGTGAATTCTAACAAATATCTCAAGAAGAGTTAACACCAATCCTTCTCAAGCTATTCCAGAAAAAACTGCAGAGGAAGGAATGCTTCCAAATTCATTCTATGTGATCACCCTGATACGAAAACCAAGGATACCACAAAAGAAAAAAATCACAGACCAATATCACCAATGAACATAGATGCAAAAATCCTCAAAAAATGTTAGCAAACTGAATCCAACATTACATTAAAAGATCATACAGCATGATCAAGTGGGATTTATCCCAGAGATGCAAGATTGATTAATTTGTGGATTCTGAATCAGTGTGATACACCACATTAACAAATTGAAGAGTAAAAACCATATGACCATCTCAGATGCAGAAGAAGCTTTTGACAAAATTCAACACACCCATTTATGATAAAACTTTTCAGAAAGCAGTTACAGAAGGAACATACCTCAACAAAATAAAGGGAACATATGACAAGTCCACAGCTAACAGCATACTCCATGGTGAAAAACTGAAAGCCAGGATCAGGAACAAGACAAGGATGCCCACCCTCACCACTTTTATTCAACACAGTATTGGAAGACCTAGCCACAGCAATCAGACAAGAAAAAGAATCAAAACTAGAAAGGAAGAAGTAAAACTGTCACTGTTTGCAGATGGCATACTATACATAGAAAATCCTCAAGATGCCACCAGAAAACTACTAGAGCTCATCAATAAATTCAATAAAGTAGCAAGGTAAAAAGTTAATATACAGAAATCTGTTGTATTTCTATACACTAACAATGAACTATCAGAAAAATAAATTAAGAAAACAGTTCCATTTACAATCACATCAAAAAGAATAAAATACCTAGGAACAAATCTAAGGAGGTAAAAGACCTATATTCAGAAAACTATAAGACAACAATGAAAGAAGTTGAAGATAATACAAACAGATGGAAAGATATACTGTGTTCCTGGATTGAAGGAAGTAATATTGTTAAAATGACCATACTACCAAGGCAATCTACAGATTCAATGCAATCTCTATCAAAATACCAATCACATTTGACAAAACTAGATTATTTATAAAATATGTATGAAAACACAAAAGACCCCAAATAGCCAAAACAATCTTAAGAATGAAGAACAAAGCTGGAAGCATCATGTTCCCTGATTTCAAACCATATTACAAAGTTACAGTAAGTAAAACAATATGGCACTCACACAGAACAGTCACACTGATCAATGGAACAGAACACAGAGACCAAAAATGAACCCACACTTATATGATCAGTTAATCTATGACAAAGGAGGCAAGAATATGCAATGAGGAAGAGAGGCTCTTCAATAAATGGTGTTGGGAAATCTGGACAGCTACACATGAAAGAATCAAATTGGACCACTTTCTCACACCATGCACAAAAACAAATTCAAAATGGATGAAAGACTTAAATGTAAGGCTCAAAACCATAAAATTCCTAGAGAAAACATAAGCACAATACTCTTTGGCATAAATTACAGCAATATTACTTTGGATCTGTCTCCTTAAGGCAAAGGAAACAACAGCAAAAATAAACAAATGGGACCTAATTACAATTGAAAGTGTTTCACAGCAAAGGAAACCGTCAACAAAATGAAAAGAAAACCTACAGAATGGAAGGAAGTATTTGCAAATGATATGACCGAAAAGGGGTTTAATGCGCAAAATATAGAAACAGCTCATACAGCTCAATATCAAAAAAACAACCTGATTAAAAAATGGGCAGAGGAGCTGGATAGACATTTTTCCACAGAAGACATATAGATGGCCAACAGGGACATGAAAAGATGCTCAACATCACTAATGATCAGAGAGATGCAAATCAAAATCACAATGAGGCATCACCTGACATTTGTCGGAATGCCCATCATCAAAAAGACTGCAAATAACAAATGTTGGAGAGGATATAAAGGGATTCCTTGTACTATTGGTGGGAATGTAAATTGGTGCAGCCACAGTAGTAGAGTATGGAGGTTCCTCAAAAACTAAAAATAGAACCACCATACGACCCAGCAATTTCACTCCTGGCTATATATCTGAAAAAACAAAAATACTAATTCAAAAAGATACATGCACCCCAATGTTTACAGTAGCATTATTTACAACTTCCAAGACATGGAAGCAACCTAAGTGTCCACGAACAGGAAAACAGATGAAAAAGATGTGGTATAAATATATACACACACACACACACACACAATGGAATACCATTCAGTCATAAGAATGAATGAAATTATGCCATTTGCAACAACATGGATGGACCTGGAGGGTATTATGCTTAATGAAATAAGACAAATACTGTATGATATCACATACATATGGAACCTAAAAAATAAAACAAAACTAGTAAATATGACAAAAAAGAAACAGAATCATAGATATAGAAAACAATCTAGTGGTTACCAGTGGGGAGAGGGAAGGGGGATGAATGTAAGTGCAGTGCTTAAGGGGTACAGACAACTATGTATAAAATAAATAAGGTACAAGGATATATTATACAGCATAGGGAATATAGCCGATATTTTATAATAACTATAAATGGAGTATAATCTATAAAAATATTGAATCACTATGTTGTACACCTGAAGCTTATGTAATATTGAAAATCAACTATACCTCAATTTAAAAAAGAAAAAGAAACATTTAGAATTGTAGCAATGAAAAATTAATTGGGTAGAACATAATTGAACATCCAATATAAATTTAATACTCTTTCCCCTTGCCATTCTGGACATCTCATTGATTGTGGAGAACACTAGTCCCAAGGATGGGAAATGTGAAAACAGAATTAGAGATGGAAAATAAGGCAACACAGGACTAGGAAACTTGCTATTAGAAGTCATAATTTCCTACAAATTTTTAAATTGGGTATGACTAAAAGCATTGTCAATATTTTTAATGTGAAATATTAGAATTAAAAATACATGTAAAAAGTCAGCACATTTTTAAAACTGAAGCTTCAATAAGTAAAAGGGAAATTGGCCTTTTCCTTTACTGTTAAATCTTTTGACTTTTTGACAATAGCTTCAGATTTAGGATTGTGACACATAATGCAGTAGTGGAATCTTGTATACCCCTCCCTGTATGTATTCTCCCACCCATTTCTGTGTATATAAAACTTACAACAAGGAGTAAATTCATCTGCTCTAGTACCTGTGTTCATTATACCAAAATTACAAAAATTGTCTTTTGTGGGAGTGAATATTAACCTTACTTACTGCTTTGTATTTTTCTAGGGAAAATTTTCCCATGTGTCTGTCTGCCTGTCTCTCCCCCACCAACCTCTCTTCTTTTACATGCCAGACCAGTTTCTGATTCCCCCATGATTTATGTCACTTCCTAAGGTGAGTCTTTCCTGAAGGTTATTTAAAAAAAAAAAAAGAAAAATTTCAGAGTATTTAACATTTTGGATTATAATTGCACATTTATTGTTATGGTTATTCTAGTGGCCTGAAGGCTCCCCACCCCACCCCTGCCATGCCCAGACACCTGTCTTGCCCCTATTACCCATCCCCAGAGAGAATATTGTCTTTTTGAATAAAAATGCATTCAAGATACGCTTTAGAAGTCATTCATACTGAGAAGTGTTGGCGGGTTTACGGAAACCCCACATGCAGAAAAATCGGAGGATTCCCAACAAAACAGTGCTATATCTTACAGATTTGAGAAAGAAAGGCAGGAAAGGGGACTTGGCGCTTCGTTGAACCAAAACTGCACTTCTTGCTTTATTAGGACAAAGCCATAGGAATTAGGGAGAAAAGAAAGAGGAGGAGTAAGGAAAACTACCATAGAAAGAGAATACCACCAGACAAAAAAGCCAACAGCAGGGAAATGTTTGCATCATTCTTTGGACTCTGAGGGCATTTCTGATCATATACAAGAAAAAAGAAATTCTTTTAATTATGAACTGTAAGTTTTTGGCTTTGAGGTTTCTGGTGACAGACTAAAACTGACAAGTTTTTCCAGCCACCATAGGGCTTAATGACAGGGTTACACTTGATTAACACCTATCCCTTCACTAGGGTATGAACACTGTGAAGCAAAGTTCACAGGATTTTTCAGCACCATACCTTAGTCCACAGACTTATGCCTGGCATGTAATAGGCACTCAAACATTAGTTCATTCTTCCACTCTGGGTAAGGAGATAACACCATTTAGCTATCAAGGAGCCAAATGGAATTACATGCACATTAATGGAAATGCCCTTCCTACCACCAAAAAAAAAAATGTTTTGCAGGTGTCATCTATTCTGGAAATAGATATAGAAAGAAAGTACTGGGCAGTGAATACACCTGCTAGGTGCATGAGTGTAAAACTAGTGGTTATTTTTTTTAAAACAAGACAATGAGATTGTTTTAAGATGAAAGAGATTCCAGAAATCATCTATTTGGGCACTCAGTTTACAGAAGAAGTCCCTGAAACCCAAATGGGTTCAGTTATTTGTCCAACGGCAGAGCTAGTTAGTTGCAAAACAAGAATAAAAACACTAGTCCTAGGGCTTCCCTGGTGGCGCAGTGGTTGAGAGTCCGCCTGCCGATGCAGGGGACGCGGGTTCGTGCCCCGGTCCGGGAAGATCCCACATGCCGCGGAGCGGCTGGGCCGGTGAGCCATGGCCACTGAGCCTGCGCGTCCGGAGCCTGTGCTCCGCAGTGGGAGAGGCCACAACAGTGAGAGGCCCGCGTACCGCAAAAAAAAAAAAAAAAACCAAAAAACAACACTACTCCTTCTCTCCTCACTACCAAAGCGGATATTTAGGGATGGAAGACATGTTTCTGGGTAAATAAATATACTGAATACTCATATTTATATGTCATTTGAGTATTTATGAGTTTGTTTCTAATAAAGAAAACGGATATTGAATGCATTGAAAAAGTTGATAAAGAATTATTTTACAAGTTGTGAGATAAATTTGGGAATTATTTTTCTGAAGTCTCAACCCTTAAAAAGTGAAAAAGCCTGTTACTGTACTGGTCCTATTTAAATCGGCTATCTTTATTCTGTATTCTGAAGGTAAGACTGTTTACCTTCTAACAGTGTTTTTCATATACACATGATTTTTGGGGAAGGAACAAATTGGTAATTATCTTCACTAATGAAATGTGCAATCATTCCAGTTAGAGTTTAAATGGGGCACGACTCTCATTCATAAGGCACATTGCATAAATGCCTATTAGGTACAGTTTAATGTCCTAAGGCTTAATTCATCTTTTTTCTCTCCGTGGTTGATCCTTACTGCATATTCAGGGCAATTAGAAAATCTGATTTTTCTTCCTGGTGTATATATAATCCCTGTATTCATAAAGCCCAGCTCAGCAAAATAACAAGATAAAAGTCAAATTTTTCCATGAAAAAAATAAAAAGAATTGTAGCTGTGATGATGATAGGACTGAAGATTTGGGCTAAATTTTCTGTTAACAAAGGAAACTCTTGTTTAGCTTTAGTAAGTAACTAACAAATCGTAATTATCATGTGCCTCAGAAAATGATTCCTGCAACACCTGAAAAAACTACAGCATTTCTTTCCTACATTTAAGTCCAAACTCAAATTGGCAAACTGTGTTGATAAATTAATGAAGATTCCACTGAGAATAAATTAAATGCAACCTTGAAAATACGCCCACCATATGTTCTTCTACAACGAACAGCGTAAGTCAATGTATTAGAATATGTCTCTTGTTCAATTCTTTTCAAATTTACACACACTGTGTTAGGCTGTGAATGCTGACAGCAATAAAACAAGTCTCTGCGTTTAGAGTATTTAAAATTTTTCTCATTATCAGTTAATAACCTCAAACAGTGACAATAAACTCACATATATGTGCATATATGAAAAATATGTTCTTATATTTACAAAGTTGGGTTAACACACTTTGCACATATTCAGACTAAGTTTTACTGCTTCTTTTATGATTCACAGGTCATTAAGATTAAGTTGATGAATAGTAAGGTTTGAGTATCTGGCAGGCACGGATTCTACATGCAACTGTATTTACTTACATAATTTTCCCTTTTTCTTCTCTGCTATTCTCTCCCTAAAAGAGAAGGAATTAAGTGGATCATGCGTGTCTAAGTTTTGTTCACACTAAAGATTCTCACTTCCACTTTCAAAAGGAGAGCAACTCCTATTGCTTGCAACGTTAATCAAACTGTACGTTTGCTAATGCTTTTCTCTTCCTCCAGCAATTTTCCATATTCCTAAAAAGTACCTCCTAGAGTGAAGTAACACTTCAAATGATCATGCCTGTTGATGTGTTAAAGACAGATGGAGAAGAAAAAAGAAGAGGGATAATTAAAAGGAGATGAGATGGAAAATATATTGACATTTAAATGTTCTTTCCTTTCCAACGTTCATCCTACATTCCTTTCATTTGTGCTAAGATGAAAGAGACAGTGGAGACATTCCTAGTTCTAGTTTCTACCTCGTTCCTCCAATGGGCTTATTATGGGGTTGGTAATCTGCCTCACACGGGAATAAGAAAAAATAAAATGATGACCAGGGAAGGAAGGGGAAAACTGACCAGACAAGGCAGGAGTCAGTGCTGATTTTTGTCTGTTACAGTTAAGGCCGAGAGTACTTATTTAGTCATTTATCATCCTATGTAAATACAGCATATTCTATCACCAGAACCTCTAGCAGCCGTGTGGCTGCCATTTGTGTGTGTGTGCACTACATCCAGCGCATTATGGATATATGACAGGAGAGAGAGAGACGTAAGATAAGATTATGATGACAGAGACCTATAGATGAGATACTGAAGGAAATACAGACAGAAAAATAAAAGATACTTATGGAAAGGATCCAGGTATGTGAATAAGAGAAAAACCTATAAGGAAGTAGATCCTGTGATAAGATTTGAAAATAAAGACAATCATCTGAATGTAATAGCGAGGTAAGTTTTTAATCTTCTACTTTAGCGTAATTTTTAAATTCTGCAGCCAAATGAAGGAAGAATAGTGTGTACAGATGCACTGCAAGCATTAATGAGTCAGAAGTGTGTGTGTGTGTGTGTGTGTGTGTGTGTGTGTGTGTGTGTTTATATGAAAAATTCATAGTTTAGGCCCAAGCCATGGTCTGTTTTTTTCAATCATGTTGTGGTCTAAGCCTGTGCTGAAATGACACATTAGCCTGTTCTACTATGTAAACTGCTTTTTAGAATCCTAGAAACAAAGTCATGTAACCGTCTGCTTAAGGCCTAACCCATCCATTTCTTCCTGTGCCCTAATTCTCAGGGAACTGCAACACAGTATCTTTTTGCAAACTGTCTCTTTTAGGTTATGTAAGCAAGAAACTCTGCAGTTGGGATCCCAGTAGCTCAAACTTCAAAAGTTTACCAAGTTCCAATCATCCCATTATATCACCACAAGAACTTATTTGTCAAAGAGTAATGTTATCTTTCCATTCGTGTCTATCCTACATAAGGATGGTATATACTGTCCCATGATAGTGATGCAAACAAAATGCAGGCAGCAAAGAAAAAATCTCATCTTTCAAAATCACTCTCCGTAAACCTCTGACCACCCCGACTCCGCTGGGTCAGGGCCACGGGTTTTAATCCTTTCACGTATGTCTCTGCCGTGACTCCTCACAGACTGTACTGTTCAACTGTACAGTCTGTCTTGTGATTTCAGTGACCTCCACCAATATTTCACTTCGCTGACAATAAGCTACATATGACACGATTATATTCACCAGCTATAAAGTTGAAATGAAGCAGGGTACGGACAGCATCCGTTGAAAATCTCTGATCCTGAACCTTCTCGCCATAAACCAGGTATTCTGAAAGATGGGACAGCAAGGTGCCAGTTGGTAACCCACTCTTGTAGTTGATCAGGAAGGGTGATGCACCTTAGAGAGTTATTTACTGGAACTGTTGCAAGTCTCTTGGCCAGAACCAAAGGCTAAAGAGATCATTCCATAAAAATCAAAGAGGTGGTGAGAAGGTGAGAGAAAGTGGGTGAGTAAATGTGAGAGGGAGACTGGGCACAAATACATACCTTCCCACCTCCTTTCCTCTGACCGCTCTCCCTTCTGGAAAGCAGATTTTGAGGAAGGAGCTGGTGGGGAATAAGCAGAGTGTGAGCCTCATGAGAGTTCCTGAGGGGCGTGGGGCTTAGAGAAGCACCTCCGACCCCCTCCTGCAGCTGTGACACCAGCCACCCCTCTCAGACAGGGACGGGCTCACTGACTCAAACAAGCTGTGCTCATAGTATAATTTCACGTTCATCTCATGAAATGTTCTATTACCTTTTAAGTTAAATACGCTCGAGTTTCCCTTTCTTCGAGTACCTCCGTTTTGGTTTTATCAGTAGATTCCTTCTAAACATTCACATTAAATGTCATCAGTAGGCAGGGGTTATCACGACCAAGCACAAAATGAAGCAAAGATTGCCCCCTGAAAGTGACACTTCCCAATTTCACTCAGATGTCTCTAGAATGCGCACGCTTACACAAGCACGTGCACACACACACAGCCCTCCATGTCACCTGTAGACAAAATCACACTCGTATTGTCTTCCCCATGTTTAAGACGCACTAGACTGGATCATATAGGTATAGAAATGAGCAGGCAAGCGTCACAGCTCTAACCGGCTATAAGACGTGACTCGCCATCATTACATATCTTACTGTTGGTAGTTCATGTGCTTGTTAAGAGACTGAGTTCTGGAGTCTGGGTACACCACCTCCAGGGTCTCCTTACGCTATAGAAACTGGAGCAAGAATTTTACATTCCTTGAGCCGGTCTTGCCTCATCTGTAAATTGGGAAGCGTGGCGATACCCACCTCATGGGGTGAAGGTGAGGGCCAAATGAGATGCATATAAATGCTTGTCAGAAATTCTATCAAGTATGGGTCCTTTAAAAGGTGAACGGGCTTCGTGTGGTGAAAAGAGCAAAAACTTTACCGTCTAGTAGCCCTGACTTCTCCAACTCCAGCACCGACGTGTTAAATGACCCTGAAATGACCTTGAGCTAGTTACTTAAGATTTACCTTGGGAATTCCCTGGTAGTCCAGTGGTTAGGACTCTGCGCTTTCACTGCCGAGGACATGGGTTCAATCCCTGGTTGGGGAACTAAGATCCCACAAGCCACGTGGCACGGCCAAAAAAAAAAAAAAAAGATTCCCCTAGACCTGCTTCCTTCTGTCTACAACCGGCCTGTCCACAGGGATGATGGCAAGAGGAGACATGAAGAGATGCAAAGTACCACAGAGCATCAGGCTGTTACATCATTCATTATAACTTCCCGGTAAAAATACAGACATGTGTCGATGGTCTAAAGTTCCCGGGAAGAGGCAACACAAAGAACAAGGCTGCAAACCCCCTTATTTGCTCTCTGCAGGTGTGGGGCCGCCCAGCCAATTTGGTAGAAGTCTCCCTCTTCCTCATCTTCTGCTGCAGCAAATACTGTGAATTCCGCCTGTAAATCTCTGTTTGCTTCCTAATTTCTATCACAGACACAGGGACAGACACCAGGGACAGACCCGCCCTGTGCTGTGCTTTCTCCGCCTCTCAGACTCACTCCAGGCCATTCGCTATACAGCAGCCAGAACGATATTCAGCATTAAAATTCAGGCACGTCACACCCCTGACTGAAGCCCTTCGGAAGTGATCTGGGGATAAAATCCAAACCTCTCAGTGGGACCGCAGCCAGCTTGTCACCTGTCCCGCTATTTCCTGAGTGGGTGGAACGCCCACGATTCTGAGAGTGCCGTCCTCCGGCTCCCAAACTTCACTCATGTTCCCTCCAACAGGGACTCTCTCCTCTTGACCTAAGAAGACGCCCCTCTACACGCAGGTGAGACCCCACTTCCTGGGGAGGCTTTCCCTGACTCTGCACGAGGTTACAGACCAGCCACCAAGTGCTGTGGCTGCACCCTCCACTTCCACAAACTCCGGCAAACGTCACGTACATTATTTGGCTAATTCGATCTTTGATAGATAAGTTCCTTTACTATGTGCCCCTTCTTTATCCTCGTGTCTTACAAGCATGCATGTAACTTGAAACCAAGAGCGATAATTACATGCCAGTCTCTGACATATTTTTAATCTTTTCCAACACTTCTGAGTGAAGAAAAACATTGAAAACCACGTCTAATTTGTCGCCTTTTTTTGGAAAAAGCCAAAAGGAGAAATCAAAACGTAGTTATGAGCATCTTCCTTTTCCCACCCCACCCTCACCTCTCCAGTTCCACTTTCCTTCTATCCTCACAGAGGAAGCAATTCTGGGCCCCGAGCAAAGATTTTTATACATAGGTTCGATAACTCCTTAAAAGTTGGTAAGAGGAAACAAATATGAAATGCATGTCTCTTGGGCTCAAATGCATACCCACTGGCCTCAGCAGCTGCTGGGTGTGGAACACTCCATCCCCTTGTGACCCCCCGGAGCCAAATGAAGGGGCTCTGCACCAGCACCTGAAGCTTAGCAGCCCTGGACAGTGGCAGGAGGAGAGAGCCCAGGGCTCGAGGCAGCCATCTATGTCACCCAAGTGAAAATCCACCTCCGGAAAAACACACAGATCGTTCCCTTAGAGAAATATTAGATCCGCTTCACTGCTCTTTCTGGCATATCTTCCCCTACTTTGCCCTCCTCTCTCCCAAAAAGCCCCGCTCAGAAATCTTCCCTCTCACAGGGAAAGGATGCAAGTCAAATGCCATCACCATCACCATCACTCTGCGTTCCCTGCAGAGACTGTAGAAGAGAAGCCCTGTGCCCGCACTGCTCTGCCTCAGGTCCACGTTCACGTTCCTGGCACTGGTGGGGCTCCTGGTACTCCCCACTGCTGGGCCTGGCCCGGTGCCCGGGCAGATGGCCACCTCTGAGAGCTCCCTTCTCCAGAAACGACACCATTTCCAACAGAGTAGGGTTTATTTCTTTATTTTAAAAACCCAAGGATTGAAAAGGCATTGAGTCTGAAGCAAAGCACCAATGAGACTAACACAGATAGACAATGAAAGAAACCTCTGTATTGGTATATTTGCCTCTCCATTCCAACACCTCCTGTGGCCGAACTTCTCAAGCGTGGTCTTCTGGGAGGAACTGCATTGGGGTGTTTTCCCTCCACAGCTCCGTTACGAGGAGAAAAGGATATTTTTACAGCATCAGTGATGAAAACCCAAGCGAGAAAATTTAGACAACGTTGGCAGTTTTTCACATTTACTTCAACACAGAAATAAATCTCAACTAGATCTCGATCAGCAAGGAAGAAGTATTATTTGAAAAATTCTGTGTTAGTACCGGGAACGTGAAATTTCTATTTTTGAACTAATAATGTTTATTAGATATGCTTCCCAGTGCTCTGTATTATTAATGTACACTTTATTATTTCTTAGCTTACTAGGCTTATTATGTTTTCCTTTATGGATTTTCAAGGAGCTGATTATATAGTTTTTCAGTTAATTAGGTCACTTTGTAATACCAGACTATAAAAGGCATTTTTGAAAAACAATAAAGGAAAACATTTCCTATGTGTGATGACAATCTAGTAAATCATTTAAGTATTTGATCTGCTGGAAAGAATACCGAGTGTTATCATAAGCTACTTTTCATAGTTGGATAGCTTACTAAATATAGAAAGACAGAAATGTAACACACTGATCCATGAACGTGCTCTGAAAAGAAATTAGGATTTCAATTTTTCGAGTAAGGAAGCATACCATTTAGCTAAAATTTATGGTAAACACACTTGGGGGGGTGTCTGCCTAAACCATGGCCCCTACTCTAGAAACGGCTCCCCCCCTACTAAAGGCCCCACTAGAGCGTGAGCTTGGATCTTCAAATCTGTATTACAGGGTCCCTGTTCTTATGCTCACAACAGATTAGACCAGGTGTAGGCCTCAGACTTGAGGAAGTCATAGGCACAAGCTGAACCGAGTCAATTAGTTCTCTCGTGTGAATTTAAACACATTTAAAACATACGAAGACACAGGGGATGCTTAAGGTGGATACATGAATAGCTGAAGACTGGAATGATCTATTTTGGGTCAGGTGGCTTTGATGAATAAGCAGAGAAAGCCAACCAACAGCGAGATGTGGAAGCATGGTACAGATATGCACATAAAAGCAGAGACTGGAAAACACACCCTTTAAAGGAAAGAGCAAGACGGGAAATAGCTTCCTAGTCTCCAGATATAAGGATGTGGGGTCTGAATTACACCCACATCATACCCACGAGTATAATTTATACCCATTTCCCCATTAGTTCATATCCCTGTGCATTTTAGGACACAGATATACTTGATTTTCTTAAAGTTTCCTTTTTTTTAACAGATTTTTTTTTCATTTAATCTAGATGGAGTGAATTTCTCTTGCATGCAAACAAACGATCCCTGGTCAAAACAGCACATGCCCATGTAAATCCTTGCGTTTTAGGAAAGTAAACTTCTGCCTTAATGAAACTATTTTTTGAAAAATCAATGGCACGTCAAGAAAATTCTAGTTATATCCAAATTGGTACTTGTAAACTACAGCAACACCATGAACAGAGTAAGATCCTTTAGAGTCAATCTTTTGTCTTGTTTATTTTATCACTTGTAAGGGTTAAACACTGATTAGTGGATCAGATAATGCAGGATAGATCTAATCATGGGAACATAAACCAAGGGAAAGCTCTGATTTGTAGCATTTAATGTTTTCTTGGTGTAAGTATTCCCACTGTGCCCAGTTTCAAGTTCCCAATGTAACATCACTAAACATGGAGTTGAGCAAAGATGCTCATCGTCAGCTCAGAAGCCCACAAGAGCCATCACATTCCACTGGATGGATTCAGTGAAGGACAGCGCAAGTCAAAATAATAAACTAAACATGACTGCTTGATTCAATCCACCTCTCAGAGATGCTGAGTAGCTAGCCTATTGGTCACAAAATAAGTGGCAGAGCCTAGATTCCCATCCGAGTGGCCTGATTTATCCAACTGAGTCAGAGTACTGAATATACCCTACTAATTAATAAGTCTTCACACCAATATCTTCTATTAGGTAAATCCTACCCCTGAAATTGCAAACTAAGAACAAGCAAAATAAAACTAATTATCCCTAGTATTCACCAGTCAACAGATTCTTATTTCTGTAAGGTCCGAGATCAAAGTCCAAAAACAATGAATTCTACTCGTTTCAAGGGAGTCAAGATTCTAAACCTAAATATATGGTAGCTTATCAATTGCTAGTTAATCAATTAATTTTCATGAAGTACAATTTATAACCACATCCCTACCACTTCCCTCCATTTCAATAATTTGATCCTATGTAACTATCACAAAGAATTATTTGGCATTTCTGATATACCATATCCTTTTTAAAAGCCATACTGTTTCAGAAACTATTCTCACACTTTTGACTACATTTTTACTTATTCTCTAATCCCCAGCTAAACCTCAACTCACCCATGAGTCCTGCTCCAACCCCTCAGACAGAATCAGTCACTACACTCTTGAGTTGTTTTTTCTTTTTTTTTGCGGTACGCGGGTCTCTCCCTGCTGTGGCCTCTCCCGTGGCGGAGCACAGGCTCCGGACACGCAGGCTCAGCGGCCATGGCTCACGGGCCCAGCCACTCCACGGCATGTGGGATCTTCCCAGACCGGGGCACGAACCTGTGTCCACTGCATCGGCAGGCGGACTCTCAACCACTGCGCCACCACGGAAGCCCTAAGCTTGAGTTTTAACAACCCTTTTCCAGGTGTATTTTGGCTATTACCATCTGACCTTCCATTTTAACCTTAAATATCTGTCCAACACAGTACCTGATGGAGAACTGGGTGTCCTACTGATTTATACAGAATGACTGAATTAATTTTAAAAATATTTTATACCCTTTCTTTACAGGAAAAATGTGAATGTCTTTAAAGCATAAATGAATAGGGTTGGGATAGATCATTGTAAATAGATAAATAAACCAAAAAACTCATTTTCCTACTCAAACTAAGTAAACTTAAAAACTAAGTTGGAAAAACTTTTAGCTCGCACCTTCAATGCTATTGCATAAGCCACAGTCACCACCAAAGGGGCTTTCCTAATGGGGAGAAAAGTTTTCTGGTGGTCTTGATGTTAAAGAAGGATTAAATTCACTCAATGCCTTAACATGACCCTCAACCAAAGACATCACCATCTAAGCACAGCTGTTCTACAATTACACAAACTAATTTTCCTAATAACTTCCTGTAAAGGTTTGTGTGTATTTGCATGTGTCCCTATGAGAGGAGGAGAGGGCTGGGGAGAGGGGGAAGGAAATGAAATAACAAAAATCTTGACAGGAAGTTGTTCTTGTCTATTACCCTATTTTACAGAAAAAAAAAAACTGACCCTCAGAGAAACTGAATACTTGCTGAATAATTCTTGCTGAAGCACAGCCTGAACCTGGGCCCTCTCACAACCCATGGAATATTAACATCTTTCCATGTGGCAGCACCTACTGCCTCCTGTTCCTTTCCCTTTCACTATTATCCTGAGACAGGCTAAGTCCTACGAAATGCAGAGGTAGCAAGAAATATCAGAGGATGTGATGATGGTCATGCTGCCACCCTAAAGGGATCTGCTTATATTAGTCACTCAAATTCATTTGTGACCTTGAGAAAGTCAACTTACTCTGGGCATCACCCGACCCAAATTAAAACAGGAATTCTTATTGCAACATCTTTATTAATGAGTCTGACTCATCAATAAAATAATGGAGCACGTGTGTACAAATTTTTCTTTTAGACCAAAATGGTTGCTAGGGACTAGAATTACTTCTGAGTTAAAGTAATCAGAGTTTTGCTCAGTGTATAATCTCTTCGATAATATCAGAGATCAATGACTGTCATAGATACAAATAAACGCATTTTTAATTTCCTGGGTGTAACAAAATGTATACATCAGAACAAACTAAACAGACACATTCTAACGTCTTTAATTTATTGGATGTGAGGCTCCACTACTTCACACTTCCCTGATCTGAGCAAAAAACATCCATGTCTCAGAAGTGAGAAACGTGTTCTGGGAAAAAGCAGATATGAAATGTTTTCATTTTTATAAATGACTTGCCTGTACGGTTCACTATTATATATTAAATGGCTCCTCTGATTTGAAAAACTTTCAAGCTGAACCTACAAGCCCAATTATAAACAGTCATTTAACAGGATGAAAGAAGTCACTCCATCTTCTCTTTAATCTTCATGCTTCCTTCTCTGTCCCCTTTCCATTTACCACACAGCATGGACTTTGGACTATCAAGTCTTAGTCCACTATCAAGTCTTCTATAACGCAGTACTTCTTCCAAGGCAATTTGGTGCATTTTAAACGGAGAAGAAATGAAAAAGCATACCACCAGCTGATTAACTGCCTATCAATTTACTTAGATCAGCTTAATTTTTCCCACAGAATTCAGATATAGTGAAAATGCCCTCAAGTGATGCTCCTAACGGGAATCCCTTGAAGAAGGAGAAACACTTTCCAATCAATTCTTTCAAATTCATAAGGTAAAGCCACCTCTAATTCAAGCTAATAAAATGCAGGAAGCCAGAAGACTGGAAAACTCAGTCTAGCGAGTTTGCTTGTCTAAAGCTGAAAAGAATCCGAAGAACGTACTGGCCTAATAAAATATCTGCCATCAGGACGGATACGGTTACATCCTTGAAAATGAATTGTGACGACACAGATAGTTTCTGTACTTGAGTAACAGTATCTGTGCTTTCACGTAGCTTTGTCAAGGAATTATTTTACTCCCAAACACCCCTTGCATCAATAGCAGATCAATATCGTTCATGATGAGTACAGAAGTGTTCTTTCAGTTTTCTGGACTTGAAAGCTGATGTACATGAAAAGGTTGACTTTAATCCTATTAATATGTAAAGGATTACAACAAAATTGTACACGGCAAATCCAGGCTGTCCATTTACAGCGGGCCTCCTGACCCAAGTTGAATGTTCCCTCCCTACCTGTCTACTGCATTTGTCCAAAATGTCTCCATTGCTTTCCAGGCCTCACATATATCCTGTTACCTTGAGCACATCACTTCAAAATAAAATTTTTTTAAGAGTCCCTCTGACCTGAGCTATCTCAATTTTTCATCTATCCATGTAAAAACTTTCCTATATATTTAGTCATCCTATTTTTTTCCCTCTACTTCAGATTTTCCATTCTGGAACTAAACCCAGTCTGACACCTGCCCTTTGCACATTTCTCAGAATCTTGTCCCTTCAAGTACTTCTTCTCACGCGATTTTTTTTTTTTGGTAACACCTTTATCAGAGTATAATTGCTTTAGAGTGTTGTGTTAGTTGCTGCTGTATAACAAAGTAATCAGCTATATGCATACATATATCCCTATAACACGTCCCTCTTACATCCCCCTCCCACCTCCCTATCCCACCCCTCTAGGTGGTCACAAAGCACCGAGCTGATCTCCCTGTGCTGTGTGGCTGCTTCCCACTAGCTATCTATTTTACGTTTGGTAGTGAATATGTGTCAGTGCCACGCTCTCACTTTGTCACAGCTTACCCTTTCCCCTCCCCATGTCCTCAAGTCCATTCTCTACGTCTGTATCTTTATTCCTGTACTGGCCCTAGGTTCTTCAGAACCATTTTTTTTTAGATTCCATAGATATGTGTTAGCATATGGTATTTGTTGTTCTCTTTCTGACTTACTTCACTCTGTATAACAGACTCTAGGTACATCCACCTAACAATAACTCAATTTCATTTCTTTGTATGGCTGAGTAATATTCCATTGTATGTATGTGCAACATCTTCTTCATCCATCCGTCGATGGACACTTAGGTTGTTCCATGTCTTTGGCTACTGCAAATACTGCTGCAGTGAACACTGTGGTACATGACTCTTTTTGAATGATGGTTTTCTCAGGGTATATGCCCAGTAGTGTGATTGCTGGGTCGTATGGTAGTTCTATTTTTAGTTTTTAAGGAACCTCCATCCTGTTCTCCATAGTGGCTGCATCAATTTACATTCGCACCAACAGTGCAAGAGGGTCCGCTTTTCTCCACACCCTCTCCAGCATTTATTCTTTGTAGACTTTTGGATGATGGCCACTCTGACTGGTGTGAGGTGATACCTCATCGTAGTTTTGATTTGCATTTCTCTAATGATTAGTGATGCTGAGCATCCTTTCATGTGTTTGTTGGCAATATGTATATCCGCTTTGGAGAAACGTCTTTTCAGGTCTTCTGCCCATTTTTGGATTGGGATGTTTGGTTTTTTGATATTGAGCTGCATGAGCTGCTTGTATATTTTGGAGTTTAATCCTTTGTCAGTTGCTTCGATTGCAAATATTTTCTCGCACTCTGAGGGTTGTCTTTTTGTTGTTTTCGGTTTCCTTTGCTGTGCAAAAGCTTTTAAGTTTCATTAGATCCCATTTGTTTATTTTTGTTTTTATTTCCATTTCTCTAGGAGGTGGGTCAAAAAGGATCTTGCTGTGATTTATGTCATAGAGTGTTCTGCCTATGTTTTCCTCTAAGAGTTTTATAGTATCTGGCCTTAAATTTAGGTCTTTAATCCATGTTGAGTTCATTTTTGTGTATGGTATTAGGGAGTGTTCTAATTTCATTCTTTTACATGTAGCTGTCCAGTTTTCCCAGACTGTCTTCTCTCCATTGTATATTCTTGCCTCCTTTAACAAACATAAGGTGACCATATGTGCATGGGTTTATCTCTGGGCTTTCTATCCTGTTCCATTGATCTATATTTCTCTTTTTGTGCCCATACCATACTGTCTTGATTGCTGTAGCTTTGTAGTATAGTATGAAGTCAGGGAGCCTGATTCCTCCAGCTCCATTTTTCTTTCTCAAGACTGCTTTGGCTATTCGGGGTCTTTTGTATCTCCATACAAATTGGGTAATTTTTTGTTCTAGTTCTGTGAAAAATGCCATTGGTAGTTTGATAGGGATTGCACTGAAGCTGAAGATTGCTTTGGATAGTGTAGTCATTTTCACAATGTTGATTCTTCCAATCCAAGAACATGATATATCTCTCCAACTGTTTGTATCATCTTTAATTTCTCTCATTAGTGTCTTATAGTTTTCTGCATACAGGTCTTTTGTCTCCTTTGGTAGGTTTATTCCTGGGTATTTTATTCTTTTTGTTGCAATGGTAAATGGGAGTGTTTCCTTAATTTCTCATCATTAGTGTATAGGAATGCAAGAGATTTCTGTGCGCTAATTTTGTGTCCTGCTACTTTACCAAATTCATTGATTAGCTCCAGTAGTTTTCTGGTAGCATCTTTAGGATTCTCTATATATACTATCATGTCATCTACAAACAGTGATAGCTTTACTTCTTCTTTTCCGATTTGGATTTCTTTTTCGACTCTGAATGATGTGGCTAAAACTTCCAGAACTATGTTGAATAAGAGTGGTTAGAGTGGGCAACCTTGTCTTGTTCTTGATCTCAGTGGAAATGGTTTCAGTTTTTCACCATTGAGGATGATGTTGGCTGTTGGTTTATAATATGTGGCCTTTATTATGTTGAGGTTAGTTCCCTCTATGCATACTTTCTGTAGGGTTTTTATCATAAATGGGTGTTGAATTTTGTAGAAAGCTTTTTCTGCAACTATTGAGATGATCATATGGTTTTTCTCCTTCAATTTGTTAACATGATGTATCACATTGATTGATGTGGGTACATAGAAGAATCCTTGCATCCCTGGAATAAACCCCACTTTATCATGGTGTATGATCCTTTTAATGTGCTGTTGGATTCTGTCTGCTAATATTTTGTTGAGGATTTTTGCATCTATGTTCATCAGTGATGTTGGCCTGTAGTTTTCTTTCTTTGTGACATCTTTGTCTGGGTTTGGCATCAGGGTGATGGTGGCCTCGTAGAATGAGTTTGGGAGTGTTCCTCCCTCGCTATATTCTGGAAAACTTTGAGAAGGATAGGTGTTAGCTCTTCTCTAAATGTTTGATAGAATTCTCCTGTGAAGCCATCTGGTCCTGGGCTTTTGTTTGTTGGAAGATTTTTAATCACAGTCTCAATTTCAGTGCTTGTGATTGGTCTGTTTACATTTTCTATTTCTTCCTGGTTCAATCTCAGAAGGTTGTGCTTTTCTAAGAATTATCCATTTCTTCCAGGTTGTCCATTTTATTGGCATAGAGTTGCTTGTAGTAATCTCTCATGATCTTTTGTATTTCTGCAGTGTCAGTTGTTACTTCTCCTTTTTCATTTCTAATTCTCTTGATTTGAGTCTTCTCCCTTTTTTTCTTGATGAGTCTGGCTAATGGTTTATCAATTTTGTTTATCTTCTCACAGAACCAGCTTTTACTTTTATTGATCTTTGTGATCGTTTCCTTCATTTATGTTTCATTTATTTCTGATCTGATCTTTATGATTTCTTTCCTTCTGTTAACTCTGGCGTTTTTCTGTTCTTCTTTCTCTAATTGCTTTAGAGGTAAGGTTAGGGTGTTTGAGATTTTTCCTGTTTCTTGAGGTAGGATTGTATTGCTATAAACTTCCCTCTTAGAACTGCTTTTGCTGCATCCCATAGGTTTTGGGCCATTGTGTTTTCATTGTCATTTGTTTCTAGGTATTTTTTGATTTCCTCTTTGATTTCTTTAGTGATCTCTCGGTAATTTAGTAATGTATTGTTTAGCCTCCATGTGTTTTTTTTGTTTGTTTCTTTTTAAAGTTTTTTGCCTGTAATTGATATCTAGTCTCATAGCGTTGTGGTCGGAAAAGATACTTGATACGATTTCAATTTTCTTAAATTTACCAAGGCTTCATCTGTGACCCAAGATATGATCTGTCCTGGAGAACGTTCCATGAGCACTTGAGAAGAAAGTGTATTCTGTTGTTTTTGGATGGAATATCCTGTAAATATCAGTTAAGTCCATCTTGTTTAATGTGTCATTTAAAACTTGTGTTTCCTTATTTATTTTCATTTTGGATGATCTGTCCATTGGTGAAAGTGGGGTTTTAAAGTCCCCTGCTATTATTGTGTTACTGTCAGTTTACCCTTTTGTGGCTGTCAGCATTTGCCTTATGTACTGAGGTGCTCCTATGTTGGGTGCATAAATATTTACAATTGTTATATCTTCTTCTTGGATTGATCCCTTGATCATTAGGTAGTGTCCTTCTCTGTCTCCTGTAATAGTCTTTAACGTCTATTTTGTCTGATATGAGAATTGCTACTCCAGCTTTCTGTTGTTTTCCATTTGCATAGAATATCTTTTTCTATCCCCTCACTTTCAGTCTGTATGTGTCCCTAGGTCTGAAGTGGGCCTCTATAGAGAGCATATATACACATCTTGTTTTTGTATCCATTCAGCCAGTCTATATCTTTTGGTTGGAGCATTTAATCCATTTACATTGAAGGTAATTATTCATATGTATGCTCCTATTATCATTTTCTTAATTGTTTTGGGTTTGATATTGTAGGCCTTTTCTTTCTCTTGTGTTTCCTGCCTAGAGAAGTTCCTTTAGCATTTGTTGTACAGCTGGTTTGGTGGTGTTCAATTCTCTTAGCTTTTGCTTGTCTGTAAAATTTTGATTTCTCTGTCGAATCTGAGTGAGATCCTTGCTGGGTAATCTTGGTTGTAGGTTTTTCCCTTTCATCACTTTAAATATGTCCTGCCACTCCCTTCTGGCTTGCAGAGTTTCTGCTGAAAAATCAGCTGTTAACCTTATGGGGATTCCCTTGTATGTTATTTGTTGCTTTTCCTTTACTGCTTTTATTATTTTTCCTTTGTATTTAATTTTTGATAGTTTGATTAATATGTGTCTTGGCATATTTCTCCTTGGATTTATCCTTTATGGGACTCTCTGTGCTTCTTGGACTTGACTGTTTCCTTTCCCATATTAGGGAAGTTTTCAACTATAATCTCTTCAAATATTTTCTTTGTCCGTTTCTTTTTCTCTTCTTCTTCTGGGACCCCCATAATTCGAATGTTGGTGCATTTAATGTTGTCCCAGAGGTCTCTGAGACTGTCCTCAATTCTGTTCATTCTTTCTTCTTTACTCTGCTCTGTAGTAGTTACTTCCACTATTTTATCTTCCAGGTCACTTATCTGTTCTTCTGCCTAAGTTATTTTGCTGATTCCTTCTAGAGAAGTTTTAATTTCATATATTGTGTTGTTCATCACTGTTTGTTTGCTCTTTAGTTCTTCTAGGTCCTTGTTAAACATTTCTTGTATTTTCTCCATTCTATTTCCAAGATTTTGGTTCATCTTTAGTATCATTACTCTGAATCCTTTTTCATGTAGACTGCCTATTTCCTCTTCAGTTGTTAGGTCTGGTGGGGTTTTGCCTTGCTCCTTCATCTGCTGTGTATTTCTCTGTCTCCTCATTTTGCTTAACTTACTGTGTTTGGGGTCTCCTTTTCACAGGCTGCAGGTTCATAGTTCCCCTTGTTTTTGGTGTCTGCCCCCAGTAGCTAAGGTTGGTTGTGTCTGCCCCCCGTAGCTAAGGTTGGTTCAGTGGGTTGTGTAGACTTCCTGGTGGAGGGGACTAGTGCCTGTGTTCTGGTGGATGAGGCTGGATCTTGTCTTTCTGGTGGGCAGAACCACGTCCAGTGGTGTGTTTTGGGGTGTCCGTGAACTTAGCATGAGTTTAGGCAGCCTCTCTGCTAATGGGTGAGGTTGTGTTCCTGTCTTGCTAGTTGTTTGGCATGCGGTATCCAGCACTGGAGCTTGCTGGTCACTGAGTGGAGCTGGGTCTTAGCACTGAGACAGAGATCTCTGGGAGAGCTCTTGCCGATTGATATTACGTGGGGCTAGGAGGGCTCTGGTGGTCCAATGTCCTGAACTCGGTTCTCCCACCTCAGAGGCTCAGGCCTGACACCCAGCTGGAGCACCAACACCCTGTCAGCCACCTGGCCAGGTACGTGGGGAGTTTCTTGCCTTTGGTAAGTCTGAGGTCTTCTGCCAGCGTTCAGTATGTGTTCTGTAGGAGTTGTTCCACATGTAGATGTATTTTTCATGTATTTGTGGGGAGGAAGGTGATCTCCACATCTTACTCCTCTGCCATCTTGCAGGTCTCCCTTCACCTGATTTTTAAATTTCTTCCTCACTCTTCTTTTTTTTTAAATGTTTATTGGAATACAGTTGCTTTACAATGTTGTGTTAGTTTCTACTGTACAGCAAAGTGAATCAGTTTTACATATACATACATCCCCTCTTTTTTAGATTTCCATCCCATTTAGGTCACCACAGAGCACTGAGTAGAGCTCCCTGTGCTATCCAGCAGGTCCTCAGTTATCTATTTTATACACAGTAGTGTATGTACGCAAATCCCAATCTCTCAATTCATCCCACCATCCTTCCCCCCTTGGTATCCATAAGTTTGTTCTCTACATCTGTGTCTCTATTTCTCCTTTGCAAATAAGTTCATCTGTACCATTTTTCTAGATTCCACATATAAGCCATATTATATTTGTTTTTCTCTTTCTGACTTACTTCACTCTGTGTGACAGTCTCTAGGTCTATCCATGTCTCTGCAAATGGCACTATTTCATTCCTTTTTAAGTAATATTTTATTGCATATATGTACCACATTCTTTATCCATTCCTCTTTTGATGGACATTTAGGTTGCTTCCATGTCCTGGCTATTGCAAAGAGTGCTGCAATGAACACTGGGGTGCATGAATCATCCTTTTGAATTATGTTTTTTTTCTGGGTATATGCCCAGGAGTGGAACTGCCAGGTCATATGGTAGTTCTATTTTTATTTTCTTGAGGAACCTCCATACTGTTCTCATAGTGGCTGTACTAATTTACATTCCCACCAACAGTGCATAAGGGTTCCATTTTCTCCACACCCTCTCCAGCATTTATTGTTTGTAGACTTTTTGATGATGGCCATTCTGACCAGTGTGAGGTGATACCTCATTGTAGTTTTGATATGCATTTCTCTATTAATTAGTGATGTTGAGCATCTTTTTATGTCTTTGTTGGCTATCTGTATGCCTTCTTTGGAGAAATGTCTATTTAGGTCTTCCTCCCATTTTTTCATTGGGTTGTTTGGTTTTTGATTTTGAGCTGCATGAGCTGTTTGTTTATTTTGGAAATTAATCCCTTGTCAGCTGCTTCGTTTGCAAATATTTTCTCCTATTCTGAGGGTTGCGTTTGGTTTTGTTTATGGTTTGTTTTATTTTCATTTCTTTTTCTTCTAGACAAGTTTCATGCCTGATTCCCCAGACCCAAATCCTTTCCTTGATCTTGAACTCACTTGAAGTGACTCTTTCCTCTCTCTTCAGGTTCTCTTCTCATACTCATTCCCGTTTTTTATTACAAAAGTAGTAACCATTTTTTACTGCAACATTACAAAATATAAAAACTAAAAAAAAATGTCAGATTGCTACACAGTTATAAGCAGTGTTATTATTTAAAGGTATTCACAAATACATAAGGAAGCATATTTAATAAAAATTCATCATATACTATGTTTCATTGACCAATATTTATGACAAATGACTTTCCATGGCAATAAAAGTAAATCTCATCATCATTAAAATGATTGTATTTTATTTGATTGAATAGAGTATTTAACCAAATCTCTGGTATTGGTTATTTGTTAGGTATCTAATTTTCCTATTATAAACAATGCAGCAGTAATGACTTTTGCCTGCATCTTTGTACACTTGTGTGATGATAACCTTAGAGTATGTCCAAGAAGAATCCTAGGATACATCTTGAAAGAATAATATGTGTGGGTGGACTATTTGCCTTGCTATCAACATCTATTCAACTGTCTGTAATAGGAGTTTAGTCACCACTGCTTTAATGGAATTACTTTCTCAAAATGAATTATGGCATTTTAATTACCAAATAGAGTTTTCATCCTAGTTTTAATCATTCTCAATGTCTACGTACGAGTTGATAATGGTCATTCCTTCCTTCTTAATACTCTCTCCTCCTCTAATAATTTCAATAGTATTACTATCTCAATTTTACCTATATCATCCTTTTCCTTTTCTGCCCTTGTCTTCTTCCTTCTTCCACATAAATTTAAGCCCCTATTTCTCTCCTCAGGTTTTATGTTCTCACTTTTCCCTCCCTAAACTGATAGTCTTGCCCACTCTCAGTCATAGCTATCATCTCTATATTTCCCAAATCTTTATCTTCAGCCAAGTTTCACCAAGAATGACCTGCTTCTTCCTAGACAGATTTACCCTCACATCCCATTAATAACAAACCTAACAGGGTATAAGTGAGTTTAAACCAGTCACCTTGCTCATCTTTCTGGATTCCCTAGTGCTGCTGATGTCTCTGTCAACTTCACAAATTTCCCACCCCTCTGCCAAAAAAATGATCACCAAGCATTACTGCTTTTGCCTGAGTATATTTTCCCCAATGTGCTGCTGGACAAAATGATGCTATCTACCTTCTGTGCTTCTTTTCATGCATCCTTATGGGTGGGAGGAATATCAAAGACCCTGTTTTCCTCATCAGTCAACTTGCAACTCCAGCTCACTTAGGATGCACTGAGTTCAGTCGATCATAAGCTTGTTCTTCTGAGTCCTTCCTCTCTGTACTCACCCTCCTCAATTTTTTCCAGACTGGTGAGAGAGCACAGCTGAAGCCCACTAAGAGGATTATGGAAAATCTGAGATCCTCTGAATTCTCAGCTCCCAGATCAGGAACAGAAGAGTGTAAAGAGGGCTACATGAATCCCGGGGGAGGAAATTTTGTTCTGGTTCATTTTCATTTTGATTTTGATTTGTGTCTTTCTGCCAAAGTCAAAAAAAGAAGAGAGGCTCCTCTGAGGAAAGAACAGCATCAGTGGCATTGATCCTGATGACAGCACTGGCCACAGCCCTCATGCAGGCAGCTGGCAGGGTGGCGGGGAAGGTGCCAGCACTGGAAGACGCTGCCGCGGCAGCCCTGGTGAAAGAGGCAGTGCTGGCACAGGTGGCATCGTGCTGGCAAAGCAGCAGCGTGAAATGTGCAGGAGGCTATGAAGACACGGGCAATGGCCTTGGCAAAGGCAGAGTTGGTGATGGAGAGAGCAGTACGATGGAATTGTGTGCAATAACAAAGCCCGTAATAGAATACGTCATCCCCCCAAACCCAGGATTACAGATTCTTCCATGTAGCAAATCACCCGCCCTCGGGTGTCCCTTACACACCGGCGGCACACCTTCCTAGCCCAAAATGCACACAGGAACAGCGAACAACATGCCCAAAGCCATGCTGAGAGTCAAGACCATCAGAACTGGCACAGGGTTTCCAGGGCACATAGTGAAGTTTCTTCAAAAGTAGGAGTCAATTAAGACGTTGAGATGAAAAGCAGCGTTTCTCCCGAGATCAATAAGGCACACGCCCCTTACAATGCCGACACTGGGTTTTACTGTTTGAATCTCTGGTAAAGCAGGGTTGAGATGGGCCAATACACCCCACCCCTCCCACTCAACTGACCGCAGGCAAGAAGATTCCACAGGCGCCAATATTCTGAAAATAGTTTATTCTTTACAAAGCCTTTAATAAATATTCAGGAGTTCATTGACAATCCCCCCTAGATGTGAAGCTAATTAGCTGCTGGTACCTAAGCTTAACATTTAGCTTTTTAGTACCAAAAAGGATTCTTTTAAAGGTATTTGTTTTGAATGTAAAAGATAAACTGGAAAGAAGTATGGATTAAGACCTCAAAATTGTCCTCTCAAAGTGTTCTCTTTTATCAAAAGACAAAGGAGATAAATAGGAAAATCAGACTATTTGGGGGAGTGGAAGACGGAGTTCCTTGAAGAATCAAGTATTTCTTGCTACTTTTTTTTTAAAAAGCTGTCAGCATTTTAAGCTGCTAATTCCCCCCCCCCCCGCAAAGATTTTAAATAAGCTCATCAAAAAACTAGGAGCCCAAAAACTTTAATACCTTAAAGATTACTTTTCTAAAAGAAGGATTTCATCCCACTCACCCAGCTTTATTACCCTATCATGTATTATTTCAACACAAAATTTGGTCTCTTTGGGCATTCAACTATGGTTGCAGATTTGCGTTGCTGTTTGCACTTAATCCCCAAAATAAACTCAAGAAACTGCTGTAGACCAAGGTTGTTCTGCAGGGGAAAAAGTCATCCACATAGGGTACCATGTGTTTCATTACCATCCTACAGTTAAAACAACAGATGATTTTGTTCATCAGTTGCCACTGTGGCCTCTACCACTTTTGTTAGGCAACATCAACTGGGACCAAGAGAAGACAGACTTTGCCTTCATGTACATGTGCTTTCCTTTTATTTCAGGATGAAATTTGGAAAACAATTGGTTTGTTTTTATATTAGTCGTTCTCACTTGAGAAGAGTTCTTATTAAAGACCCTGAATTGAACTCCATTCAGATTAAGAATCCTCTGAAAATTCAAGCTATACAGTTTGCATTTAAGGAACCTGAGACGCCAGTACTCCTACAGCCTTGAAGCCCATCAGACGTTATACGTCTTACCAAAACCCACCCGGGGCTTTGTGTTTATACTGAGCCTTTATACTAAGGAGACCCATTAGTTGCCACTCATGATTCTACACGCACCCTGATATACAATGTTTGTCTTTTACAGGAACTTCAGTGATCAACTCTAATCACTGCAACTAGATAAAAGTTTTAAGGTCAGAAACAAAACATTATTGTTTGGTCTATAGAAAATAAACCAGTTACATGATTTTTTCCCCATTACCAATCACTTACTGTCATATAGCGATAGCTTCAGAAAGCTCATGAGTCCCCTTAAAAATTAACAGAAATTTACGAACACACCCCAAACACTCCTATGTCTTTGGAACTCAACGTCAAAGCGCATATCATTTTATCTCAAGGGAGTGATGCGTTTATGGGGGCAGTTCTCCCACTGAATGCTCAGCTGCAGAATGGCCCTGGAAGCCTACAAATCTTCTGTCAGCAACCAGAAACTCTTCATATCAGTGAGGGTTTTCTACAAGTCAGTGAAAGTAAGTTTAAGAACTTTACGTTTGCCAAGTATTTTATCCTTTCTGTTTTCTTTCTTTAGATAATTGAGAACCGTGTTTCCTACCAGCAAATTTATGTACTACAGTAAAATGTAAAAGAAAGCTGAGTATGCTTCCCTCTATCATTAAGTCCGTTCTCCGTGATGCTTCTGCTTAATTTATAAGAGTGTTGGGTCCTGTGTGATTTACTGAAACATAGAGGTATCAAAATAAATTTGAGAAATTTTACAGTGCACTTGGCAGGAGGTAAAGATTTTTATTCTCCTACCTCAAACTGGCACTGAGAATTAAGGATGCACAATTTGTTGGACGATTTACATTCTTACTAGTTTTTAGTATTCATTTAATAACATGCTGCAGGTGTGCCTGTTCTCTTAAACACAACCCTGTCTTCCTAGATAGATGCTGTAGGGGGTGTCATACCTGCTCAAACTGGGAAGACACAGTACAGCACCTCTAGGAGAAGATATTTTTTATATATATATATACACACACACACACAGCAGAAGAAAAGGAAGAGGCTTTAGAATGGATGTGAGACTGATGACAACCTCAGGGAAACATGGTTTTTATTATGATCATAATTCATATATTTTTTTTTTTTAATTTACTCTTTTCTCCCTGTTTGGCCTCATTCCATTGAACAATACAGGTCTCATTCCATTGAAGACCTGTATTGTCACAGACTCAAAATCACACATCTTTACACTTGAATGTTGGTACAATTATTTTTTTTAAAAAAGATGAATGCTAACACAAAATTACGTTTTTTAACCAACTTACATCCAAATGGTTGTTTACTTCTTTGAACTGGTCATCTGGGGAAGACACTCGGTTTATTTTAACAATGCGGGCAGTATTCCAAATTCTTTAAAATCGCCCTTTGGCACTGCATTCAAAGTATACAACATATTCTATTTAATGTCTTCCTCGGTGGGAGCAAATTTTTCATCTTTTGAAGTTCTTCTGTGAATAAATTTGGAGATCCTGTTGGATAATAGTATTTGGAGTCTTTTATAAGATCCAATTTAGACCTATGTAAGAAATTACATATTTAGCTATTTGGGGGCATATACCATGTGAAAGGCTGGATACACAAAAATGAATGATAGAGAGTCCTTGTGCCAGAATATCTTGTTGTCTGGAGGGAGAGACATCATCTCAACATTATGCATACAGTGCTGAGCACTCCGGGAACACTGGAGGCCACTTAGCTCGCTGTGAAGTCTGGAGCCTCCAGGTAAAGTTTTCCTGGGGATAAAGATACTTAAACTGAGACTTAAGGGATGAATAGGAATTAGATGAAAATGGACAGAAAGCACTTTCCAAGCAGAAAAAAACTGTGTGATTAAAGGCAGCTTGTAGGTGGTGAAAACCATTTAAGAAGCACTACAGCAGGAAATGCAAACGTTGGTGAGAATGGGAAGAGAAGAAAAAAGACGAGAGAAATAAACAGAGGTCGAGTCAGGGTGGGTTTATGTTTGTTATGTATCTCTTTCTAAGGAGGTGGCTCTAAGGGCAATCCTGGGAATGATAAGGTCAGAACTGCATTTTGAATAGCTCACCCTGAAATGATCATTCCCTTTTATCTGGGTTCTGGGAAGAATAGCATTGACAAATAATGAGAACGATGACAGTGAAACCAAACCAGAGTGGATAAATTAAAAAGCATTTAGATACTGTAAATCAACTGTACCTGAATAAAGATAAAAATAACTAAAGAGCATTTAGCATATAAAATTAGCAGGTTATCACCACTGATTTGGTGGGGAGAAGGAAAAAGAACTTCCAGATTCATGTCATGGGGACTCACTGGGCACCACACACACTTGGTGGGGCGGAGAAGAGAGTTCTAGAGGCAGATCTGAGCACTCAGTGCAAAGACAAACCACCACCACCAAGAGAGAGGAAAGCCACCTGGGGAAAACACAGAGCCTTCGTTCTGCAGAGCACTACTTAAAAACAAAAGCCACACCAGTCTCAGAATTTGGTTACAGCAAACGTAGTGGAGAACTCGGAACTGTCTGCTAATATTCAACAGCCACACTCAGAACTGGAGCAGGAGCGGATATAAAATGAGGTTGAAACAGAATACGAACTGGACCATCATAAGAACATCTCCCTGAGACATATCTGCCCCAGTGTCACCAGTTCCCTGGTGAAGAAATACTGGATAGTAATACCAGGAACATCTTGTCGCATGTCATTTCAAGTTTGCTTATTTCATGTGTGTGTATGTGTCCATGCTTTAATTAAGTATAAAGTAAATGATTTCATAATCTTAAGTCATATTTTGTCATCTCTGTTGTCTTTGCACAGATAAAATAACTTATTTTCATATTGGTATGTCTAGATACAGGAATACAATGAACTCTAAAACAAAACTGCAAGATTTCTGAAAACCAAAGAGGCAAACCCAGGTGAGTATTCTCACTGTCACCCTATCTGCCTTGGTTACAACACACTGCAGAACACCGGCTTTACAAGCATCATACCTGCCCAAGTGTCCTACAGATCGCAACAGTCCTCTGACAAGAGTCTGAAGAATAGGAAACAGTACAAAAGAGGAGTACAAAAACAGTACATCTCAATTACTTATGCTTATTCTCAAGCACTTATTCTTGTTCATTACTGGTTGTTGTTAGCGTTTAGTTAATGACTTGGGTTTAACCGTTAATCTTTTTTTTTTTTTTTTTGCGGTACGTGGGCCTCTCACTGCTGTGGCCTCTCCCGTTACGGAGCACAGACTCCGGACGCGCAGGCTCAGCGGCCATGGCTCACGGGCCCAGCCGCTCCGCGGCATGTGGGATCTTCCTGGACCGGGGCACGAACCCGTGTCCCCTGCATCGGCAGGCAGACTCCCAACCACTGCGCCACCAGGGAAGCCACACCGTTAATCATTTTTAACAGTGCACAAAAACACATTCAAAGCACTTTATTTTGAAAGTTTCTCTCTCAAAGGTGTCAAGAAGCCAAAATAACTTAAATTCTTTTAATCTACCTACTTTGAAGTTACTTAATATTTTCATACATGCTATGACAGGTTACCAAACCACTTCAGATATTACCCAGGCACAGACTTTATAATTATATCATAAGCAAAAATGCGTTCAGGAAATTAAGAAAAAAGTGCAATGGCGATAAACTTTAGACTGAGAAATATTTCATGTAAAGGAATTTTTTTTTAAGTCAATGTCAACCCACCTCTATTGTTCATTTAGGGAAACTGCATTATAAAAAATTGGAGAAGTTGTTTGACAAAAAGAAAATGCCCACACAAGTGAGCACACACACTAAAAATTGAGAACCAAAGTTTCAGTTTAATTAACCAAGAAAACACAAAATCCTATCAGAAAGGAGGAGGCCACCAAGGATCTAAGGAGAAGCAGCAGACTTCAGCACACTGCCCTGAAAGGTTCATTACCAGTAGACTGTCCCTAAAAGACATCTCACAGGCGGAAGGAAGACATGGAAAATAAACCTTGGAAACGGTGTCTGAGATGTAATACAAGAGAAAAGGAATTGGTAAATGTATGAATAAATCTACACAACAAAATTGTCTGGATAATACAACAGCAACAACCCCTGATGAGTGGGGTTAAAAGAAAAACAAAATGGAAGTTTAAAATAGACCAAAACAGAATATACATCAGGAGCAGAGAGATCTGACTTAAAGTGCTACATAGGCCTTTTATTGGGGGGGGGGGGCGGGGGGGGGAGCGGGGGCACAGGGGGTGTGTGTAAAGTTAAACATATCAATTCAAGTCTGACTTTAATAAGCTGTGTGATTTCTAAGGTAAATAAGAATAGGAAAAGAGTAGATAAATTAATGCTTCTAACTGGGGAGAAATAGAATGAGCAAAAAATAGTCTATCTTAACATGGTAAAAAAAAAAAAGAAAAAATTGGTAAATGAAGGACAAACAAAGTATTCTATTTTGGAATGTAAAAAGACTTGAAATGTTAACCAATAAAGCTAACTTATATACAGACAAATATACTTAAAATAAATAATCATTACTAGATGTAAAAGATACATGTATGGTGATAACTGTTCAAATAATCAGGAAAATACAATTTGACATATATGTAAACCTAATAACACATTATGAAGTATAGAAAGCAAAAGTTACCAGAACCACAACAAAAAATACAAATTATCCTTTATAATGTGAGGAGATATATATATAATATATATATCCTATATATTTCTGTATCAATGCAATACAAAATAAGAGTATTTTTCAATAAAATATATTTTAAGCACATATACATAAAATATTGCCAAAAATAGTTGAAATGTTGCCAATAATAGTTGAAATATTCAATAAGAGAGTCAACAATTTTTAAAGTAATATCAAGCAGATCACATTCTCTGACATCAAGGCAATTTTGTGATAAGTCAATAAAAAAACTAATAAAATATAGATGTCCAGCGACAGATGAGTATCAAGAAGATGTGGTACATATATATAATGGAATATTACTCAGCCATAAGAAGAAATGAAATTGGGTTATTTGTAAAGATGTGGATGGACCTAGAGTCTGTCATACAGAGTGAAGTAAGTCAGAAAGAGAAAAACAAATATATATTAAGGCATATATGTGGAATCTAGAAAAATGGTAAAGATGAACCTAGTTGCAGGACAGGAATAGAAACACAGATGTAGAGAACGGACGTGTGGACTGGGGGTGTGGGAAGGGGAGGGTGGGATGAACTGGGAGGTTAGGTTTGACATAAACACACTACCATGTGTAAAATAGATAGTTAGTGGGAACCCGCTGTATAGCACAGGGAGCTCAGCTCGGTGCTCTGCGGTGACCTGAGTTGGGTGGGATGGGGTGGGAGGGAGGTCCAAGAGGGAGGGGATGTATGTATACATATAGCTGATTCACTTCATTGTACAGCAGAAACTAACAACACTGTAAAGCAATTCTACTCCAATTAAAAATAAATAAATAAATAAATATATATATATATATATATATGTTTACAAACTGAGACATTCACTTCTAACTCATGGTTCAAAGGAAACTTTATAAGGATAGTGCTATGGACTGAAATGTATGCCCCCAGAATTTGTATGTTGAAGCCCTAACCCCCGGGGTGGTGCTATTTGGAGACAGGGGCCTCTGGAAGGGAACTAAGTTTAGATGAGGTCAAAGCTGTGGCCCTCATGATGGAATTAGTGCCCTTGTAAGAAAAGAGCTTGCTCGTTCTCTCTCTGCCAGGTGAGAATACACCTCTTAGGTGGCAGGTAGAAAGAGTGTCCTCGCCAGAAACTGACCACGCTGACACCCCATCTCAGACTTCTAGCCTCCAGAACTATGACAAAATAAATTTCTGTCAAGAAAGTTCT
Source organism: Grampus griseus (assembly GCF_964374135.1). Lineage (NCBI taxonomy): Eukaryota > Metazoa > Chordata > Mammalia > Artiodactyla > Delphinidae > Grampus > Grampus griseus. The sequence goes on from NC_139017.1 coordinate 8,420,881, forward strand.
GTTTAACCCACTCAATCTATGATATTCTGTTATAGCAGCCCGAGCAAACTAAGATACTTAGAAAACATTTAGAACAGAATGATAAAATTCCACATATTGAAACATTTGGGATGCAGCAAAGGCAATGGCCAGGGGAATTAATAATCCTAAATGTTTATATCCTACTTAAAAGGCTGAATTAGTGAGCTAAGCATTCATATTGAGAATTGAGAACAAGATCACAGAACCTTTCAGAAATAAAAAAGGTACAAATAATATTAGAAGTAAAAGCAGGACATCAGAAAGATGCTGAAAGTTTAAACAATAAAAATTTACATTATAATATAAATGATATTCTGCCAATAAATTTAAATATATATAAATATAGATAAAATGCACATATTCCTAGAAACAGTAACTCACCATCAGGAGATGAGAAGGGAGGAGAGAGGTCACCGTACCTCTTATCTCCACCACCACCACTGTCTTTTTTCCTGCCTGCCAGGCACTGGCTGCTCTGGCCACCCCTCTCTTCTGTGACCACAGTTGCTATCTATCTGCTCATCACCTCCTAAAGTTAGAGCTATGGTTACAGCTTTCTCCAGAAGGATTCCAGATTCCCTCCAAGCCTGGAGTGGAAATACTCTCTGCTCTGTTAGCCCAGACTGCTCTACTGTGACTTTATTTTTCTGTTTCTAACATTTCATTTAGTACTTTCATCAAATTTCCTTAATTTTTCCACTTAAGTGAACCATCTGTTTCCTATAATACTGTGAATGACAAAGTGTTTTAACACTAACTTTTCTTTCACATGAGCCTTCCTCTCCCCTAGGACTAAAAGTCTACTTGGGGCTCAGAATGTCCAGGAACTGTCTTATTCTGAATTAAATTCCATAATTGAAAATATTAAATCCCAAAGAGTAGAGGTTTTAAGGGAATATTTTAGCATCGATATTTATGGCATGTAGTTAATATGAGATATAATGTATGATTAGGAAAAAATGAATTTAAAAATGTATTTGGGCTGTGACATAATGATGGACTAAACAGAATATGAGCTTCCTTCCTGCTATAAGCACCTAGTGATACAAATTAAAATGGTACACTAATATAAAATAACTGATCAACAAAGAAAGGCAGGGAAATTATCAGGTGGTGAAAAAAAACTCAAAATAGAAAGTCAGAGCCGATATTGCAAGGTTCCACAGGGAGGCTGGACCACTAAACAGACCTTCTGGAACGGGAAGCTGGGACTTTAAAATCCATGTAAGGATAGAAGTGGCCTCAGTTTACACAAAGTTAGAGGACCTAGAACAAATACACCCTATAAGGCCAAGAAATTGAAGGGTAGCCCTGCTCGTGATGTAAGGACAAAGAACGCTGGGCCAGTGAGGCAGGGAGGAAGCTTTCTATTCACCTAGGAATAGATCCAGAAAACAAAGTCATTTTTCTATAAAAGAGTGATAGTTGAAAGCAGATTTCTCATCAACAACATAGTTTTACAGAAGACAGTGAAAGCAGATTTCTCATCAACAAATGCCTGTTTAGATTTCTATACCCAGCTAAATTATAATTCAAGAATGAGATAATTAGTGATATTGAGCACCTTTTTTATTAGAGAAATGCAAATCACGAATACAAGGAAGTATCACCTCACACTGGTCAGAATGGCCATCATCAAAAAATTCTACAAACAATAAATGCTGGAGACAATGTGGAGAAAAGGGAACCCTCCTACACTGCTGGTGGGAATGTAAATTGGTGCAGCCACTATGGAGAACAGTATGGAGTTTCCTTAAAAATCTAAATATAGAACCACCATATGATCCAGCAATCCCACTCCTGGATATATATCTGGAGAAAACCATAATTCAAAAAGATACATGCACCCCAATGTTCATTGCAGCACTATTTATAATAGCCAAGACATGGAAGCAACCTAAAAGTCCATCGACAGAGGAGTGAATAAAGAAGATGTGGTACATATATACAACAGAATATTACTCAGCCATGAAAAAAGAATGAAATAATGCCATTTGCAGCAACATGGATGGCCCTACAGATTGTCATACTTTGTGAAGTAAGTCAAACAGAGAAAGATAAATATATGATATCGCTTATATGTGGAATCTAAAAAATGGTACCAATGAACTTATTTACAAAACAGAAATAAGAGTCACAGATGTAGAAAACAAACTTATGGTTACCAGGGTGGAAAGGGGTGGGGAGGGATAAATTGGGAGATTGGGATTGACATATATACACTACTATATATAAAATAGATAACTAATAAGGACCTTCTGTATAGCACAGGGAACTCTACTCAGTACTCTGTAATGACCTTTATGGGAAAAGAAACTAAAAAAGAGTGGATATATGTATATGATTCACTTTGCTGTACACCTGAAACTAACATAACATTGTAAATCAACTATACTCCAGTAAAAAAAAATTTTTAAAAGAATGAGATTACAATAAAGAATGATTAGGAAAAGACTGAGAGTTTCCCAGCCACAGATACATTCTGAAAGAGACAATAAAAGCTGTGCTTTCGTAAGAAGGAAACTGAACCTGGAAGAAGGAAGTGGGATGCAGAAAACAACGGAGCACTAGGGAATGGTAAGCCTGCTGATAAAGCTACATAACTGTATAAAAAATGAGAAACTATTTCAGATTTTAAAATAAGGTAGAATTAAAATACTCAGTAAAAATACCATGGAAGATGCGGAGGAAGTTTGCAATGTCAGTGTTCTAAAAGTCCTTGAACTGCTGAGACGAGGGTGGGGATGGTGATGTAAGGTACACTTTCTTAAGCAGAGGACACAGGTTTAAAGTTTAAGGAGAAACACCAAAAGAAATCAATAACTCCCAAACTACTAAAACAGTAGAATAGGTAAAGAAAGCATATGGAAAACCTGGTTACTCCACTGGAAAGCAGGAAAGGATTTTTTGAAAGAATAAAAAGCACAGCAAAGAAAAAAAGCCTGGTAGAGATTATACAATGAAATACAGAAATAAATCTGTAAACACGCTAAATTTAAATAGATTAAATTTCCATTGGAATGACACTGATGCTCTGAATAGGTAATAAGCAATCTATTCATACACTACATACTAAAAAAGTAAGTCAAAAAATTTCAAAGTGAAGGGATGGAAAAAGAGATACATATATCTGTCTATCGCACAGTCCCTGTGTGTCTATCAGCATAGCCACAAGACATAAGAAGCATGAATGTATAAAATTGTGAGAAAACTGGGCAACCCCAGCTTCTTGATGTTATGGAGTGTCCTGAAACTACAGTCAGGCAAAGGCTACAGCAGACAACGGAAGACAGAAGGACCTACACATCTCTGCTCTCAGGACTGTCATCACAGAGCTGCTTGTCCAGGGTCGCCCACTGCTCTGCCACAGAGCGTGGTACATGGAAGTCATTCAATTAATACTACTTCTCATCTCCCTTCCCTTTTAAGGTGGACAGTGCAGTACAGAAGCTAATTTTTCCATCCACAGAAACTGTTTGAATATATACTCCTATCACAATTTCAAGACATGTCTAAACTGAATTCCTCCTTTGCCCTTCGTTCTAGAGGAAAAGAGATGATAAAGGTCCACTTTTTAAGATGAAGCTGAATTCATGACACTTCTGTTTTAATCATCTGCAGACTCCTGACCACCGCCCCAGAGACACTGGTCCAGTCTACCTCGGGGGTGGCCCAGAAATAGATGCAACCAACAACCCCAGATGATTCTAATGGGAGTTGTCTCCACACAACCTGGAGGATTGAGCCTGGAGGCAGACAGGCTTATGGTCCAGATTTCTGTCCTCATACCTTTACATAAACAGAAGGGCCAACAACTGCTAGATCAAGTGAGTAGAATTTCACTTCCCTGACCTCAAATTATTAGGCAATATTGATGAACAAAGTAAAATAGTTAGGAAACAAGGTCAAAGGAGTTTCTGAAAGAACTGTCTTGCCTATATCTCTATAGGTTACAATCTAGAGTGAGAAAAATAATTTTTACTTGACACAATACACAGGCCCACTGTAGATTTACCCTTTTACATTTTCATAAAACTCTCTCCAGCCAGAAAGAGTTATAAAAAGAATGTTCTGACTCCTTCCATCTTCTTATCTTAAAAATGCCATATGGCATGAACTAAGATAACATGTAGGAAGCACTTAAAACTTACCAGTCACAGCAAATGTTACCATTCTCCCTCAATCTTTACTTCCCTTCAGGAGAAATGAATTCATTGAAAAGAGGCTATTTAATTAGAAAATGTAATTTATCAAGTATTCCAAAGTCATGCACATTGAAATTGAGTCCTCCACCAATAACATGAGAAATATGACTATTATTAACATTGTTTATTACTATAGATTTACCATTTGGAGATTGAACAGATATTAGTTTGAGTTTTGATAAAACACACATAGCCAACCCCCAAATCTTATGAGGAATTGAGACTCTAAAACCCACAGAAGGGTTGGAATAGTACCAAAGGGAAAACAGCAAGGTTTACACATCAAAGCTTTTGCTCTATCATTTTTTTAATCAGAAAATTGGAATTGAGAATTTCTAAGATGCTGTGAAAACAGTCTTTGGCTGCACCTAAAAAGAAAAAAGGGAAATAATCTGACACTACGGGAAGGTAAAAAGCATGCAGAAGTTTCCAAAAATGAAAAAGTTGTGAATAAATAGTCTCAGAGGCTGCATGAAGGGAGTGTAACGGAGAAAGTGTGAAATGATTCAAATGCTGTGAAATGAGGTGACTTTATCGTGAGCCACAGGGATGGAAGAGGGCATCCCATGAGCATCAGGTTATCTTCCTGATGTGGAGATAACCTTGGGTAATATCTCAGTTCCAGGGCTTCCACTTACATCACATCAGGGAAAGATTAATTTCTAATGCTATCATTTATGGAAATACTTTGACTTTTCATATAAAAGTCAAGTTTCAAATTGAATGACTATTCATTCCTCCCATGTTTGGGATAAGATCATAAAGAACCCATAAGCTTTACTAGATCAAAATCCCAAGAGGTTTACAAGTTCTGATGTTGCACTGAAGCTACTAATTCAGAACAGGAAAAAAAAAAAAGTGAAACAGTAAGAAATAGAGTAATTCTAGAAAATCTACTCTAAGAGTAGAAAAGTTACCAGACAGGCTAATAACGTAGAAAGCAGAGACTTCATTTTAACATTTTGATGAAAGTCAGCCAAAAAGCAAAAATCATGCCCTTGTGGAGTGTTCACTCCCACTTTCCATGGCACCACACAGAAGCACAGAGGGGCTAAATGACCACTAAAACCATACGGCAGCAAATGATCACAGCTGGTCAAACTTTTCGAGTGTCCCGATTTCAATTCAACAAGTGACTTCTTTGTAAAACAGTACTGGAAGCTAATGGGAATAATAGAGACATTGAGTGACAACAGATGACCAGACGGGGTGATAACACAAGGCACAGAAAAGAAAGAATCACACAAGAACAGAGAGCTGCAAAACAGTGAAGGTGAGAATGCTCGACAGAGATGCCAGGACCTTCCCCCGGGAGTAGGTTCTGCTAAAACTAGCCTCTAAGAGCGGAAAGGCATTTTTACAGTTGGCAATAGAAGGGAAAAGGAAGAACCACTCTCCAGGCAGAGAGAGGACAATGAATGAAGACACAGAGGTAGAAGAACAGGAATATTTAGAATATAGAAAGTAGGACAGATGGAGCAGAGCACCATGTGAAAAAGGCTGAAACCAAATGGCGGCAGCCTCCTGTGATAAACAGGTGGATGCACTGAATAAAAACCACGAGAAACGTGAAGAACGTTAAGTTGTCAGCCGTGTGTAAGGCAGACGAGACTGGGAAGAGAAGGAAATATGGAGAGATGTCTCTTCCCGTCATCCAGGAATAGTGATTAAGAAGGGCCAAGTCCCAGTTCAAAATGAAGCTTGAGTAGGAACTATTCAGATTCAGAAGAAGACTTTGTGAATGCACTAATTTTTTTAAAAAAGAAGACTGTTGCTGGCATCTTTGAAGTTTATTTACTAATTATAAGACCTTGGAAGCTGTGATGAGACTCGCAGTCAGTAACCGACTCCAATGCACGTTCTGCAATAAGAAAAATGTTATTCCAAATGCACACACACCACACACGCAGACACACACTCCAACCTCACACCTGTGTTTGGTACTAGTTCTGTGTACCCACATATACTGATTTTTCAGACAACCAGAGAAAGGAGCTCTAAACCAGTACTTTTCATGTCACTTGAAATTCATAGGTATACCTTCGTGAAATCAGTAAGTCTGGAAGTATAAAGCACTAACAATGGTCTGATGCATCCTGGGATGAAGTGTTTCTAATGTAGCAAGAAAAAGAACACAGGCTGAAATATATACTGTAAATGGTAGCTTTGGGTGTAGTGAATTGGTAAGTATCAGGAAAAGATATGGTAGAGGTGTGTCTACTGCTCCCAAGGTAGAGATATGAAAAAAGGACTTGCTTTAACACCTAAATGTTGGGTTGTCAAAGGTCCAGCTTGAGCTCATCAATGAGAGTTCTGCCCAGAACATACTATGACCTAACTTGGAAGTGTTCTTGTTTATTTGCTAGGTTCATGTAATACACCACTGTGCTGACTGGTAAGAAAGCACAGCCTACTTATTAACAAAAGAGGTGCTAGAAATTATTTTAAGAACAAAGTAGAAAAGACATATATGTTACTTTGGAATATACACACACAGAAGTAGACTCTTTTTTAAGACAAATATGATGATTGTGTAAAAAATAAACAATGCCACTCACAAGGAGCAATTTAACACAAAAATACACCAAAAATGAAAAGTGAGAGGAAAGTCAAAGATATATCAAGTCGAACAATAAAAACTATGACAATATCTATATCGGAAAAAGTCAAATCCAAGGCAGAGGTATCATATGTCATAAAGAGGTTTGTTCTATATTAATAAAAATGAAATCTATAAAAATATGTCCTGAATAGCTATATATCAGATACCATAACATTAAAGTATATAAAGCAAATGTTTTTAAATAGCTGACAAAAGCACAATAATATATGACATGCCATCCTTGGGCAAAGACCAAGTGGTCAGAAAAAATCAGGACGCAAAGAATTAGAAAACTACAACTAATAAGGATAATTTAATAGACACTGACCTTTAAGAGGTCTAATTTTGAGGCCTACGAGCACCGACTATACTTCTTTTTAAGGGCCTCTAAACATTTTTAAAGTAATCTTTGAGTACAATAGAAATACTAGCTCAAGAAAAGATACACCTATGACACAGAATAAAGAGCTTGATAAGAATAAGATCCTAGTACATATATAAAAGAAATTATTATATGACATTATGGTATAAAAGTGGCATTGCAAACCTGAACAGATAAATTAACAAATGCACAAGTACTTAATTATGTGAGAAAAATAAACTAGATCTGTTAAGTCCATATACAATGAAAACAAGTGATTAATGAATTATGAATAAAAAATTAAACATAAAACACCAGTAATAAAGATTGATGAATATTTACATTGGATAAGAAGTCTCTTTCTGCATAAAATTACCAAGGAAGGATCTTTAAAATCAAGATTGATATATTTGGCTACATAAGGTTTGAAAGCTTCATTCAAAAAAAAAAAAAATCAAAAAAGTCAACTACAATATATTTCAATTAAAAAATCAAAATTTAAAGGTAAGCCACAGACACAAAAGTATTCATATACACAGTATGTAAAGAGTTATAGTGAATCAATAAGTTACCAACTATCCCAATGTAAAATGGACAATTTACGAAAGAAATAGAAAGATCAAACCTTAACAGTATTACAGTAAAGCAAATTAAAACAATTACACTGAAACTCATCAAGTAGATGAAAATGAATCTGTATGTTCATTCCTAAATAATCAGTGCCAATCAGTTCCAGTTTCTGAGGAGCATTTCCTAAGTATGAATCCAAGGGCATGAAGTGCAGATATCCCTTTTAGATGTAAATTTCATTTTTTCTAAATTTATAATAAAACAATTAAAATGTGAATAAGATTTGTGTAATAAATTATTTCTAAAAATTAAAAAATGTCAAACTGAATCACTAGCAACAGTATTTTGATAATTAAATTACAATTCATTAATAAAAAGTATATTGAGGAGTCATCAAAATTATGTTGTAGAAAAATATTTGATGCCAGAAAATATATATTGAGATTAAGTAGATCTAAATAATATAGACATACACACATATACATAAACACATGCTGTATGTGTGTATTCACCCACTTAAAAGTTTGGTGAATATAAAATAGTATATATCTGGTTTGACATTTGACATTGTACCTACTCTTTATTTATCTGAATTCGTGTATAACAAGCACGTAAGACAAAAAACTTCCACCAAAAAACCTAAAAATTTCAAGATAAGGTTATGCTATTTCTACATAATGAAATACTATGCAGGCATTAAATGTGTATCATAGAGAAATGTTTAAAACTATGTAAAAAAATATGAAGTGTTGAAGAAAAAATCAGGTAAAATCACACATATGCTAGAGATTTTTTACAATAAAACAATGTATGTAGACATTTCAAAACAGCTAGATGGGTACATACAAAAATATTAACAGTGGCTATATTTAGACAGGAGAGATTTTGTAGCTGCAGAAAGCTTTCTTTTTGCTTGACAAGATATTCAACGTTGAACATTACTCTGGTAGCTAGGCTTCTAATGAGAAAAGGATTTTATAAGTTATTTTTTAAATACCCAAGATCCTTATAAGGCTAAATAAGACAATGTCTTCAAAAGCTAGTTCTATTGCGCCTTTTTTGTAAAAAAATTACACTTTTAACCTAAAAAAAGGTAGAACCCCTTTATTAAACAAAATCTAATGTGGGGCACAAAATAATGAATGCCGTTTTACTAGTATAAGTGCTTTTTATCAGTTCCACCTTATAATGTTCATTATAACGACAATGAGAACAATTGATAGTTACTGCTTTGACAATATATTACTTTCCCATTGTCGCGGTAACAAATTACCACAAACTTAGTGGCCGAAAGCAACACAGGTTCATTATACTACAGGTCTGAAGGTCACAAGTCCAAAATGGGTCTCACTGGGCTCAAGTCAAGGTGTCAGCAGGGCTGCAATCCTTCTGGAGGTTCCAAGGGAGAATCCATTTTCTTGTCTTTTCCAGCTTCCAGAGACTGCCTTGTTCAGAGGCTTGTGGCCCCTTTTCCATCTTACAACTCAGCAAATAGCTTTCTTCTTTCTTTCTCACATCACTCACTCTCAGACTCATACTTTTGCTTCTCTTTTTTACATTTAAGGACACTCCTGATTACATTGGGCCCACCTGGATAATCCAGGAACATCTCCCTACTTTAAGGTCTGATGATTAGTGAGCAACATTAATTCCATCTGCCACTTTAACTCCCTTTTATCATGTAAGGTAACATTCTCAGCTCCAGGATTTAGGAGGTGAGCATCTTTGGAGGACCACTATCCTATTTACCAGAGATGCCTATAAATATTTACAATCAATGGACATTTGTTTCACAAACTCAACAAATATATATTGACACCTTACTAAGTGATGGAAACTATTCTATGTACTGGGAATAAAAAAGCTAACAAAATAGAAATGTTTCTTCAAGGAGCCATTACAGACTTGTCCCAATATTAGTATCAGGCTTATTTTTCCATTTACTTCTATGTTTCGCTTTGTGTGCATAGTACAGAAAAGACCTTGATTCTTATTGGTGAGGCTACTAATGACTTCAGAATTTAGTCACTCATTCAGAAAGTATTTATTGACTATTGCCCACGGACAGAGAACCATACTATGCGCTGGAGATTAAAAAATAAACCAGAAAGAAACAGTCTCTCTTCACATGCAGTGATTTAAAATGTAAAGATCTATGAAGGAGATGACAGATTTGTTTCAAGTTCTGGCAAGAGAAGTTAAAATGCATAAAATGCCTATCAGGAAATGAATTATTCTGGAAAGCCAACTTTGTGCCATTTGGTAGTATTTTAAGGAATATTTTGAGAATGTGTGTTGACTTTTAATAAAGTCTTTTTCTTCACATGTATATGTAAATACATGCATGTACATATAAACAACTATACATATATATAAATATGTATACACACATTGCTTAGTGAATGCTGAACGAAACCCCTGAGAAAGCTCCACTAAAACGTTATCATATAATTTTGCTTTGAAAGCCACTACTTCAATTAAATGGGATAGGCTTATTCTGATCTAAAGAGTTGTCATATAATGTTGGTAGTAGTTTTTCATGCTCTTCTCTAATTTTTCTAAAAGTGTGATCGTCACTAGAGTTGGCTCCAGATATCCTGCTTCTGGGATGGGGACCGAGAATTCTACAAGAGTGAGATTATGTACTGAGTGTCGAACATTTATAAATAGGATTTTGAACCAAGTCTTGAAAAAAGGATTTGCTATATTCCTTTATCTCCCTCATCAGAATATCATTAACAAGGTATAAAGAATGTGGATCATAGAGTTTTATGTGCAGAGAAAATACCCCTATTTACCAGTAAGAATTACTTAATAGATTGGAGTTGAAAAGCAGGGTGACCAAGTCAACCCAGTTTGTCTGGGACTTTCCAGCTTTTAACACTAAGAGTCCCACATCTGATGAAGCCCCTCAGCCCCAAGCAAACAGGGATGGTGGATCACTCTAATTCTGTTCCTAAGCATTATGAGGAAGGAAAGAGAAACAGGAGGGAGAAAAGTAGAGTAGTCACAGCTCCCCATAATAAAAGGAGGATAATGTGGTGGGCAGAGCTTCCACTTAACCTTGAGTAAGACCCACCACAGTAACCATGGCCGGGCTATGTGCTCAGAGAGCTAGAAACACTGAGGACTGCTTTCTCCAGCTGCCTTCTCTCTATGTGCTAGATTTGGAGTTGAATGAGAGAGCCCAGCAAAAGGGCCCCCTGCAGAGTCTGGGATGGATAAGAGAAGGGAGGACCAGTGGGGCTGTAGGACATGTCAGACAATCAGACCTGTAGCTAGTGGAAGCCAATTTGAAAGAGAGTAGATTAGTGGTTAGATCAGCCTCATATTTCATCTACAAATGCCTACAAGTAAACAGAGGTACTGCCCCAAACACCAAAGGAGACCAAAGACTTACTCATGGGCTCCAAGTCTTCTGTCTCCTCGTATTGTATATCCACATCCCTTCCCTCATAGATGCATATTGGAATTGTCCAAGAGAGTAAACATTCTTATCCAAGAAAGACTGGACACTATCCAAAAGGACTGCTTCAATCATTAGGTTACACTAACCTTTAAATCAGATTGTCTATAGACAAAACAGAGGACATTTTTTCTGCGTATCCAAGTTATAGCAGGAGGTTCGTGACGGGTCATCCTGCTAAAGTTACATAGCTACACAAGCTGAACAGCTGGCGTTGTAAGTGTCTCCCATCAAAAGATACCAGCCTCCCAAAGTGAGTGACAATAGTTTGGCTCTTCTTTCTAGCGGTAGCAAACTTCTCTGGTATTTTTAGTCAGTCATCAAACATTTAAGTACCCTTAAGGGTACTCACCTAGCACTGTACTTGCCTTACACGGTAAAGAAACAAGCTAACAGCTCTTGTCCTTAATTAGTTTTTTGACTAAAATAGGGTTCATCTCCAATTTCCGACTCCCCTTGGACTCATGTAAGCAAAGCTTTTACCCACAGCATTGAAACTAAAAGGAAAAAATAACATCTTCCTGATTCACATACCCACTCAGAGGCTTCAGCATTCTGGCTGCCCAAGAGACCTTTAATAGCTCAGACCCTCCTTGAAACAACAGTGAATTCTTTAAATCTAGAGGATTATGTTTTTGAAAGATTGGAATGGGAAAAATCTTTTTTTAAGAAATCCTCCTAGGATATCATAAATCCAATAGTCAGTATTTTTTCTTGAATACTAGAGTCAAGCTGGTTTATGTTACTTAGGATATATGTTTATTTATATTTATAAAACATATTTTCCTAGAGACCCAGGTGTCAAGTACCTTTTCTTCTGATAAAAATGGTAAATTAATTTTTAAAGCCGTTTGAAAGTACACTGATTGCAGAACCAGAACCGTTCCCGACACAATCATGCTTTTGCATCCTTTCATCCATCTGCACAGCTTGAGTAAATGACAACTGCAGGCAGTCAGATCACTTCTGTCACAAGGAGAAATGGTTACTTTTATAAGAGAAAGGAAAAAATAAAAAGGAATCAGCATCCAGCTACTCCATCCAGAGAAATCAAACTTTTCCTCACACTCACCAAAAAGTCAGTAATTGCTGACACAATCAGGAGGCTAAAAATCAAGCAGTAATGAAGGAGAGATTTCTGCAGAGCAGACCCACAAAAAAGCAAGAACTCAAAGCTTTGACATGGATCATGGATTGTCACTAAGAGAGAAGAAGTCTGCTGATCATAATACCAAGGTCAGGATAAGACTGCTAAACAAAGACTGTGCGACGCGGACAAATCTGTGTAAATTCTGGCTGTGCCATCTGACCACCAGCTGGTCCAGATGCCCCGTGATACTGACAAACATTAGGGGAGGAGATTTAAGGCTGGGATCTGGGGGAATGAAGTATAGTTAATGGCTCTAGTGGTTGAAAAGAATTAGACAAACTATAACTAAACCATTTCCATAAGACCATGAAAAAGTCATCTCCTTACGGCCTTCGCTTTCTTATTGAACAGGCCGTTTACTTTACTACAGCCAACAGGAAATGTGAACATAAGCTGAGGTTATTCAGTGAGTCATTCCAACAGGGAGCAGTCTCAAGAAGAAATACTCTTTACGATGAAGAAGCATTTGTACGTGCCTACAAAGTGTGTCTTTTTAGGATGCATTTGAGAAAAATGGCTACCTAATTTTTAATATATATGTGTGTATATATGTGAAATTGAACGTAATTTTAAAAAAGCAGATTCTTATAAGAAATTATTGGTTTTTTTAATATTATGCTAAGGCCTTTTTTAAAAATGAAGATCCTACATTAAAGAAAGTAGCATACATCTTCTGTATATGTCAATCCGTACTGTCAAATATTAGGCTATCTTGCTTCAGGATACATAATTCTCAAGCAGGTAGATGAAGAAAGTCTCCAAGTATTATCTGCTTTCAAACAAGGTAATACTTCAAACAGTTCAGAAATCCGGTTTTCTTTTCTACTCGTAAGAGCCTCCAAAAAGATTAGGAAGCGTTTTACCTCATTATTTATACATATATATATATTTTTTTAATATATAAATATATATACCTTTTTTGAAACACCAGATAGAAAGTGCATGGACTGACAAGGATAAGATTATCTTGACTCCAAACCAACGCTGAATTTTACATACACACACACAAATGTCAACTTTTTACTTGGAAAAGTTTGCAGAAGGACTTAAATTTTAAAGTAAAATTTCTAAGGATCTTTGATCTTGCGTCCTTTATTCATTCATGTATTTTATATACGTGGCCATTCATGGACTGGCAGGGAGGGGAAGCCTGGGACATCTCTTTGCAGCTTGCATTAATAAAAGGAAATTTTTTGGTTTTTAAAACCCTATCTACCCTCTCATGAGTCTAGTCTGAGGTGCCACAGTTGGCGTGGGATTGACTGAGGCTGACCTGCAGCTGTGGAACAGAGTGAGCAGGAACTAAACACAGCACTCCAGGTGAAGACAAATGTCACGTACAAAGGTGACACAGGCAGAGTGCCAAGAACAGGTCCTCAAAAGGCCCTTGAACCTGCATTAGCATAAAGGAGCCAGTTGGTAAGGGCGGGGATTGGGCTCACGAACCAGAAGCAGAGCCAGGGAAGGTTTCCAATGGCATCAGTTCAAACAGAGAAGATCCTGGAAAAGAAATGATGCCTCTTCAATCACTTCCCATCCTTTTTCTCTCCATTACAGAGTTGAGTTTATTATTCTCCGGAGTTCATGGCACCCTATCATTATTGGTCTAAACCTCTCTCATATGTTCCATTTCCTTTGGTCCTCATTCCCCACTTTCCTTTTCCATTAGGAACCATTCTGATGCATTTAAATGCATACTTTTGTTTGTAACCAAAAAAAGTTCAAGTGTTCACTTGCTAAATAAATTCTTATTTAATCAGAAATCATCCCTTTAATTAGGGATGAGTAGTTTAAACTATGGTGTCAACCATCAGGTGCAATAGGCCTTCATTCTCTGGTGGGGATAGTCTCCAGGAAATAACCACATGGACTCCAGTGAGCCTCTAAGATATTGCACAGCTTAACAGACCTACCTCTCCTCATCCTTATTTCTACTCTAGGAATTGACCAGAGTCAGCTCGCGCTGCTCCAAACTGTTCTCATGTGATTTCTCGCTTCCAATGATTCTCCGTATTGTTAGGGAAGACGGGGCTGTTGTTCTCCTAAATGTCATGCTGGGTGTATCAGAATGCAAGGTCCTGATCGCTTTTTACCCAGTCCACTTCTCAGGGTTGTGCCTGCAATAAGTAACCTTGACAACTGAAGACAACCTGCAACCCTGGACAAAGGGCAAGCTGTACTTACTGCTTGCTATAAAAGCAGCAGATTCCCCAAACTCAGTGTTCCTCAGGCATGATGCAAACCTACTATGCACTTAGTACCTATCAGAGCTGTACTGTGTCACCTCCACAGGACCTGGGGTCAAGGTGACCCAACACAAATATGCTGAGGTTCTTGCTGCAGGCTGTACCAAGAGCAATGAAGTCCTTGCCTCTGACCTGGTAGTATTCTATTTTCTGCCAGCATCCATGAAATAGTAACAGACTAACTTATTAACTTTAAGTAGGAGAATATCAAATCACAGACCCAATATCTATGACAATTAATTTTAAGTTTCTAGCCAAGTAAAATTTATTTAAAAAATGGAAAATCTGGAATGAAAAGCAACATGGAAAATCCTTAGATTTCTAGATCTGCTTTCATTCCCTGCTCACCTTTTTAATTAAAAAAAAAAGTTTAAAGATCCTAAAGGATCTCTATCAATCTTAAACCACACCCTTTCTTTTTTCTTTCTATTTCCTCAACAGAAAATTAAAACTTTAACAAGCCTTTTAAAAGCAAAAGAAAGCCTAAATCGTAATTCTGAAGAACTTTTCTCTGAATTATTTGAATCACGGGGGTATATACAATAGTTCCAAAGTTCCAAAGTTCAAGATTCTATGCTCAAGAAATCATTTAAGCCAGGAACATGATTCTTGGGGCAACAGTACAAGCTTAGAAGGTGGAAATGTCAGAGAAAAAAAATCAATAAAAGACTGTTCATAAAAAGATAGGCTTAAGATAGGACAGGAAAACAAGAGAAAGGACACTTATTGAAGGCAAACAGGAAGCTGATCTGACCCTACAGGTGTCCACAAGTCCAAATGTTACATAAATGAAGTTTTGCAGAAAAGAATGTTTTGAAGAGAAATGTGTCTTCCAAGGTGGGAGCTTTAGCCCAGAGGGTGATAAGGATACACAGAGAAGCATTAGAACTCTTAACATTTTTTTAAATTATAATATGAATGTTTACTGTTTTAGCTCATTGATTTAATGAATAAATAGCTTCAACTACAGGACAAGACCTGCTTTAGATCAGATATTAGCAAACTATGACCGGCTGGCCACCACCTTTGTTTGTAAATAAAGCTTTATTGAAACACAGCCACACTTAAATCCTTAGGTATCCTCTGTCTGTTCTCATGCTACAATATCAGAGCCGAGCAGGGACAGCAGGGACCATATGGTCCACCAAGCCTAAAGTATTTATCATCTGGCCCTTTAAAGAAACAGTTTGTTGACTTGTGCTCCTGATGATAAGACATCCCATATGAGCACAATAAGTCACCACCTTCATGGAACTCATTCTAGCGGGGAGCAGACAATGAACAAGTATACATAAAAATACATAACACATTTTTAGGTACTGGGAGGTACTATAAAAAAAAAGAATAAATACAGGATAAGGGGAAAGAAAAATTTTACATTAATGTATAGGTGCTTGCTATATTGAACAAATGCTTTAAGGTTTAAAATCTCACTTTTAAAAGGAGAAGTTTCAAAAATTAATTAATGCTTTTTTTCTATTTATGATCTATAATTTGCCTTTGCTAAACCAAACTTTGATGTTGTGCATTAACTGAGGAAAAAACCTTTACGGTCCAAATTTCTATGCAATGTTGAATGCCTATTTCTCAGATAAAATTATCCACCAGTAGAAAACTTTAATGTTCTCTTTCACATAAATGGCTGGCGCATGACAGGTGAGAACTTAAGGGAAGAGATCCTAAAGAGAAGAAAAACTAAATTTGTGTCATAGAACTTTAGAAGTGAAAAGGCTGAGAGAGGCAGGTGTGGAGGAAGAGGGTGTATGGGAAATTTCTGTACCATCCCCCCAGTTTTGCTGTGAACTTAAAACGGCTCTAAAATATTAAATTATTAAGTCTTTTTAAAAGACAAGAATTTAAGAGATTATTTTGACTCTTTGTCCAAGGAAAAAGTAATAAAGTTTCAGGGAGACTAAGCCCACCTAGCTTGCCAAATCAGACAGTGGCAGAGGCAGGCATGGCACCGAGGTCTTTCACCGCCAACAGGCTTTACATCGATACAGCCACACAAGAGGCACGGGAGAGTCATGCTCCCAGCTCCGCCTTCACCCGTACACTGCCTGAAGTGCTAGAAGATCTGAATTCTAGTCTCTCTTTTGCCACACACTGGTTATTTACATAATTCCTTTACATTACAAGTTCACACATCAGTTTCCTCATTTGTACAGTATCCCCCTTATCCTCAGGGGTACGTTCCAAGACCCCCAGTGGATGCCTGAAACCACAGATAGGACCAACCCTATCCATACTATGATTTTTTCCTATACATACATATGTATGCTAAACTTTTATGTATACACTAGATACAGTAAGAGATTAACAACTAACAAAATAGAACAATTCTAACAATATACTGCTATAAAACTTATGGGAATGTGGTCTCTCTCAAAATACCTTACTGTACTGTATTCACCCTTCTTCTTGTGATGATGTGACAGGATAAAATGCCTATGTGATGAGATGAAGTGAGGTGAAGGACATAGGCTTTGTGACAATGCGTTAGGGCTGTAGACCTTCTAAGGGTTAAGTCAGAAGGAGGATTATCTGCTTCAGGTGACTGTGATGGTTTGATGTCGGGAGCAGATGATGATGATGCTTGGGGATTCTGGGCAAGACAGAGCAGGACGGCTCAAGACTTCATCTCGCTACTCGGAACGGCATCCAACTTAAAATGAATGGGTTGCTTATTTCTGGAATTTTCCATTTAACATTTTTGGACCACAGCTGACCCAGGGTAACTGAAACCTCTGCAAGTGAAACCTCGGATAAGGGAAGACTTCTGTATTGAATTTCTTCTGCCCCTCCCATCTTTAGAACCCCAGTAGGGTACCACTGCAGAGCACAGGCTTAAGAGTGAGGGCTCTGGAACTCAACTGCATGACTTCAAATCCTGACAAGTCTCCTACCCTCCTTCAAATACAGTTGACCCTTGAACAACTCAGGGCTTACAGATACCGAACCTCTGTGCAGCCACAAATCCACATGCAACTTTACAGTCAGCCCTCCAGATCCATGTCTCTGCATCTGCGAATTCAACCAACCGCAGATTGTGTAGTACTGGAGTACATACTTATGAAAACCATCCATGGATAAATGGACCCACACAGTTCAAATCCATATTGTTCAAATGTCCGCTGCGTATCTTAAATCTAACAGTGGACACGGTTAAAA
Organism: Grampus griseus; assembly: GCF_964374135.1. Classification (NCBI taxonomy): domain Eukaryota; kingdom Metazoa; phylum Chordata; class Mammalia; order Artiodactyla; family Delphinidae; genus Grampus; species Grampus griseus. Next base: position 8,438,673 of record NC_139017.1, read on the forward strand.
TCCTGCCCCATGGTACCCCACTTGCTTCTCCATGTAAAGCAATGTGTATAAAGACAAAACAGAACAACCTCCTTCTTTAAAAGCGCGCAAGCAGCGTACCTACCCTCATAGGGCTGTTATAAGAATTAAATTAGTTACAATATACACTCTACTACATATAAAATAGATAACCAACATGGACCTACTGTATAGCACAGGGAACTATACTCAATATTTGTAATAACCTATAAGGGAAAAGAATCTGAAAAAGAATAGCTACATATGTATACCTGAATCACAGAGCTGTACACCTGAAATTAACATGATATTGTAAATCAACTATAGTTCAGTTTTAAAAAATTTTTAATTAAAAAGAATTAAGTTAGTTTATATTACATATATATGTGTGTGTGCTTAGATAGAGCCTGGCACATGTGCTAAAAACAACATCAGTTACTGAAAATTCTACTGGATTGGCCAAAAAGTTCGTTTGGGCTTTTCTGGGACATCTTATGGGAAAACCCGAACGAACTTTTTGAAGAGCCCAATACTTTTGAGTGTGTGAGAAGGACAACATTTAAGCTATCTGATATCATGCAAAAGCTTGAGTATTCTACAAACTGCTGCTATGCACACAGCTTCTTCCTCCATACCTCTAGCTTTCTAGGTACAGCTCCTGACATGGCCTAGGAACTCACTACATCCTTCCATGAGACCCCTGCAAGCAAACATTCCATTTGCTACAGCCCCTTCTAATTATAAATGAGGTCTAAAATGACTCACAGGGAACTGAGTAATTAATAAGCAAAAGTTTTATTTGAGCATCTATTTTGTGGTTGCACCTCCCAGGTCAACTAACTGATAGTCATTTTCAGCTTAGGCGTGTCTGGGGTATGGTAAAAGCCATTTAAACTGCAACTATCAGTGCGGAATACAGCTAAGCAATTGGATAAAATCCCTCACCATCACAGTAGAACGCCGCATGCAAATATAAAAATAAATTTTTAAAATCTACAACAATGGAAATGTTGACTACCAAAACAGAGCTTTGAAAAGGTCAGGTCAAATATGTAAAAACCAGAGACAGGAAAAGGAGTAGAGTCATTAAACATCCTGGAAGATATAACATGATATTTGAAGTTGTTTGTACTTTTTTATAGCTATGTTGCCTCTCCTTACCAGGTGCTCATAAAACTAGCAGACTTCAAACTCAGCCACTGAAGGGCTCTATTTAACCACAGACCTCTGGACCTAGTGCTCTTCAATAAAGACAGGAGAATAGCTGATCTAAATGAAAAGCCTTTAACACTACCAAGTTCTCTGCGGGAAAGAAATTCAGTGTTATAGTATTTTTTCTGGAGGTGCCATCACTGTGGTTCAACTCCTGCGTGTTTCCAGGTGATGGGCAAAGTAGCCATCACTCAAAGTCTGTTCCCACCACAAGTAGTTACACATTCCTCTCCATGCTCTCAAACTGCCTGAAGCTTTAGATCCATGGCTTTTCACTAAGACTATTTTACAGGGAAACACTAGCAACATTGTTATCAAAAACAATTCCAAGCCCTATGTGTCTGAAAAACTCTTTAATAATGCATTGCTTCCTAACGATTTTACCAATAAGACAGCCATTGATGAATTTCAATTCGGGTCTGGAATAGAACAGTCCACAATTCAATATTGAACACTGTGCTGGGGAATGGCCGGAGTCATTAAAAGTCCAGGAAAGCCTCTCATTAGGTGAGGAATAATGGTTTTGGCAGCAATTTTTAAGGCAGGTTGAAAATATCACTTCCAAAGGCAAACTTTTCCACCAAAATGGTACCCAGTTTGCAGTATTATTGACTCCACTCGAAATTAACTATGCAATGCACTGGTTCATGACCAAAGAAATTGCCAATTGTTATTTTAACTGTAAACATTAGCTGTAGAGTATCATAACCACTTACAGAAACATGATATTCTAGTGTTGTAATGGGACACCAATTGCGAAATGTATCAGCAGCAAAGGATATTATGAAATAGATCAATACTCTCATTATTAAACATTAAAAAGGAAAGGTAAAAGACCTTCGTGTGTATGTTTCTATTTTTAAAACAAGGCTGAAAAATTTAAGGATCCTGATACTTTTCAGAGCAAGTTACTAATTTTCTACTTTCTCTTTCTTTATAGAGGCAGCTTTACGGGGTCAGTCAGATGAAAATGTTCATGATATGACTAGCCACTAAACCTGCTTTCTTTTTAACAGTTCATAGTAATAACAAAGAAAATTGTTGTAGTTTCAAGTCATATTCTTGGCCTCCACATCAATCTTTTTGAGTCCTGTTGTTCTTTTTTTTTTTTTTTTTTTGAGTCCTGTTGTTCTTAAGTGCTAGTATGGTTTTCTGAAAGAAAAGGAATTTCTTGCATTTTTAGATATTGTATATCCATGTAGCCACACTTCTGAATAAAAATAATTGCACCATACAAAATCTGTTATTGTATGCTATTTATTTATGCACCACTTAAGGAGGACCATTGAGCTAAACTTGCATTTTATTCACATTATTCATTCTGCCTTGCCCCTGGAAGCTTAGCAAGCATCTCTTTCCTTCCTTCCAACTCTCTCCCTGTCCTAAGGGATGGTGAAAGATGGAAGAACACAACAGAATATAACAGGAATACAAATGTATATTATTTTCAGCCCAAAGGAAGGGCTGGCAACTGAATAGATTGTAAATAATTTCCGCTGTTTCATATTCCATGGAGTTCAATTTGAACTTGCTAAGAGTGAACCCGAGCGGCTGCCTTTTCTGAAACTATATTTTGTAATTTAGGTCACAGTATCTTCAGGCACAGATTAAATCCAAAAGTGAGGATATATATCATTAAAGTTTGGTTTTAATCTTCCTAACTCTTCACACTTTGCCTTACTGCAGATAAGGAATGCAAAGTGTGTCTCCTGGCACCTCTGAAAAACCTTGAGGAAGCCTCAATAATGTCAAGTGTCTGGATACCAACAAAATGCTAAACAGAGAGAGAGGAGAGGCAGTGGGAGGGAGGGGGTGGGAGTAGGGAGTGGAAGAGGAAAGAAACACAAAAGCCTGCCTCAAAATAAGGAACCCAAATGAGGAGGACTAAAGCTTTAATCTGTTTTCATAATTAACACAGCTGTATTATAATTTGATTTTTATTCTAATGATACCATTTAGCTCTGCTCTGAATATTAAAAATGAGCCAAGTATAAAATTATCGATCACTTACAAATCATTTCTATCTGGGGTTCATTTCTTGCTCTTTTAAAAAAAATAGAACGATACATTAATTAACGAAAACCTACGAGTATTAAGACAGTAGAAGACATGGAAAGAGGGAAATGAAATTATTTTTCACCCTAATCCAGGAGCCATTAAGCATGTTCATATTCCCTGCTGTGTTTGTAAAAATTTCTGATGTGAGGACTCGATCCCAGACCAATATAATCAGAAATTCTGTGGATGGCCCCAGGCAATAGCATTATTATTATTTGTTTCATTCTTCAGGTGACTAAAATATGCAGCCAGAGCTGAGAAATACTGCTGTCAACCAGTGGCATCATACCAACGTCTTCCTTGGACAAGAATGTGAAATCGAAGAAGAGCCTCCACAAAGTCTTGCAAAATCATCTGCAAGTATTTTCTGGAAAACAGTTGCCTGAGGCAAAAAGGTTCAACACTGGAATACACTTTGAGTGCATCTGAACCTTGATCTCATGGATATGTGACCTGATTACAGCAACTGTAATAATTACTTGCTTCATAAACATTTGAGAAATACTGATTTCAGAAGGTTTACTGAGAGTTCAAAACTAGGTATTTAAAGCGTGTATATGGACACAACACTGAACATTAAACTTTTCATCGGGCACATGTGTCACTAACAATTATTTTTTGAAAAGCTTAAAAGCAGATAATAAAGCAAGGATTATATGAAGTATTTTAGTTCTGCACAAAGCAGCCCCTGAAAAGAGCTTCCTTACTTTCACCTGGAGATGTATCTAATCCTTTTTTGATCTCTGGCCTCCTTACCCCAAAAATGACTTTGAAATAGTGTGTCAGGTGTCAAACAGGGATTCACGGAAGTGAGGTGAAGGTGACATGAGCTTATAACACAAGTGAAGTGCCTAGAACAGTTCCTGGGATGTGCTCAGAGCAAGTGAACTCATTATTATTACTGCCTGGTCATTACACAAGAATTGAATGGATAGATGGAAGAATGAATGGTGTTTCTTGGTAAAGGCTTTTTTAGTCCTATTGGGTCTCCTATCCAAAAAACTTAACCCTAGAGGGTCACATTCGTTTACCCCTAATGGGCACTAGTGGCAGGATATAAGGCACAGCAAGAAACGAGGAACACCAAACAGGGATATGCCAGAGATAAATCTCCTGTATTTCTCTGTTTCGCATGAGCCAGCCCTGCACGTGCCTGGACTGATACCCAGGCATTCCCAAAGAATTGCTCAAGTAGTATCATTTTCAGGGCCTAAGAAATACAGAGCCCAGAGGTCTCAAGAAACCATAAAAATACTTTATCAGAATCATAACAGTCATATTCCCTACTTTACATGTTTCATGCTTAACAAATACCCAAATCAGCTATGTAATGTAATTCATTATAGACGTGTTCTAGGAAGATGCTAAAGAACATATGAAAATCATCATCTCCTATCCTCTACTCCTCGTCCAACAGCTAATTACAAAAGCCAGTTCATTTAACTATGTTTACAGCCAGGAGGACCGTGACAGAAAACTAATCATTTTCAAATTATCGAACATTCAGAGCATTTAAGTAATTCAGTGATGAATTTTTACAAAAGTTATGACATAGCTATCCAAGATCCATCAGGACTGAAGGACCCCATCGTGGGGCTCATGGCTTGACTCTAACCTACAGGTGGGAGGGGTTCCATGTGGCACAATGGCCACCCCTCTGCATTCAAAGAATACCCCGAAATATATGGAAAATGGATTCCAATACTTATGCACCTCCAAGCACCTGAAAGAGAACCCTAACTTTAAACTCAGTCACACGCCTGATATTCTCCTTTCTCTCCTCTCCTCTTTGCATATGCTAAGGTTACTGTGTCTGTTCAGACCTCTCCCCCCTACTCTGGCCCTAGACAGTTCTGAACCCCTTTGCCATGTTACTGATCTAGATGGATTCAGCTCCATAATTTTCTCTTTATTTCATTTATGATCCAAATTCCTTAGAATGAAAGAAAGCCTAGGAGCTCTGACCAGCCAGTAGGAATTCTTCCCCCTAAGTGTTTTGGATAGCTGGAGAAGAGGTAAGATTTTTAAACAAAAGATTTTGATAAATGGTTGCTATCAGTGCAGCAATCCCCCAAACACTGATAGTTTCAAAAATTAAGATTTCACTTCATACTTATCAGTGCAATTATTAAATATGTTTGGAAGATTATAAATCAGGTTTCACACTGACTGTTATGAGATAAATAATTTTCTCTTTTGGCTTGGCAGTTTAGAATTTTCTTCTCAACAACTTCCCCTTTATAACTTTTAAAATGACACCCCAGTTGTAAGTTTTTGATGAGTAGAAGACATATAAAGCTCATTCTCTCCCTTGTCTTCCTGAAACTCTTCTATATTTTAATCAACAGCTTCCCTTTGTCAAAATAATTTATTCAAGCTTTAACCTCCTCGTTTTTCAAGTAATCCCTCACTTTTCTCTCAACGTTTTGGAAATGAAGAATATGGGAACGTGGGACTCTTATACTTCTCTTCTCCTCCCCCAGAGTTTATTTCAGACGTTTTTCTTCATTGCATCTTCAAGAAGAGATGGTCTATTTGTACTCATTAGCTAACTTCTGATTGCCTAGCAGTTCCCTTCAGCTGAGTAAAGATTAGCCTTTTTTTTCCTGCAAACTTAGCTATGCCTCTTACCTATCTGCCATCTTTACAGTATTATGGGTGGGAGAAGAGAGGGCAGAGATGACAAGAAAGAGGTGGATCCACAAATAAAAGCAAGTAATCACCGAGACTGGCTCTTTTCCTTGTGACATTTTCCTGGAATACAAAAGCGCCAGGTGGCATTCTTGGTATCATAAAATTCTCAGCATGCTTCTGACCTTACAAAAGCCAGAGAGAGGCTGAAGTTTCTAACTGATCCAGGAGAATCTTAAACACAGGGTGCAGAGAACAGAACAAGACACAGTCTTTGAATCCCAAATGATCTGGTTTTTATTTTCCCAAGTTAAGGTTTGGTTCCATGTACGGCCCAGTTTTTCACCTTATGCAAAACAGTCCTCCTTTGACTTCAAAGTCATGCTCCCAGGCAAGTTATCAGAGGTGCTGGTCTACCAGCCCCACATGCTATATGCCCGGTATTGGTTACATTACGGAAAGCCAGGTCTAAGCAGAGGGGAAAATTAACTGATTGTTTGATAGAGGTTTTTTTTCCCCAAACACCATTCTCATTTTCCTTCTTTCTTACTTAGTGCTACACAAATATGCATTTGGGACATTTTGGCTTAATTGTACTTCATACTGTCACCATAAAACATAGCAAAGCACTAAGTATTAGGTTATCCTGTTTGGGTAAGAGCTGAAACTCAAGTATTCTGGTAAATGGAACTAGGTAGTACTTCTTCCCAAAAGGAACTGAGTATTTTGTTTTATTTTGTTCTGCTTTGCTTTGCTTTCATGCAAACTGCTTTACACAGAGAGGAAGCGGGGTACTAGGTAAAGGCAAGATTTAAGCATGTATCTGATTAGGTTTCAGATATATTTGAAGTACTGGGGACAGAGGGTGGATGCTCTGAGACATAAGCCACATCAGAGAGAGAACTGAGAAATAAATAAGGACTCTGAAATCACAAACCAGAGTGGGCAGCACGGCTAGAGGCAGAGAATGGGATTTCCAGGCACAGAGTGGCAGGTGGAAGTGAAGCCTGGCCCCTGAGCTGGGCACCAAGGTAAAGAAAAAAGACTTGAAGCAGAGAGAGTTGTCCCACCAAATGCAAACACTTCAGGGATGCAAATCCTGAAGCTGAGGTGGTCATTTCCCCATGACACAGAGGAAATCGGTGTTTATCTCATTTCAAAGAAACTGCTGAGTATTCCTGGCACCAAAAGAGTTAAGAGCAAAAGTGACTGGGGTAAAACGGCAGGATTTTCCTTTTTTTTTTTTTTTTTTTTTTTTGGAAAGTGAAGTGAGAGAAGATATTACAAAGAACTATGAGAAGTAAGTGTCATCAGAGAAGACAAGGTTATGACCGGCAGACTAATCCATGAGGTTCCTGTAAAGCCTCTCACATCTAAGAAATTCCCAGAAACACTAACATTTTACTGCAGAGACTGCCAGACCACTGGAAGCCATGAGAAGACTGAACATCACAGAGGGACCCTAAACTTGGAGCTGGAAGCATAGCGGATTTCAGGGTTTCTCCTTTGGGGAAGGAGTGTGTTCTGGTATGGGATGAAAGATGTACAGAGATACTTGATGGCTAGAGAAGAAGACTGTCCACCAAGGACTCAGCCTCCCATTCCTAGGTTCACACCTAGCCAAGCACTACATTTCCAGCCCCTCAGGGGTGGGTGCTGTAACTAAGACCAAGGCAATAGGATAGGGGCAGGAGTGATTATAAAGCTTCCGTACCTGCCCCCCAAAACTTCTAAAGCATTTCTCCCCCACTGCCTTCTGAAAGTCATGTATTAAAGCTGGCAGTGATTCCATCAGCCTGTGTCCCTGAATACTCCATCAAAGAGAATTATCACCCTCTTTCCATTGCCACCAAGGGAATTTATGTGAGCGAGAAATAAATTTCACTTGTGTTAAGACACTGAGAGTTCAGTGTTCATCAATTATAGCAGCTAACATGAATATGACAAAACATTCCATGAAACCAAATTTTTAAAACTACCCATTTAATACAAAAAATGAACAGGGAGATATAATCTATTTGAATAAATATGATATATTACATTAAACTATAAATGATTCTGATTATAATGCACAGAAACTTAAACTTGCATGAGCTTCAAATATAAGCCAAGTAGTAATCCTATATCCAGCATTATAGCAGGCTAGATATCCTCCAACTAAACACTTCAAAATCTTTTAAAATTCATCTGATTTAGCAAGAGAGTGGGAAAATCTTCAAAGGCCAAAAAGGACAAAAAATAAATCCAGAGGGAGAACCAAGTGCTGAAACCAGTGGCTCTCCAAAAAGTACCTCCAGGTCACTTGCTTTTAACTTGTGGAATATGAAATTGAAAAACAAAGCTTAGGGATACAACAGGTGAGAAGTCAGATCACAACCTTCCAAAGGCTGGTTCCCAAACTATGATCCTCAATAGAGAAATTAACTATCCAAATAAAAGCACCCAACCAAGAAAGACAATAAGGAAAATTGTCTGAAAAGTCACAGGCCATGGGCAGAGAGAAATAAAATCTCCCCTGAGAATTCTTAACAAGAAGCCTAGCTTCCTAACAAACGAAGAATCAGAATTTACAGCCCTTCCATGGCCTGAAAAACCTCAAGTGGAGAATTAAGTTAAACTAGTTCGAACTGGGGTGCCCCAGATGCCTGGCAGAGATGTACACAAATCCTCTCTGGAGAAACTACCTCAACCCCAGACCTCCAAGAATTCCCACAGATAAAAGTCTCAGTTACCATAAGCTCATAAAAATGCAAAATCACAACAATCCTGCGTGAGTGAGACTCTACAACAAACAAAACATCAGAGCCACAAAAGCTACATGTGTTTAAATCATCAGACACAGAATGTCTAAATGTTAATAATCGATAATTTTAAAGAAAAAAGATAGTAAAAGAATATGACAAAGGATAAGAAACTATCAAAAATATGAACCTGATTTGAAAAGCTGTAAGTAGAAATGAAAAGTGAAATATTAGAAATATTAGAAACTCAGTGGATGGGTTAAATAACCTATTTGACGCAGCCAAAAGAAAATTAATGAAATGGAAGACCGAGCTGAAGACAAGAATGTAACACAAAGAATGCAGAATGTAACACAAAGAGACAAAGATACGGAAAATACGGAGTTTAGGAAGTTAGGAAATGAAGTTCAGACTGAGCAGATGTATTTACATCCGTCAGATTTCCAGAAAACAATTCTAAGATGAATGGAGCAGAAGCATTAACTGAAGATATATTGATGGGGAGCTAAGGAAAGAAGCCCACTGTCAGATTTAGGTATCCCCCAAAAATCTCAAGCCAGGTGAACACAAAGAAGCCCATACCTACACTTGTTATGGTGAACCTGAGGGAATAAAAAGATCGTAAACGCCACCAGAAAAAAAAGTAGAACAATGAGACTGAAAGCTGACTCCTCAAAAACTGAAACCGAAACTCAAAAGCAGCTGAACAAAATCTTCAAGGTACTGACAAAATATGATTCTTAACCTCCAAGTGATTTTTGACCAAGATGCCATGACCATTCAACAGGGAAAGGACAGCCTCTTCAACTAACGGTGCTGGGAAAACTAGATATCCACATGCAAAAGAATGAAGTTGGACCCTTACTTTATACCATATACAAAATTTACTCAAAATGGATCAAAGGCCTAAAAGTAAGACCTAAAACTCTTAGAAGAAACATAGGGAAAAAGCTTTATGACTTTGGACTTGGCAAGGACCTCCTGGATATGATATCAAAAAAGTAAAAGCAAAACTAAAAACTCTGTGCAAATGACACAATCAACCGAGTGAAAAGGCAACTTATAAAATGGGAGAAAATATTTTAAAATCACATATCTGATAAGTGGTTAATATCCAGAATTTATTAAAAATGCCTACAACTCAACAATAAAAAGCACATATAACAACTAAAAAACAGGCAAAGGGCTTGAATAGACATTTCTCCAAAGATGACATACAACCAGCCAACAAGCATATGAGAAGACACTTAACATCACTAATCATTAGGGAAATGCAAATCAAGACCACAATGAGACATCACACATTAGGATGACTACTATTAAAAAGAAAAGAAATGGGAAGGATGTAGAAGAAATTGGAACCCTGGGCACTGTGGGTAGAAACGTAAAGTGGTGCAGCTGCTACGGAAAACAGTATGGCAGTTCCTAAAAAAATTAAAAACGGAATCACTATATGACCCAAGAATTCCATTTCTGGGTATACAGTCGGCTTTCTGTATCTATGGGTTTCACACCCACAGATTCAACCAACCTCCAATGGTGCAAAATCCATAAATACAGAGGGCCAACTATATTCATAGTACTATACCATTTTATAGGAGGGATTCGAGCATCTGCAGATTTTGGTATCCACAGGCGCTCCTGGAATCAATCCTCAGCAGATTCCAAGAGACAACTATGTATCCAAAAGAATCAAAGCAGGATCTCCAAGAGATATCTGCACACCTATGTTCACAGCAGCATTATTCACTATAGCCAGGCGGTAGAAGCAACCCAAGTGCCTACTGACAGACGAACGGATGAACAAAAACATGGTAAGTACATACAAGGGAGTATGATTCAGCTTTAAAAAAGAAGCAAATTCTGACAAACGCTACAACTGAATAAACCTTGAGGCTATTATGCTAACTGAAATAAATCAGTCACAAAAAGACAAATACTACATGATGCTACTTATATGAGGTCCCTAGAGTAGTCATATTCAGAGACAGAAAGTAGAATGGGGGTTGCCGGGGGCCTGAGGAGGGGGAAATTGGGAGTGGCTGTTTAATGGATATAAAAGTTTTAGTTTTGGGCTTCCCTGGTGGCACAGTGGTTGAGAGTCCGCCTGCCGATGCAGGGACACGGGTTCGTGCCCCAGTCTAGGAAGATCCCACATGCCGCGGAGCGGCTGGCCCGTGAGCCATGGCTGCTGAGCCTGTGCTCCGCAACGGGACAGGCCACAACAGTGAGAGGCCTGCGTACCGCAAAAAAAAAAAAAAAAAGTTTTAGTTTTACAAGAGATTGATTGAACAATATGAATATACTTAATATTACTTAAGTGTACACTTAATGGTACACTTGGGTATATCTTTGCTTCTCATGTGTAGCCAATAAGTCCCCAAGTTTTTCACTTCTTCTCTTTCTGTACTTTTCTTCTCTGCAAGACTTTTAAAACATTCTTATGTAGTGACATTTATCTTTTTCACATTTTAGCTTCTGGGTTTATGAAGGATTCACCCTTAACATTTTTCTTCTCCCATGATTTCATATGTTTTAAGGGTTGCTTTTTTCCTTTTTAATGTTTTGATTTTTCTTCCATCTGAAATTTGTTTTGGAATAGAAAGTGAATTAAGAGTCAAAAAGAACCAAAAACTTACCAATGGTTAAACATCGTTATACTTCTTACAACAAAAACTTTTAATAAAGTTAAATATATTTATACATATATATACAGGTATAAATACAGTTGACCCTTGAACAAGTCCGGGGTTCATGCAAGTATAACTTACTCCTGGCCCTCTGTTTCTGAGGTTCCTACACATCCTCAGATTCAACCAACCACAGACATTGTAATACTGTAGTATTTACTATTGAAAAGTGTCTGTGTATAAGTGGACCCAGCAGTTCAAACCTGTATTGTTCAAGGGTCAACTGTGTACATACATACATGATTTTTAATGTTGGATTAAATACCTAGCTATCATTCAAGAATGAGGGTCAAACAATTACTCAAATATTATAACCAATTACTGTTTTTAGTTTTTATACTTAATTTTATTCCTAAAATTTACACAAAAGATGAGTATATTTTTTAAAGAATAAGAACACTGATGAACCCACAGCTATCTTAAGAGAACGCCATCAATAACTCTGAAGCCCTCATATGTTCCCTTATTCCCTTCCTCCCTGGAGAGGTAGTCACTATCCTTTACTTTTATGTAATTACTCCCTTAATTTTCTTTATAATTTAAACTCCTATACATTTTTTAAGTCAACAGCATGTTGCTCAGTTTTAACTTTTTTCAATTTTGTAAAACGAAACTGTATATATTTTTTCTGCAGCTTGTTTTGCTCACTGATATAGGTAGCTATAGTTCATCTGTAATATACCTTCACACTATGTATTATTCCATTGTATGAATACAACACAATTTATCCATTGTAAATGTAGATGTGCTTTTGGCTTGTTTTAACTTCTTTTGTTCTTAAGGATATTCTGCTATAAACATTGATGTAAGGGTCTCTTGATACACACGTGTAGGTTTCACCAAGCTTTTGAGCTGCATCTTAAGGTGTGCACGTGCTTAACATTTTTAGGAAATGCAAAACTATTTTCCAAAATGGTTTTACCAATGGATACATCAAATAGCAATATAAAAGTTCTCATTTTTTAAAAGGAACATTATGTTATCTAAACATTGGTCATATTTTCCCTGCAACATGGAGTCTATGCTGTATGACTACTAGTAATTCACTTTGGTTTATTTCTTCACTGTTTGACATTGAATTTTCATTTACAAATAGCCCTCTTGCATGTGCAAATTTTCCCAATTCCCACATATTCTATGATTTTACAAGTTGGGACTACCATGAATATGTTCTCCCGTGACATTATTTAAATCAGAATTTGTTTAGTTCAAAAAGTTTTATGGTCAAGGCAAAATGGGTGTTGTACTGAATGACTTATCTTCTGAGAAGAAGAAAAACATGTTACAGCACCACACCTTTTACCAAGGTTTAAACGCCACCACCACTTGCTTAAGACCCTTGGTCTTTGGCTTTATAAGCCCACATACCTGACGCAGCTTAACACTGAAGACACCCATCTTCTGAGTTCTAATCCCAATTCTGCCTCTAAGAAGCTGTGTGACTTTAGGAAAGGTCAAGAAACTTGACCTAAATTTTTTGTTGGTGAAATGAAGAACTAAGAAAATAATCTCAAAGTTCCCTTCCACATGGAAAATGTTCTTACTCTATGATCCTATGTCACTAGCTGGCAGTTAGCAGGCTCTATCCATCCCACAAGGGTCTTTTCTTTTGGCGGGGCGGTTTATTATGTTTTTCCTCCACTCTAATTTAATGTCTATAGCTGGGTGTGCATTCCTCGTTTTCTGCAGGGCCTACTACTTCTGTTAGATCCTAGTCCAATAACATTCATGTTCTCTTCCTTAACTTGAAACATTTGAGCTTTTAATCCCTGTTCTACAGTAAATATTCCTATCCACTGAGAGACATTAATACTTGTCACAGTAACAGCTAATTCCTTAGGGTGTGACAGCTGACAAACTGTTTTCATGTGCACTATGTCATCTTTTTAAAATTTATTTATGTATTTATTTTGGCTGCGTTGGGTCTTTGTTGCCACGTGCAGGCTTTCTCCAGTTGCGGCGAGCAGGAGCCACTCTTCGTTGCAGTGCATGGGCTTCTCACTGCAGTGGCTTCTCTTGCTGTGGAGCACAGGCTCCAGGCGCGCGGGCTTCAGTAGTCGTGGCTTGAGGGCTCAGTAGTTGTGGCTTGAAGGCTCTAGAGCACAGGCTCAGTAGTTGTGGCACATGGGCTTAGTTGCTCCACAGCATGTGGGATCTTCCCGGACCAGGGCTTGAACCCGTGTCCCCTGCATTGGCAGGTGGATTCTTAACCAGTGTGCCACCAGGGAAGCCCCATACCATGTCATCGTTGACAGTCACCCTGGTGTTCACTTTGAGATGACGGACTATCTAAGGCATCTCTCCGTTGCTCAATTATTAGTCCAACAGGCTGAGATATCTTCTGTAATAATCCACAAGCACAATCTCTGACATGCAGCAACCGCGGTGCCTCTCTCTATGGAAAGGGCCAAAACGCAAGCTGCCAGCTTCCCACTGGTGACTGGCGCGGTAGGCCGGGCTATTGGGAAATGGAGTGGGATCAGGTGCTCTCCGGCAAGTGCCTCGCTCTGCCCAGAACCACTCTGGAAGTCGCCTCCAGACAACACGGATGAGCCAAGCTGAACATATGCTCACAGAGGGGGAGTCAGGAAACAACCAGGACGTCAACATCCACATCTTGGCATGAGCTCCTAAACCTTAAACAGTGTTTCCAACTTCTCTCCGTGGGGAAGCGCAAAGAAAGCCCCACGTTTCAGTGAATTTACTGACATACCCCAAAACGTACCTCCCCCAAATGCACAACCCCTGGGAGGCACTGACACAGGACATTTGCAAGTTGGCACCGTCTCAGCACTTTGCTTATCTCGTGTTAATGTGTTGATTTGCTTTTCAAGGATCATCTTGCTCACCCACAGGCAGTCAGAAGAACACACAACAGTGTCAGCCAGATTGGCTGTAACCATTATGGTAACCTTTAGTGTATCTGCTGACATTCTGTTTTTGTTCCCAATCCGGATGCCATGCACAACGGAGCATATTCTCTCATATGTGCATTAGTGTCCAGGAATGCCAACATAATTCAACCAACTGCTTGATATTCGAAGAAAGGACTTCATTTTTGTAAACTGTTCAAATTTTCCATCAGCCACCTACAAACCAGCCACCTACAAGCCACCTCAGTGCCCACTTGATCTTGCCTGAGCTTGCCCCAGATATATTCAATTATGCTAAAAACAGTATGGCTTTCAATGAATCAAAAGAGCCAAAATATACCATAAGATAGTACAACAGTTTGAGGCTGCTACACTATTCTTCTGAATAACAGTAGTTCTGCTGATAGAAACTCTCATCCTGAATCTCTAAATCGAGATGCAGGAAGGTTACGGAGGAGGGGCCTCAAACCATGCACACAGAGCCTTGGAGACGGAATTTTCCGACCTTGGCATCGACCTTAATTCCTCTTTTTTTCCCCCTCACACTCCCGAACCAGTCCATCAGGACACTGTGTCACTTACACCAAACATAACCCCAGAACCTGACCACTTTTCACTATCTCCACTGCTACAATTTTAATTTAAGACATCATTATTTCTCACTTATTAAACTAAGAGCCTCCTGGTGAGCTCTGTTTCCACTCTCACCTTCCAAAGGTCCATTTCTGACACCATAGCCAAACGACCTTTACAAAGCAAGAAGAAGGTTATATCATTCCCCTACTAATCACTGTCTAACGCAGCTTCCCATGCAAGTGAAGTCAAAGCCCAATGTATCACCTTTTGCTGACAAGGTCCCACATGATGTGACCCTGGCTCACTAACTTGAACCTTTATCACCCCAACCTTGTTCACCATCCTCTGACCACAAAGGGTGGCCCGAGCCTCCTTATCTCCTTCAGACACGCCAGGCTCATCCCCACCTCTGGTCTCTGTATTTTCTTTTTCCTCTGCTTGTAGCAGTCTTTCCCCCACCTCCCTCTCATCATTCTGATCTCAGTTCAAATGTCACTTCTCAGAAAAGCCTTCCAAGCACCAGCCTTGCTAATGTAACCCCTTAGTTTTTACTAACTTCACCTTGCTTTCTTCTTAGTAGTTTTCAAACCCTCAAGGTATGCTGTCTGTTCACTGTTTACATATTTGTTGCCTGTCCTCCCTACAGAATGAGACTATCATTAATAGGAACTTGCATGTTTTTGTTCATTAAATGTAACACCAACTCACAGAACAGTACTCAGCACATAGTGTGTGCTCAAAAAAGGAACAAATTAATGGAGAAACATCCGAAAATGTTTCTAAAAACCCACGCTCAATTTATTTCATGAAATACTACCAAATTATGTTATCTTCTGGAATCCTAGAAGGATTATGTTAGAACATTGGGAAAATCCAACAGAAGCATCTGTTTCACAGGGAAAAATGTACTAAAATGCCCGGTAATGAGTGATCATTTTTTAGTTGTTAGTGTTCACGTCTTCAAATAATCAGCCTTTGCTCATGTGGGACAAGATCAAAAGGATTTAAGTGACCACAGGTACTAGATATGAATGTTATTTATGTCCTTTTCGATGCTGTTTTCCATACCTCTACCCCCACCCACAACCATCTTATCCAACAGTATGGTTTGTGATCAACTTGTTTGATTCAAATCCTCAAGAACTTCAACAATTTCACTAAAAAGATTTCTAGTTTCCAAGTCATCTGGTGTAATATGTAAAGCTGGACTACATGGGGCTCATTCCTTTAAGTCCTCGGAGGGCACAAAAAGGCACAACTCTAAAACATAAAACACACAGCATAGCAGACAAGCCCAGAATCCACAGTCAGATCGCCTAGGTTCTACCATTTCAGCTTGGGGACGTCATGTACTCATGTAAGCCTGTCTTCCTCTCGAAACCAGGGATCAGAATAGCAACGTAGCTCATAGGGATGTTGTCAGGGTTGATGAGATAATATATCTGGAAAGGGGCCACTGGGCAGAAGTTGAGGCTGTTAGGCAGCTGGCCCTGGATAGAGCTGACTGGCATTCAGCACCCATCCTGTCTTCTACAGGTGGTATCCCTACACGGCAGGGGCTAAGCAGTCAATGCTACATCCCTCAGGACTTCTGCAGCCAGAATTCTGGATACAAATTAAACTCCACCAACGTGATACACTAGGAAATTCTGAATGCCTACGTGAGTCAGAGATGGTCCTCCTGCCGCTGCTTGGGCTGGAAACATGGCCATGGAGTCATTCCAGACTCAGCACTCTGTGTGGACAGGCAGCCTCGGTGGTGACAGCAGGGCAGCTCCTCTTCATCCAATTGCAGCTGTGACTGTGTGTCTTGAACCAGTGTTCCAGTCCTGACCCTCAGTCCTCCAACCCTTCCCCATTTCATGAGCACCAAATCTCCTGTATTAAACCCCTTTCTGTCTACAGTTCCTAGTGTGGTTCCTAGATCCTGTATTGAAATCTAACTGACATTCATTTAAGAATAACAACAAAAAGTACTACCTTCTGGAGCGTGACTATGTACCGGGCATTGTTCTACGTCTTTGTGTACACGGATACATTTAATCTTCTAACGATCCTGAAAGGCAGATCCTACTATTATCTTTGTTTTTTAAGGAAAGAAACTGAAGAATAAAGAGAGAAAAAATTTGTCCCCAAATTAAATAGCTACTAAATGGCAGAGGCAAGATTCAAACACAGGCACACACTTAACCATTTCTCACAAATATAACAGGCAAATTATAACACAACTTTAAACAGCCTACCCTTCTTCCAGTGAACAACTGCAGAAAAATAAAATCACATAGGGGTAGCTCTGAAAAGAATCCTGTATACAATATAGTCCGATCCCCTCATTTTGGATCTGGAGAAACTGAGGTTCTGGGCAGTTATATGACATAACTAAGCTCACATCACTGAAAATAAATAAAACCCAGGAATGGAATACAAGTATTTTAACACCAAATGCAGGATATCATGATGCCAATATTTTTTCCTAATTTTTAACCTTCCTACGTCTCCAAAACTACTTGATTTCTGCTGAAATGTACCTGGAGAGGTATTAAGCTTCGGAAGTCAGCGAGACTGAAACTTCTGTTGAGTCCTTTTGTGATATAATTAATAAAGGGAAAGAGGGACTGGCTACAGAACAAAAATGAAAAAGATTCTAATTAGTATTTTAAAACTCAATATTTACCAGTATTTTAAACTGTATAAAGTTTGACCTAGAGCTACTACGAGTAACACATAACTTTCATAATTAGATCATTTCCACTTCAATTTTCTGCCACTCCATATGGCAACAATTATGTGAAATCTCAAAGGGTTAATGAAGGGTTGTATTTTTAAACAGAAGTAGTGCACGGTCTTTTCAGCAAATGTGGTATATGCATTTTTACCTCTCTGATAATTAGCAAGATGTGAAAAATCTGAACACCCCCGGGTAAAAGCGCTACTGGGCATTCGTGTCCCCAGATTTTTCTGGTTTCAGGGATAATTAGAAAGCAAAAGCAAATTAACATTTTCATCTTAATAACCTCAGAATTTTTTTAAAGGAAAAATTAAATCAAGCCCAGAGATTTTTCCATGATATGAAAAAATATTACCACTGCTGTATTAGAGAAATGACCTTGAAGTGATCTGGATTTCGAAAACTCTTTTAAAAATAAAACAAGGACCTGACTTTGGGGGGGGGTGTTATTTGTGTTGTGTTTTTTTGTTTTTTTTTTTTTCTTTTTGCAATTTATTTTCACAACTTTAATCTCTTGGATTGGAACTCCAAATCCCTGATAATTAAAAAGTGAATCTGCAAGGAGATAACATTTTCTCTCTGTGCCGGATTGCCCAAGTAGCAACCGGGTTGGGCAACAGCAATCATGGAAAATGATGCATACGAGTCCCTGAATAGAAATAAAAATGCCAGCATGTGTTTATTCCTCAGCAGTAAATAAAACCCCAGTTATTCACACTGTTTAAAGTGCGTCTCCCTGGGGACATCGATCCTCCCCCGGCATCTGCAGCATGAGTTCACACAGCAAGGCTGCAGGTAACATGGGAGGGGCAGCTTCCCAAAATACCCCGGAAAAGGCTGGCTTCCCACGCCCCATCATGTGTCTACAAAATACAATCTGGCAACTTAGACAGTTCTATACATCAGGATGCTTGGTGTGTTGTGAAGTAACTTGACGAGGTTTTTATACAAGTGTTTGAATTCAGAAAAATCACCCATTTCCGGTAGAGACAGGAAACTATGACATTAGTAAAGAGACTCTGGCCTCCTAACTTTTTCATTAAGTATATTTTTGTTAACTCCTTATAAATTCCATGTTTTAAAATATTTCCTTATAAATCCATTTATTAAGTAAACATTCATTTAGTTATATTTTAACAAACTAAGTTTAACCACCAGAGCTCTGATTAACAAGGGATTAACAATGACATCCCAGACAAAAGAAAAAAACAAAAACCACCACCAACAACAAAAACCAGTGTTGCTTCACTGAGGTGTGCAGCATAATCAAGGGAAAATGTCTGATTTCCACCAGACTGATGGATACCGAAGAGACTCTGAGGATGCCCTGGTATGTCCTAGAGTTCCCTAGGTACCTGAAAAACCTAGATTTTTGGAACTGGTGCTTCTTTTTTAAAGCAACAATGAAGGAAGGAAATACTCAAATCATCCTCAGAAACTAAATCAAAACAAAACAACCCTCAACCTGAAGAATCATACGGTCCCTGCCTTTTATTGCCATTGCCTCAAAAATAAGAGGTTCTCTTGAGATGGCAACAGCCGTATTTCTGAGTTGTAAAAATTCAGCAGAGCATGAAATTCTATTTAGAAGAATCTTTCACCTCTTACTGGATAAACAGTAGATAATGCCACCACTCAGCTGTCTAAAGATACTTTCTGACCCCACTGGCTCTGACTCTGTGTAGTCTTTTCTTTACAAATGATGATTTTAGCCATTAGAGACAGTGCGTCCTAGTGGTGAGTTTACATCAACCTTTCCATGGGTTTAACTGCTCCTTCCAAAATCTTATTCAGTATTGTAGAAGGACCCAAATGTACAACCCCAGTTCTTATATTTAGTAACTTGTTCTGTTTACTGTTTACCCACTGAAGATCCAGGGAGTAACCACCCTGATGCTCTAAAACAAGTAGCAATTTCTAAGAAATTAGTCATCAGTGATAGTGACTTGTTTGATGGTTGCATCCAAAGACAAAGGCCAACGGGCCCCATTTACCTCTAACAGGCTACTCATTAACTATATTAACAACTACTTTTACCAATGAAAACTATAATTAACAGTGTGTTGGCAAATAACAAGCTGCCAGCAAACACAGTTAAGTAATTGCAGGAAGTTAAAGTGCTTGGTTTAGCTCTTCCAAAACTTAGAGTAAACGATCATTAAGTTTGAATTGACTACACACTAAAAAAACTTCATTTGAGCCTTTTACCTTTCTCAACTATTGGTCTATTTCACTCCTCTTTCCTTGGTTAAATTCTTTTCAGCATTAAGTCTACCTTTGCTGCATCCATTTCCTCACTGCTTTTAACCCCTGCATCTAAAGCCTTCATTATCAACTCCCACAAAATGCTTTCTTTCTAATGTCACAGTCACTCTTTTCAAGCCAAACCCAATTGCCATCTCTGTTATATATGCTCTTTTCACCACACCCTTCTTCAAACATTTGCCTCTAACTTACATGACACTATGTATTTGTCCAATCACTCTATTATTTCTCTGAATCTTTGCTGGTAACGTTGCTTTATCCCACACATTTACTAAGGAAGTCTAAAACTCAAGCCCTGGGTCCCTTCCTTCACCAAGTTATCTTCAAAGATCATGGCCCGTGGGAACCACATGATTCTCTTCATCTCTGCATCTTCCTTCTCTGGACCTCCACACAGATGTTGTTCATATGCCTCTGCCCTTACACCACAGACTCCTGAACGACAGAGCTGTGTCAGCCTGACAAGTAGGAACTTTAAAAACGTTTAGTCGGGACTTCCCTGGTGGTCCAGTGGGAAAGAATCCGCCTTCCAATGCAGGGGACGTGAGTTTGATCCCTGTTCAGGGAACTAAGATCCCACATGCCAGGGCAACTAAGCCCACATGCTGCAACTACAGAGCCCACGCACTACAACTAGAGAGAAGCTGGAGCACTGCAACAAAGAGCCCGTGTGCCACAATGAAAGATCCCATATGCCGCAACTAAGACCGGACACGGCCAAAAATAAAAATAATTTTTTTTTTAAGTTTAGTCAATTGACTTGGAATCAGATGAACTCTGAAAACCTGAAGGCATCCTCTAATGCATGGATCTCCTTCATTAGTTGGTCTCAACACATTACCTGCACAAAATGACTTACCTCAAACCTTTCTCCTAGTTCTTAAATTACTGAGGAATGTGAAAACAACGGATTATGCTACCAAGGTAAGACGCTAATAATGGTACCCAATGGCATTAAGGAAAGGGTTCATGTGCTACTCTGATTCAGGGGGCAAAGCTCTTGTAGTCTAGAACTTAATTTTTCAGTCCACTCTTTTTTTCTGGAAGTGAGAGATATGAGAATAGCATTGGAAACTTAAGGACATAAAAGTTTCTGAATAATGACTGTGAAAGATGCCATTAAAAATGAACAAGAATTAAATAAATGTACTCAGCATTCTAGGTTTACATGATGCCATGACAGTAATTCTTGACCTTCCTTCTTTCCTGCCAGACAATAGTGAAGAGTTCACATAAGACCCATCCTCTTGCCCTTGTAGAGCTTCTATGCTGCTGCAAAGCTTACATTTATTTTCCCATTAAAATACTGAAGGAGGTGCTCACAAGGACACACACTTGCTACACTAAACAAACCGAAGGTTACGGGAGAATTTTGACCTGAATGTGACTGTTCATATGCCCATTCAGTGCTGGCTGGGAACTTCTAGAGAAAAGTTGGGTGGTTTGGCATTTATTGAAACCGAGTTGTATTCAGAGGAAGTATTGAATCTTAACGGAGCTTCCTGAGGATGAAAAAGGAGGCTGCAGACAGTGACACTGAGTCCTCTAAGCATCAGAACGGATGCAGTAAAAGTTCAAAAAGCTTAAACCTGGAAGCTGGGGGAGGGGAAGGGAATGTCACACGCACACAAGAAAAACGTAAGGCAGGATGTGATCGTGTTAAAGGGGTACAACGTGCTCTCCAATCCTAAAGCTAAAATGCTTCCATATGTTATTGCATATTTGGGGCCTTTTTAAGATGAAAAGAATTCTTGTCTACATTACTGTTATTCTACATTTATATTGTACAACAGCCATAATATAGCAACAGTTCCCACATATTGAATATTTTGACAAGTATCCAGCACGGTGCAAACACTTTAAATGCATTTTTATTTAATTCTGGCAACAACCTTCTGAGAAAGTAGATCCTATTCATCAGTGAGTGAATATATTACTCACTCAACAAATCTTTATTGATCACCTTATCCAGCGCAGGTCTGCACAATATCAGGGATCTAGATTGTGGACATAACGGGGCCTCTCACTCTAGTGTGGTAGGATTCACAAAGTGAGTTCGTATACTTTAACTTCTGTCTTTACAACAATGAGTTAGGTAAGACAGGAGCATTAATCTATTTTACTAATAAAAAAATTGATCATACACACAAATTGGTAATACACACTGACCTCAGTGAGAGTCAAACTCTAGCTTTCTGAATACAAGTCAGTGTTCTCATTTCATTTGTACAACCACAGAAGGCAGATACTACTATTCTCCCCCATTTACAGAGGAAGAAAAAAGAAGCTTAGAGACGTTAATACCACTTGCTGGGTCATACAGAAGTAGTAGAGCTAAAACTGCAAAAACTTATCCATCTCCCTCCAAGCCCGTTCTCTGAATTACTGCCATTGGTAATGAGTTACAAATCCTTACATGAAGCCTCTATGTTCAATACTGAAAGAATTAATGAGTGGATAAATAAATAAGCAAAATCTACCTTCGTTCCCAATGATATACCAAATATAAATTAACGTTCCCCAGTAGCAAGGAAATCATCAACAGTCAAAAGAGCCAAATACTAAATATATCTGAAGATTATAAATCTGCCAGTTTCTTTGTGGGAAGAATCCAGTATATTTTAAAGGTTTCTAATAAAATTAGAAATGTCAAATGTTAAAGTTTATATCAGCAAAACTGTTTTTATGATATATTTCTAGTACATCTGTAAATACTTGACATTTTTCCTTGGGATTGTATAAGAAAAGATACATATTTGCTACCAAACTTTGGATTGTATAAATCAGTCTAGATTTTCCTAAATTCTATAGGCAGTTCATTCTGTTTTTATCCTTGTTCACTGAAAACAAGGATGTTGAAGATCTCTAGTTCTGAAGTGTGGTGCTTGAGCTCTACTTCTGAAAATCTAAAAAAAAAATCAAAAAGGTAAGCTTCTTCAAATTGACTTATAGCCCACGTTCACCTTAAATTTTTAGTCTTTATAACTCCTCTCCTATATTGATTTTTTTTAAGTTTTATCAATTTAGACAAATGTGATCAAGCAGAAACAAAAACTTATGTGGTATGATAGCAAGTAGGCAATCAGTTTTAAGTCTTCCAGAAACCAAATGTCGATAAGATGACATGCCAAAGAAAGCAGTAAGTCTTTTAACTGTTTTAAGTTAGTTTTGAAACACAGACTAAATTCCTCTTTTAAAATAATGCATTAATACTCATTCTTCTACAAGTGATATTAACGTGCATCCTCTTAGGTCCTCTGTTTTGTCAAGTACTGCTATTGACTTTGTCATTACAGGTTTATTCCAATGTTCAAAGTTAATGTCCTGACTGTTTCTGGTTTTCCCGTGTTAAAACGGGCAAACAATAGAATTAATTGTATGCAATTTGAAATTCTCCAGAACCCATTTTAAAAACTCTAGGAAAATGATTTCATGCATATCGGCTATTAGCACAGAAATCAAAGATTGTTTTCCTTTATATCAACCTTGGAAACTTAAAACTTTTGCCAATGACAGGAAATTTTCATTTCAGGGGTGGAACAAGTAGGAAAATTTAAGATTCCAAAGGAGGCTTTTTAAAAAAAAAAAAAAAGAAGAAGTAAGTCGGGGGAGGGGGAATAACAAAGCACAAAGATCTAAAGGACAAGTTAGATTACGAATCTTTATTTAGGAAGTATTTTATTAAATAGTAATACCACAACCTTATATTTGTGTGGTTTCTGAAGAGTTTTTCAAACATTATTTTGAGTCTCACCACTATCCCACAATTTCAGGTCAAATAGGAAGTACTGTAATCTATGCTCAAAAAAATAGTAATTTTGCGGGCTTCCCTGGTGGCGCAGTGGTTGAGAGTCCGCCTGCCGATGCAGGGGACACGGGTTCGTGCCCCGGTCCGGGAGGATCCCACATGCCGCGGAGCGGCTGGACCCGTGAGCCATGGCCACTGAGCCTGCGCTTCCGGAGCCTGTGCTCCGCAACGGGAGAGGCCACAACAGTGAGAGGCCCGCGTACCGCAAAGAAAAAAAAAAAGTAATTTTTGCTTCCATTCTCTTTGCAAAACAAAAACAAACAAAAACCAGCTCTATTCTGACCATGTGCCTTTATCAAAGTTTCCCGTTCCTGAAAAACCTTTTCTCTGCTGGACTATTTGACAAGCTCCTGTTCATCCTTAGAAGATGCTTAAAGGCTGTCTCCTCTGAAGTACTCCCTGCCTTCTCTTACACTCAGAGAGTAAATCACCACCTCTTTTGTGCCACCACTACTCCTTGAGCACATTTCTATTGTGCTGCTTATCACACCATATTGCAATTATTTGCCCATGTGTATGTCTCATACATTGTGCTAACAGGGAGTTTTCCTTGAGGGCAAGAGCTAATTCTAATTTCCTTAGCACTTAGCAGGCACAAACATACTGCGTGGCAGGAAGATGGGAAAGAGTTTCTGCTATCAAGAAATTAAATATCTGTAGCAGAAACAAACAATCCACAATCTCAGGTGACCAATGGCTCACTTTTATTTCTACACTGAGCCCCTTATTTCATCTCTGTCAATTCATTGCTTTCCCACAAGTACAAAGTTTTCCCTGAAGTTACATCTAATTCCAAGTCCCTGGTGAGGGGTGTGGGAATTCTGTCCTTGAGAGTCATCTGTCCTTGCTACATTCCCAGAGACATCCCTGTTCTGGCTTTGTCTTTGGTGTCTGCTCACCAATGCCCTCTCAGTCTGAGTGGGGACTCTCACTGCTCCCTCCACGCCAAGCTCAGTCATGGGTGGTCCTTCTTCTGTCCCCAACTCATGCTGGGCAAATGGCCTTGGTTCTTTACACCTCCTTGAGCTCTCCCTGGGGGAACAGGAGCCTAAGACCCCATTGCTCTGGGATCTGTGAAACCCTTCTAGGCTTCCATCATTTCCTCTTACCAAGCCACAGAATAATCATCAAGACCCTTTTCAGAGAACTGCCAGTTTAAGGTCTCCTCACATCACCTCCTATTCGCTTCTCCAGACCCCAAACGGGAAAATATTTACTTGGTCTCAGAGGCATGAAGTCCTTGCTCTTGGTCATTTTTTTTTTTTTAATTTATTTTTGTCTGTGTTGGGTCTTCGTTGCTGCGCACGGGATTCTCATTGCGGGGGCCTCTCATTGCGGGGGCTTCTCTTCTTGCGGAGCACGGGCTCTAGGCACATGGGCTTCAGTAGTTGTGGCACGTGGGCTCAATAGTTGTGGAGCACGGGCTCTAGAGCTCAGGCTCAGTAGTTGTGGCGCACGGGTTTAGTTGCTCCACGGCATGTGGGATCTTCCCGGACCAGAGCTCGAACCCATGTCGCCTGCACTGGCAGGTGGATTCTTAACCACTGCGCCACCAGGGAAGCCCCTCTTGGTCATTTTCTGTCCTTGGCTATAAGTGTCCCTAGAACCTAGACTTGAGGCCATGGAGCCTTCTCTCTGCCTTCCAGAGTAGAACTCTTTATCTGACACAGTGAAGCGCTTGCTGCCAAGTTGCCCTAGTGGAGGAAGTGTCATGGGATCATGAGAAGGAACCAAGGGGGGATAACATCGTGTCACACCTCTGGTGCAAAAGGAAAGCTGTGCACTGCTAAGTGTGCTTCCCCTGTGGCCAGCTGCACTGGCGGACATGAGACCAGGGCCAACTGTCTCCCAAAGGGCCCGAGTTGGTGCTCTGACAAGAAGAATGCAATTCCTACTTACCCTTTGTGTCATTTCCATTCCCGCCACTCAAGACCTCCCCGACCACGAACAGTTCCCTACCTCCCATGTAGATCCACCTCTACCAAGTACACCAGCTGGCACAGGGAGCCACACGTAGAGAGGATGCTTTATCATTCTTCCAAAACTGACCTCCCAACCAGGCTCGGCTGGGCCACTGAATGTGGGTATTTGGTTACTATATCAGCAAACCCTTGCTGCATCCAGTAGACCACTGGGTTGAGACCTTTTAACTGTTGGCATTTCCTGCTCTCATCTCTTTTCCTCGCAGCTTTCAACCTGGTGTCTAAATAATTCTCAAGTCCCACTCATATTTTTTAAGAGATTAAGAATTCAAAATACAGGAGAAAGGACAGCCTCTTCAATAAGTGGTGCTGGGAAAACTGGACAGGTACATGTAAAAGTATGAGATTAGATCACTCCCTAACACCATACACAAAAATAAGCTCAAAATGGATTAAAGACCTAAATATAAGGCCAGAAACTATCAAACTCTTAGAGGAAAACATAGGCAGAACACTCTATGACATAAATCACGGCAAGATCCTTTTTGACCCACCTCCTAGAGAAATGGAAATAAAAACAAAAATAAACAAATGGGACCTTATGAAACCTCAAAGCTTTTGCACAGCAAAGGAAACCATAAACAAGATGAAAAGATAACCCTCAGAATGGGAGAAAATATTTGCAAATGAAGCAACTGACAAAGGATTAATCTCCAAAATTTACAAGCAGTTCATGCAGCTCAATAACAAAAAAACAAACAACCCAATCCCAAAATGGGCAGAAGACCTAAACAGACATTTCTCCAAAGAAGATATACAAATTGCCAACAAACACATGAAAGAATGCTCAACATCATTCATCATTAGAGAAATGCAAATCAAAACTACAATGAGATATCATCTCACACTGGTCAGAATGGCCATCATCAAAAACTCTAGAAAAATAAATGCTGGAGAGGGTGTGGAGAAAAGGGAACACTCTTGCACTGCTGGTGGAAATGTGAATTGGTACAGCCACTGTGGAGAACAGTATGGAGGTTCCTTAAAAAACTACAAATAGAACTACCATATGACCCAGCAATCCCACTACTGGGCATATACCCTGAGAAAACCATAATTCAAAAAGAGTCATGTACCAAAATGTTCATTGCAGCTCTATTTACAATAGCCCAGAGATGGAAACAACCTAAGTGCCCATCTTCAGATGAATGGATAAAGAAGATGTGGCACATATATACAATGGAATATTACTCAGCCATAAAAAGGAATGAAATTGAGTTATTTGTAGTGAGGTGGATGGACCTAGAGTGTGTCATACAGAGTGAAGTAAGTCAGAAAGAGAAAGACAAATACCGTATGCTAACACATATATATGGAATTTAAGAAAAAAAATGCCATGAAGAATCTAGGGGTAAGACAAGAATAAAGACACAGACCTACTAGAGAACGGACTTGAGGATATGGGGAGGGGGAAGGGTGAGCTGTGACAAAGCGAGAGAGAGGCATGGACATATATACACTACCAAACTTAAGGTAGATAGCTAGTGGGAAGCAGCCGCATAGCATAGGGAGATCAGCTCGGTGCTCTGTGACCGCCTGGAGGGGTGGGATAGGGAGTGTGGGAGGGAGGGACACGCAAGACGGAAGAGATATGGGAACATATGTATATGTATAACTGATTCACTTTGTTATAAAGCAGAAACTAACACACCATTGTAGAGCAATTATACCCCAATAAAGATGTTAAAGAAAAAAAAGAATTCAAAATACAAATCAAATCCCTAGAATGAAATTATTCTCCCTTTATTCTACCAGTGATAAAAAAAATGCTGACTTATCAACAGAAAGACATAAAGCTCAAGCTATTTTCAGGAGTGAGCATGAATTTGAACTGCTCCCTCCACACTTTCAAACAGATGTTACTCTTGTGATGAGTGCCACGCCGCTGCCTAGGTTAGCAGTCACAAGCAGACTGCCTAACATTGGTCTTTGCTTCATTAGCAGCGTACAGCTAACTAACTCATGGTGATGAGCTGTGCCATCAGACTAACTTCTATGGAAAAGAGAATTACAACAAAAAGGGGTTTTCATTTTGCAAAAAATAAATGCAGCTAGAAGTGGTACTAAGGTGGATCGCTTTATAGATTTACAGTGCATATTAAATAGTGGCATAGTACCTTTCCATTACATCTTACTAGAAGTAAACTGACATCCATTTTAGTCAAATCTTCACTGACAAAAAAAAAAATCATTTATTTTCATCAACTTTTTATCAATAGAGTATCCTCAGTTACTTGAGAAGTTTATTTTTCAAGTTTACTGACTCATATGTTACTAGCTAGGTTTGCTGTCAGTATGTAATTGCTATGAAAAGTGTAATTAAATCTTCTAAAGAACAAAAAAAAATACCATTTTAAGAAAATCAACATATTGTTAGGAAAAAGTGAGCTCTGAAAAAATAAATTCCTGATATTTTGAAATATACACTTAAAGATCAGAAAGGTTAGCCTTAGACATTTTAACCCATCTAAAATATTCTCTCTTCCTATTATTATTTCTATGACAGTGTCCTCAAGTCCTTGCCTTAATCACATACAGGTGCCTGAAACAAATTTTAAAATTAAAAAAAGACATCACTTCCTCCAGGTTACAAGACAATTCAAGGTAGGCTAAGTTCTCCTATAATTGTGCCTTTATAATATCTAGATTTCTTCTTGGTGATACACTTAACATTCACCATTGACTATTTTTAATCTGAGACCCCTGCCTTTTTGAGCTAGGGACTTACCTATGTATCAGGAATGCCCAGATACACCTTGATACAAAATAAAAACTCACTAAGTATTTGGAGGAAAGGAAAAGAAACACATTTTGAAAGTAAAAAGGGGATAAGTCGTCAGCAAGTCAATAGCCTTTAAAATGGCCCAAATGTAATTGCACTTTTCATTTCTATCAGCAGAGAAGCCCAGGAATATACAGTTTTAATAAGCACAGTAAGTGAGTCTTATACAAACTAGGGTTGACGAGCCACTAGCTCTAGAAAAGATCTTCTTGTACATTTCTCTAGGGACTAAGTATGCAGTGTTCTCCAGAAGAAAGCTGTTTTCTTTAGCCCTCTTCAAGCCAAATATATTCTGAGGGAGGAAATAATTACTTTAGGGAAGTTTTTAGGTAAATTAATGTAGGGAAAATTAAGTATCACAGGAGCAAACATGTAGAAGTGAAGCCCAAAGTACACTTTTATGAAAATAAGTGACCTGTTAGGCTCAAGATTCTAAAACTCTTTACTACATGACATCATACTAAGGATAATAATCATCCCAGTTACCCAGACAGACACAATTGACACCTGTCGTCCTGTGTACTGGACACTTAGCATTCCTTTAGGATTTTCAAGTGAAACAGTATTACTTCCAGTTTGGTACAATTCTGCTTTGTGCACACAGCTTCTGCCACGATCTCATCTGACAGGGTGTAAGATGCACATACTGTGAATGGTGTTTGCACTTCAATACAGTTTTATAAAATCTGAAAGAAGCAGGTAACCCATCTCTCTTCTTGGCCCTTTTCAGACGCATCATAACCTTTCCAATTCCAGGACTGCATGTAGGGCACTTGCTAATTAAACAAAATGTGATCAGACAGGAGAGGCTAGGAACTCAGCTACCTGCCTCTGGTCATGGTGGCTGAAAGGAGAGGGTTCGGCGCTGCTGCCCCTGTCAGCCGCCTGCACCTGGTGAGAGGTGCTTCACACCACAGTCCGTGTGTATAGGAGGCAGGAAACCAGGCTGCTGTCCACTGATGAGGTCAGTGGGAAAATATCACAGGCCAGAAACGCATAGAAAGTGTGTGAGAAAGAGCGGCTAAGCAGTCCTACTACAGAGTGCAGAAAATGCAATCTGGGGTGGGACAGGGAGGGTGGGAGGGAGACGCAAGAGGGAGGAGATATGGGGATATATGTATATGTATAGCTGATTCACTTTGTTATAAAGCAGAAACTAACACACCATTGTAAAGCAGTTACACTCCAATAAAGATGTTTAAGAAAAAAAGAAAATGCAATCTGAATGCTCTTGCTACGTGATTTTATCACTTACTGTATGGTGTATATCTGTGACTTTAATTTTTTGGTTTGTAGCTTTTTTCAATAAATCTTTTCAGCATCAATCATTTTTAAAAAGCACATTATTAATCAAAATTTACTCAAATTTCCATTTGGCAAGGAGATTAAATGATAAAGTATAACTTTCACAAAATATCAGCATTTACCACCCACCACAAGGATCTACAGTGATATTATCATCAACCATAGGAAAATCGGAAGATATAATTCTGCAGAAAAAACAACATCAGCTTCAAAAGACAGTAACTATTACATAAAGCTGTGCCCGGTGTTAACGATTTAACACATTCCGTGGCACAAGATGAGTTTATGGATGACTCTGGGAAGCATGACTTTTCATTTAGACCAAATGCTTCTAAGTTTTTGCTTCTTTTCAATTCCAAGTTTTCTTTTTCAAAAAGAAAACTGAAGCAACAGCTATTAATATGTTAGTTCCATGAGTAAAAGAATAACGTTGTAAATAACTGAATCATACCCATCGTATTATATCTGTATCATGAGATGGTTTTTAAAATCATTTAACAAGGGGAGGGAGGGGAAACTAGGTGAAGAAGACATTTTTAGGGAGGTGAAACTATGCTGTATGAAACTGTAGTGGTGGAAACATGTCATTATGCATTTGTAAAAATGCATAAAACAGGACAACTCACAGAGTGAACCTTAATGTCAACTATACTTTAGTTAACAATGTACCAATACTTGTACATCGTTGTAACATTTGTAATACAAAAGATTATTTTAAAAATCAGTTAATTCTAATCATGGTTCTAGTTCTTCATCCAATTCAAGAAATCAAGGTAAAGCTTTCAGAGATTAATTCTATAAAAGATAAAACAACTTTTGAAATTATCATAAGTGCTACTGAAATTCAGTTAAAAGTTAATACAAAGTATTTGTCATGATGATTCGAATATAAATTTTAGTGGACATAGCATTATGGTAAAACAACATTCTTGCTAAATTAAGAAATTTACGAGCAGACATGTACTTGGCATTGGTTATACGGCTTATGTAATTTATAACTGCACCTAATAAGCTAAAATATTCTACCAATCAAGACAAAATCTGTAGTGGTAAAAATTTACAAATATTTTAATACCTTTAAGAGTTCAGTTAGAGCAGGGCAAACTACAACCCACCAGCCAAAACTGCCCTCCACACTGATTGTAATTAAATGTTTACTGGAACACAGTGTAGCAGATAGAACTGTGTCCCCCAAAACTATATGGTCAAGTTATCACCCCAAGTATCTATGAATGTGACCTGATTTGCAAATGAGATCATTGCAGATATAATCAAGCTTAGATGAGGTCATTTTGGATCAGGGCGGGCTCTACTCTAATGACTGGCATTCTTCTACCCAGACACAGACCCAGAGATGCAGAGACAGACACACAGGGAGAACACCATACGACAACGTAGGCAGAGACTGGAGTAATTGCGCTGCCACAAATCAAGAAACGTCAAATACTGCCAACAACCACCAGAAGCTGGGAAAGACGCATGAAACGGCGTCTCCCTCAGAATCCCCGGAAGGAACCAACCTTGCCAACATCTTGATTTAGGATGCCCAGCCTCCAAAAAGGTGAGAGAATAAATTTCTGCTGTTTTATGCCAGTCAGTGTGTGGTACTACTTTGTTACAGCAGCCCTAGGGAACTCATACATGCAACCTCTCCCACTTGATTACTGTTGTCCATGGCTGCTTTCATGCTACAGTGACAAAGATGAGTAGTTGCAACAGAGACTATACGGCCCACTAAGTCTAAAATACTTACTATTTGGCTCTTTACAAACGAACAAAAAAAAGTCTGCTGACTCCTAAGGGAGAATAACTGAAACTCACAACATACTTTCAATGAAGCTGATGTTGAATACAAAAATACTTTTCAGGGGGCAGTACATGCTTTCTCTTTTTGCTGAGCATCATCAACTGGATTTTAGTAATAATTGTACCTTTGGAAAACTAATTTGTATATCAAATTAGATGTCCAACAGTGACTTTTTTATATAAATCAGTCATCTAGTGCA
Source organism: Grampus griseus (assembly GCF_964374135.1). Classification (NCBI taxonomy): domain Eukaryota; kingdom Metazoa; phylum Chordata; class Mammalia; order Artiodactyla; family Delphinidae; genus Grampus; species Grampus griseus. Next base: position 8,470,327 of record NC_139017.1, read on the forward strand.
CAGGAGCCCGAGGGGGTGCAAGGTGACAGCACAGAGTCTCCGGGCCAGCCAGAAGCATGAAGTCATGCTTTGCCTGGGGCTCTGAGGGTGGGGGAAGCAGGGCGCATAATAAGTTTTAAAAAAACATTACTCATTTAAATGCTAGTTACAGTTTCTTTAAAATCAGTTGGAAATCTTTAGTCAAAATGGAGCTTCAAGAAATTTCAGCTTTTGAAGTTTTTAGTTAATTTTAATTATTGAAAAAAAATCTTACAGACAGTAAGGATTTAAATTGGCCCTAGGCAATCAAGGAAGGACTGAAAAAAAATTGAATGAGAAGAACTCAGAGTGAGCAAGATTTAATTTAGAAATTTAAAAATAGTGCTTTAAGGTTATCTCACATTGCAGGAGGACTCTTTTGAGACACATCCTACTTTTAATTTTAAAATTTTTATTTCCAAACCTTCAGAAAGATATTGGACTTAAAATTTCAAACATTTATCTAAATTTGGGGGAAAAAATTGTTTAATCATAGAGGTTAACTTTTTAAATGAGATCTGTCTTCTAAAAATATTTGCAAAGAGGATTAAAGACCTAAATACAAGACCAGAAACCATAAAACTCCTAGAGGAAAACATAGGCAGAACACTCTGACATAAATCATAACAATTTTTTTGGCTCTGTCTCCTAAAGCAAAGGAAATAAATGCAAAAATAAACAAATGGAATCTAATTAAACTTAAAAGCTTTTGCACAGCAAAGGAAACCATCAACAAAATGAAAAGACAACCTACTTAATGGAAGAAAGTACTTGCGAATGATATGACCAATAAGGTGTTAATATCCAACATTTATAAACAGCTCATACAATGTCAAAAAAAAAAAAAACCCCGATTAAAAAATGGGAAGAGCTGAATAGACATTTTTCCAAAGAGGAAATGCAGATGGCCAATAGGCACATGAAAAGATGTTCAACATTGCTAAGCATCAGAGATATGCAAATCAAAACCACTATGAGATATTACCTGACACCTGTCAGAACGGCTATCATCAAAAAATCACAACAAATGCTGGAGAGGATGTGGAGAAAAGGGAACCCTCGTACACTATTGGTGGGAATGTAAATTGGTGCAGCCACTGTGGAAAACAGTATGGAGTTTCCTCAAAAAACTAAAAATTGAACTACCGTATGACCTGCAACTCCTCTCCTGGGTATATATCTTTAAAAATGCTAATTCAAACGGATATATGCACCCCAATGTTCATGGCAGCATTATTTACAATTGCTAAGATATGGAAACAACCTAGGTGTCCATCAACAGATGAATGGATAAATAACATATGCTATATAGATATATACATACACACACATATACACAATGGAATACTACTCAGCCATAAAAAAGAATAAAATTTTGCCATTTGTGGCAACATGGATGGACTCGGAAGGTGTAATGCTAAGTGAAGTAAGTCAGACAAAGACAAATACTGTATGATATCACTTATATGTGGAATCTAGAATATATAACAAACTAGTGAATATAACAAAAAACAAGTAGACTCACAGATATAGAGAACTACTGGTTATCAGCTGGGAGGGGAGGGGGGAGGGGCATTACAGGGGTAGAGGATTATTTAATGGGTACAAACTATTATGTGTAAAATAAGCTACAAGCATACACTGTAGAACATGGGGAATATAGTCAATATTTCATAATAACTAAAGTATAATCGTTAAAATTGTGAATCACTATACTGTACGCCCAGAACTTATATTATATTGTACATCAACTATATTCCAATAAAAATAAATAAAATTAAAATATTTGCAAAGAAATATATAAATATTTCAGAGCCAAAAGACATTACCAGTAAAAATATTTTGGCTAAAATAATTATACATATTAATATAAAAGGCTAACTGAGAATGTCATCATTTAGCAGAATTTATTCTGAGGTTACCCAACACCTATAGAGAGAGAATTTACTCAACTGAAAATAAGATCTACTGAGAAGGGACAATTGAAAAGATCTACTGAGAAGGGACAACTGAAGGTGTCAACAATCTAAAATGTATTAACCTTAAAATGCAACTCAATTTTATGAGAAAATTAGAAATAAGACAATTTGAGGGAAAAAAATACATTTTTTAGAAATTATACCATTGATACATTAGAGACAGATTCAAAGAAACTGATTAAACATACATAAGCCAAGAATAATTATCCTGCTTATGTTCATTTAATATTTAGATTATGACTTTGAAGGGCCTTTTTTTTTTTTTTTTTTTTGGCTGTGTTGGGTCTTTGTTGCTGCGTGCAGGCTTTTCTCTAGTTGAGGCGAGCGGGGGCTGCTCTTTGTTGCAGTGCGTGGGCTTCTCATTGCGGTGGCTTCTCTTGTTGCAGAGCACGGGCTCTAGGCATGCAGGCTTCAGTAGTTGTGGCTCGAGGGCTCTAGAGCGCAGGCTCAGTAGTTGTGACGCACGGGCTTAGTTGTTCCACGGCATGTGCGATCTTCCCAGACCAGGGCTCGAACCCGTGTCCCCTGCATTGGCAGGCGGATTCTTAACCACTGCACCACCAGGGAAGCCCGGGTCTTTTGTTTTGATGTACACAAATATACTTTTTAGAAAGAATCTTACTTTTAAAAATGGTTTCTGAATAGAACTATATTTTAGGTCCACCAATACAATTTTTAATCAATAAATTAAATATTTAAATTATGTGATTTTAATTATTTTAGGGCCCCATTTCACTCAGTTTGGTTAGTAATTATATAGTCACCCTATGTATAGTGAGTGGGTATTTTCTCATGTGTACAATGAAGAAGTTGAAGTAGATGGCTTCTCGGCTTCCTTCCAGGCCCCTTTTTTTTCTTTTTCCCCTAATGCTAACCCAACCTCCTCACTTGATGAGGAAACAGAAGCCCAGATGGGGAAAGGATTTTCCTAAAGCCAACTAATACGGGGAAGGGACTAAAGCCCAAGCAGCACCTGGACCTTCAGACTCAGACGATGTTTGCTGTGTCAGATTGTGTACACAAAACCTCTAAGGAGCTTTCCCCCAAAGTCATCTATAGCTGTAATAATTAAACCAGACCTGATTCCAGGAACAACTGAGTATTTCCATCTGATTATAAGGCTCAGAATAGTCATAGGAAGCTTTTTTGGTTTTGTTTGTTTGGGTTTTTTTATGTTTCAGCTATTCTATTTTAGCTGAAGATTTTAAAAATTAAATAAACATTGTTTATTTCCCCAAGCTTCAAAATCCTTCATGTATTACTTCTTGACTTGGGCACTCCATATTTTAAAGGAAATGTTTGAATAATGTGCTCAGCTAAATCGTCTTGACAGAGAGGTCAAAACACCCCGCCTAGGACTCTAAACACATAATCAGAAATACATTTATCTCAACAAGCCCAGCCTTACTGGATCCTACAGATGAACTAATTTAAATCATTTTTAACATGAGAAATCATTATCAGGCTTATGTCTTCTTTCTGCTCAGTCTAACCCTGCATTTCAGGAAATGAACAGTGAGTGAGTTTAATCAAGGAACACTTATTAAAACTCTAGGTTGAAGCCTTTTTTCAGGGAAAATATTTGAATAGAAACACACACTCTGTCATTCTGGACGAATTATTTTAAGCCTGCCACAGTGATACAATAAAATTTAGTCCAGCTGAGTAAACTTGAATTGAAAAAAAAAAACAGTATATATAGGAATCCACAAAGAGGTAACTAAGAAGAGAGAACAGGCATAATAGAATTTAAAGAGAAAGTATCCATGTATCTATTTAGAAGATGCATTTTTTTCACTTAACTATTGGTTACACCTATATTCTGGTTATTTTTTGTTGTGAAATAAATTACAAAACTTAGCGACTTCATCTTTTATCTCACTGTCCTGTGGGTCAAGAATTCCTGCAGAGCTCAATCCAGCAATTCTGTTCCATGAGGAATTGACAGAGGCTATCAGTGGGATTCAGCTAGGTGATGGGACTGATCAGGTGAGCTGCTTGCTCACATGTCTGGCACCTTGATACAGATGCAAGACTGGGCTCAGTCTGGACGGTTAACCTGAGCACCTACACATCTGTCCAGTACAGAAGGTCTCAGGGACCTTCTTACGTTATAGCTCAGGGCTCCCAGAGACAGTGTTCCAAGAGGTCCAAGCAAAACTCTTAAGGGCTTTTTTTTTGTTTTGGGGTTGTTTTTTTTTTTAACCATCTAACCTCGGAAGTACCAGCGCATCACTACTGCAGTATTCATTAAGCCCAGCACAGATTCATGGAGAGAGGAATTCAACTTGGAGTAAAATCAAAGAATCTGTAGCCATCTTTAATTTCCCACACCTACCTTGTTCCTCTAAAGGACTGGAGATTACCTACATTTTTTAAAAAATCTGACAGAAATATTTTAAACATTTTTAAATAGCAGGTCCTTAGAAAATATGTTCTGGCCCCGGCCTACCTTTTTTTACTTTTCTTGTTCATGTCACTGATGCGTACAGTGCGTACAATGATGCATCCAAGCGGTGAGTGCAAGCCTTCTGGTTTCACTCTTGATTTCTGAGAAAACGTGTTCAACATCATGCTTCCACCTATCGCGTCTTCTGTAGGATTTTTGAGGTACTCTTTTATCAGATTTAAGTCCACTTCTATTACTAAGTTGGCAAACTTTTCACTCTGTACGGATACTGAACTATGACAAATGCTACTGCTTTATCTACTGAGATGACATGATTTTTCTCATTTGTTCCTCGAACGTGATGCATCATATTGATTCCATTTCTAATGTCACCTGAAATAAATCCAACTTGGTCATGCTCTACTTACGTGTCCTATTAAAAAAGCATTTTGATTCAAGTTCTAATATTTCACCGAGGATTTTTGCATCTGTGTTTATGAGGGGCTGGCCTGTAGTCTTCCTGTTTTCTAACATATTTGTCAGATTTTGCTAAGATCTTATTGAGCTACGAGGAGGAGCTGGGTTTACTCCTCTTCCTTTTCCCATTCCTTCCTTTTCCTCCCCTTACTGGTCTCAACAATTCAGCTTAGGTGGGGCCATTAGGTGGGCTAGAGCAAGGAAAGCACCCCGTGGCAGCTCAAAGCAGGATGTCAGAGTCCCAGCAGGGTGAGAAGGGCATCCACAAAGCAGAGATGCCAGCACAAGGTGTCAGACATTGAGCAGAGTGAAGAAGTGATCTGAGTAGGAGATTAAATTTCAGTCTTTCTTCTTTTCTTTTAGACAAGCACCTGAGACTATAAATTCCCATCTAAATACTGCTTCACTGGCATCACACAACATATGTATATATATATACACACACACACACACACACACGAAGGTATATATTTTTCCTGATTTTTTGGTTCTATTTGTAGTCTAGTTTCCATTATGATTCTTGTGAATTTTTAGAAATGTGTGCTTTTAATTTTTCTGTATGTGGAAACCTGAATTAATTATGACATAGGCTAAGCTGCTAAAACATAACCACCTAAAAATAAAGTGGCTCAAATAAAAGGATGAAGTTTATTTCCCTTTCAGAGGCAGAAGGGCAGCCCGGTGCGGGGACTGCTCTCATCCACCAGTGTGTGTCCATTTTGCTGCTCTCCCAACCCCTAGGGTGTTGCCCTCCTTTGAAGGGGAAGCTGCCTCACCAACACTTCACCTGCCTCCCAGCGCACAGGCAGGGCAGAGAGAAAAATGTATTAAAAGCCATTTCAGGGACTTCCCTGGTGGTGAGTGGTTAAGAATCTGCCTTCCAATGCAGGGACCGCAGGTTCAATCCCTGGTCAGGTAACTAAGATCCCACACGCCGCAGGGCAACTAAGCCCACGTGCCATAACTACTGAGCCCACACGCCACAACTAGAGAGAAGCCCATGTGCTGCAACGAAGAGCCCACACACGGCAACTAAAGAACCCTCATGCCACAACTTAAGACCCGATGCAGCCCAATAAATAGTTTTTTTTAAAAAGCCATTTCCTTTTTAAGCCACGTCACCAGGAAGTTTTACGAAGTACATCCACCCCAAAACAATCTCCAGACCCAGGTGCAAGCGCAGCAGAACCACCATGTTCCTAACTAAACCTTAGAGAGTTCCAGTCCTAAAGGAAGAAGGGCGAATGGATATACGGGGATAATTAGCATTCTCTGCCTAGGAGTTTTGTTATCTTTATGTTAGCCATTTTAATTTAATTACATTGTGGTAAGAGTGTGGTCTGTAAAATCTCAAATCATTTGAAATATATTGATGGCACATGGCCTCCTAAATCGCCAGTTTATGTAAATGTCTGCCGTGTGTTTGAGAAGCGTTATGTGTTCAATTGTTTTGCACAGTGTTCCATAGATCCATATTGCTAACTTTACTGTTCAGATCTTTTATATTCTGATACACTGTCTGCTTGATTTAACAATTACAGAGACAGTTGTATTAGAGTCTCGTACTATCATAGGGAGAGTCATTGTTTTCTTTGTGCTTCTATTTTTGCGTTCCATTTTTGAAGCTATTAGGTGTATGTAAGTTTAGACTTGTTCTATCTTCTAGGAATTTGAATCCTTCATCAGTACAGAGTAATCCTCTAACATTTTTGTTTTAAAGATTGCATTTTGTTATATTTGAATAGCTGTGTCCCAATGTTTTGTGTCTTTTGTAAACAAGAGCTATTTTGGGTTTGTTTTTTAACAATCTAGTCTAATAATTTTTGTCCCTTAAATGGAGAATATTTATATTTAGGGTTATTACTAATGTACAAATTCATTTCTAACATTATGCTTTTTATTTGCTCTGCTTCTATGCTGTATTTTTCTCATTTGTCATCTTTTAGTTTGAGTTCTACCCTTCTTTTCCTATGAATTTTTGTTCTATTCCTATTCTCTCAGAGCTGTCCTAATTCAATAAGCATATATAACTCTTATAAATTTAGAATCAATATTTTTACCTTCTTCTACATGGTATGACAACCTTTAAATGCTTTAACATTTAGTTCTCATCTACCTCCTTCCCAATATACTTCTGTCCATATTCTGGTTCTATCTTGATTTTAAAACACACAGACCAGGCATTATTTTTACTTTATATAATCAATGTTTGTTTATAATTACCATTTATTTATAAATTTATTTCCTAGCCATTCCTGGCTTGCATTTCTGATGCTTGTTTCTGTAATAATATTTCTTACTGAAGGACAAGTTTTAGATATGCTTAATGTTGGTATACACATCCAATTTTATGTCTCTAAAAAATATATCTTGCCCTTATTCTTGAAAAGTAATTTCACTTCCTGGTATATCCCTTTTTTTCCCTTCTCTTAGCCCTTTGAAGGTATTTTTGTATTCTTCTGTGATTTCTATTGCTTTTACAAAGTCTATAACCAGTGCATCATCTTTTGTTTCTCCCTTTGGCTACTCTGTAGTTTTTCTACATAACGGCTAGGTTTACATGTCTACTTATTTATTTCTTCTCAGGGCAGATTTCCTGAATCTGAGAAAAGATATCTTCCAACAATTCTAGAACATTCCCAGCCATTAACTTATCTTTTGTTTCTCCCATTCTCCTTATTCTTTCCTTCTGAAATTCTATTAATAAACATCTATTAACCTTTTTAAAAAATATTTCTCATTGCTATTAATTCTATTTGTGATTAATTATTTCTTCAGCTATGTCTATACTTCTGTTTAAACTATCCAGTTATTTTTCATTTCTATTATTGGAGTTTTTCCTGCATCAAGTTTATATGGCTCTTTTATTGTCTGATTGGTCATTTTTTAATAGCTCCTATTCTGTAATCTTAGATATACCTTTTTTCTTTAAACATATTAGACATTCATAGTTTATATTGTATGAATATGAATTCTATTCTTTTCAAACTTTGTTATCCTCATTCATAGTTTGCTGTTTTCACCCAGTCATGACAGTGTGTCTCTCTTCCTTAGTTTTGTAATTGATTATAAGCTCATTTTATTTGGAAAGTTATCAATGAATATTCTTGAGGTCTGGGTTTAACATGTATTCCTCAAGAAGTGTTTTGCTGTAGTTTTCTCTAGGTATCTGGGAGACAATTCTCCATGAATGTTCTCACATTCCTGCACAGTCAGGCTTTTTGAAATAAGAACATTGGTAAGCTCTATTAAAGGATAATAGAATAGTGAATTCTTGAGAAGCTACAGATAGTATATTGCTCCAGAGAGATCTGAAGACTTGTCCTCTCCATAGCCATCCGTTTACATTTCAGAGTAAAGGTCTCCCTCCCACCCACAGGCGAGGATGGGCCACCATGCCAGACATCCTACATAAGCTCCAAGTCTCATCATTTTGAGGCTCCTCTCCAGTGATGCAACCTCACCCCATGTGTCACCCTATGGGGATCTTGCCTTAGGGAACCAGTGCTAAGATGCTTCGTGAATAATCATCTATTCTCTGGTTCAGAATCCTCACGTTTCCTATCAGAATATCTATAAAATTCTATGGCAGTCTAACTTACCTACTTGCAAGTAAGGTAGAATCTCAGACCCTTCACAATTTCAAACTTAATATAGCCCAGGACCACTTTAAGCTAAACTTCAAGGTTTAGGGTTTTCTGAGTAACAGAAATAGGGTGAACTTTGACTCCAAACTCTTGTAAGGGTTAGTTTATGGTTAGGAATCTCCAGAAGTTTATTTTTTCCACCCAGAACCAGAGCTGAGAAAAAAATTCCTTTACTGGCTCTCCCTCTGTGGGTCAGATATTTTTATTCCTAGCTAGCAGAAAATGTCACCTTTTGCGGATTCCACCTTTATCTTAATGGACTTCAAACTTGTACAAACCCCACATTTGCTTCCTGTCTCCTATATTTAACGTATTAAAATGTAATTTCTAAACTATCAAGAATCAGCAGATATCCTTGGAACAATGCAGCTTCCTCCCCCCCTCACCCAGTTCTTGCTTTCTCACAATTTATGGCCTTTCAGAATTTTCCTTACTTTTCTACCAGTGTTGTGTATATAAATACATAAAACTTCTTTATTTTGCCTTTTATATTCTATGTCATTCTGTTCAATACTCTTAACCATAAATTTTACACTACTATTAACGTTATGAATCCTGATTTCTTTTGGTTTGAAAATGCCTGGCATTCTTTTCCTTTATTGTTACCCTCTAATCATTTTGTGTTTTCTGTAAACAGCATAGATTTGAGTTATGTCCTGCAATTTAAATGCTCACACTGGAAAATTTAGTCTATGCACATGTATTGTCACATATGAAATATTTATTTTCTATTTTTGTACTCATTTTTAAAGTTATAATTTCATCTTTTTCCTTTCCTTCATTTTTTTCCTGGTTTGGTCAAACTGTTCATCATTCAATCCTTTCCTCTTTCTCTGGAAATCCTGACAAACTTGATTTTACTAATTGCTACTGCCTGCATGCATAATCAAATACATGTAACTCCAAAATTCCCTGAAATAAGATACCAACTCTCTTCTCCACCATGATGCAATGTATCCTAAACTGTGTCCCACAAATGTCTACTTTTCCTCTCTTTCCTTCCCCACTTTAATAAAATAAAGGCTCTCTCTTATCTTTCCCTTCTCCTAAGCATTTTGAAATTCTTTTATTTCACTCACACAGTAGGTTTTGCAGAGATCATTTATACTTATTAAAATTTCCCTTAGAGTATCTCTCTACTTTCAGTATTATTCCTTAACACTTACTTTTCTTCATTCATTTATATTTAATTTATTAACACAAGTGGACACACATGCACGGAGACACACACAAAATAGAATGCACTGCTCACTTCAACTTGAGGTCTATGGGTACATCTCCTGATTGATTAAATTCTTGTCAATTATTTTCCTTAGACCCTATACATGGGTAATATGGTAGTCATTAAGGCTCCTTCATAAATATTCAGGTTCTCTTCCTCCCAGACATGTCATAGAGTTATACCACCCTGCTTCCTTTAAATTGAGTCATGGACACGGTGGTCATGAAAGCATTCAAATATATCTTCCATTAACCAGGGTTCCTGAGCACAGGCTCACACTAACCCATGTGAAATGTATAGCAAGAATATGAAATAAGCTTTCTTTGTGTTAAGCTAGGAAGATCTGGAGATTTTTAATACAGCATAGCCCACATTGTCCTGATTGTCATATATACTCTGAAATCTTTCATAGTCTCTGGTAGTTCTTTTTCCTTAACAGGAGAATGATTCCTAGGCTGGGTATAAGTTTGTTGATACAATCCTTTACTTTGTCATTTGTAAATGTTATTCCACTCTTTTGTGACTTCTGTGATTAAACACAGAAGTTTGGTCTCAATCTGGTTCTTGGTAATATATCTGTTCTGTATGTCTGAGAACGTTTTATTTTCAGTTGATTATTGCCTCTTCTCTATTTGTTCTATTTTTATCTTCTAGAATGCCTAACCCATGTTAGGGTTCCTAATGTCATTTATCCTTCCCCTCATGGCCCTCACTCTGTATTTTTGCACTGTGCTTTGATGTGTTCCTTGAAATTTATCTTCCAGGTCATTAATTGGAATCTCTACACACCAGTCTTCTAATTATGCAGATGAAAAAACTATGGCTTTAGATCCAATAAGTTTTTGTCTCCACTGTATTTAAATCTCCTTAAGTGTTATTAACTCAAGTGTTAATCATCTCCTCCAGTAGCTCTATTACACTGGCCATGTGCTTGTTCTGGTTTTTTCCTCTCGTCTCTGAACCTCCCTTAGATGCATCACATATTACATTTCTTCAATGGCACACTGACAATTCTTTTTTTTTTTTTTTTGAAGTATCCTAAAAAGCAGGAAAGCTGCAAGCAGAAGAGGGTGAAAGAATCTCTCCCACACCTCCAGCCCCGGAACCCACAGTATAAAAGCAGGCTCAGTCCTCTGCTGAAGAATCTTTCATGCTCTCTGATCCCCTACACTCAAGTCTCAGAGGCAGGAAAGTCTCAGCCCATCCATAATCCTCCTTGGCATCTTAATGGTCAGGGAAACCATGGAATTACAGAATTCTCCGTGCACAGTGGTTTTCCAACTCCAGGAATAAGCCTAATCCTCCCGAAGGAAAACTCGGCACAAGTATTCTCTGAGAGTCCAACTCACACCTGAACCCAGCTGCCCACAGATCACAGCTGCCATCCAGCTTCAGAGAGGTACGAGGTTTATGGTTGGTGGATAAGGGCATCCGAACCAAGTGGGGATCATCCTTTTCTCAGCATCTTCAACTTTCCTTATCATTCAAGTCTCAGTTTAGAAGTCACTGCCTTGAAAGAGGCATCCCCTGATCACCCATTCTAAGGAATCCACTCCCGCTTCTCAATTGCTACGTCATTATGCTATATTATCTGCTTTTATCTTGTTTACCTGTGAATGTATCTACTGACTGTTTTCTCTTGAAAGGACTGTAATATTTTTCTTAGAATTCAGAAATTTTACTTAGAACCAATGGATTCTTTTGTTAAGTATAAACACATGGGTGAGAGTAGAAGGGCATATACTGGTATACACGTCTGTAGCCATTGGGGTTTATCATCTGAAGGCATTAAACCATGTCCTACTGAACGATGGAGACCCTGGGAAGGCCAGAGGACCGGGTAAGCAAAGTTTGGTTAAGGGGCTCCCACTGTAACACAATTATTCCAATTCACTGAGATGATGAGACTGGAAATCAGCCCTATCTTCAGAAAGTTCTATCTGAAATTCACCAACTAGAAATATATAAAAATGTACTTTGGAAGGAACAATTTAACTATAATTCAACTTATGGTCCTGAATTAGCCGTACCAGCTCCAGGCAAAGACATTTGCACAGGGTGCAAAAGCACTTTAAGGATAAATGAAATTTCAATTGTATTAAGAATGGAACCACAGTAAAAACATTATACTGAAATTATCTTTTTTCCTGCCTAGTGCCCTCCGCTTTGATAACCTCAAATCATAAAGGACATGACAAAACCTTTTTCTAAACAGGTAGTAAAACTGATGTGTTATTTTTGTGCTCAGCATTATAAAATACTAGAAATAATAGGCTACTTAGTTGAGAAATAAAAACAGTTGAGAAATAAAAATCCATCTAAAGAGACAAGGTAGCCTCATAGAAAATAGTGAAGGGTGCAAGACAAAATACAGAACATTTCTCGCAGTTAATAAGGGTCCTCTCTCAGTGAACTTAAAATTGTAAAATAGTCTTTAAAAACAAAAATTTTTATATAAATAATCTTTTATATTCACTGCCGAACAAGATTAAAAGCCAGTAATTATACCATACAGTGTTTTTAAAGAGCTGTAGTTGCTACAGCAACAATTTTTCAAAATGCTTCACCAATATATAATAGAGAACCTATGCTTCATGATCATCAGAAAAGTGACTAAACTGTAACCCCAATCTGGTGTCTCCCAATTTCCACTGACATATACACAATTTAACCGCAGCATACTTTCTAATTACCTTGATTCCCAGACAAATTCCCTTAGAGTTCACCAAAATAAGTATATTCATTTACATCGTCTCCGTGTTCCCAGTTTATGTCACTCAACTCTTTCTGCAAATCTAGTAAGCCACACATTATTTGGCTTTTGCCACTTGTATGAAAAATGGGAACATTCTGACTCCGCTCAAGTATTAATAGATTTTAGCTTCTTTCTATTTCTCAAGCATTTTAGTGGCTTGTCTTGACATGCTTACAGAAAATGCACTTTGAAAAAATGTATTATCTGTGACTCAACCGCACTGACTTCCTTATTAAAGCCATTACCAAACCAATACTTCTACGGGCAAAAAGATAAAGTGTTTAAAATGCAACTCTTAGCAATACTGTGGTTGGCTTTAACGTATGCTAAAAGAAACCAAGTTATCCTTATTAACGGGGATAATTTAAGGTAGCATCAGAAAAACCACCATCTAGCTAATTTATCTGCTGCCCCCTCATCATTTCCCTCAATGACAACCAGGGTTTTTTCCGACAGATTTAGACACGGAGAAGTCATAAATTAGCTAAGAATCCACACGCTAAAAAAGAGAACAGAAAGGCTGAGATATTACTGCAGCAGGTACAACTCTACTCCAGACTCTCCTGCATTTGGAAGATAAAAGGAAGAGAACTGCTAGAAGCTTTCAGACCTATCCACCAGATAATCATGATACAAGTGTGTAAACAGGGTCCATTTCAACAGCCATTCACTCAAGTGCAACGTGGCTGCCAAATTCTTCCCTCCCAGGAAATACTTTATGAATAGCAAAAAATGAATTGTTTGGAAAACCTGTCTCTAACAAGCCCATGATGTCAGTCATGAGTATTTAGGGTCTCCGTCTTTCTAGATAAGAGGCTGCCTGAGAAATTCTGACGTTAGAACTTGCAGGCTCCAGAGGGCCTGTGGAGAAGATCTGAAGTGATGAACCCTGTGCACCCTGCCTTCGAGGGCGGGGGCCTGGGGGGGGAGATACTCTTTCCAAGTAGCTGTGAAAGGCTCCCTCGATTTCCATTTCCAACATTATGACAGACTGCATACCCTGAAAAACCCACCTGATTGAAAGAGCTAAAACACTGGATAAAATATTTAAAACAGGCTTTGTGACAAGTGTTGCTGAACTGGCAGAAAGGGAGAGACTCCTGAAGTGCCAACAATAAAATGTAACTCAGGGGTGAGTGAGAGTTAAAGCAACCCTCCACCACCAAGTCTCCGCCCAGCTGGGGACCTAGCGCTTCCCGGCGGTGGCACAGCGCTCCACGCGGGACACTCAAGCCCGGGACTCTTCCGAGGTGGGTGACTTCACGGAAGGCGACCTCGTTCCTCTGGAGAACGTGCCATCTCAAAGCTCACTCATCCCTCATTGTAAGGTCACAAAAAAATATAAAAAGAGGTGTAATACTAGTTTCCTATTGCTGCTCTAACAAGCTACCACAAACTTAGTTGCTTCCAACACAAAATTATTATTTTAGAAATCTGGAGGTCAGAAATCTAAAAGCAAGATATTGCCAGGGATGAATTCCAACTGAAGTTTGCAAGAGAGAACTTGTCTCCTTGCCTTTTCCAACTTCTAGAGACCAACTATATTTCTTAGCTCCTTCACTCTGACCTCCCTCTTCCAACTCCACATCTCCTACTTTCTAGCTGACTCCACCTGTGTCTCTCTTATAAAGCCTCTTGTATTATCATACCACCATAATAATCCAGGATAATCTCCCATCTCAATATCCTTAACAAGATCACATCTGCAAAGCCTCTTCTGCCATATAAGGTAACATTCATAATTTCCAGGGATGAAGACATGGACATTTGGGGGGTACTATCTAGCCTACCACAGGGTATCCAAGGGGAAGTTTGTCATTTTTTGAGTTAAAGGAAAATAAATCTCCTTTGAGGTTTATTCCTCTTCTCAGTGGTATGCAGCTTGAATTTATGCTATTGATGTAGTCCAAAATATTTCAGAGAGGTTAGTTGAAAGTGGTCCCAGGTAGGTAGTGGCTACAACTGACTGGACGTAGTAAATGCACATCCTCTCTGGAGCATGGACCTCACCCCATGCCTCAAAAGCACTCGTCTGGCAAACATCTGAGCAGCTCACAGACAAGTCACAATATAAAGGAAATGAAGAGTCAGAAAAAGTCTACAGAAACAACATCCAGCAAAAAATCAGACCAGAAAAATCTCAAAATATAAAACCACATTTAGTATGTTAAATATTTAATTTGTTAAAAATACAAAAAGTGTAAGTATGAAAAAGGAATGAAGAACCATAAAGAATACCCAAGCAGACCCTTGAAGAACTTTAGAAATAAAAAATACAATTAAAATTAAAAGCTCAAGGCTTCGCTGGTGGTGCAGTGGTTGAGAGTCCACCTGACGATGCAGGGGACACGGGTTCGTGCCCCGGTCCGGGAGGATCCCGCATGCTGCGGAGCGGCTGGGCCCGTGAGCCATGGCCGCTGAGCCTGCGCGTCCGGAGCCTGTGCTCTGCGGCGGGAGAGACAGCAGCAGTGAGAGGCCCGCATACCGCAAAAAAAAAAAATTTAAAACTCAGAGGATGGATTAAACAGCAAATTAGACATAATTGAAAAAAACAGTGAACTAGAAATCTGAAAATATTACACAGAAGGCAGCTCAAAGACAAGACACAAAAAGTACAAAAGTGATTGACAGGATGAACAAACTAGTAAGTTCTAAAATTCATTTAGCTGGAATTTAAGAGTAAATAGAATGGAAAAAAGAATACACAAAGATGTTGGCTGAGAATTTTCTAGGTCTTGTGATAGAAATAAATCCTCATGTTGATAATAAATGCCAAGGGACTTCCCTGGTGGTCCAGTAGTTAAGACTCCATGCCCCCAATGCAGGGGGTCCCAGGTTTGATCCCTGGTCAGGGAACTAGATCCCGCATGCCGCAACTAAAAGATCCCACATGCCGCAACTAAAGGATCCCACATGCCGCAACTAAGACCCGGTGCAGCCAAATAAATATTTTTAAAATATTATAATAAATGCCAAAAGAATTAAAAATAAATCTATACCTAGATACACAACAGTGAACTGAAGAGCATTACAGAAAAAGAAAAGATCTAAAAAGCAGTCAGAGAGAAAAAAAAAATGACCATCTTCCAAATAATGTCCATTTGACTGATGGCTTGATTCTCCAAAATAAGTCAGAGCTGTAATATTTTATTTTAATGTGCTAACATCAGTGTCAACCTAAAATTCCATAAGCAATGAAATTAATCTTCACAATTAAGAGCCAAAATAAAGACACTTTCAGATATTAATAAATGAAAACTATTTATCACCAATGGATCCTTACTGAAAGAACTTCTAAAGGATATACTTCATGAAGAAGCAATGAGCCCAGATAGAACAGTTTAAGTATAGGGAGGAATGCTGCTATGAACATTAGAGTGCACGTATCTTTTTGAACTAGTGTTTTTATTTTTGTGGATATGTACCCAAGAGTGCAATTGCTGGGTCATATGGTAACTCTATTTTCAGTTTTCTGAGAAACCTCAATACTGTTACCCACAGTGGCTACATCAATTTACATTCCCATCAACAGTGTATTAGGATTCTCTTTTCTCCAGATCCTCAACAACATTTGTTCTTTGTATTCTTTTTGATGATATTTCATTGACATGTGAGGTGATATCTCATTGTGGTTTTGACTTGCATTTCCCGGATGATTAGCCATGGTGAGCATTTTTTCATGTGTGTTGGTCACCTGTGTTTCCTCTTTGAAAAAATGTCTATTCAGTTCTTCTGCCCATTTTTAATCAGGTTGTTTGTTTTCTTCATGTTGAGTTATATGAGCTGTTTATATCTATTGGATATTAATCTCTTATTGGTCATATCATTTGCAAATAGTTCCT
Organism: Grampus griseus; assembly: GCF_964374135.1. Classification (NCBI taxonomy): domain Eukaryota; kingdom Metazoa; phylum Chordata; class Mammalia; order Artiodactyla; family Delphinidae; genus Grampus; species Grampus griseus. Next base: position 8,486,656 of record NC_139017.1, read on the forward strand.
TCCATTCAGTAGGTTTTCTTTGCATTTTGATGGTTTCCTTCGCCATGCAAAAGTTTTTAAGTTTAATTAGGCTCCATTTGTTTATTTTTGCTTTTATTTCCTTCACTTTAGGAGATGGGTCCAAAAAAATATTATGCATTTTATGTCAAAGAGTGTTCTGCCAATGTTCTTCTCCAGGAGTTTTATTATAGTACCTGGTTTTACATTTAAGTCTTTAATCCATTTTGAGTTTATTTTTGTATATGGTGATAGAGGATATTCTAATTTCATTCATTTACATGTGGCTATCCAGTTTTCCCAACACCACTTATTGAAGAGACTTTCTTTCCTCCATTGTAGTCTTGCCTCCTTTATCATAATTGACCATAGTGCATGGGTTTATTTCTGAACTTTCTATCCTGTTCCATTGACTTATGTGGCTGTTTCTGTGCCAGTACCATACTGTTTTGATTACCATAGCTTTTTAGTACAGTCTGAAGTCAGGGTGCCTGATTCCTCCAGTTTCGTGTTTCTTTCTCAAGATTGCTTTGGCTATTCGGGGTCTTTTCTATTTCCATACAAATTTTAAAATTTTTTGTTCTAGTTCTGTGAAAAATACCATTGGTATTTTACTAGGGATTGCATTGAATTTGCAGTTGCCAAGATATGGAAGCAACCTAAGTGTCCATCAACACATGAATGGATAAAGAAGATGTGGTGTGTGTGTGTATATATATATATTTATATATACACACACACACACACACACACACACACACACACAATGGAATATTACTCAGCCATAAAAAATGACATAATGCAATTTGCAGCAACATGGATGGACCTAGAGATTATCATACTAAGTGAAGTAAGCCAGACAGACAAACACTGTGTGATATCACTTATATGTGGAATCTAAAAAATACAACAAACTAGTAAATATAGCAAAAAAAAAAGGCAGACTCACAGATATAGAGAACTAGTGGTTACCAGTGGGGAGAGGGAAGGAGGGAGGGGCAATATAGGGATGGGGGAATTAAGAAGTACAAACTATTAGGTGTAAAATAAGCTACAAGGATATATTGTACAACATGGAGAATATAGCGAATATTTTATAATAACTATAAATGAAATATAACCTTTAAAAATTGTGAATCACTGTATTGTACACCTGTAACTTGTATGATGTTGTATATCAACTATACTTAAATAACAAAATAAAAATAAAAACAATTGGTATATTATAGGTATTGACCAATCAGAATAGATCTGCCAACCAATCAAAACTATGCCAGTCATAACCAGTATGTCCACTGGGATCATACTGAGCAGAGAGCCCTGAGTCCAGCTAGATGCTCTTTTCATAAGTCACATCTAAAACATACGGACACATAAATGTTGAGAACTGAGAAGTGGAAGAAGAGGCACTTGATAAACATCAAAGAAAAGAAAGTTGTTAGGTGATATTAGTATCAGACAAAATAGATTTTAGGACAAAAAACACTACCAGGGCTAGACAGGCACCATATAATTATGAAAAATATAGGAGCGTGTTGCCACTTCTGCCTTCTCACCGCAGCAAAGCTATTCATCCTGTCCCACTGAGGTCAGCAGTTTAGCCACACACGTACTCTGAGGTTTGGGAGGAATCCCTTACCCATTTGTTAATAGAGCCATGGGGTTTTTCATTTATTGTCTTTATTAGTCACTTTGGTTTGTAAGAGGAGTTTGGGGAAAGTTTTTAAATTAAGTTGTCATCATACTCATGTTTAAATTATATTCATTTTGAAATTACTGGTTTCCTACCTCACTGTCAAATCATCTTTCCCAATAGTTTGTAGCATTTTATTTGCCCTTCACCAAGTGTCTGTCTTGTAGCACAAAGGTAGCACCCCAATCTACACGAGCTATACTCGTGATTAGAATGTACTCCCTGGGCTGAGGCTTGAGGGGGACTCCCTGAAAAGTCACTGGTCCTATTCAATCTGCTATCTTTACTCCACAGTTCACGTGCTTGCCAAATAAGGACACGCTGTGCTCTGCTCTTCAGAAGGTAGTTAGCTAAAAAGGAATTGAAATCCAAGAACTAGAAGGGCAAGAACAGTTTACTCTGTTTATAGTTTCCATAAAGAGAAATGCTTTGTGTAGACGCCAGCAATTATCCTGTATATTTTACTGTAATGCAGGCAGCCAAGCCTGGGTAGTTAAGGCAATAAAGGGAAATGAATAAATCCCCGTCCTATTATTATCTTTCAGATCCTACGGATCGGTAAAAGTTGTCGGGGGGGGGGGGTAATGTTCGTCAAATAACTTTAGAAGGAAATGTTAATGCCCCAGAAGTTCTGGAGCCATTTAATTCCTCCGATGCTTGCTGTGTCAATCACACTTTACCCAGTTAACAGAAGGCTCAATGTGTTTTTCACATGTGACTAAGCAGAAAATTTAACTTTTAGAATTATGCTGATTGACAAACAACTTTTCTAGGATTATTCCTGTTTGTAAACAATTAATCTTTCATTGCATGAGGATGAGTATTATAGAAAACCAGGTGAGGTACAAATTAATCTATTCCGACAGAAAGTAGACCAGTAGCTGTCTGGGAATAGGGGCAGGACAGAGAGGCAGTGGGAAGGATTACAGTGGGGCACGAGGAGACTCCAGAGTGATGAACATGTTCATTTTCTTGGCTGTGATGATGGTTTCATGGATGTCCCTACATTAAAACTTCCCAAATTGTACACTTTAAATGTGTGCAATTTATTGCATGTCAATTATACCTCAATAAAGTGATTTAAAAGAAAAGGAATGGTGGATAGGAATGTACCATTTTGTAACCCTAAATGAAATGACATTAGGCAATCATCATCAGTGGAAGGCTGTCAGCACCTGGGACGACTCCACCTCAGCATCACTCAAGGTAGGACACTGGCCTCTTTGTGAAACACCCAGGAACACCTTGGAATATTCTTGGCCAAAAATTTGAACCTAAATATAATCAAGCCTCTAGTCTAGAGCTAACTTCCACTTTTACGAACGAGAAATGGAGGATCAAGTTAAATGAAACAAGAAAGCAAAAAGACAAATCCAGACTGTGGAACATTCTGTAAGACAAGTAACCCGATTTCTGCACAAATCGATGGCTGAGAAAGAAGGGGCTTGAGGAGGAGAAGGGTCTGCTCTAGATTTAAAAAAACCAAAAAGGCTTAAGGGATTTAACTAAATGCAACCTGCAGAATTTATAGTGAGACACTATTTCCCCAGGCTTTGGGACCACTGGAATAATTTGATTATGGACTAGGTATTAGGTAATACCAAGGAGTTACTGCCAGTTTTGTTATGTATACTACATACTATATAACATGGCATGTAATAAAATGTCCTGGGGGCTTCCCTGGTGGTGCAGTGGTTGAGAGTCCGCCTGTCGATGCAGGGGACAAGGGTTTGTGCTCTGGTCCAGGAAGATCCCACATGCCGCGGAGCAGCTGGGCCCGTGAGCCATGGCCGCTGAGCCTGTGCGTCCGGAGCCTGTGCTCCGCAATGGGAGAGGCCACAACAGTGAGAGGCCCGCGTACCTCAAAAAAAAGAAAAAAAAAAAACGTCCTGGGAGTTCCTTGGTGGCCTAGTGGTTAGGATTCCAGACTTTCACTGCCATGGCCCAGCGACCCGGGTTCAATCCCTGGTTGGGGAACTGAGATTCCACAAGCCACATGGCACAGGCCAAAAAAAAAAAAAAAGAAAGAAAGAAAAAAGAAAATGTCCTTTGATTCATTTTTAAAGACATAGGTATGAATAACATGTCGTCTGAGATTTTTCTTTAACATACTTAAAAGATTTTTAAAAAAAGGAAAACCAAAACAAAAAGGTAGATAAACGTGGCAAAGGCTTGATGATCAGATAGATCTGGCTGATAGCTAGGTGTTGTTCTCTATACTAAAGTTATTTTTGTGTTTGTTTGAAATGTTCAGAACAGTTTAATGAAATCAATTTCTTCATGAAACTGAGAATTCACCAATATTATGAAATTATCTGAACTCTTCAAGAACATATATAGCCACCTAGATTGTTATACTGAAATTCTGACTGACATACCATACAAGTAAAGAATACTTGAATTGCCATTACCGTATTCAATCGATGTGCTGATCTGAGAATACTTAACAGTCTGATCACAGGAGTGGATACAGACCTTTAGAAGTTCAACAATCATTGTCCAGAATAGGCATAAAAGCTTACTGTTCAACAAATGTACTCTCATGCATGTCAGTAGTAATACCTGCTCCCAACTTTTAACTCCTACTGCATGCCAGACACTGGGCACTGTAGTGGGCACTCACATATATTATTTCTGATTCATCCTACGATCTCAAAAGGTTGCTATTATTATCACCACTTTACAGACAAGAAAAAAGATTCGGAAAGTAACTTGCCCAAGGGCACACTTCCCAGGTCTCTTTGAATACTAAAACCAGAGTCATTCCACTACCCACAGCCTAAGAATTATGCCAAACTTTATTCCCTACAAATGTACATGTACTGATTATGTAGATTCCAATATGATTCTTGCCAAAGAAATAAACCAAGATGATCCACTGGCAGAAGGCTGCAAAAAGTTCAGGGGATTTTGATCCATTTTCAAATTTGTCCAAATGGACAGTGTAGCACTGTGTGGTGTCCTGTCACCAGTCCTATCTGGATTCAAACTCCAGCTCTGCCACTTACAACCTAAGTGACCTTTGGCAACTTAGCTCCTGAGTCTCAGTTTTGACACAACTGAAATATGACAGTAATACCAGAAAGAGCAATTGATGAAAAGCTCTTAATTTAGTGCCTGGGACATAGGTGGATTCGAAATGTGAGCACCCTTCTCTCGCCCACCTCTTATGATTTGTGCATAGAGAAAATTTCCAAATATAACTTTCTTTGAAGGCTAACCCTCATTGCCGTTAGCGGAAAAGAACCATCTATTGCCTGATATATTGCTTTTCTTGGCCCAAGGCACGGTTGCCGTGAATCCTTCCATATACAATTCTATGTTTTAACTTAAACGTAATACGTGATACGTAAGTCAGGACTGTACTGCTGTTCTCAAGAGTGGCTGGCAGTGGGCAGCAGAATTTACCTTCAACACAATGTCACTTAAAAAGCTGCTTTAGGAGAAACTGCTCCATCCGCAGTGTTTGCATCCTGCCTTGCACCCTTCCCCATGAGCAGACACTTTGGCTAAGTCAGATAAACTCTGCTGCATACTGGCTTTATTCACTGAGAGTCAAGATAGCCTTGACAGGTGGAAAAAAAGAGCTGACAATCATTTGGAGGAAGACTTTTTTTTAAATTAGAGGCTTTTTATTATGCTATAGCTATGTAGCATTGAGTTTTGGTATCTAAGATTCTAACCTGTACATACCCTTCCAAAGACCTCTAGATGTTTTATGAGTTAATATTTAGACCAATATTCCTCCATGGGAAAACACCCTGAGGATGAAGACTCTTTGATTGACAGATCCAAAAAGAAAATATATAGCTTTATAGAAAAATATTTGTGAGCTTTATTTACTAGCAACCCATATGATGCTCAATTTGGCCAAAAAGTTAAAAGTAAATTACTTTAAAATAAATCTAGGACATCGTCCACTCTCATCCCTGAAGAAGTACTCATGTTCAAAATATATCAAATTTTCTGCTTTTAATTAGTTGCCATTTTGATGTCAACCTCCAGACAGCATGAAAGTGATCAGCTCACAGAAAACTGAGCATGACAAAAATCAAGGCATCTGAAACACAAAACGCCACCTTCTTGACTTTTGAAATTCCCAGCTCTTACTGTCATATGTAGAATGGGAAGCGGAAGGAGATGAAAGACAATTACAGACTCCCCTTCCACTCTCAAGAAAGGCTCTCCATTTTCACAGCTCCAGTAAGCCGGCCAACAGAGGTTTCACTCAAGAGAATTAAGACCTGCTATATGCAGTGAGTAAATCTTACAAGTTCTTTAAGGGATGCTCGAGAAACCTGGATATGTTATTTAGCCCTAACAGCTGCCAATATTTACATCTGAAGTCATCACTCACCAGGGATTGAGAAAAATCAAGATAAGACAAGAGTTTTTGAATTGCAGACAGGGGGCAGGATAAAGAGTTTGCATGTTATATGGACTGATAGCCCCAGAGTACATTGAAGCCCCTGTGGATTTTTGTAGACTTGGAAAATAAATAAAATAATCCCATGGACCTTAGCTATATACAGTAGAGAGGAATACAAAAACAATGGTGTAGAAATCCCACGATGAAATGTGTTAGGGAAAAATTTGGCAAACAATATGATGGAGAAAGGGAACCCTCAAACTGTAATCATTCGTTCATCACTGAAAGAGTGACTGTCAACTTCTATGTACATAAAAATCATAATGGCAATGGGTGGTTGTTAAAGATTTTGAATCTAGGAAGCCAGCCTCAGAGGCTGTGACTTAGAAAGCCTTGGAAAGGACCCTGGGAATCTGAATTTTCAATAAGCACTGCAAGTAATGACAATGCATATGGTCTGAAAACTGTACTTTGAGAAACACTTCAATAAAGGAGAAAAAGAAAAAACAACACAAACTCAACTCTCAGAAACTAGGAAACCAGATAAAACCCCAAATTTCACATACATATGGAAGAGCTGGCGCTAGCAATGAAAATCAAAGCACTAAGTCTGAAGAAGCAAAGCGGGGAGCAGAGGCAGAGCTCAGAGCCATCACGGTCTACTTCCAAAAGCTGAGGGACACATACTGAGGTGCAAAATCTAAGTCCCTTTTTTTTGTTTTTGTTTTGTTTGTTTTTGGCCACACCACACGGCATGTGGGATCTTAGTTCCCCAACCAAGGATTGAACCCAGGCTCCCTGCAGTGGAAGCGCAGAGTCTTAACCACTGGACCGCCAGGAAATTCCCATCTAAGTTCCTTTTTTTTGAAAAGGAAGAGCAGGATGTAGAGGTAAGTGCCAGGAGTTTACTGGACTGGATGTGGCTCTAAGACGAAAGAGGATAGAGCCCCTTAGATGAGCTAGATCTGCAAGCAGTACTGGCTTCCAGGAGGGAAAGAGAAACTTTGAAAAGGGGAGGAGGTTCACTAACCACCTATTTACGCTGACTTGCAAACAGTAAAGTTTAAGCAAACTCACACACACAAAAATGCTGGATGAAGAAAATGCCATCTAATCTTCACAGGGCCTTGACCTCTCCCCAGTTTAATCATCCTGCAACCTCTGTTCCAGAAAACCGTCACCTCTTTCAAACAGAATAATTAGAAAGCAAATCAGGATCTACTGAAAGGTGTCGTAAGCAAAAAGGAACAAGAAAAGCAAGTAACAGCTCTCACTAGAAACCTCTGGCCGTGAAGCAGATGAAAACTGCCACCAAAACTTTTGCCATGAATTTTTAAATCTTAGAAAAGCAACTGCCTCTAAGAAACAAGAGCACAGTGCAGAGATGAAAGACTCATGTAGAGATGGAGGAAAAATTAGGGGGAGAGGAAACATGACTAGCAGAGTTAGAGAATGAGAGGAGAGGGTCAGGGGTGGTAAATTGCACCATGAGAGAAGTCGAAGCAAGACTGAAAGAATCATAAGGAGAATGAACACAGTTGAAAATACAGAAAGAGATATAAAGAGTAGAAATGAGAAACTAAAAAAAAAAATGAAATGCAAGTAAATGTTTTAAAAGAATTAGAAATAAAGTGACAGTTACTATGGGATGGCATAAGCCTAACTTGCTACTCAAAGGTGGGGAATACAAGGTAGAGCTGAGCACTTAGAGCCATAACTTAAGAATGTCCATCAACAGATGAATGGATAACAAAGATGTGGTACGAAGATGTGGTATATATATACCATGGAATACTACTCAGCCATAAAAAAGAATGAAATAATGCCATTTGCGGCAACATGGATCTAGAGATTACCATACTAAGTAAGGCAAACAAAGACAAAATCATTTGATATCACTTATATGCGGAATCTAAAAAAATAAAATGACAGAAATGAACTTATTTACAAAACAGAAACAGACTCACAGACTTAGAGCATGAACTTATGGTAACCAGGGAAAAGGATGGGGGGGAGAGATAGACTGGGAGTTTGGGATTGACATGTACACAGTGCTATATTTAAAATAGATAACAAGGACCTACTGCATAGCACAGGGAACTCTGCTCAATACCCCATAATAACCTAAATCAGAAAAGAATTTGAAAAAGAATATACATGTATATGTATAACTGAATCACTGTGCTGTGCACCTGAAACTAACAATAGAGTTAATCAACTAGGCTCCAATATAAAATTTAAAAAAAATTTTTTAATTCCTGAATGAAAAACATGAAGGTATACTGAAAGGGTACATCATGTCCCAAGACAAACTAACCCAGAAGAGCAAACATCAGAAATAGTCTAGGAGAGTTTGTGTACTTTAAAGATAACGGATCATGTGGGCAGCCAAGAAGAAAAGGTCAAGTTCTAAGAGGATAATAAAATCAGCTGGCCTCCATCTCCTCCAGATATATTCAACTATATCCTTTCCCACAACTATTCCTTTCTCCCTAAGGCTGAGTGATATCTCAGGTGAAACCCAAAACTGTCTGGGTTACTCCTGAATAACAAGAAGTTACATCTAATCCCAAGGACATTCCCAGCTCAGTATTTACATATTCCAGTCTCATGGAACAGCAAACTTCATTTAAAAATAAATTTCTTGCCATCTATTGAATTTTTAAATTCTTAATTGTTGGAGAGGAAATCATTAATATGGCTCAAATACATAAATAAAATAATTTTTTTAATAAAAAATAAAAATAAATTTCATCCCAAACCTGCCTGGCTCTGTCCACTTTGAGCCAGAAGCCAATGACGGCAAAGGGAAGGGCAAGATAGTGTCTTCAATTCCAGGGCCTGGGCTTCTTCTCCTTCACAATTTAGAGCCAACTGTGGCTTCTGGCCCTCTAGGGTTAGCACACAGAAGGGAGAGGAGTGAGCTGGGGGCACAGCATAGTTCTTGCCTGGTACCATCGTGATCTGGGAGCAGCTTCTGGGCTTAGATGGTACCTAAATCTGACATTCTCTCTTAGAACATACTGTCAATTCTTTGGAGACCTTCTCATCACAAGGATTCTCACACCAGCTTTTCCGTTAATACAAGTTATGTCTCTCTGGCCAGGTGCTCATGGTGGGGCAAGGTGACATCACTTACCCCTCAGAGACAGTCCTCTCAGACAGCATCCTTTTCAAAATGGCCCTAGGCTAACATCTTCTCCATGTAAGAGTGGCATCGTAGAGGAGCGGATCTGAGTATTTCCAATTAGTGTGGTCTTCATATTCCAAAACAGAACTCTCAGACTTTTGTGCAGAAAGACTTTCTGAAGGTTGTATTTTTAAGATTCCAAACACTAAGACCGTTAGTTGGTGGGAATGAGGCAGGAAAGATGCTTAAGAAGAAAGACCATTGGTCATAAGCAGCAAGGGGATGCGGGTATTTGGGGCCATATCTGGGGAGATGGAAGAGGTCTCCCATGTGAGAACAGCATGCAGTTGGGAGGCCTATACGACCTTCAAAGGAATTCACATACACCCCACAGTTGGACAGCAACCTCACAGAGGCCCTCCATGGCTAGCAAGTTACCCAGAAAGGCAGTGCCAGCAACCAGTTACACGAGATGGTCTCCGTCTCCCAATTTCACGTCCACATCCACCCCCCCACACACACAGGACATTTAACTAGAAGCAAAATATGTCTCTAACCAGGCAATACCCACCTCCCAACCGCAAGATGCCAAAATTGGAGGAGAAATGCAACAGATCGTGTTGCCACCCCACTCGAGGTCCCCCACCAGGGAAGGGCAGCAGAGGAAACGAGATTTAAATCAGGTAACAACAGGAACCATCACAAGCACACAGAGCAATTATATTCCAGGTACTGTCCTAAGTGCCTTACGTGTCTTACTTTCATCCTCAATGACTATGAGGGTAGATGCAAGTGCTCTTATGTAAAGAACAGGAAATTGAGGGCAGAGAGTTTAGTCTACACACAGCTACGAGCAAAGAACAAAAAGAGTTTCCAGCTCTGCCCCAGGAGTCTATGTTCCTAAGCCCTACCCTCTACTAAAGGAAAAGTCAAGCTCTAAACAGGCAGGACTGGACTCTTACCAACTAAAATTAGTTGGGGAAGCAAGGAGACCTGCCTCAGCCTAGATGGCAAATGGGCAAGACGGGCTTTCCCAGCCCCTACCTTGCTCTTATCCCCACAGTTGCCGTCTGATTTGGGAGCGGTCAACCACGGTCATACATCTGCTGGTCCAAAACCAGCCACTGTGATGCCAGATGTCTGCCTGCATCTCTACCTGCAGCCTTTTCTCAGGTCCCTTCTTGCTCTGACACCTTCTCCCACACCAGGTGCATCTCCTAAATCCTGTCACCTTGCTTAGACGCCACCTGACTGCCTGTCACCTTCCTCTGCAGCCCCATCTTCTCCTGCCGTGTCTAATTTTCAGGCCCCTCCTCCCCCCCTAAACTACTCTATTGTATCACCTCAAGTTCCTGACCCTATCATTTTATATCTCCAATTTCCTCTCCTTTTCAATGCTAAGAATTCTGGATTTACTACCCATCAGCCTATAGCATAAAAACACTAGAGAACTACAAGTGAAGACAAATTTGGAGGTCAGAAGAAGGACTCGACCTAGATCCCAGCTCTGGAATTCAGCAGGATTTGTGAGCAGTAAATAAGAGCCCAAAGACCTCTCCCAAGACCCAGCACATCAGGCAGACACCACAATTCCCGAAGCTTCGCTTTTATGGTTGTATCAGAAGCAAATTTCCCCTGAATGCCGGATGCACCTTAGAGCACACCTCTAACACACAGAGACCCAAACCCTCAGAACTCTCGAGTTGTATTTACACAGAAAATGTAATAAAGGGAATCTCCCTCAACTCACTGGCATGCACACTTATGTAGGGTGTTCATTTTTTTGATTAAATTATGTACAGTTCTGGACTTTCCTGGTGGTGCAGTGGTTAAGAATCCGCCTGCCAATGCAGGGGACATGGGTTCGAGCCCTGGTCCGGGAAGATCCCACATGCCAAGGAGGAACTAAGCCCGTGCACCACAACTACTGAGCCCACGTGCCACAACTACTGAAGCCCGTGCACCTAGAGCCCGTGCTCCGCGACAAGAGAAGCCACTGCAATGAGAAGCCCGCGCACCGCAACGAAGAGTAGTCCCGCTAGCGGCAGCTAGAGAGAGTCCGCGTGCAGCAATGAAGACCCAACGCAGCCAAAAAATAAATTTTTAAAAAAAATGTACAGTTCTGGGAAAACTATAGGAATTACAGCTTGTCTACTACTTCTTGAAACCAAAAAGCTTGTCGTGTCTTCTTAGAGCCCGCCCCCACGGAGATACTATGGAAATTGGCTTCTGTTTCAAAACCACTCTTCTGATATGCTCAGTACCCAAACTCCTTCCCCCAATATCCTTTGTTACAGCTCATGCCTGAAACTTAAATGTGCATCCTAACTCAGGACATACCTGGGGTGTCTGAATTTGCACAATCATGTTAGGAAATCTTTCCTGTAAGGACATGTACAGGCCTCATGGCTTATCTCCACTAATTCAACACTAAAGATGTTCTCCTGCAGTACAGATCCAGCTCTGTTCGTTAGAAAGTAGGTCACCTGGCTGCCCTACTGAGTTCCTCACAGCCAGTCGGAGAGAAGGCAGAAATGACTCAGCATTCAGCCTGGTCTAAAATGGTCCAGAGGTCTGCTTTCTAAGGCAAATCCCAGTACCCTCATAGCTACACCTAGACTTTTCACAATACTTACAGATAAATGCATTCCAACCTCATTATGGAGCTGTCAACTGGAGCCAAGTACTTGTATTGCCTCAGGAACATGGTATTTCCCTTTCCAAATAGTAAAGTTACATGCTTCCTCGTAAATAAGGCAGACATTAAAATAAACAAATTGGTGGGCTTCCCTGGTGGCGCAGTGGTTAAGAATCCGTCTGCCAATGCAGGGGACATGGGTTCGAGCCCTGGTCCGGGAAGATCCCACATGCCGTGGAGCAACTAAGCCCATGCACCACAACTATTGAGCCTGCGTGCTGCAACTACTGAAGCCCGTGCACCTAGAGCCCGTGCTCCGCAACAAGAGAAGCCACCGCAACGAGAAGCCCGTGCACTGCAAGGAAGAGTAGCCCCCGTTCGCCACAACTAGAGAAAGTCCGTGTGCAGCAACGAAGGCCCAACACAGTCAAAAATAAATAAATAAAATAAATAAATTTTTAAAAATAAATAAATAAATAATTGGTGATATCTCTTTAATTGTACCACAGAGTAAATATTGAGCACTGCATCCCACATCTAACAAATTAGCATCGTCAATTTGGCAGAGAATTTTAGCTTTGTGATTGTTCTGTGTAACTACCGTTTCTTAGGCTCTAGGGAGAAAAAAGCAGACCCCACTATGCCTGTCAGAATATGAGTCAGTGATAAAGATCCTTTGCCTTGATACGTGCACAGCAGGTCCTGAACTGCTGAAACTCTAAGGAAACTTCTTGGATACGCTGGTTCTCTCCATGTGATTTTTAAGACATGCAATGCACTGTTCCTTTTATCATAAGCTATCCGAGCCATAGCTCTTATCTCATAAAGATTCTTGTCAGTACGACATAACTCAGTTTATGACCTGAAGGGCGTGCAAATAATTCAGATGTCCATATAAACAGTTATTACAAACATCTTTAGATTTTAAGTGATTTTCACAAACATTGACCCAAATCCTAGCACATTCCTGAAAATTGCCATTTCTTTCTGAAAATAAAAAATGTATGTCAGTCAAGAAGAAAGAAAGATATCATTAAAGGAAAAAAGTACAAGCGAAAAGTCTTATGATACTTAGAGTTATTTTACTGGTGTCAGGTAATTACAAAACAGGTATGAAGGAAGAGTAACTTACTTGATGGTTACTAAGTTTCATTAACATTACAAGGTAAACAATGGAATAACTTACCATTCTAAGTTATCTGTTTAGATGAAGTGAGTGTAGCCATGCCTTAGGAAAAAGGATACCTATTAAATACAATCTGAGGATCTCTTCCAGGTTATAAGTATGTATCCTTATCTACTTGGTTCGTTCTTAACTACTTATTTTTTTTTTAATTTTTATTGGAGTATAGTTGATTTACAACATTGTGTTACTTTCTGCATATACATATATCCACTCTTTTTCAGATTCTTTTCCCATATAGGTCATTACAGAGTATTGAGTAGAGGTCCCTGTGCTATATATAGCAATCCCACTCCTGGGCATATACCCAGAGAAAACCATAATTCAAAAAGACACATGCACCCCAATATCACTGCAGCACTATTTACAACAGCCAGGTCATGAAAGCAACCTAAATGTCCATTGATAGATGAATGGATAAAGAAGATGTGGTATGTGTGCGTGTGTATATATACATATATATGTATGTATACACACACACAATGGAATATTACTCAGCCATAAAAAGGAATGAAATAATGCCATTAGCAGCAACATGGATGGACCTAGAGACTGTCATACTAGGTGAAGTCAGACAGAGAAAGACAAATATCATATGATATCACTTGTATGTGGAATCTAAACAAATGGTACCAATGCACATACGTAATACTTTGTAATTTAATGATGTAACTAGTCCAGGAGCCTCTGGAGCACACTGAGCCTGTCAGCTTACATGCAAAAGAAGTGCACTTGGATAGTATCCCTCCCTAGCCTCCTATCAGAGGACCAGGACAGGAAAAGCTGCTCCAGCAGCTCTCAGAGGTCATCTTGTGAGAAGAGAGATCTAGACACACCTGATCCTTCCATCTGTTTTACAAACAGGGCTTCCACGTTAGCATGTGCTTGAAGAAAGTTTCCAAAACCAAAATGTGTTCAGAAGCACTCTGGGAGTGAAGTCAGAAAGAGAAAAGCAGATATCATATACTACTGCATATATGTGGAATCTAGAAAAACGGTGTAGATGATCTTATCTGCAAAGCAGAAATAGAAACACGGATGGAGAGAACAAATGTATGGATACCAAGGGTGAAGGGGGGGATGGGATGAACTGGGAGATTGGGATTGACATATATGCACTGCTATGTACAAAATAGATAACTAATGAGAACCGACTGTATAGCACAGGGGGAAAAAGTTTTTAATAAATAAAAATAAAATAATTGTGTTGTCTGGAAAAAAATAAAGCACTCTGGGTATTGAACTCAACCGCTTGGTAAACACTGCTGCTTCCACTTTCTCCTTCACCTTTGTCTCCTCTCCCCACTCCTCTTATTTACCACCATAGGTTGGATCAAGGCAATTATCCTTAGAGATAAGTCAAACACCTGACCCTAAAACCCTTCACCTCCTGGGTTACCACCCCCTTAGCAGGATGGCTTACTGTAACCATCTTACTACTTTACCAGGATGGCTTGATTCACACTTCTGAAGTTAGGGTTTTTATTGAGAAAATTCAAAGATAAATCAATGGTAGAGTCAGGCATAAAACATTTAGTCATCAAACCTATATTAATGTTCAAAGGACAAAGATGTTTAAAGTTTTTCCTGTTTTCCTTTGTATTACTAAAGAAAATTTTACATTGCTGATACCTATCGTTAAAATAAGACACGTGGCTCATATTTCACATTAAAACATTTCCTAGGGCTTCCCTGGTGGCGCAGTGGTTGAGAGTCCGCCTGCCGATGCAGGGGACATAGGTTCGTGCCCCGGTCCGTGAAGATCCCACATGCTGCGGAGCGGCTGGGCCCGTGAGCCATGGCCACTGAGCCTGCGCATCCGCAACAGGAGAGGCCACAACAGTGAGAGGCCCGCGTACCACAAAAAAAAAAAAAAAAAAAAAATTCCTAAAAATGTTCCCTTTTAAGCAAACTTTTATTAGTCCACTTAAATATCCTTTCAAAGGATTAGTATGCCTGTGTTAATACTGGTATAATACTATGTAGGAATACTACGTATATAAACTAAGAGCTTGAAAAATCATTCTTTCTCACAATAGTATATATATATCAAGGTAAGTGAGAAATGATTTAAAATGTGTGACTAGAAATTGTAAGATTATTAGAATAAGCTTCCTATGCCTTTCACCACTATAACTCACTGTTTAGATTGAATTCTAGTGTGTGACGAGTTCTGAACAAAATTGCCACTTCTGAGTAGAAAGTACAGACACAGATTCACAATTATTCCATATATAAACATTTGAAAAGCTGAACACTATATTAGAAATGTTATCTAAAATTTCAGACATGATATCTAGGATTTAAGATCATGATTATCACCTAACAAGACATCAAAATAAAAATTAAAGACTAAGAGAGCTTAATTTCCACCATAAGCTTTTAAAGAAAGAGCTCTAAAACAGAGAAATAAATTTCAAGTAACAGAAAAGCTACCCCTAAAAACTTTATTATTTAAAAAGGGACTTAACTACGTATTGGGTTGGCCAAAAAGTTTGTTCAGGCTTTTCTGCACGATCTGTTAAACATGAAAAACCAGAACGAACTTTTTGGCCAATCCAATACTTAGCGAGCCCAGGAATGGGTGGGTCCAGGGGCCCATATGTGGAGAGTCACCGTCTTTCTCTCCTGTCTGTGCTGATTCTGCTTTCAAGTGGGCTTTCCCAACAAGGTGAGAAGGATATTAATTACAACTTCCAAGCTCACAGATGACCAGTTCTGCAAGCTCAGCAGAAAGAGGGCACATTTTCCTCATAGTACCAGCAGAGGTCTAGGGGGGCCTCTGATTCATCCAGGCCAGGAGTTGGAGGTGGCATCTGCCCCATCCAGGCCACACGGACCAAGAGCGAGCAAGATATGTTCTTCCAAAGAGAAATCCGGTCCTGCTACCACCAAAGAACAAACAGCTGACTTCCCCTACATGAAATTGAACAGGGTTGCCGAACCCAATTCCCATGTGTGTGGGAGTCTTCCCAACATCAATAAGCAATTCTCAAATCCCAGGAGGATGTCAACTCAATTCTAACACTACCTACCCAGATAGAAGCAGATTCCACAGGCCAAGAGCTCAACCCCACAAGACCACCGTCCACTTCAGGTGGCAGTCGCAAGCCCTCCCTGTTACCTGGTGTTCTGACCAACTGGCTACAAGCTCAAGGTTTCAGTGATCTCCTCTTCAAGTACTTTACTAGAACAGCTCACAGAACTCAGGAAAACCTCTTTACTCACTACTCATTTTTATTACAAAGGATATTAAAGGACATGAAACAACAATCAGATGAAGAGACACACAGAGCGAGGTCCCCAGCAAAGGAGCTCCTGTCCTCCTGGACGTTGGGGCCTGGCACAGTGCCATGAGGAAGCGTTCTGGTTCCCCACTGTGGAAGCCCTCCAAAGGCCAAAAAGTGTTCTTTCAGGTTTTTATGGAGGCTTCATTACACAGTCACGATTAACT
The DNA here is from genome assembly GCF_964374135.1 of Grampus griseus. Taxonomy (NCBI): domain Eukaryota; kingdom Metazoa; phylum Chordata; class Mammalia; order Artiodactyla; family Delphinidae; genus Grampus; species Grampus griseus. The sequence goes on from NC_139017.1 coordinate 8,503,120, forward strand.
AAGTCATTGGCTAACAGCAAATGATTCAACCTCAAGCTCCTCCCGGAAATCAGGAGGTGGGACTGACAGCTCCAACCTGCTCATCACATGGTTGGTTACCCTGGCAACCAGCCTCCATCTTCAGGTGCTTCTGAAAGCTACCTTATCCACATAACAAAGAATACCTTTCTCACACTTAGGAAATCCCAAGGGTCTGGGGCGCTATGAGCCAGCAACTGTGGATGAAGATCAAATATATATGAGAAATCTATTTTGTTTTTTTTGTTTGTTTGTTTTTTGCGGTACGCGAGCCTCTCACTGTTGTGGCCTCTCCCGTTGCAGAGCACAGGCTCCGGACGCGCAGGCTCAGCGGCCATGGCTCACGGGCCCAGCCGCTCCGCGGCATGTGGGATCTTCCCGGACCGGGGCACGAACCCGTGTCGCCTGCATCAGCTGGCGGACTCTCAACCACTGCGCCACCAGGGAAGCCCGAGAAATCTATTTTGGTCGTCTGAATGACTACTACGTGCTCAACTAGGAAGCCTCCACAGCAGGGGCTTGAGCCGTCCTGAAGCCCATCACTCCTCTCGCCTCACCGACTGCTGCCAGAGTGCCACGCCCTGAGGAGGGGCCCTGGCTGCCCGTATTGGGGGGCTGCCTCCTGCCCCGACATGGATGGCACAGCAGGCACAAGCCAGCACCAGCAGGAGGTGCCAGCGCCCTGGGAATCCCTGCTGATCCCACCCAGGGGCCCAGGGTATGAGAAAGTGCTGTCCAGACTGAAAAAAAATTCCAGGAATTCCTACAATTCCTGGATTTAATAACAACACAAAACAAAAAAACAATGCTAAGTCCTAAACAACTGGAACCTATCTCCTACATCTACCAAGACAAAGAAGTTTCTTTGTTGGAATATGGAGAAGACTGTTTTACAGGAAGATATAAACCTTACCTGCTCGCACCCCACATGTGGCAAGGATTCAGGAAGTTCTCACAGCTACAGATGCCCATCTGAATTGGCATTGGGCCAACTGGGTGCACCCGCAGGAAGTCTGATAAATTACCTGTAGAATTCAATTGGCTATTAATTATAAACTGCAATTGGCTACCTTTGGCTACAAGTGACATTATCTAACTTGTATTGTTTACTTTTGTGCCTGTTTTAGGATAAGCACCATGCTTGGCCTATCATTCGTCTCTCACGTAATGCTGTCTGGTTCAGTCTCTTTTAGCCATTTATTATTTAATAAATATTTATTGATCTGCCTTAATTGTTAATATTCTAAGAGAAAAGACCTGGTTCTTTTTTTCAGGTTCTCATCATTAGGCCCCATGAAACTATACAGAGAAAGGAGCAAGGTTTGCAAGTGCAGCCATATCTTCATTTGTAAGAATTATTTAGTTTTCTTCAGAAAAACAAAATGATTTCTTTTTCTTACATTTGTTGCTTGAAAGTCTGGGGGCTGCTTCCATTCCATATACAAAAAAATTGAACTTAAGAAAAACAGTGCATTCTTACTATTTGAAAAGTCATTTTATAGCATTGGGATCAAAATGCAAATTGTAATTATTTGCTGTAAGTGGTTTCCATTAAGATAATACCACTGTGAAACATTTTCATTTTTTCTTTGTGTCTTTTTACAATACATACCTAGCACCATGAAACAGTGTTAGTACTTAGCAAATTATTTGTACTCCTAAGTGTTTTGCAGATGCTTCCTTATACTTTTCTAAAACTCATTATCACCATTTTCTCACTTTGAGTCATTGGGACCCAGCTTTCTCTATTCAAGATACTGAGTTGAGATCCATGGGGCTATGTATAACTAGTCTATTTACCTCAAGTAAGTGGGACTATGTCAAACAATATATCACAAATTCTTTTTTCTCCAAAGTCTGAAAAGTGTCTAACAAATCAGAAAGCCTGTGAATCGATGCTTTTTGTACAGGCTGGACTTTTTACACGGGTTCATATATGAGGCCACAGCCCTGCCTCGTATGTGGATAAGCAACATTAACACGGACTCAAGGGACCACATTGATTTTGAGCCTGAGAAAGGCCACCTTTCCAAAACCAGTTCCTACACAAGCTTGAAATCTTACCATTGGAGATTCAGTCCTTCAAAGCAAGGTCTTGGATAATTGAGAAAAAAAACAGAAGCCCTGGACTAGAGAAAGAAAGAAGGAACTAAAAGGGAAGTTGAAGCCGCACCAAGTACTTCATACCTTCCCTTAGGTCAGGCCTGACTGCCCCTTCATTTACGTCCATGAAAGCAAGCACAGCAGAGCACAAGAATCAGGGAGCAGGGCTTCCCGGGTGGCGCAGTGGTTGAGAGTCCGCCTGCCGATGCAGGGGACACGGGTTCGTGCCCCGGTCCGGGAAGATCCCACATGCCACGGAGCAGCTAGGCCCGTGAGCCATGGCCGCTGAGCCTGCGCGTCCAGAGCCTGTGCTCCGCAACGGGAGAGGCCACAGCAGTGAGAGGCCCGCATACCGAAAAAAAAAAAGAAAGAAAAAAAAGAACATAAGAATCGGGGAGCAGTCAGTAAAACACAACATCGCCCCAGCACTGACCAGCGCCAATTCCCAGGCCTCGGCCCAGAGTGGAAAAGGGCGCTGCAGGCAGCTTGGTACTGTACCTATGTTTGGATGCTTTTGAAGATTCACAATGAAGTGGTGGGTTTTCTACCAAAGAAGCACAAAAACATCACTACAATAGCACCTAAAAAAAAAAGGGAGTCCCTTCATATGAAACTTCACTACACATTTTAAATTTCTTTCCAATAAATTACATAGTGAAATACAAATTTACAGAGATAGGTAGACATATGATCTTTAAGAACAATACCTTTTGGATACGTCCTAGGAAACTTTTTCCCTTGAGCTTCTGTTTTCTTCCTCTTACCAAATAGTGCCAGTCCTGTGCATTGTTCTGCACCGATAAGTTGAGCAGGTGACACATGCAATTGGATTATTAAAAATCTTATTTTCCCCTGATTATAATTTCCAACCAACAACTACATACTGTATTTAAATAAGTTTGATTAGAATTCTAAACGTCATGACATGTGAATCACATTATTTCCAAAGGTTTGAACTGTGTGAGAGTTAAACACTGAAGTCTACTTTCTAAACGTCACCAGCAAATGTCCTCAGTGAACAGGTGGACACCATGAAAAACCATGATCAGTCGCACTATCCAGTACTGTTCTATGTAAAAACAAAATACTACAAGTCCTCCTGATTTGGCCCTCAATATTAAAGTAATGTAGCATGTACGGAGGAGCATTGAGAAAGGTAAGAGAAAAACGAATCAAGTCACTTATTCAAAGTTATTTGAGGCACATTGTATTCCATATGGCTTTTCCAAGGAAATCCCAAATTTGAGGAGAGCAGCTCATTCATTTCGATGGCTTCTAACACATTTAAGAAGCTGACGGGTCAAGAAATGCCCTAAGGAAGGTTTCAAAGTTTTTAAACCAAGTACTTTGCCTTTATCTTTATTTGAGGCCACCAGAATACTAATGATAAAATCTGAAATTGACTATGTTCTCAGAACTGTTCTAATGTGCATTTTATATAAAGTGTTGCAACAGAGACCATGTGGCCTACAAAGCCATAAATTTCCACTATTTGTCCTTTCCTGGTCTGAAAAATGTGTGTGGACCCCAGTCCCAATCTAAACTCAAGAGGTTTGAAGATTCTCCCTGCTTCATTGCTTTGGTTAAATGTCAGCTTTTCCTGTTACTGCACAGTCAAAGTCTCCGCATTTAAATTCTGCAGCTCAACTCTACTTACTAAGAATCAAGTCTCCCGTCAGCTCTCATGAATTTACACGTTGCTAAGAAAAAAGTATGTTTATACACAGCCCTTTCGCTTCTGTATCATAAACCTGCCTTCCAGGTACTCCTTTGATATGGGTCTCCTCTGACTTTTATAAGCAAAGTATACGACAGCCTTAGAGCGATTCCAGCTGTTTCTAATTACCTAACTGAGCAAACGATGAGGCAATCAGACATTTTAAAGTCTATTTTTCACCTACGCAGCTAGTAAATAAAGCTCTAAATTTTAGTCACTAATCTCACTGGAAAGGGAGAGACCAATTCACGCTTGTTTCATGAAAGTAGCAGTTTTCTGGAACAACAGGCCCTTAGAAGAAGCCAGCACTAAAACAAAGAGAAAGAAACCCCAAGGGCTGGAGTTGGCAGGATGAGAAGGAAAATGTGGAATACCTGTTGATAATCTTTCTGTTTATCCCCTTCACCTCTACAGTTAAATTCCTACAGCTGCCTGCCCTTCCATCTTTCCATTTCCCTTTTTTTTTTCTTTTCCTTATTTTCTCTTTCCTTGTCTCCTGGAAGAGAAGAGCGGAACCCCATATCAGACAGGAAAGAAAAAGAAAGCAACAGAGAAAAAATTAGTTTTGTTCCTTCTCTGCTCAAACCCTGGTCCCATCCCACCCTGTCCAAAAGGCTGACACTGCGATGCATTCTGCTGTGAGATACATTACACATTCAACATGAAATATCACAAAAGGCAGCACAATATCCTAGAGAGAGACTTCAGCCACATGCATTATGTAGGATCACTAATTAAACACAAAGCCTCAAAACTAACAGATAGAAGCAATGAGGTCCAAACCAAGAGGAAATCACACTGTTTTCAAACAGGACTCTTAATAAATATGGAAATCCTGACCTATTCCTCAAGGGTGTTGTCAATATTCAGGTTACAGTTTGGGTCAAGGCAAGAAGAAACGAGGTCAAAAGACGTAGCGTGCATGGATAAAGAGGATTCTAGAAGAACTACTAAATAATCTTCAGGAGAAATGACCTGTACCGCCGGCAATAAAGAAGTCTTTGGGGACCTTTGATAAGATTCTTCCACAGAGCAAAGGGGGAAGCTCGACAGTCACACCGTGGGAAACAGACGTAGAAACAGAATCTTTGGATCCAAAGGACAAAGATAAAAGAATAAGGGTCTGAAGCATAAAAACCCAAGGCTCCTACTCCATCCATATCTCATTATATTTTTCTATCACTGCAACACAGGAGTTCTAATTAAAAGCAGTAATTGAAAGAGAACCAGAGGGGCAGAGAGAGAGGATGGAAGGAGGGAAGAGAAAAGAGGGGAGGGGGACAGAGAGAAGGTAAGAAATATGTGCAAGAAGGAGCTGGAGACTGTAAAACGGTCGAAGACAGAATTGTTGGCTGGAAAACAGAAATCCAGTACGAAAAAAATCAAAATGTAGAGCGAGGGAGAAACAGTGTAAGGGGACACAGGAAAAGGACAAGAACCAGGGAACAAGGGAGAGTCCTACTCAATGAAAAAGAGAACTGAGGAGAGAATTAATGGATAATTAATCCCCAAGAAGGAGGACGACGAAGTAGAAGCAACGATGAAAGAAAGACTAACCCAAAAGCAGGGAGCTACAAAATACTAGTTTTTAAGATACCACCAGAAATTTGAAACCATCACGGTACTGTCTATTGGTATATGTTATTTTAAAAAACTGTTTAATTCAGAAGAGGGAAAAGATACTCCTTTTCAGAATCGAGGTTCAGGATGGAAGGAGAGGATCTGGGCTAGGCTGGGATTTGAGATGCGGGCTCTGAAAATTCTGATGAGTTCAGGAAGAGAGACCTCTTTCAACATAATTTGGCTATTCAAGTACAGTGACAGGAATCATCGCATGTTGAGAATGGTGTTCTTTTAACATGCTCTGGGGTAGAAAGAATCTTCATTAGTCATTCACCTCCAGCAAGAGAGGGAGAATGAAAAACTGCACTGTCTATGTCGCTGTGTGCCCAGCACAAAGTTGGGGCTCATTAAATATTGATAGAATGAACTCATCTCTTTTATTAATGTTACGAAATACTTAAATATCATGGGTTAAAGGACATCTGAAATCCCAACCCAGGAGCTGTAAGAAGCAACTATGTCTTTCTGAAGCTGTAACCAAAAAGAGACAGGAGCCAGGATATCTCTGAAAAACCACTCCCACTTGTTGAACTCCTAAGTGTGAGACAAGATCCTATACCCTCTTTGAACATAATCTCATTTGATTGTCACAGCCTACCTGCGAGATGGGTCTTATTCTCTCCAACGGTTTACGAAACTAAGGCTCAAAGAATTTCAGTGTCTTACCCACTGGTCAGTGAGGACCTTTAAGGAACGGACCACGTCTACCAGAATATAAACCCCGCGAGGCCAAGGGTTTGGGGATTTGGCCTATTTTGGTCTCTGCCGTTCCCTCTTAGATAAACGCCTGACACAAAGAAGAAACTAAATATTTATTGACTGAATAAATAAATGAATGAATGCCTGTTTATGATTAGACAATGATTATGGCCAGGAAAAAAATACATCACCTCGCCAGCTGATCTTGTTTTGAATTCATGATGGTTAGCCTCCAAAGTGGGTTCCTAGCCTTGACATAGCAAATCCAAGTTCAGTCCATTTTATTTTTACGTTACATTTAAAGCCATGAGTCAGGAGGAACTCACTTCAAAATGAGTGTAGGGGAAAGAAAAGATCCAATGTTTACAAGCCAGGGAGGTAAGGAAAAACCAGAAAACTCTAAGAGGAGCTAGTGTAGCAGGGGAAGACCTAAGAACGTGGCCCAAAGAGAAAGGAGTATTTTGAAAAGGAGGGGATAATCGGTCAGTTTCCCTAAGAAACAGACTTCAAGAAGTTTTACGGCGCGATTAGGACAAATAAGGCATTAGGAAACACGGGATACTGCAGAGGGCTTGGCCAGTCTTACAGGGGGCTCAGAGGCTGGAAGAGCCCTGTAGATATTCCCCCCATCACCCTCCAAGCGAGAGGCCGGCACCCAGCTGTCACTGATGTAGCCGTTCTTGAGGCCACACCTGATATTCATTCTCATTCACCCGCCTCTATTCACTAGATGCACTTAACCCTTGGGGTGGCCCCAAATTCCCCTCCTGATCACCAGATCAAGAATTAAGGTCAAGGGCTTCCCTGGTGGCGCAGTGGTTGAGAGTCCGCCTGCCGATGCAGGGGACACGGGTTCGTGCCCTGGACCGGGAAGATCCCACATGCCGCGGAGCGGCTGGGACCGTGAGCCATGGCCGCTGAGCCTGCGCGTCCGGAGCCTGTGCTCCGCAACGGGAGAGACCACAACAGTGAGAGGCCCGCGTACCGCAAAAAAAAAAAAAAAAAAAAAAAAAAAAAGAAGGAAAGAAATAAAGTGAAGTCACAATAAAATCTGGCCAGAAAAGTTCTGGGCCTGCTAAGGAGAGGAAAGGGTCTTAACACCAGAAGAGCTGCAGGGTTTAGCACCATGTTCACCCTTCCATACACCTTCTAGCACTGGGCGCAGGAGGTTTGCTCAAATGCTCACTTGTGTGCGGTGTGGACCACTGACACACTACTTCCCCCTACATCCGATGGTGCCCCTTATGCCATCTCCCTGAGAGGTTATCCATGGAGTCCCCTGTTGAGGCCCCCTCGGTCCTTGAGGATTTTCGCTTCGGGGTTCAACACTATTCTCTCCAACACTATTTTGGCCCTAATTCTCGGTGAGTTCAATATCCACAAAGGGGAATCCTGCAATACCCCATCATTTCAGTCCTCTGACCTCCTGTCTTCCAAAAGAGCCTGTTGTGTACACTTCCGCACCTGCCCCCCTGCAAGCTTACCCACAGCCAAGACGGAGGCCGCAGCCCGTCTCCCTCCACCATGACGGAGAATCGCTGAAGACGGAGAGACGAAAGACAGAGCTGAACTGGGCCTGCTTACCCGCTCTCTCTGCAAGGCTGTCATCTTCGTGTCCGATGCTGGAACTGGAAGTCCTCAGGGGAGGCGGCTGGAAATGAAGTGGGGAAAAGCAAAGACAAGTGAGAACCCAGAAGGACAGACTGGAAACCATGTCAGGCTCTGGCAGCCTCCCACCTGGATGACGTGGGCACCCTGCGGGACACAGACCTGGTCCAGGGGCCGAGAGGCTGGAGGAGGGTCCTGGCTGGTGCGGTGGCAGGACTGGGGCTGCCTCACAGCAACGCGGCAGCCAGCAAACTGGCGACCACGCGTGGGAGCCGCAAAAGCGCCGGCCTCCTGCGCAGGAAAACAACATGGCTGCAGCGTCCTGGCGCCCCTCCCTAAATACAAACACACCGGAAGGCAGTCCGGCCAGGGTGCTTCAGCTGGGCCAAACTGGCTCGTTGCAGAACTAGCCGCTCCATCATCTTCATTTCAGGACAGCACCCTCTGGCGGCCAGCTCTTGCCCTCTGCAGCCCCGCTCTGATGGTCTCTGACCCCACTAGAAGCATCCCGCAATCCCTGGGTCCTGTCAAGGTCTCTCACAGTCACTCTAGCCTCAGTTTCCCCTGCACCCAGGACATTATCACAGGAGGCACTCCCTTGCGTAAACCCGCACTGCGCTTTCTTGTCTTCATGCTCACCTGCTGAAACACCGCCCCGCCCCCCCCCATGGTTAAAGCCAACTCCCCAGTTACTCACCGCCTGCACCTGCACAGCCAGAATGTTACTGCGAAGGGCGCACAACACTTCTGACCAGCCTTCCTCTAAACAACCAGGAGTTCCTTCACTTCAAGTGAACTCTTAGCTCTCTCCAGCAGCCCACCTGTACTCCCCCAGGATACTCACAGTCACCCTGTCTCGGCCCTTCTCCACTTCATGCGGCGCTTCACACTTCGGACACACTCCGCTCCTGCCCAAACTCAGCTCAGGACCTTGCTCTTACTGGCCTTCGTTACCTATCCCTGCATAGCCGAACACGCGAAAAGGTGATGGCTTAAAACAAAGCTCACGATTCTGTGACCTGGTCATTTGGGCTGGGCTTACCTGTTCTCAGGTGGGTTCACTCACAGGTGTGGGCCTGAAACGAGATGGCTGGGAAGGCAGAGGCAGCCGGCCTCTCTCCACGTGGATTTTCATTCTCCATCAGGACTCCCCGCGTGAGAATGGAAGCGTCCAGGCCTCTCAAGTCTTAGGGTCTGCCTTCTAGTGGACACAGAAAACCAGGAGGCCGGCTTAAGGACTGTGGAAACAGACATCACCTCTTGATGCAAGGACAATTTGTGGCGATATTCACAATCTCCCACATTTTATTACTCATGAAAAGACCAATGTACCACAAATAGGGACAGAAAGCAAAAGAAACACCATAACCAGGCATTTTTTAAAATTTTTATTGGAGTATAGTAGATTTACAATGTTGTGTTAGTTTCAGGTGTACAGCAAAGTGAATCAGTTATACATACACAAATATCTACTCTTTTAGATTCTTTTCCCATGTAGGCCATTACAGAGTATTGAGTAGAGTTTCCCTGTGCTATACAGTAGGTCCTTATTAGTTATCTACTTTATATATAGTAGTGTGTATATGTCAATCCCAATCTCCCAATTTATCCCTCCCCCCCTTATCCCCTGGTAACCATAGGTTTGTTTTCTATATCTGTGACTCTCCTTCTGTTTTGTGCATATCCATATTTTTTATTGCACCTATATTATCAATGTTCTCATATACAGATTATAAATATTTGTGCCATTGTGTCTTACTTTAAATATTAATTGACTCACATACTAAATGTTCCATGGTCAGGGTCAGCACACTATGGCCAACAGGCCAAATACGGACTGTAAATAAAACTTTGTAAATAAAGGTCTTTTGGAAAACAGCCACGGACACTCACTGATGTATGTGCAGTTGTGTTCACACCGCAACAGTGGGATTGAATAGCTGCAACAAAAATTGTATGGTCTGCAAAGCCTAACTTAATTACTATCTGACCTTTTCACAGAAAAAACAACGCCAGCTCCTTCAGGCTCCATAGCATCTCTGAAGTAAGCCTGTTGATTCCACAGAATTCTTACAGATGTAATGTCCATAACTCAAAGCTCATAGATTTATGCCAAATGACTGCCTCAGCAGAGCCACACCTTATAGACTTAACCTTCTATGGTCTGAGAAATGTCTTGGTAGGCTTTTCAGATTCTGCCATAGACAATGAAATATTCATTTTATAAAACAATAGAACTAAAAATCACCTGCAAACAACATTTAGAACAGCTACCTCTTCAAATGCCACTAACCCTAAAGTAAAGCCTATCTATCAAACCGTTAATCCAACGTAGAACAGTAACACTTAAATATGGTTCTTAAGCATTATTATACTTCAGAATCATCTGGGAAAGTTACTAAAGGGCTGAGTCTTAGGCCCTACCCCTCAGAGACTATGATTCAGTCATTTTTGAAGGCTGGCCCAGAAACCTGCATTTTTAACAAGCACTATATTGATTTTGATGCTGGTGGTCTACAGATCTCACTCTGAGAAACTCTGAACTAAATGGGTTGAGGAATTAGAAATAAATAGAGCTTAGTTAACCATTACTTTTACTCCTTTATTTTCTAGAAAAAAAAAAAGCACAGTATCCCCAGAGGTCACCAGGTCATTTCCTTAGAATTCTTGTGAGGATTTAATAGAAAGCCATTTTGGGGCACTTTGGAGTCTATTCCAAAAGATTACTTTGCCAACTTTCCTAATGCTCTGACAATATTGATTATATCTTTGTTTTACCGGCATTTTAAAATTATCAAAACTATTGGACTTTATTTGGCATTCTGGAAGGTACTCCTCTATTTCCCCCCTCCCTCGTTGGAACCCTATTCCAATAATATTTGCCAAGATTTTTCTTAAGAAAAACAGTGTAGGGCTTCCCTGGTGGCGCAGTGGTTGAGAGTCCGCCTGCCGATGCAGGGGACACGGGTTCGTGCCCCGGTCTGGGAAGATCCCACATGTCGCGGAGCGGCTGCCCCGTGAGCCATGGCCATTGAGCCTGCGCGTCCGGAGCCTGCGCTCCGCAACGGGAGAGGCCACAACAGTGAGAGGCCCGCATACCGCAAAAAAAAAAAAAAAAAAAAAAAAAAGAAAAACAGTGTAATGAAATGGAAAGAGAACTGAAATTAAAAGACCTAGATATGACACATCTGTGTATGCAATCGCAAAGCAAAATTCTCACTTGTTAACACGAGGGAATTGTAATAACCACAATTTGCTATACCTTACAAATTTGACAATCTGTGATTTTCTGCTATTCACATTCATGTCGAAGCTTTAAAGATCAATTTTAAACGTTAACATGTAACACTTATGTGGGGAATAAAAGTGGATAAAAAAAGTTCTCCTCTCACCACAATTATTGTACCTATATCTTCAGTAGGTGGCTATACAAAAAGATAGGAAACTATACTTTAAATTGACACCCATAGGAGTAAATGGTATTCTTTTTTCCTTTTAAATCTGCGAATATATGTAAAGCTACATTTCATTACAACTTCAATTTTATACGATTCTATCATTGGAATATTGCTAGTGAAATCTGATGATAGTTTAGGCCATCAGTTCACCTATGAATAACTGAGATATCTTAGCTAGATGAATTCTCATTCCGTGTTGACTATTTTGCTACTACCGTAAATAATGTTCAGGCAGAGCTATGTGGAAGAAAATGAAGAATTTCGTGCAGTCCGTTTGATAGCACAGAACTGAAAAATGCCCAAAATTGTTCTCCATTTTTTTTATTCTTTTGCATTTATATAGCATCTTAAATGCAACTTAAATCCCATAAAAATCGGAGGCATTGGATTGATGCCTGAGAGAACCCTAACAGAACATGTCTCAGAATGGGGCGTAAATGCTCCCATGATTATGATTTTATAAAGTCAATTGCTTTTTGTTATTTTTTTTTTCTATTTGTGTGCCCATATGCACATATGCAACAATATATCCAGTGATTTTCAGCAAAGCCACCAAATACCTGTCAAAGAGACAAAGCAATGATAGACTCTCAGAAGCAGGGATGAATGTCAGCACCCCAGAGGCAATGGCTTTCGGGTCTGATGTCCCTGAACTAATATGACAGCCACAGTAGGAGTAGCAACCTCAATTTATATATTGCTTTTTAGGTACCAGGCACTAGCATAAGTATGTTACATGCATTATTTCATTTAATTTTTACAAAACACAAAATCCCTGTAGGGAAAGTGGTGAATCCCCGTTTTAACAATTTGTAAGCAGTGTTGGAGGTTAAGACGTTGGGTCACGTTTACATCATTAGAAAGATGCAGAGCCCAAGGGCAGATCTGGCTGTGACCTCAGGTCTGTCTCCTCCACTCAGGTGAGTAATGACTTTCTTCTTCTCTCTTAGCTCCTCATTTCTCCCACTCTCCCAATATCATACCTTCTCCAGAAGCCCAGTGCCTTATTCAGAATCATTTCTACTAAGAGCTCATCAAGGGCTTCCCTGGTGGCGCAGTGGTTGAGAATCCACCTGCCAATGTAGGGGACACGGGTTCGAGCCCCGGTCCGGGAAGATCCCACATGCCGCGGAGTGGCTGTGCCCGTGAGCCATGGCCGCTGAGCCTGCGCGTCCCGAGCCTGTGCTCCGCAGCGGGAGAGGCCACAACAGTGAGAGGTCCGCTTACCACAAAAAAAAAAAAAAAAAAAGAGCTCATCAAACTCCTTAGCACACAGTAGGTGCTTAACAAATAGCCATTCTTTCCCTTCTCTCTCCACTGTGAAAAACTACTCTTCCATCATGGTTCAGCTCTTTACTGTCTGAAATGGAAGCTACCTGGCTGATAAACATACTCCCAGTAAAAAATAAATGATGAAAACCGATATTAATGTGTTATCTTGGTATGTTTACACTTTAACATGGGACTCCCAAAAGCACAACATTCAGTCTAAAGGATTCATTTCAGATTCTGTGAAGGGCCAGTGGTAAAAATGTTTGAGGTTCAGAAGATCTTAGAATGACCAACCCACCCAGCTTGCCCAGACAGAGGGGTTTCCCAGGACATGGAACCTTCAGTGCTAAAATTGGACCATCCTGGGCAAACCAGGGTCATCCTATCCTAACTTCTCTGAAACAACTCCAGTGATACCCCCTTAGAGTTGACCAACTAGTGCAGAAAGGCCATGTTTTGCCCACCGTAACAGACATACATAAACATTAGCTAAGGAGAAACTTTTAGAAGAATGGATGATGGTATAAGCTTGTGAAGCAAAACCAAAAGTATAGAGCTCAAAAACATGCTTTTAATATCACTCATCAGATTTCATCTTGAACTACTCAAGGGGACCCTGGCTATAATCACGGGACTTCCATACAATTACATAACACAGTGAGTTCACATTTTCTTTTTTTTCCCCTTGGGTGTGTTTCTATGGAACTTGACTTTTTCAAATATTTAAAATTTGTTTCATATATATATAAACTTACTCAAAACTGAGTTTCCTGATATCACGTGTCCATAGGCATACTTGCTTTCTCATAAGATGAGGGACGAATGAGACCAAGGTGGGTATTTATTTACTTTGACTGAAATTTTCAGTGAATTGTATTTCAAGATTAAACTATCACACTGAGGCATTGTTTGTAAGTTAGATGTGAGAAACTAGTCAAGAGTTTCTCCATAAGGTAGCTACCCTTAAGACGTTATAATATCTGTGTCCTATGCCTTCTAGAAATTCTTTTTTCACACATTATATAGCAATGAAAATGGGAAATACAAAGTATTTTTTAGACAAAAGAAAATAGGCAATGACAGTGTAATTTTTTTTTTTTTTTTTTTTTTGCGGTACGCGGGCCTCTCACTGTTGTGGTCTCTCCCGTTGCGGAGCACAGGCTCCGGACGCGCAGGCTCAGCGGCCATGGCTCACGGTCCCAGCCGCTCCACGGAATGTGGGATCTTCCCGGACTGGGGCACGAACCCGTGACCCCTGCATCGGCAGGCGGACTCTCAACCACTGCGCCACCAGGGAAGCCCAACAGTGCAATTTTTATCTGAACTTTCTTGACATATTTTCTCAGAAAAACACAGCACCTGATGACATTATGAACAGAACAAGTTTTGTTTTTTTTTAACTTTTTGTTTTATATTGGAGTATAGTTGATAACAATGTTGTTTCAGGTGTACAACAAAGTGATTCAGTTATACATATATATGTATCTATTCTTTATCAGATTCTTTCTCCATTTAGGTTTTTACAAAATGTTGAGCAGAGTTCCCTGTGCTCTACAGTAGGTCCTTTTTGGTTATCCATTTTAAATATAGCAGTGATAAACATATTTTTTTTACAGACCTCCTAAATTTCCAAGAATAACTAAACATAAGCAATATACTGAGAAAATTTAATGTTCAATTTAAATAATAAAATATCTATAAACATTCTAATGTCTTTGTTATAAAAAATTACAATTTCCATAAACACTTTTTCAAGTCTGTGAGACTCTCTTTTGAAGAGAGAGGAAGGAGAGGGAGAAATAGATAATTTAGTATCAGTTCATGTATCCTTTTTGTAGCTAAATTATATTGCACCATTGTTCCCAACTTATCCTTGACCTGAAGGAAAGGAAGTGGGAGCTGAAGCGGGGGTTGAAGGCATGGGGCCAGTGAGTGGGGGTGAGGTAGTGAGTGAGGGTGGGAAATCGTTGTCACTCGTGATCATTCAGGCTGCGTTCCACCTCCTCCTTAGCACCACCGTCCCGATAAAATACTTCAAATCATAAACACAGCAAAGGCACTATTATACTATCAATATGAATAGTAACTAGCGGGACAGGAAAGGAGATTACAGCATAAAAGCATAGAGTTTCTTTTTTTTGTTTTTTAATGGAATCATACAGTATCTGTCTTTTTTTTAATTAAATAATTTATTTATTTTTGGCTGTGTTGGGTATTCTTTGCTGTGTGCGGGCTTTCTCTAGTTGTGGCGAGCGGGGCCTACTCTTCATTGCAGTGCACGGCCTTCTCACTGTGGTGGCTTCTCTTGTTGCAGAGCACAGGCTCTAGGCACACAGGCTTCAGTAGTTGTAGCATGTGGGCTCAGTAGTTGTGGCTCGCAGACTCTAGAGCGCAGGCTAAGTAGTTGTAGCGCACGGGCTTAGCTGCTCCGTGGCATGTGGGATCTTCCCGGACCAGGGCTTGAACCCATGTCCCCTGTATTGGCAGGCGGATTCTTAACCACTGAGCCACCAGGGAAGCCCAGCATGGGGTTTCTCATAGCTACTACTTCTTTGTAACACTTTATGAATTTTAGCTTTTGTAACAAATTAAATTTTTATCACTATATACTAAATGCTGTTATTTTTGAGATTTCCAGTGAGTAACTAGGATTTTTCATTAAACAATAAACCATTGAAAAGCAAATGTAAGTACTTAAGTCTAAAATTGACAGAGTGGGAGCAAAGGGCAGATGATATCAAGAACCTCTTTTATTTCTGTCAAAGCCCTTCTTCTCCACTTCTGATCAGTTAGCATACATTATCCCCCCATTCTGTACTCAGAGGCTGAATCGACACAAAAAGAAGAAAATCAAGTGGGAGTTAGAGAATTAGTAATAACTTACACTTATTTAGGACTGTCCATATACCAGGCACTCTTCTAAATGCTTTACATATATTCATACAAAGTTAATATCTTCCTCCTTAAGGACATACCCCATAAGGAAAATACTATTATTATCACCACTTGACAGATAAGGATATTATGGCAACGAAAGCTTGAGGAACTTAACCAAGGTGATATACCTAATAAATAGAAGAGCTGGGTTTTCAACATAGACACCCTAGTTCCAGCTTCTGTGCTCGTAACCACTCCCATCTCTCTAAGAAAGGAAAATGGCTATTTACAAGTAAAGTATCAAATTCAGATAGTTAAGACGTAGTGGATGGATGAGTGATCTAAAACTACATGCAGCAACATGGATGAATCTCTCAGACACAGTACTGAGTGAAGGAAGCCAGGCAATGGAGGACAGACCGTATTGTTCCACTTATATTAAACAAAAAGCAAGCAAAGCAGATCTGAGCTGTTAGAGGTTAGCATGGTGGTCATCCTGGGAGTGAGGGGCAGTAACTGGAGGGAAATTCAAGGAGGGCTTCTAGGTGCTATTAGGCTTGGTTTTGTCTTGGGTGTTGATTACATGGTGTGATAACTTGTGAAAATGCATCCAGCTATGCACTTGTGATATGTGCCCTTTTCTGGTATATTGTATTTCAATAAAAGGTTTGAAAGTGGGGGGAATAGGAACTTGTAGGTCACCTCCTATAAAGCAGGGAACAGCCCTCTCCTTGATCCTATGAACACTCTCCTGCTATCCCGTTCTAAGGCAGGGGATACTGAAGTGTCCTAACCCCTATCATACCTTCCCTATGTTTCTTTCTCTTTTTTCCCCTTCATTCTCTCTTGTCAAAAAACTAAGAGAAGGGGCTTCCCTGGTGGCGCAGTGGTTGAGAGTCCGCCTGCCGATGCAGGGGACACGAGTCACGGGTTCGTGCCCCGGTCCGGGAAGATCCCACATGCCGCGGAGCGGCTGGGCCCGTGAGCCATGGCCGCTGAGCCTGCCCGTCTGGAGCCTGTGCTCTGCAACGGGAGAGGCCGCAACAGTGAGAGGCTCGCGTACCGCAAAAAACTAAAACAATAAAAAAATAAATAAAAGAGCGGGAAATAGGAATTAAGGGCAGCTAAGCAAGCAAAGTCTGCTTCATCCACGAATTCTTCGGAAGTGACTGGACATCCTATTTAAGCATTAAAAGTATATCTCTTTCTAATTCTGAGGCCTATTTTCTACATAGTAAAAATGAGATTAAGCACAAATCCTGTGATTTTGCACTAATTTAAAGTGCCATGAGAAGCCTGAATTACCACTTCCGTAAACTTGAGTTGTTACCTCCGTCTGCCTTTAGCTCCCCTGCAATAGAACTTTTCCCTCCCCTCCCCCTCCTCTCACCCACACACCAAACCAGATAGTTATGAACAATGGGAAATTGTTTTCTTTCTGGCATTTACTGTGTATCACTGCCTGCGGAGGGGTCTGCGGAGGAAAATTCTTAAGAGTTTTGCAAGAAAATGTGAGCTGTCAGCTTCACTGATCTGCATAAAATCCCTCCTCAATCTCAGCTCTTTTGCTTCTCTTTGGGGTTATTTTAAATGGGGAAAGAACATGAAGGGGAAAATGTTTTAAAAGTCCAACCTAAGGCTTCTTTCACTCCGTATTTTGTTACTTCTCTTTTTTGGCAAGAAAAACTTAATTATGTAAAGTAGTGACAGCTCACCCAGATATTTCATTGATCCACAGCACAGATAAACAATTTTGAGGAAGTTAAATATTCAGTGAAGATACTGCTAATCACTACCCCAGGAACAGCCCAACAGAAGGAAAGATTATTCTCTTCATTGTGGAAGTGCCTGTCATTTTCAGAGCTTTGCAAATACTCCAAAAGGCAGAGGCTTAGAGAAAAAGAACTCTCACAGGTGAAAATGGAACGTTTACACTTTTTCATAAATTAAACCATGAAAATAAAGGTGTTAGAATATTCCTAGAAATTAAGGGAGAGGTGATTCTTATAACTTCAGAAGAAAACGCATAGGAAACAATCTTACATGAGATGGAATCTCTACAAATTAAACCAGTTTGCTGAAAAATACCTGAGTATATGTAAGAAGAAATTCTTCAGAAACAATGATCAATGTATTCTAAGAGCATTTCTAACTGAGGCTAGAAATATGTTTCCCCATTTTTGAGCCAACTCTTGGCAAAAATAGTCTCAGGTTGGTACCTGCATGCACAATACCATACTTCATCACATTATACTTGGACCATAAATTATTAGAAAAACTCCCTAACCTTGAAATTCAATCTGTTCTGTTTGGGTAATTTGGTAGTCTGTAGAAAACGCAACCACGCCTAAACTTAAAAAAATGAAATTTAAAAGTCCAATGAAAGTATAAAGAACCGCATCATCATGTAAATGATATATGAGTGACTCAGTAAGAAGATAACCCAAAATGTAATTTAAGCAATACAACTATAAGTGTCATGGTTTTGGATGTCCTTTGTTTTCTCTAAGCATAATGAATCAGTTATTTGCAGCACCGTTATTGGGTTCTTTCTACAAAAACTTCTGAGGCTGTTAATGTCGTGAAATTCACAGGTTGAGCCTTTGCCACATTTTCAGGGGCTTGGGTTTCCACGAAAACCTCTAGCTCTGAGCTCCTGCTTCCCTGAGTTCTTTTTTTTTTTAAAGTATTTATTGGAGTATAATTGCTTTACAATGGTGTGTTAGTTTCTGCTTTATAACAAAGTGAATCAGCAATACGCATACATATATCCCCATATCCCCTCCCTCTTGCATCTCCCTCCCACCCTCCCTATCCCACCCCTCTAGGTGGACAAAAAGTACCCAGCTGATCTCCCTGTGCTATGCGGCTACTTCCCGCTAGCTATCTACTTTACATTTGGTAGTGTATATATGTCCATGCCACTCTCTCACTTCGTCCCAGCTTACGCTTCCACCTCCTTGTGTCCTCAAGTCCATTCTCTATGTCTACGTCTTTATTCCTGTCCTGCCCCTAGGTTCTTCAGAACCATTTTTTTCTTTTTAGATTCCATATATATGTGTCAGCATACGGTATTTGTTTTTCTCTTTCTGACTTACTTCACTCTGTATGACACACTCTAGGTCCATCCACCTCACTACAAATAACTCAATTTCGTTTCTTTTCATGGCTGAGTAATATTCCATTGTATATATGTGCCACATCTTCTTTATCCATTCATCTGTTGATGGACACTTAGGTTGCTTCCATGTCCTGGCTATTGTAAATGGTGCTGCAATGAACATTGTGGTACATGACTCTTTTTGAATTATGGTTTTCTCAGGATATATGCCCAGTCGTGGGATATTGGGTCATATGGTAGCTCTATTTTTAGTTTTTTGAGGAAACCCCATACTGTTCTCCACAGTGGTTGTATCAATTTACATTCCCACCAACAGTGCAAGAGGGTTCCGTTTTCTCCACACTCTCTCCAGCATCTACTGTTTGTAGATTTTTTGGTGATGGCCATTCTGACTGGTGTGAGGTGATATCTCATTGTAGTTTTGATTGCATTTCTCTAATGATTAATGATGTTGAGCATTCTTTCATGTGTTTGTTGGCAATCTGTATATCTTTGGAGAAATGTCTGTTTAGGTCTTCTGCCCATTTTTGGATTGGGTTGTTTGTTTTTTTGATATTGAGTTGCATGAGCTACTTGTAAATTTTGGAGATTAATCCTTTGTCAGTTGCTTCATTTGCAATTATTTTCTCCCATTCTGAACTGGTATAGTCATCATTCCCATTTCGTATACAGGAGACCTAGTGAAGTTCAGAGAAGTGAAGTTACTTGCTAGGGTCACACAGCTTAGTGGAATCAAGACCAGACTTTGTGCCCTGGAGTCCTAAATTCCTCTCAAGCCAAGTTTCCTGCTCCTCCGCCAACTGCTTTTCTCTCCTCTGCCTCAGATAAAGACTGAAGTCCTCAAGAAGGATAATTCACATGTTATATGGTTAACAGTGTAGCAAAGACACATCAGCTCTGTGGTTTCCAATGCTTTTTCCCTGAATCAGCAGCATCAGCATCTCCTGGGGACTGATTAGAAATGCACATTCCGGGGCCCAATCCAGACCTACTGAATCAGAACCTCCGGGACTGGGGCCCTGCAATCTGTGTTTTCAGAGTCTTCTGGTGATCCTGATGTCCTCTAAAATTTGAGAACTACTGGACTAGCTGCTCATCAAACCAGCTTCGTCTTCTTCCCAGGCAGCTAGACCACATTTTCCAGACACACTGTATGTAGCCAACAGAATGTGGACAAAAGCAATGTACACTATTTCCGGGCTGGGCCCATAAAAGTTTCCACTAATGACGCTCCATGCTATTTCCCCTGCCACTGTCTTGTTGCAGGTACGTGTGGTGACCCTGAAAGGTGTGTAGAGAAAAGGCTGGGGCCACGGGCTAAAAGGAAGCTGGATCTCTGAGGCACTGCTTGATGGAAAGCCACCAGTTGATCAAGAATATCCAATGTGTGGGGCTTCCCTGGTGGCGCAGTGGTTGAGGGTCCACCTGCCGATGCAGGGGACACGGGTTCGTGCCCCGGTCCGGGAAGATCCCACATGCCACGGAGCGGCTGGGCTCGTGAGCCATGGCCGCTGAGCCTGCGCGTCCGGAGCCTGTGCTCCGCAACGGGAGAGGTCACAACAGTGAAAGGCCCGCATACCGCAAAAAAAAAAAAAAAAAAAAAAAGAATATCCAATGTGGGACTTCCCTGGCGGTCCAGTGGTTAAGACTTTGCCTTCCAATGCAGTGGGTGCAGGTTCCACCCCTGGTCAGGGAACTAAGATCCCACACGCCTCGCAGCCAAAAAACCAAAGCATAAAACAGATGCAATATTGTAACAAATTCAATAAAGACTTAAGAAAATAATGGTCCACATAAAAAAAAAAAATACCCAATGTGTGTAAAGATGTTTGAGGCTTGATGTTCATCCGCTATAGCTGCCGGCGTTGCCCTAACTCAGGTATGAGAGTGTTATTTGGGGTGGGCATACGTTCTAGAATTCTAAGGAAGGTAAACACACGCCATCCCTATGTGTCTGTTTCCTGAAGAAAGGCATCAGAGAAAAAAGTCTTCCCTGCTAGAATGGGAGCAAATTGCCGTATGAGTTCTGACTTGCCATTGGTGGGGAGAGAGCAGGTTATGAGAGGCGGCGAATGAGAAGAAGAGATACTTAGGTGCCAGAAAAAGAAAGGGCAGAGGCTGTAATAACAGGAGCCATGAGCCATTTCTCATACCATTTTGGATCATGTGGATTCCATAGGTGAATCCACCCAGGACTGAAATGAGCTTGTGGGAATAAAACAAAGACAAAAAACTTAGCATTGGAGGCTGTTATGGACACTAACAATTATCAGGCTAAGTCTTACCATTTTGCAGAGATTTCATTAACTACCCAGGATACTCAGTGGCAGAACCAAGCCAAGAGCTTGGCTTACCCAACTTCAAGTCAGCAATTCCTTTCTAGCATCTAACATTTTTAACTCACTTTAAACTTTAAGGTACTTTCTTATAAATACCATTTCCCTCTTAGATTTCACACCCAGAACATACTACAGAGGTTAAGTACCAAACTTGGCTCCACTGTCAATATTTTAAGAATTCTGATAGCTTTATTGACTAGATTTCTATAATAATAGGGGATTCATTTGTCCATGAGAAGCTACAGGTAAAGACGATAATCCCCAAGCTCTCTTTTTTCATGAGAGAATGTGCAAAGCCCAGACAAGACTGAGAAATGGGAAGACTCCTGGGCCTAATGGGAGTCCTAATGGGATGTTTACTGAGAGCTATTGACTCAGATGCAGCACACTGATTGGGTCTCTAACTGCACACTCTGTAATGCTTAGCTGAAAGGAAAAGTATGGCAGTAGATAAAAGATGTCAGCAATGTCAGCTGCTGTGATCACAGGTTTCCAAAAGGGATTGTGACAGTTAGCGAAGCATCTCTTTAACGTGAGTTCCCAGGAATATGCTGCCAAGTATTCAAGCAGTAAGATCCAGGATAGCAGCCCAGATATTTCCACTTCAGAGTCACATGCAGTTTTAATATCTAGGTTTGCCTGTTTGTTTTTTTTAACATATTCGCTTACTGGATATTGTGTATTGCCAACTGCAGAAAACTTAAAGAAACAGAGACACTTAGGAAGTTCTCTACTATGATAAGGCTTTATTCTATCAGTCACCTCAGTTCCCATCTCTGTAAGGGTCTGGATGAATAAAATTAAACAGCTCATATATTAGAGGGGCAGCATGGCACATGGACTTGAGTTAGACTGTCTGGGTTCAAATCCCTGTGTTAGCACTTAATGACTGTGTCTTTGGGAAAGTTATATAACTTATTTGTGCCTCAGTTTCTTCAATTATAGGATGGGGATAATTAATAGTACCCATTTCATAGGATTAAATGAATTTGTACTTTTTTTTTTTTTTTTTGCGGTACGCGGGCCTCTCACTGTTGTGGCCTCTCCCGTTGCGGAGCACAGGCTCTGGACGTGCAGGCTCAGTGGCCATGGCTCACGAGCCTAGCCGCTCGGCGGCACGTGGGATCTTCCCAGACCGGGACACGAACCCGTGTTCCCTGCATCGGGCAGGCGGACTCTCAACCACTGCGCCACCAGGGAAGCCCATGAATTTGTACTTTTAAAGTGCTTAGAACAGTGACTGGCACATAATATGTGATATAAAAAGGGTTGTTTTTTTTTTTAAATAACAAGATAACATATGTGGGCAGCTAGGTCAACCTGGGGGCTTCATAGTTATTTAAATGCTTAATAATTATGTAAATGCTTCCGGGCAGATGACATCACAAAGTAAAGTAACTCAGACTGCCACCAGCCAAAAAGATAATAGGTCATTTCGTTTGTCGAAACAAAAAACGGTGTCCGAATATTATTAGAAAAGTCTTTACATCCTGCTAACCTCCTCAAGTAAACCTGTGAAAACCACACACACAAAAAATCATTTTTTATATATCTAAGAACACAAAATACGAAAACAATCAATCTCCTTTTTTAGCAGAGATATTTAACCTCAGGTTAGCTAGCCTATGCCACTTAGCAGGTTCCCCCAACCACCAATTACTGTGTATTCAGGGAGTGCAAACCAATTAACCTGGGCAAACGTGAGTAAAAAGGTAAATTTCCAGAAGGTGAAAACCATACAATGCTCCCCAGAATGATTACTGCCTGTATGACTTGCAATCTTCATTGATTCTCTCACTCCCTTCTCCCTTAGTCAGGGTGGCTAATCAAAAGTTGACCACATACAATTTTCACATAATGTTAAATGTTCCTGAAGGATGTAAGAAATAAACAGGGCTAAATATGGCTATATTAAAATAGCAGTCAAAAGCACATACCACAGGAAGTCAATAAGTGAAAAAAAAATGATGAGTAGTGAAAAAGGATGAGAGATGAACTAAAACAAAAACCACTTACCCAGCTAGAAGGGAACAAAAGAGCTACAGTCAGGAGCAGCTATGTAATCTGTGGAGCTCAGAGCAAAAAGAACAGGCAGAGATCCTTGTTCAAAGCTTATTGAAAACTTCAAGGTGGCAACAGCAGAGCATTAAACCAAGCATGTGGCCTTCTGAGTGCGGGGCCCATGTAAATGCACAGATTGCATGCCCCTGAAACCTGCCACGGTCATGAAGGCATGTGTTTATAAGTAAAGTGAGAATAAATAAAGATAAGCATGTGAATTCAGATGAAAGTCTAGGAATATTTAAGGGAATGGAAAGGGAAATGTCAGAAAACCTGATGAACGGTATTAGATTAAGGGAATGGCAGGGAATAGAAAGAGAAGAATAAGGGATAAAGATGAAAGAGTGACCAGATTAAAAAGACCATAGACATATGGACCACAAGAAGCAAGTCCATCTTTGGGTCTCCATATCAAGAAACCAACAAGTTGGTACTGTGTGCCATCCCTCCAAGGAAATGATGACCCCAGTTACCCATGGGGCTGAATTAAAAGCTGAGGAAGACAAAGGATTAATCTCCAAAATTTACAAGCAGCTCATGCAGCTCAATAACAAGAAAACAAACAACCCAATCCAAAAATGGGCAGAAGACCTAAATAGACATTTCTCCAAAGAAGATATACAGACTGCCAACAAACACATGAAAGAATGCTCAACATCATTCATCATTAGAGAAATGCAAATCAAAACTACAATGAGATATCGTCTCACACCAGTCAGAATGGCCATCATCAAAAAATCTAGAAACAATAAATGCTGGAGAGGGTGTGGAGAAAAGGGAACACTCTTGCACTGCTGGTGGGAATGTGAATTGGTTCAGCCACTATGGAGAACAGTATGGAGGTTCCTTAAAAAACTACAAATAGAACTACCATATGACCCAGCAATCCCACTACTGGGCATATACCCTGAGAAAACCATAATTCAAAAAGAGTCATGTACCAAAATGTTCATTGCAGCTCTATTTACAATAGCCCGGAGATGGAAGCAACCTAAGTGCCCGTCATCGGATGAATGGATAAAGAAGATGTGGCACATATATACAATGGAATATTACTCAGCCATAAAAAGAAACGAAATTGAGCTATTTGTAATGAGGTGGATAGACCTAGAGTCTGTCATACAGAGTGAAGTAAGTCAGAAAGAAAAAGACAAATACCGTATGCTAACACATATATATGGAATTTAAGAAAAAAATGTCATGAAGAACCTAGGGGTAAAGCAGGAATAAAGACGCAGACCTCTTAGAGAACGGACTTGAGGTTATGGGGAGGGGGAAGGGTGAGCTGTGACAGGGCGAGAGAGAGTCATGGGCATATACACACTAACAAACGCAGTAAGGTAGATAGCTAGTGGGAAGCAGCCGCATGGCACAGGGATATTGGCTCGGTGCTTTGTGACAGCCTGGAGGGGTGGGATGGGGAGGGTGGGAGGGAGGGAGACGCAACAGGGAAGACATATGGGAACATATGTTTATGTATGACTGATTCACTTTGTTATAAAGCAGAAACTAACACACCATTGTAAAGCAATTATACCCCAATAAAGATGTTAAAAAAAAAAAAAAAAAAAGAACTGAATAAAAATTCCAGTATAAACAACAACAAAAAAAAAAAGCTGAGGAAGGAAGGATTGTGAAAAGGGCAATGACTACCTGTTATGTTAAAGTTCCCTCCGACTCCTTTGAGCAGGAAAACATCTTAATGTGAGTCAATCTATTTTTTAGAATAAAGAGGCCGTCTGACAATGGCAACCATACTATCATAGCTGGCTTTTCAACTGATGGAAGAGATAAGGCACTTGAACACAAAACAGACAAAACTCTTCATTATGAAACATTGCTTTATATTACACAAAAAACACGAGTTAGATAGCTATTACATAAATGATAGCTAAAATGGATTGCCAGCCACTACACACAGCGAGGCAGTACAAAGAACAAATTCACAGGGTCCGTTCACATTACTATTGTGATCGATAATCAAAATAATCAACTGCTGCTTGAAGTACAGCCTTTGACGTTTAAAGAATTCCAGTGTTCATATGTGTATCAAATGAGTTGGACCATTCAAGTCTATTACCTTGAAAAATCATATGTACTTGCAGCCTGATAAACTGCAATTGCTCGAAAACATTTTAGAATCATTTTTCTTTATGAATTATTTTTCAACGCCAAGAGTTTTTGAGTTGTTCTTTTTTAATCTGCTCACAATATATAAATCTATGGAATTAGAGAAATTTAGAACTTGCGAACAAGCCTAAGGACTACATAATCTAGCCTACAGCTTCCTGTCAAATGGATTAAGAAACTGAGGTCCCAACAGATTTGCCTGAGGCCTCCACATTTGGCTCATAAAGAGGCATGATGACTACAACTTAACTCACATTTTTCCTTGTCCTGTGGTCTTTCCACACCACTAGGAACCATTTGCCAAAATTGTATGACCTTGTAGAAAGTCACTGACAACTACAGATATCAGCGACAAACATGCTGAATTTTTACCATTTCTGAAAGGCAAGTCAGTCAGTCCTGGTTGTCATGACAATAACTCTTCTTACTCCCAGCCAGGTGATTGCGTATGTAAAATGCAGCCAAACCAGACAGGAATAAGCCTCATTAAAACAACATTCTAAAAATGGCATTGCTTACCTGGTTTGCCCATTCTGAGCTCCAGAATCTTGACTGTGATTGTCATCTAAGTTCAACTCAGTCCAGATATCTGTGTTCCATTGTATCGGGAGATATTCTGTCTTGGGAATATAAGGGGAAAAAGTGAAAATGGTTGAGAATAACTGAACTCAATATTATGAAATTGAAATTAAAGAGGTTACTGTTTGTGCATTAGTATAATTATTTTTAAAAACTGTAAGTAAACAATGAGATTCTAATATTGAATCCCCTCACTAGTAATTAATGAAGCCCCTAGCCTCTTATCTCTGTTTACTTTTCTTTTTTTGCCCATTTTTTCCTAAGCAATGCTGTTCTTTTCCCATGCGTGTATGTGTTGTGGGCAATTTCTCATATGAGAACATTACTACAGGCTCTACGTCTACTCTCTCTCAGAATTCAGATTCAAAACAAGTTCTCTCTCACTGTTTCCTAAGGAGATGTTTTGCCCTTTACAATGCAATCTAAAAAACAAATGCCTATAACCAGCTACTAGAAGTGTGTTTTCTATTCCAACCTGAAAATTTCATTCTCTAAGTTTCTACCTAACCCGTCTCCGCAAAGGAAATTTCCCAGTCCAGCCCAACCTAAAAGCTGATCCTCCATAGGAGAGAAGCAGGAATCCTAGGTGACTCCTTTAGTAAGTGCTGCAACCTAAGATTTTATCACTCAGACCTTCCATGATACACACAAGTGCTACTTCAAACATTTCTACCACGTATGCAATTCTTCTGTGTCCCAGCATAGTTCTTCCATAAACTGATCCCCGGTTAGACAGTTCTGAGACATATTTCATAGGCTCCTCAAAAGACCCCTGCAAGATCAAGCACCAACCTACAGCAATGGCCAACTTGGCAACTCATCCTTACTTGGCTTTCCCTCCTTCCTTATTTCATGCCCCTAGCCTTCCCTCCTGGCCCCTGCAGTTAGTCTCCAAATAAACTCCTTGCATGAAAGAACTTGTCTTAGCCTCTGCTTTCCAAGGAAACCAGTCTAAGACATTCTCTTTCATTAAAAGAATTTTTGTGTTGGAGGAAAAGGTTAAGTTATTCAACTGTTATTTTAAACATAATTTTAAATTTATAATGAATGCCAAATATATTATGGAAAAAAATTCACATTTTACATTTATTTGTATCTTGAAACATAAGACTTTTTAAAAGATTCACACTTTGATTAACATAGGAAAGACGTCTCAGAAACCAAATGGTTACCATAGTAGGTGTGGAATACGTCCCCAGCTGTAAAAACTGATGCTGGTACCCTCGGTGTCTATGGGCCAACTTTCACCGACCTGTCTGAATTTCACTGCCTGAGGGGTTTTCTCTGAAGCTACTGAGAGTCTGCTCTGCCTAAGCAAATAGTAGGCTGGAAGTTCCTGGAATCAACCCCCTAAAGCAGCCCTCAACCCATGACTGATGGGAGCGAGGAACTAATATTCAGCTCCCTAGAGAAAGAAAGAAAGACGGAGAGACACAGAGAGAGGGAGAGAGAGGATGTACATACACAGAGATGACAGAGATAGAAAGTTAGAGATATTACTATGGTCTGTGTAGTATGCCACCCCCCAAAATTCATATGTTGAAGCCTTAAGCACCAATGTGACAATATTTAGAGATAGGGCCTTCGGAAGGTAATTAGCTTTAGATAATGTCTTGATGATCGGGTCTTCATGATCAGATTATTGACCTTATAAGGACAGATACCAGAGAGTTTGCTTTCCTACCTTGCTCTCTGCATGTAAGGACACAGGGAGAAAGCAGCCACCTGCGAGCCACAAAGAGGGCCCTCACTGGGGAACTGAACTGTCCTGCACCTCGATCTTGGACTTCCCAGCCTCCAGAACTATAAGAAATAAATTCCTGTTGTTTAAACCACCCAACCTATGGTATATTGTCATGGCAGCCCAAGCTGACTAATACAGATACAATACAGATATATACCCCTCATCTCTGAAGTGGGAGATCTCTGAGGTGTATATTTTATACCATTTTCCCCCTGGGATTATGCATCAGTGGACGTTGGTAGTAACTGACGTGATAATGAACCTCTTATTGGCTGCCTTTCCTTCCCCATCTCTCTTCCCATTTCCTTACTTGTGTTTCCTACATTTCTCAAATAAATTATTTTACTCTAGGAAACTGTCTCAAAATCTGTTTCTATGGGCACCCAAATGGAAACAGTTTGGTTGGTATAAAACTCTGCAAAAGCACTGCCCTGGGTCATATCCAAATGAGAACACTACGACAAAGCGAGTTCAGCAATTTAACCCACTAGTGTTCAACCAGCTTAAGTGAGATCCCAAGATGAGAAATCAGAGCTTAATTCACAAGAGGATCTGTGAGGAGAAGTTCAATATGCATGTCTATTCTTAAAACAGTTGTGCCTCAGTGCCTACATGACTTAGGGCTAAATTGGGATGGGGTTTTTTGTTTGGGTTTTTTTTTAATTTTTTTTTTTTTTAAGACAGTGGTAAATTTCATTCCGGAGCTGTATGGCAGCTCTCAGTAAATCTCTAAGAAAAACATTTACTGAGGTGACTTCCCCAGTGGCGCAATGGTTAAGAATCCACCTGCCAATGCAGGGGACACAGGTTCGATCCCTGGTCTCGGAAGATCCCACACGCTGCAGAGCAACTAAGCCTGTGTGCCACAACTACTGTGCTATAGAGCCCGCGAGCCACAACTACTGAAGCCCACGCACCTACAGCCCGTGCTCTGCAACAAGAGAAGCCGCCACAATGAGAAGCCTGGGCTCCGCAACAAAGCGTAGACCCCGCTCTCCGCAACAAGGAAAGCCTGCACGCAGCAACGAAGACCCAGTACAACCAAAAATAAATAATTAAAATTAAAAAAAAATTTACTGGGCACTTTCTATGTGCTAAGTACTATATTAGTTCCCAAGAAATCAATGTTTAAAAATTTATACTTTTTTTTTTACCCTTTTTATTTTATATTGGAGTATAACCAATTAACAATGTTGTGATAGTTTCAGGTGCACAGCAAAGCCATATATATAGTACAGGTATCCATTCTCCCCCAAACTCTCCTCCCATCCAGGCTGCCACATAACATTGAGCAGAGTTCCCTGTGCTCTACAGTAGGTCCTTGTTGGTTATCGATTTTATGTATAGCAGGGTGTACATGTCAATCTCAAACTCCCTAACTATCCCTTTCCCCATGCTCCCCCCCCCAGTAACCATAAATTTGTTCTCTAATCTGTGAGTCTGTTTCTGTTTTGTAAATAAGTTCATTTGTATCATTTCTTTTTAGATCCTGTGTGTAAGTGATGTCATACAATATTTCTCTTTCTCTGACTTACTTCACTCATTATATTTATTTAATAATTTTCAAAAAGCTGACAAGTTATTGTAAAAAGCACACAAAGTAAATCCCAGATTTCATTATAGTTTATAATTGTGACCACTGAGCTCTTCACTTGGGGGTTCCAAGAACTCAGGAAGTAGCCTCTCAGTGAGCCTGGGGATTCAAGAATATGGGATATACTTTTTCTCCACCATGACATAATACAAAAATCCACCCCCCCACCCCCTATCCCTCCAAAATTCATAGCAATCTAAAGAGATACGTTTTTTCAATCTCTTTGTACAATGGGGCTGAAACAGAACATCTGATGAAAGAAAACAGTATCAAACAATATAACTCCTTTGCCCCCACTAGGATATCCTTACCTTGAAGTGTGAAAAGTGATTCATCTATCCTAGCAATCAACATTTTTTTCCCACAAACTTTGCTACACAAGTATTTACATGATATTAGTGAAGACAGCATTCTCTAGGTTCTGCTATTCTTTTAGCCCCAGTTCACTAAAAAACTGGTCAACTTCCTTCTTCGCTTTTCCCTCCAGCTCACACATAGCCTCTTCTCTTTTTTTTTAATTTTTAATTTTATTTATTTTTTTTATAGAGCACGTTATTAGTCATCCATTTTATACACATCAGTGTATACATGTCAATCCCAATTGCCCAAATCATCACACCACCACCCCCATCCCCAACGCTTTCCCCCTTGGTGTCCATACATTTGTTCTCTACATCTGTGTCTCAATTTCTGCCCTGCAAACCAGTTCATCTGTACCATTATCCTAGGTTCTACATATATGCATTAATATACGATATTTGTTTTTCTCTTTCTGACTTACTTCACTCTGTATGACAGTCTCTAGATTCATCCACGTCTCTACAAATGACCCAATTTCGTTCCTTTTGATGGCTGAGTAATATTCCATTGTATATATGTACCATATCTTCTTTATCCATTCATCTGTCAATGGGCATTTAGGTTACTTCCATGACCTGGCTATTGTAAATAGTGCTGCAATGAACATTGGGGTGCATGTGTCTTTTTGAATTATGGTTTCCTCTGGGTATATGCCCAGTAGTGGGATTGCTGGGTCATATGGTAATTCTATTTTTAGTTTTTTAAGGAACCGCGATACTGTTCTCCATAGTGGCTGTATCAATTTACATTCCCACCAACAGTGCAAGAGGGTTCCCTTTTCTCCACACCCTCTCCAGCATTTATGGTTTGTAGATATTTTGATGATGGCCATTCTGACCAGTGTGAGGTGATATCTTATTGCAGTTTTGATTTGCATTTCTCTAATGATTAGTGATGTTGAGCATCCTTTCAGGCGTTTGTTGGCCATCTGTATATCTTCTTTGGAGAAACGTGTTTAGGTCTTCTACCCATTTTGGACTGGGTTGTTTGTTTTTTTGATATTGAGCTGCATGAGCTGCTTATATATTTTGGAGATTAATCCTTTGTCAGTTGCTTTGTTTGCAGATATTTTCTCCCATTCTGAAGGTTGTTTTTTCTTCTTGTTTATGGTTTCCTTTGCTGTGCAAAAACTTTTAAGTTTCATTAGGTCCCATTTGTTTCTTTTTGTTTTTATTTCCATTTCTGTAGGAGGTGGGTCAAAAAGGATCTTGCTGTGATTTATGTCATAGAGTGTTCTGCCTATGTTTTCCTCTAAGAGTTTGATAGTGTCTGGCCTTACATTTAGGTCTTTAATCCATTTTTGAGTTTATTTTTGTGTATGGTGTTTGGAAGTGTTCTAATTTCATTCTTTTACGTGTAGCTGTCCAGTTTTCCCAGCACCAATTATTGAAAAGGCTGTCTTCTCTCCACTGTATATTTTTGTCTCCTTTATCAAAGATAAGGTGACCATATCTGAATAAGAATTTTTAAATCTCTATATGTAAAATGTTCCCTAGCAAATCTTATGATTAACCAAGATTGGGAACCACTGGACTAAATTATCTTTAACTCTCCTTTATTAGTCAATTTAGCTTAAATTATGCTGTGGCAACAGATTGCTCCCAAACCTCAGTAATTTACAGGGAAAATGTCTATTTTTTATTGATTGTACGTGTTCACTGTGGGTCAGGTGAGGTCGTGTCCCACCTCTATCATCTTCACTCTTGGGCTTAGGATGATGGAGCAGCTTCAGCTGGAACTGTGACTGCCTTAGCCAGAGGGAAGACAGAGATGGAAAACCATGAGCTAGCTCATAAAGTCTTTGTTAGAAAGTGATACATGTCACTTCCACCCACACTTCATTGGCCAAAGCCTGTCACACGGCCACTCCTGAGTTCAACAGAGTAGGGCTGTGCAATCTTCCCACAGGGAGAGTTAATGAATAATAGTGACCAAAAATAGAATCTACCACTGGTCCTTCCAACTCTAAAAACTGTGTAATAAAATCAATGACTCCCTTATAGACATCAAGAGTAATGTTGATTATAACAATTATCTGCCTATAAAATGGTTCCTGTAATAGTTTGTCAACCTGGAATCTTAATTTGTGCTCCTATAAAAGCAAACTCTAAGACAATAAATTCGTTAAAAAAAATAGATATTTTCTGCCTCTTAGAGGCAGATAGATTATTTGGAAAGTAAGACCAGAAGGCATGTTAGGAAGGTAGGCAAGTGAGACAGGGAAGGGAGAAGAGCCAATAAAAAGTAAGAAGGGCTCAGTTTTGCTGGAGACCCTCTCAGAGCCCTTGTGAGACAAACATCAGGACCCTCCCACAGAGGACCGGCTGGGACACTTGTCCACCACTCCCAACCCCAGTGATTGAAGGTTGCCTCCCAAGGGTTTAGCTCTCTCAAACTTCGGTTTAGCTGTTACAGCTGAGCAAGTTCCAGTAACACTGGACAAAACCCCCCAGCAGGGAAAGGGGAAGATGCAGGGACCTATGGTGGGAACATGTCAGTCAGTTTGGGGTTGTCCACAGGGGCAAGAAAACTCAGGTAGACAAGGGGACACTGGTGGACCATCATTAGCATCCACTACACCTAGTTCAGAGCTGGCCTCCATCAGTTATGAGATATTTTATTATCAGACATTTCATTTCTTTAAGTCAATCTGACCTCACCCACAGTCCAAATTGATAACTTTTTCTCTATTCACTATTAGCAATTAATAATGCCTTAGTTTTCAAATGATACAGATGAACTTATTTGCAAAGCAGAAAGAGAGACACGGATGTAGAGACCAAACGTATGGACACCAAGGGGGAAAGAAGGGTTAGGATGAATTGGGAGATTGGGATTGACATATATACACTACAATGTATAAAATAGATAACTAATGAGAACTTACTGTATAGCACAGGTAACTCTACCCGTTACTCTGTGGTGACTTAAATGGGAAGGAAATCTAAAAAAGAGGGGATATATGTATACATATAGCTGATTCACTTTGCTGTACAGCAGAAACTAACACAACACTGTAAAGCAACTATACTCCAATAAAATTTTTTTTAAATATAATAATGCCATAGTTTTCACCTCAAGTGCCAACTCAGGTTAAAATGACTACCGGAAACACGTGTTGAAAAAGATACAGGTCAGGTGTGATGTGCAGTGACCAACTAAGGAAGTCTTCCAGGGACAAAGGGGGGATATAGTATATTTGTCGCACACCTGGTAGCCTTTAACTTAGTACTAAAACTTTATCAGTGTTTCTAATGCTTTAAATTAAAATGTACTAAAGAAATGTTTTTCTACTTGTAAAATTTTTCTGCATTACCAAAAATAAGAAAGTTTTTAAGGTTTTGACAAAAATATTTAAGTCATGGGACAACTATACCTCTTCCCACTGCCTGTTAAAGTTGCTTTGTATGGTTTTAACTTGCATGGTCTTTTTTATGGTTTCACACTACTGTGCAAAGCCATGACTCCCTTTGTATTCTAGATACAAATCCTTTGTTGTATCTGTGGTTTGCAAATATTTTTCTCCTGGTCCACAGCTTGTCTTTTTATTCTTTTGACAGGATCTTTAATTTTAATGGAGTCCAGTTTATCGAATTTTCTTTTATAGATTGTTTTTGGTGTCACATCTAAGAATGCTTTACCTAGCTATGAGTCTTGAAGATTTTCTCTTACATTTTCTCCTAAAAGGTTTATAAGTTTATGTTCTACATTTAAATCTATGATCCACTCTGTGTAAAGTTTTGTATAAAGTGTGAGGCTTAGGTCCAAGGTTTTTTTTTTTTCTTTTTTCTTTGCCTGTGGATGGCCAATTGCTTCAGCACCATTGGTTGAAAGGAATCATTCCCCTACTCATAATCCTTCCTGTGGGCCTCAAATATTATCTTTCCATCTATGTGTGAGTCTACTTCTGGGTTCTCTATTCTGTTCCACTGATTATGCATTTATCCCTACATTAATACTATACTGTCTTAATTATATAGCTATATATTAAGACTTACTATTGGGTTGATTGTTTCCTCCCATTTTATTCTTCTTTTTCAAAATTGTATTAGCTAGTCTAATTCCTTTGCCTTTC
The DNA here is from genome assembly GCF_964374135.1 of Grampus griseus. Lineage (NCBI taxonomy): Eukaryota > Metazoa > Chordata > Mammalia > Artiodactyla > Delphinidae > Grampus > Grampus griseus. The sequence continues at coordinate 8,536,498 of NC_139017.1, forward strand.
CATATAAATTTTAAAATCAACTTGTTTATATTTATGAAAAAATCTTGCTGATTTTTAGATAGAAATTATAAAATTATAGATCAATTTGGGGAGAATTGACACCTTTACTATGTTGAGTCTACTAATCTATGAAAACAGTACGTATTTCCACTTATTTAGGTTTTCTTTGATTTCTTCCATCAGAATTTTGTAGTTCTCAGCATACAAATTTTGTTAGATTTATACCCAAGTATTTCTCTCTTTTTTTGAGTGATTATATACAGCATTGTGTTTTTAATCTGTCTCCTCGTGCTTGTGTCTTGCAACCTTGCTAAACTCATTTAGTAGTTCCAGAAGTTTTTTTAATAAATTCCTTGGTATTTTCTATGTAGATTTTTATGTCATACGCAAATTGGGCCAGCTTTATTTTTTTCCTTTTCAATCTGTGTACCTTTTATTTCTTGCCTTATTGCACTGGTTAGAATTCCCATCCGTGTGTTGCCTCAGAGATGCACTGCATTTTTTAAAAAGAGCCTACAGTCACAATCTACACCAGGGATTGCAATGTGAAATATCCCTCCCTAGAACCAGGCAAATAACTTAAGTGTAAATTGGGCCGATTACGATAGTAGGAATTGGCAGGAATGTAGTATACTGGAGAATATGTGTAGCTCTTAAAGATAATCATATCCCAAGACTTAAAAAGCACTGTTTTTGCTGCTGGCCAAACATAATGTATTTTTAAGCAGGATTTGGCTAAAGATAATCATTGATCTCCCGTCTCTGCATGGAGTAGCCTTCAAAGAAAACACAAACTCCACAAGACTTCAATAATAATTTAGATTCTGTATGTACCAAATAAAAGCCCTAGTTTGGGGAGATTACAATCAGATCATGCTCTTGAGATAAAGGTTAAAACTTAGTTGGCAATGGATGTTATATTGGTTAGCTATTCATGTACAACATACCACCCCAAACCATTTATAGTAAGTCCCCTACATACGAATGAGCTCCATTCCGAGAGCGTGTTCATAAGTCCATTTGTTTGTAAGTCCAGCAAACTTAGCCTAGGTACCCAACTAACACAATCGACTATATAGTACTGTACTGTAATAGGTTTACAATACTTTTCACACAAATAATACACAAAAAACAAACCCAAGAAATAAAGAAAACATTTTTAATCTTACAGTACAGTACCTTGAAAAGTACAGTACCAACTACATCACTGCTGCTTTTACACTTACTTCTGGACATCCTGGGCTTGAAATAAAGATACTATACTCTATACAGTACTGTACGGTAAAGTACACAAAAGCACAACCATTTGTAGAGGATGCACACATGTGACAATGCAAGCCAGACACGTGAACTACCTTACGTGACTGGACATGCAAAAGCACGTTCACATCTTTGAAAGTTTGCAACTTGAAGGTTCATACGTAGGGGGCTTATTGTACTACTGTGTTTATGACTAGTCTATGCATCAGTTGGTGTCTTCTGAACTCACTCTTAATCTAGGTCCTGTTAGGCTGCTTTTAGCTGGGCTTGCTCTTGTGTCTACTTTCAGCTTGCAGTTGGCTGTGGTCTGTCTTGTCTAGGATGGACTTGGTCTTATGTGTGGAGCTGGCCGACTGACAACTAGAGCAACAGTAGATAAGTAGGCTGTGGATCTCCCATTTTCCAGTGGAGGATTGCATGTGTGTTCTCATGGCAAAGACGAAGGAACCAGAGGGAGTGGAAGCATGAGAGGCTTCTTGAAGTTGGGTTCAGAACTGCCACACTTTCACTTCCACCACCTTCTGTTGGCTGGAACAAGTCACGCATCCAGCCTGGATTGAAAGGTAAGGAAATAAATTCTGCCTCTTAATAGGAGGCACTTCAAAGTTATTTTACAAAGGGTGTGGAGACAGGGAAGCCATTAATTGGAGCCTTCTCTGCAATCTACTGTAAGCATGGAGGGTCTCCTTAAGGTCAGAGATTATTGTTCATCTTTTCATTTCTTAATCTGGAGAAATGCTTTGCATATAGTAGTATGTACTCATTTGTATTTATATATATATATATACTTATTAATTCTCAGAACCCTATGAGATAGGTGCTTTTATTCCCATTTTGCAGATAAAGAAAGTAGGTACAGAGAAGAAACTTCCCACAGTCTTATAGTGAGGAATCTCATTTTCCATGTATTGTCCACAATTATAGTCATACCTATGAATATTATAATATTATTGATAATAATGGTGATTTTCTACTTCCATCTCCAAGTAGACGACATTTGACTGAAGGAGTTGCCATTCTATGTGAAAATTTAAGAGCTTAACTTGACTCTTTGCTGGCTATAGCTTTGCATTTTTGCATGCAAGTATCAACAAGGATGCCACCAAGTATCATGTATATCCCTCCCTCCCCCCTAAAAAAAAAATATATAAGCTGTGTATCTGCTTAAGTACTTGTATAAGTCCGTGGTTAAACCACATTGTGGAAGTGGAATTAGAATTAGCTTAACATGAAAAGATGCTCAACATCGCTAATTATTAGAGAAATGCAAGTCAAAACTACAGTGAAGTACCACCTCACAACAGTCAGAATAGCCATCAATAAAAAGTTTATAAATAAATGTTGGAGAGGGTGTGGAGAAAAGGGAACACGTCTATGTTTATGGTGGGAATGTAAATTGGGGCAGTGACTATGGAGAACAGTATGGAGATTCCTCAAAAAACTAAAAACAGAGCCACCATATGATCCTGCAATCTCACTCCTGGGCATATATCTGAACAAAACTACAATTCAAAAATATATATGCACCCCTGTGTTCAAAGCAGCACTATTTACAATAGCCAAGACATGGAAGCAACCTAAATGTCCATTAACAGATGAATGGATAAAGAAGATGTGGCATATATATATATAATGAAATATTACTTGGCCACAAAAAAAGAATGAAATTAATGCCATTTGCAGCTACCTGGGTGAACCTAGAGATTATCATACTAAGTGAAGTAAGTCAGAAAGAGAAAGACAAACATCATATGATATCACTTACATGTTGAATGTAAAATATAACACAAATAAACCTATCTATGAAACAGAAACAGACTCACAGACATAGAGAACAGACTTGTTCTCTATGCCAAGGGAGAGGAGAGGCGGGGGATGGATGGATTGGGAGTTCAGGGTTAGCAGATGCAAACTACTATATATAAAATAGATAACAAGGTCCTACTGTATAGCACAGGGACCAGTGGATATTCAATATATTGTAATAAACCATAATGGAAAAGGAAAAAAAGAATTAGCTTAAAATATTTTAAGGTAGGTTTTTACAGCTGACTTTACAACCTATACAAGAACTTCAATATCTATAGTGTGCAATTGTAAAATTTCTGATAGAATTTCCTGAATAATTTAATGGACAAAAGCATTTCCAAGTTAATGAGTTAATTGGCCTGGTAAATGAATTTATTAAAGACAGTCCATTGAATGTTGGCTAATGCCTATAAAACACAATGATTTTAGTTTCAGTGAGCTATATCTTTTAACAAAGCTATATAACATGTCCAGCTGCATTTAGAAAACCCTTTCTCATCATAGACAAGCCATGTCATTTAATGTTTTCTGCAATAGTTGAACTTGCTTCCAATTCATGAACTGTTCTGAGATGTTTGGCAAGACACTAGAAACAGGTAGAAAATAAACTGTGAATTAAAATACAACCCTAATTTTGTGTGATATCAAACTTAATTTCTCTTTTATCAGGCAGGAATGAAATTTCCAATCTGGCCCCGGGAGGATGTATTGATTTTGACTCCAAGAAAGCTCCACCCTATAGCTACACCTGACTGATTAACATAGAAGATTCCTGCTCAAAATATCAAAGGGTGATGATGAAAAGTTGACGAAAGCTCCAAAGAGACTTAAATATATTTTTCAGAGCCAAAGGTGTTGTTACAGCAGTGATGAATACTAGAACCCTTATACTTGAGCCACCAAGTTTGACTAGGAATCCATTTACTCATTCAACAAGCACTTACTGACCTGCTACCATGTATAAGGCACCTTGTCAGGGCTAGAGATCCAGAAATAGCAAGTATGCACATTTTCTATTCTCAAGATCAATACCATTTGGAGGACAGGCAATGAATCCTATAATTATATTGCAGTAGAAGGTGAAGTTGAAATACATATGGAGTGAAATGAGAGGAGAGCGTTGCGGGTCCTACCTCAAGCCAGGGGTCTCAGAGAACACAAGAGGAAGTGATGCTTAGCCTGATCTTGAAGGTAGATAAGAACTGAGGGGTTGTTCCAGGCAGAGGGTCCTTCATGTGCAAAGCAAGAAGGAATGAGGGAAAATGGTGAACTGAAGAAATTACTTGTATGTGATGTAACTAGAATGATGTGAACTGCCTGAGAATGAAAGGCAGACAGTAGCCAGATTACACAAGACCTTGTTTGAAACGGTAAGAGGTTTTGATTTTGCCCAAAGGTGATAGAAAACTATGAAGAAATTTTAAATAGAAGAATGACATGCTCATTCACTTTTTTTTACTGTGGTAAAAATCACATAACATAAATTTTACCATCTTAACCACTTTGATATATATAATTCAGTAGTGTATGAAACAGGTCTTTAGAGGTTTTTCACCTGGCAAATCTGAAACTCTATACCCATTGAGCAACAACTCCTTTTTCCCCCTCCCTGCCCCCAACTCTTGGTAACCACGATTCTACTTTCTGTTTCTATGAGTTTGATTACTTTTGATACCTCATAACAGTGGACTCGTATGGTACTTGTCTTTCTGTAACTGGCTTATTTCACTTATCATAACGTCCTCAAGATTCATCCATTTAGTAGCATGTGGCAGGATTTCCTTCCTTTTTAAAGGTGAATCATATTCCATTGTGTGTATTTCATTTATCGGTCTTTTGTCTGTGGGCATTTGGGTTGACTCCACCTCTTGCCTACCGTGAATCACGCTGTTACGAACATAGGCGAGCAGATATCAGCATGATCATTTCCAGCAGACGCTCTGGCAACCACGTATTTGGAGGATGGACCGGAGTGGTTTGCATCTGGAGTTGGGAAGGTACAATAAGATGATGACTTCTGAACTCAGATAGTGGTAGCTGTGGAGATGGATAGAGTGGGACAGATTTGAGAAAGACTTAAGCTTATAGAATTGAAAATACTTCCAAATCGCACAGTTGGATGCAGTGAAGGAGGAGGGAATTAGAGAAAAGCAGTGATTACAGTTGGTTTGTAGGTAGAGCATGAAGGAAGCCATTGGCTTTTGAAGCCTAGGTCAACCTAGGGATGGATTTGTGCAGAGAGGCTGTGCCTCACTAAACGGGAAGAGGAAAATACTGGACGAAACAAGGGGACTCACAAATGCCTCAATGTCCAGGTCTAATTGATGTGTAGGATAAAATATAGTCATGAGAACAGAGGGGGTTAGTTGTGGCCACATTCTTTTTGTGAACTTGCAGCGTGAGAAGAGCTCTTAGGGAAGAAATATCAAGGGGAGTTTTTGCACTGTATGAAGCAAGTTTTAGCTAGCTTGGCATTAAGTTTTATTATTACAGGATCAAAGGCTGTATATAATGCCAAAATACTCAAGTTCATGCCCAGCTTTGAAGCTTGTGGACCTCAACTGTGAGTACAGTATTGGAATAATCCTAGAGAGCACAAAACAAGAGGCTGCACATATCAAAATTCTTTTTGCTGAAGTCACTGGTGTGGTCCAAGACTTAGGTTATATTAATACCAGTTGTACACAGTGCTTAGAGAAGTTGTTAGCATCCAAAAAATGTGCATTTTTAATGTTTAAATTTTTGCTGCATTAATCCCCTTTCTAGATATTTAGATTTTATTTTTTAATTTTATTTTAATTTTTTATTAAGATCATTTTATTTTAAAAGTTTTCAAATTATTTCAAGCAAACTGGAAGTAATTTTACAGTAAACACCTTTATGTCCATCACCTAGATTTTATCATTGCCATTTAATGATAACCTCATTAAGATATGATTCATATACCACCGATCGAAAGTTATGTATTTGGACCTTAAATAAAGACTTGCTGTTTTAAAATTTTTACCTGGAAGTCATTTTAAATTTATAGAAAAGGTGTAGGAAAAGTATTAATAAAACCCAAATATCCTCTACCCAGGTTTACATAATCTCGATATAATTTGTTTGTTAACGTTTAAATAATTTAACATCTGCTTTTAACATCTCCCCTACAGTGTGTTCCTGCCACTTGAGAGTAAGTTGTATGCATCATTGTGCTAGTACTTACTGTGTATTGGCTAAGAATGGGGATATTTTCTCTTTTTTAACATCTTTATTGGAGTATAATTGCTTTACAATGTTGTGTTAGTTTCTGCTATATTACAAAGTGAACAGCTATACATATACATATATCCCCATATCTCCTCCCTCTTGCGTCTCCCTCCCTCCCACCCTCCCTATCCCACCCCTTTTGGTGGTCACAAAGCACAGAGCTGATCTCCCTGTGTTATGCGGCTGCTTCCCACTAGCTATCTATTTTACATTTGGTAGTGTGTATATGTCTATGCCACTCTCTCACTTCGTCCCAGGTTACCCTTCCTCCTTCCCATGTCCTGAAGTCCATTCTCTATGTCTGTGTCTTTATTCCTGTCCTGCCCTTAGGTTCTTCAGAACCATTTTTTTCTTTTTTTTTTTTAGATTCCATATATACATGCTAGTATACGGTATTTGTTTTACTCTTTCTGACTTACTTCACTCTGTATGACAGACTCTAGGTCCATCCACCTCACTACAAATAACTCAACTTTATTTCTTTTTATGGCTGAGTAATATTCCATTGTATATATGTGCCACGTCTTCTTTATCCATTCATCTGTTGATGGACACTTAGGTTGCCTCCATGTCCTGGCTATTGTAAATAGTGCTGCAATGAACACTGTGGTACATGACTCTTTTTGAGGGATATTTTCTTACATAGCCACAATACAGTTGTCAATGTAAATAAATTTAATACTGATGCAATACTTTAATCTACTTTCTATATTCCAGTTTTGTCAATTCACCCAATGATGTCCTTTTTAATATCCTTATTTCCCCTTCCAGTACAGGGTCAAGTCTAAGATCAAATATCTATTTAATTGTCATGACTCTTTAATCTTCTCCAATCTGGAAGAGTTCCACAGTCCTTCATGACACTGACATATTTAAAGGATACAAGCCCTTTTTTTGAATAGAATGCTCCTCGTTTGGGGTTTGTTGGGTATTTCCAAATGACCATGTTCAGGCAGTTGTCCTCGTAGGAGTCCTACATAAGTGATGCTGAGGACCTTTCAAAGTATCACATCCCGAGGCACATCATGTCCATTTTGTCCCCTTTGGTGGTGCTACTTTTGATCAGCTGGTCAAGGTTTTGTCCAATTTCTCTACCATATTTTTACTATGTTTTCCTGTATATTTAATAAGCAATTTGTAGAAAGACAGTTTGACTATGCAAACATAATGCTTCTCATCTGAAGTTTCCTCCTAGATTTAGCATCCATTGACATTTCTTGCCTGAACTCACCTTTCCCACGATTGCGAAATGGTAATTTTACAAACCGAATGCCCTCTCTGTGTTTACCATTTGGCACTCAGTCTTCCACTGAGGGCTGGAACAAGAGCCCTTCCTACTCCCATTTACTAATCTATTTATTATCAGTTCTTCCTCCTGGGTTTTAATTTTTTCTGTGGCTTACAATTCATTACTGTCCCACATTTGGCCTGTGAGATTCCCTTCAAGTTATTTCCTGTATCTTTGTAACATCCTCCTATCAGATTTTCTGAGCATGTTCTTACTTTCTGGCCTAAGAAGACTCAGAAGATTGAGATCTGATCATCTGAATCATGCAATGTCATACATGTAATGTAAAATATAATCATTTTGTTCATTTGCGGGACCATCATCTAGGGATGAAAATTATTAAAGAGCTGCCTACACTTAGCCACCCCAAGACAGAATATCATCTAAGAAATCTACAGTTGATACATCAAACCTACAGCAACTGACAGAAAAATTCAGGCATGCATCATAGAATAATGAAGTATTTTAATAAATCATTGCTTTGTAAACGTTAAAAGTTTTTACTTGGTGACCCAGTTTCAATGGCATATTGCGTATTTTTAAACAATCTTCAGAGAAGTAAATAAACAAAGCTTTGAATATAGTCTCTCTAGAAAGGGTACTTAACTAGTGGTTCTCAACACAGAAAAGTGTTCATTTTATTTATTATTCTTTTAGGGTTATTAGGATACTTTAAACAAGGTATTTGAGATTTCTCCAGAACTTTTGCTCTAGATGTTTCTTTTTACATTTCTATAATTCAACATGCTATCAATATTTCACGTAAATTGTCACATTCTTCCACCTGTGCCTTTTTATTGCATGCTCATGTTTCTCGTCTCCTTACATATTTTCCTGTCAACTTTGGCTACAGGAAAAAGAAATCAAAGTTAAAGAGATACATGTCAGAGGTCTTATTTAATGAAAATGTCCCTTGTGAATGGTATTTAGAATCAGTTCTTCAGAGAGAAGCATTTTCTTTGTGTGTGTTATTCCTTTTGACTCAGTTCATAGTACCTTGAGTGATTTTCTAACTGCATCAAGGTGAACACACATGCCATAATATGCTCTATTAAAAAGCAGTTAGGGGCTTCCCTGGTGGCGCAGTGGTTGAGAGTCTGCCTGCCGATGCAGGGCACACGGGTTCGTGCCCCGGTCCGGGAAGATCCGACGTGCCGCGGAGCGGCTGGGCCCGTGAGCCATGGCCGCTGAGCCTGCGCGTCCGGAGCCTGCGCGTCCGGAGCCTGTGCTCCGCAACGGGAGAGGCCACAACAGTGAGAGGCCTGCGTACCGCAAAAAAAAAAAAAAAAAAAAAAAAAAAGCGTTTAAAAAGCAGTTAAATGGGGTAAGAAAAATTAATTCAGCAAGTATTTATAGAGTGCGCACTTGGCACCATGTTAATTTAGAGGCATCCAAAAAGTTCTATAATATTCATTCCCATGAAAAGCTTAAGACTTTGAGGAAATAAGACAATCACAAGAAATACCAGATAATAGTACCACTGAGAGACACTGGATTAGTTAAACTAAGACTACTACTTTGATAGGGCTGTGCTTGAAAATCATTCTCCACTGTTTATCTGTTGGTGGAGGTGTGCCCACTGCAAGGGATCTCATCTGCTGGCTGCTGGCCCCCATCTGTTGGGGTTCAAGTGGATGGCGGGGTAAGATAGCCTTAGTTTCAAGATCTTGAGGACTTTTGGATAGTTACAGTAGTAGGAAGTTCGAAATATAAGATTTGAGCCATCTCTTTGATCTTGCCTCTCTCTAGCTACCAGCACATTTATTGAACCCTGGGGGAGAAGGTGGTGAAAAACTAGAAATTATTTTGACCCTTACATAGTTTTCAATGTGACAGGTGAGATATGCATTAAACAACTAATTTCACAGATAATCATTTAATTATAACTTCTATAAGAAAAGAATAAAATACGCATTTATTTACGATAGCATAATTTATAAAATTGTTACAGCATGATGATTAAAAAGTAAAATGAAAAGGAGATAAAAATGTACCTGGCTGTATTACGTGATATAAGGTTTTTTTAAAATTTTTTATTGGAGTATAGTTGCTTTACAATGTTGTGTTAGTTTCTGCTGTACAGCAAAATGAATCAGCCACATGTATACATAGATCCCCTCCTTTGTGGATTTCCTTTCCATTTAGGTCACCACAGAGCATTGAGTAGAGTTCCCTGTGCTATACACTAGGTTCTCCTTAGTTATCTATTTTATATATAGTAGTGTATATATGTCAATGCCAGTCTCCCAGTTCATCCCACCACCACACTTTGGTGTCCATATGTTTTTATTCTCTATGTCTGTATCTCTATTTCTGCTTTGCACATAGGTTCATTTAATTATAATTGTGATGATGGCAAACAGTTTCGTTTTTCTGAAAGTCCACGGAAGGTATCAGATCCTCTCCTCCTGGGCAGAGACACAAAGTCTGCTGCCAGCAAATCTTCAGAGACCTTACATTTATGCAACTGCAAAGTGAATGGGCAGTGGCATTCTGGGTTTAGAAAAGGCCTTTTTGGTGAAGGAGGGGCATCTCTTGCAAACTGCTACTTTTGTTGATGTGACGAGTTCTGAGAAAACACACATCATCTTCTATAACATTATCTTAGGTTCTCACTGTATATTTAGCATGTTGAACAATAGTACATCTGGGAAGATTTCACAATTACAGAAAATTTTTGCTGCTCAGGACACAATTTCTGCTGCAGTCATAGGGCACATTAAAAAATTAATTAATCCATTAAAGTATGATGCTGGGGCAATTAGTTTAATATTTGATGTGCCTCATATCCTCTGGTTTATTTGTATTAAAAAAAATTCAGTTGAAATTTTAGTCTTCTTTTAGTGTATTAAGTTTTCACCACAATTTTTTTAGGGTGTATTGGTTACAATTCTTGTTTTGTTTCTATGATTGTGCCACGATGGTATCATGATGGTTGTCTAATTGTGATAGAGATACAGTTTTTTTGGTGTACAATAAATAAATAGGAAAAATTTCACATGCTGAAATAAATATGTTTTCCCCATTTTTCTTGAAACATGAAAATGCTTGGTTTATCTTTAATTCCCCCACATCTGAGAAAAACATATGTAAAGAAATAGTTTATTTTTCTTTTGACTCCTTGAAAGAAAAATTACCAGTGCATCACATTGATAAATGGCAACTGCCATTTGGCCTTGAGTCAGGGAGGCAATAGGGAATAGTAGGGACTGGGGCTTGCATGGAAGGGGCATGCTGGGTGCAAGGGAGCAGCTGCTACTCAGCTTCAGCCCATTGTTGCCATTTGGGAATGTGGGCCCTTTGCTGGAAGAGCTTCCACATTTTCAAGAGAAGTTGTAACTCCAAATTTTCATGTGAAATCTACTGGCATTTAAAGGTCAATCTTAAATAGACACCATTTGGGCCAAACAAAATGTATCTGCCGGCTGAGTTTGACCTGTAAGCTACCACAGACAGGGGCTTTAGAGTGAGTGGGAAAGGAGGGCACAGGCCCCTGAGGTCCCAGGGCTGCAGGCTGCTTTGGAGAACTATAGCTGTGCAAGTGAAGCTGAACCAAAGCTGGGTGCAGCTAAAGTCTGACCAGGTACTGGGGCAGCAGGATGGGCAGCAAGCTGTTTGGGCACCGCCCCGTGTACACATGCTGAGAGCAAGTTAGACAGTGGTGGGCCACCTGGACTCTGGTCTGCGCTTCACTTGGCCGCAACACTGCTTGGTTTGCCTGCCCTACAGGGTGCCTGGATCATTCAGGGGGAGACCCTGAGAAGGACACAGTAGACTTCCTTCTTAATGGTGCTGGTGGGTTCTGGGGCAGTTAATTGGAGAGAGAAAGACAAGAGAGAACTGTGTTTGGATCAGATAATGAAGCAAAGGTTACAGGTGATGCGAAGAGGCCAGAAGGCTTAACAGGAGGGTATGACCTGCTCGAGGGTCAGGGAAGTCTCCACATGAAAATCAGTTGAAGTCGAGATCTGAAAGGTGGGTAGCAGTGAACCAGGCAAAGGGCGGGAAAAGAGACCTCCAGGGGGAGGGGTGAGCCCGAGAGCTGGCCCTGAGGTGAGAAGGCCCATCGTGCATTGAAGGAAACCGAAACTATGCAGAAAGGAAGCGTGGTCCTTACGAAGCTGGAGCCATGATGTGACAGTAAGGTTGTAATGTTGTGCTGCAATGGTGTTGACCTTTAGTCCTAAGCCTAATGTTAAACAGGAGCATGGCATGATCAGATTAGTATTTTTTTTAAAGTAGATTTTATGTTGAAATATAACATATGTAGAGAAAAGAGTATGAATCCTAAGTGTGGAGTTTAATGAATGTTTACAAAGTGAACACCCCCATACAACCAGTACCCAGAATTCCCTGTTCCGGTCATTGTCTCCCCCTTCCCCGCACCCCCAGGGTTACCAGTATCTTTTTTTTTTTTTTGAAATAAAAATCCACAATTTTTATTATTATTGGGGTATAGTGTTTTACAAAGTTGTGTTAGTTTCTACTGTACAGCAAAGTGAAGTAGAGTTCCCTGTGCTATACAGCAGGTTCTGATTAGTTATCTATTTTATACATATTAGTGTATATATGTCAATCCCAATCTCCCATTTCATCCCACCCCACCATTCCCCTATTGGTGCCCACACGTTTGATCTCTACGTCTGTGTCTCTATTTCTGTCTTGCAAACAGGTTCATCTGTACCACTTTTCTAGATTCTACATATATGTGTTAATAGACAATATTTGTTTTTCTGTTTCTGACTTACTTCACTCTGTATGACAGTCTCTAGGCCCATCCATGTCTCTACAAATGACCCAATTTCATTCCTTTTTATGGCTGAGGAATATTCCATTGTATATATATACCACATCTTCTTTATCGATTTGTCTTTAAATGGGCATTTAGGTTGCTTCTATGACCTGGCTACTATAAATAGTGCTGCAATGAACATTGAGGTGAAAAAAGAAAATTACAGACCAATATCACTGACGAATATAAACACAAAAACCCTCAACAAAATACATCTCAGTAGATGCAGAAAAAGCTTTTGACAAAATTCAACAACCATTTATGATTAAAAACTCTCCAGAAGGTGGGCATAGAGGGAACTTACTTCAACATAAGAAAGCCATATGTGACAAACCCACAGCAAACATCATTCTCAATGGTGAAAAACTGCATTTCCTCTAAGATCAGGAACAAAACAAAGATGTCCACACTCACCACTATTATTCAACATAGTTTCGGAAGTCCTAGCCATGGCAAATCAGAGAAGAAAAAGAAATAAAAGCAATACAAATTGGAAAAGAAGAAGTAAAACTGTCACTCTTTGCAGATGACATGACATTATACATAGATAATCCTAAAGATGCCACCAGAAAACTACTAGAGCTAATCAATGAATTTGGTAAAGTTGCAGGATGCCAGTACCTTGACTTCCAACATCGCAAATGCGTTTTGCCTAAAGGACCTAAATAGACATCTTTCTGAAGAAGACAGTGGCTTCTTCATCAAAAGTGCTCAGCTACACTGATCATCAGGGAAACTCAAATCAAAACCACAATGAGCTATCACCTCACACCTGTTAGAATGGCTGTCATCAAAAGCACAAGAGATAAGTGCTGGTGAGGATGTGGAATTAAGGGAACCCTCCTACACTGTTGGTGGGAATGCAAATGGTGCAGCCACTATGGAAAAGAGTATGAGGTTCCTCCAAAAATTAAAAACAGAACTACCATGTAATCCAGCAATTTCACTCCTGGGAATATATCTAAAAGAAATGAAAACAGGATCTCAAAGAGATATATGCACTTCCATGCATATTGCTTCATTTAATTCGAAATAGCCAAGATATGGCAACAACCTCAGTGCCCATCAACGGATGAATGGATAAAGAAGATGTGGTATACATGGAAATCCTGCCATTTGTGATAGCATGGATGGAACTTGAGGGCACTATGCAAAGTGAAATTAGACAGAGAAAGGCAAATGCTGTATGATCTCATTAAAGGTGGAATCTTTTTTTAAAAAAAGTCAAACTCATAGAAACAGAGAGTAGAATGGTGGTTACCAGGGGCTTAGGGGAGGGGGAGATGGAGAGACACAGGTTAAAGAGTACAAGTCTTCAGTTTTAAGATGAATAAGTTTTAGGGATCTAATGTACAGCATGATGACTGTAGTTATTAATACTGTATTATATACTTGAAACTTCCTAGGAGAATAGATGTTAAGTGTCCTTACCACACACACACACACACACACACACACACACACAGGGTAACTCTGTGAAGTGAGGTGATAGATGTGTAAACTGACCTGATTGCGATAATCATTTCACAAAGTATACACATATAAAATCATTGTATTATACACTTTAAATATATATAATTTTATTTGTCAACTAGACCTCAATAAAGCTGGAGAAAAAGAACCCCTTGGCTTTGCTTAGAATGCGGGCCTCTCACTGTTGTGGCCTCTCCCGTCGCGGAGCACAGGCTCCAGACGTGCAGGCTCAGCGGCCACGGCTCACGGGCCCAGCCGCTCCGCGGCATGTGGGATCTTCCCGGACCGGGGCATGAACCCGTGTCCCCTGCATCGGCAGGCGGACTCTCAACCACTGCGCCACCAGGGAAGCCTGGCTTTGCCTAGTTTTGAACTTGATATATATGGCATTATAAATAGGTACTTCTTTGTGTCTGATTTACTTCCCTCAACAGCATGTTTTTTTCTTCACTCAACATTCATGCCGCGGCACCTAGGTGTAGTGCATTCTATTTACCTTGCCATGCAGAATTTCAGTGTTACCCTTTCTACCGTTATAGACGTTTGGATTGTGTATAGTTTGATATTATTATAAATAATGCTACAAGGAATATTCTTGTACATGTCTTTTGGTCAATACAGTATATGTGTGGATTTCTGTTGATTGTAGCTAATGTTTTAAAAACACCATCATAACTTCTGTGGTAGAATGAAATGGAGGGAAGGAAAAAGAAGAGGTGGAGAGAAGTGGAGAGTCTACTGCAGTAGCCCAGGTACTGCGGTGGTGGTGGCTTGGACTAAGGTATTGTTAGTGAAGATGGCAAATTGATGGATCCTAGAGCTTTTAGAAGCATTGCCACAACTTAGGTACTGACTGGGTATAGCAGATGAAAGAAAGGCAAATGTCAGCAGTACCTCCAAGATTTCTGACTTGGTTAATGTGGAAATTGGTGTTTAATTCATCATTAAATCATTCTGCTTTTACTAACTTGGAAGCCATTTGTGGAAGTGTATGAGTTATCACTGCTTGAGTTCATAATTGCTTGAATTGAAGAAAGTATGATTTTAGAAAGTCAGCTAAAGCAAGGTATAGTTATTTGCATACAGTTTTTACAAAAACCTGACCACTGTAATCTTAAGCTTACAAAACTGATATATATATTCTCCCTAAAGTGGTTTTAAATGTACTCATTAGCAATATTCCAATTAAAAAAGTGTTCACATTTAAAAACATGTAGATGAGTAGGGAGGAGATTTCTATTCCTAAGAGAATTCACACATTTTTCACTTTTGTCATGGCTTGATAGAGATTGGAATTATATCACCCGATGGCTAGACGTTGTGTAAAACGAATTGTTTTCAATTCAATTTCTTATAGACCAACGCCTTTGTCCCCTCAATTGCTCTTGCAATAGCTACCTTATTGGCAGTCTTAGCAACTGGGGCTGAAGCTGAAAGAACAGAAACTCAACCATTGATTTATCCCTGAGCGTGGATTTGGATACAGGTTGAGAAGCTTAAGCGGAAAGTGGTATGGGAACTTCTACTACTCCAACAGTTGAAACAAGAATTTTGTTTTCACAGCATCAAACTACACCTGGTACCTCACTGAAATTCAGGTTAATAAGAAATGATATGTGTTGCAAAGATTCTTAAGTCCCATTTAATTGTGGTTAACTTTTCTCTCTCTTTTGTCTTTTTAAATTACAGTACATTGTATATGGAACAGGAAATACCTAAGTTAACAGACAGCTGTAACCTTTCTTTTAGGTCTCAATAGTTTAACTCCTTTAGTATAATATTACCAGTGAAAAGAATTCTAATTTTCCTCATCTTTAAGTCCTGCAGCTGGCTGTGGTTTAATTTCATGGCACATGTTTTTATTCTATTCATTTGTATTCTGGCTTATCTGTGACACATCACTTCGGGTCCTCACTTCGCCCCTGAGATGCCTCCGTATTTCCCTGTGTTTCTTTTCACTTACATGACTCATAGGGCAGAGAACTGGGTGCCAAGGGAGACATGAGCTATGGAAAACATGATCTTTGCCGTCACGTTCTCCAGTTTTAAATATCCTTCGTATTGAAAGTCAGAATAGTTGTTGTTGTTGTTGCTGTTGTTTTGAGAACATTTATTGTCTTCATTTTTAAAAAGCCTGATCAAATGTGCAAGATGCAGCTGTCATGTGTGTGATCAGGGTTGACTCCACTGTAGGGCAATGCAGTAGAGAGAGGGTTAGTACACAAGTCAAAAGACCTAAGCTGTAATTCCGGGCACATGGCTTTCTAACCACCTCCTCTTTTGACAGGTCTAGAGATGCTTTAAGCTTTGTTTTTCTCATCTATAAAATCAGGATAGTAACATCTGTTCTAGTGACCTGATGGTGTTGTTGTGGACATCAAATGAGACCCTGAGAAATGCTTGAAAAATTGAAACGTGCTATAGGAACGTACCATGAAATTGATATTTTATAATGATCAGTTGTATCTGCTAAGTTGTTGCTTTGACTGCTTGCAACAGAGACCCAAGTTAACAGCACCTTGAAAAAGATTGACGTCTATGTCTCTCTCATGGAACCGTATGATCTGCACAGTCATAGGAGCATCAGTGTCCTTTTATCTTGTTGCTCTGCCATCTGTAGGCTTCTGTCCTCATCTGCAAGGTCCAAGGTGGTTCATCACTTTGTCTACATTCTGACCAGGAGTGCGAATGAAGCAAGAGGAATGGAAGGGCACATCCTTTCTCTTTAAAAGTCACACAACACTTCCTCTCATATACCATTCACAGTGCAAAGCCATGGGCCACACCTGGCTACGGGGGACGCTGGGAAGAGTGGTCTTCATTCTGGCAGTCACCCACCCAGCTGAAAAGTATAGGCACTTTTGAGACAGGCAGGGACCTGGGACCCTTTGCTGCAGTGCTGGCACCAGGACACACCTCTCCTCGAGCCACAAAATACAAAGAAACTCTACGGGACTAAAAATAACTGCATGCATGCGCAGTTGGGACAAATTCCGGACAACAAAATACAAAAAGACCAAAAAAACCAACTGCCGCTTTTGAAGAGCCTGGAGCAAAAGCAGGGGGTTGGGAGGAAATGCAGAGCACTGCGCATGCCCCCTGCACACACCACCACCTAAGGGGTAGGCAGAGCACCTAAGCTACCCCTCCAGCCAGACCCCTGGACACACCCCTCCCCTCACCCTGTGTAAGGAACGAGCTCGCCCCCCCACTCAGGGAGCAGGCAAGCAAGGGAACCTGTTGCTTGTTCTCACTCCCCTCTGCTGCAGCAGGGGCCCCAATAAGGCCTTGCCTGAATCTCTTGTCTGGCCTCTGATGGGTTTCTATTGATTAAGGAGGACAAGAACCCTGGTCGGTAATGCTTTCACCAAACAAGATGGGGTAAAGAGATACTGGGATACATTTCTAAATCTCTGCCTCATGAATTGAGAAGGATAATAGGACTGAACTTTAAAAGAACAACCCTGTCGCATATATAATTTCTAATTTTCTAGTAGCTTCATTGCAAAGTAAAAAAGAACCAGGTGAAGTTAATTTTAATGATGTATTTTATTTAACCCAGTATATCCTAAAGATTACCTTTTCAACATGGAATAAATACAAAAATTATTAATATGATATTTTACATGTTTTGGGGTACTAAGTCTTCACAATCAAGTGTGTAATTTCTAGCTACATCACATCTCAATTTGGACTAAGAACCACGTGTGCCCAGTGGCTACTGTATTGGACGCAGCAGCTCTAGAAAGAAGTAGACAAATGTTAGCGTGAAGAATTAACCTTCTGCATCATGTCCTGCTGATTTTATATTTTATGCAATATTCTGTGTATTGATTCATTCAACAAATATTTTCTAAGTATCCACTATATTCCAGGCGCAGTACTAGGCACTGGTGACACAGCAGTGAACAAAACTAACAACATCCCTGTGCTAATGGAGCATACATCCTGGTGGAGGAGACTCAGGCAATAAACAAAGAAACAAGTAAATAGTGTGTCAGATAGCAAAACATGAAGAATAATATGGAGAAGAACAAAGTAGAATAACGTATTACGTGAAAGAAGAGCCATGGATATCTGGAAGAAAATTGTTCCCAGCAGCAGGAACAGTGAGTGCAAAGGCCCAGAGGTAGAGAGTGCTTGGCAATATTTAAGGAATGCTAAGAAGGCAGTGTGGATTGCGCATTGCCTGTTCTTTTTGTTTGTTATAATATTTGTCAGTAAGACAAACTCTGTTTGCTGGGGCATTGAGAAAGTATATTTGCCTAATTTGTGTTGTTGTATGAAGCGCTCTTATTTGTGAAAAGAAAGAAAAAGATAGGTAAAGTGAGACTGCTTGGGCTAATTCATTGCTGATCAGGCACAATTACTTGAGTTCTAAATGCTCGCAGTTTTTTCAAAATATTTTTAAATGAGATATACAATGTACGTAACATGAGACCAATATGGTAGGAAACTGTTGCTATTTTGCTTTGACAAAATGTTGGTTTGCTTCATTCATTCAGTCCCTTAGTCCCTTGACTAAGGATGAGTAAGTACATCCTGTGTCCTTTATCTCATCTTATGATGCTGTTCCAAGCAGTGTAAGGATCATTAGGAAGGCAAAGATGAGTAAGGCTCTCCTGCCCTTAAGAAGCGGATGGAAGAGACGGAAATATAGAGAATTATTAAACAACGTAAAAGAACAGTCATAGAGATATAAGCAGGGAATTAAAGGTGAGACAGAATCTATGAAGGCTTCTTGGAGGAAATATCAGTTTTCCTCTACAAGGATAACTGAAGATTAATCTTGAAACTACAAAAGAAAAGGCCATTTCAGAGAGAGAAGGAGCTTCACCTTTTGAATCCTCCTATTTTAGATTCAGGAGAAAAGAAATTGCTGAGCACTGGGTATATGCACAGAGAAGTAATGTATGACTTCCATCAGTATTGGAATCACATAGGAATTTATAATACCATAGAAAAAAATGGAGTCAGAGAGTCACTATTCGGAGGTTATATGTTCTGAGATGTGTATTTTATTATTTTTCCTTTGTACGCCTTATGTACAGAATAGAGCTTTCTAGGCGGTTCCAGATACATTTTGCTAATAATAGTAAACATTTATTGAGTGCTTACTATATGCAGGGTCTGTTCTGAGTACTTTATAAGCATTAACCAATTTAATCCTCACACCAGCCTATGATATACTCATAGATACTACATGAGACACAAAGACAGCAATATGGCTTGTTCAAGGTCATCCATGAAGCAGAAAATCCAGAACCAAGGCAGAATTTTACTTCTGACTCCCACTGACAGTCTTTATTAAAGTTTCAATGAAGAATAGAACATGAATCTAAAAGCATGAAAACATTGAGTTTTAAGATCTCCCTGTGTGATCATTTTGCCATTCATCTTTTCTGACAATGATAAATGAATGGTTAAAGCTTGATTGGGAAGGAAGTCTTGTATTGGAAAAAAACGGAAGAGAAAATCCATTCAAACTAAACTTAGGTAGCATTTGAGGAGCGAAGAGAGCTGTCTCTTCGCACAAAACTCCTCAAACCGCCTGTCACAGCAAACCTCCAAAAGCAACGTGTCAGGAGGGGCAGAGGGGACACGTCAAACCTGTAGTCACTCTAACTCCTTTACCAAATAAGAAATGGATTTTGAGAGCACATCAGATGCTTGTCAAAATAGCAGCCCAGGAGAGAGCTTGCCAAGAAGGCACTTGACAGACTGCATGCTGGGAGTGCACAGGGACCAGACGTTGTCACGCGCCAGCATGCAGACAATTACAACAGAGACGGAAACAAAGTATTTCCCTCCCAGAAATCTAATCCAAGAAAAAACATCAGTGTGTGTGTATACACTACGTATATAGTATGATTTCCAAAGGAAATCATGCCATCAAGTATCAGACACATTCACCGACAAAAATGAATTTAGAAGGGAAAAGATGTTCTAAGCCTGTCTTGTTACAAGTTATTAGGCACAACGTTTAGGCTAAATTCTTTTTTTTTCTGCAACAGTTTCACGCTTGTTTTAATCCATTTTGAAAGACTTCGGTTTAGGAAAGAAAAAAGTACGTGGCAGTATAGAGTCATGATCCCTCAGCTGCAATTCTGAAATCTAAAATTCTCCGCAAAGTGAAAGGTTTTCATAAGTTCGGCGCCAAGATGCATTTGGGTATAAAACCTGACCTGAACTAACATGAGGTTACATGTGTTTTTATTTATCACACTTAGTGTGAGTATTCATGTATTTTGTTGCAAAAATCTTAATGAGTTTCATTCTGCGGTGCTTTTCGGTGCTTTTCTACACCCTGCTGTGGGTGTTATATAATACACAGTGTATGTACCACATTACTTTTCTAAAATCCAAAAATTTCTGAATTCCCAAATGCATCTGGCCCTATGGCTTTCCAATGAAGTATGTAGACATACTTGTACTGGCAAATTGAATGAAGTGTGGACTTTCTATTTCTGATTTAGATTATTTTCATATTATTTATATTCCTGGTTGTTTTGGGAAGAAACATTATCAAGAATTAAAACTTAAATTGTAAAATCATTGCATACTTAGTTTTAGATTGTTGGTCTATATATATATATATAGGCATAATTCAGAGATATTGCGGGTTTGGTTCCAGACCACCGCAATAAAGAGAATTCTGCAATAAAATGAGTCATACAAGTTTTTTGGTTTCCCAGTGCGTATAAAAGTTATGTTTCCTCTATACTGTAGTCTATTAAGTAATAGCATTATGTCTAAAACAATGTACATACCTTAATTAAAAAATATTGCTAAAAATTGCTATCATCTGAGCCTTCAGTGAGTCATAGCAGTAACATCAAAGATCACATATCACTGTAACAAAGATAATAATAATGAAAAAGTCTGAAATATTGCAAGAATTACCAAAATGTGACCCAGAGACATGAAATGAGCAAATTCTGTTGGAAAAATTGCGTCCATAGACTTGCTCCACATGGGGTTGCCACAAATCTTCAATCTGTAAAAAACGCAGTATCTGGGAAGTGCAGGACAACCTGTATGAACTGCTAACACCCACCTGGCGCAAAGGACCAAAGGACTGGCCCCAACACGGTGCTAAGAGACTGGACCAAATTTTAGCCTGGCTTCTACCTGTACTAGCCATGTTCCTGATGGTGGCCCCAGCTCCCATGCTGAGTGTTTGCTCAAGAAAACACAATGCTGCTGAACCACAAAGTATCCATGTCCCAGCCCCCTGTGCCAAGCCATTTTCAGTAATTCTCCACTTACTTCCCTTCTGTAATTTTCCATTTCCTTATACCCTCTCAGTCCCTTTTTTGTTCCCCCCTTTTCACTTCCCTGTCATCTCTTTTTTGTTTTCTCTCTGTTCGGCCCTTCAAAACCTCAGTTACCTTTGCCTCAGTTAGAGTTGAGCTTGATTTATGCCGAAGTCGCTTTTCCCTCCTGCAAGAGTCTGCATAGAATCTGTCTTGCTGCCTCTCACAAGGGCCCAGCACTGCTTTTCTTTGACACTGGTTTCTGGTCCAGCATATAAGAAGCTTGGAAGTTGTCATTCTACCATAATAAGTAAAAGACTGAGTACACTGAAGATCAACCCATTGCCCCTCAAATTGGAGAAACAGGTAGATACAGAGAGTCACACTTATTGAAGCAGAGATGCCCACAGGAAACAGTGCTGGAGTAGGAATATCTGAGTTGTAACTGATGAATTGCTGAAGGCTCCAAGTGTGAGAGTTTAAAAACTCCAGTCTTAAGAAGGCCCTGTCCTTCTGTGAATTTTATCTCTGGGAACCCTACCAGGTTCTCTCAGTGAAGATTGGAGAAAAGTCCCATGCTGCTTCAGAGGGAGGGGAAAAAACAGTCATTTTGAAATATGCATTCTTTTCTTCTAATAAGTCCTGCCCTCAAGAGAAATCGTTTTCCTGGAGCCTAAACTACTGGTGGAAATGCAAAGGTACAGACCCTTTGGAAGACAGTTTGGTGGTTTCTTATAAAACTAAATATTCTCTTACCAATGATCCAGCAACCGTGCTCCTTGGTATTTACCCAAAGAAGTAAAAAACTTATTTCCACATGGAAATCTGCACATGGATGTGTACAGCAGCTCTATTCATAATTGCCCAGACTTGAAGCAATCTTTATTTATTCCTTCTCTAACACTCTTCCTCTCTTTTGTAGACTTGAGTTTCTGACCTGTAACTTTCTTTTTTTTTTTCCTCTCTCTGAAGAACTTCTTTTAATATTCCTTTCAGGGCAGTTCCTCTGGCAACAATTCAGTTTTCATTTTTCTGAGCTAGTCTAATGATCATTCACTTTTGTTTCTAATTAACATCTGTCACCATACATAGTTACAGAATTTTTTTGCGGGGGGCAGGGATGAGAGCTTTTAAAGATTTAGTCTCTTAGAAAGTTTTAAAGGGGGTGGGACTGAAAGTTTCAACCCTGTCATCACAGGGTTGGACCTCCTGGCACCACCCTCCATCCTCAGGTACTTCCAAAAGTCCTCATTCACATAATAAAAGACACCAGGCCTTTGCTACAGAGCATGCTCTGGTTTTATTAGAAATGGTTACCTCCTCGCTACCCGCACCTGAAACAAGAGGAATTTTTCCTTCAGATCTTCCTTATGAGAACCTGACGAAGTTCCTGGAAGTAAAACCCACAGAAGACTTCACCCCCACAAGTTTCTCCTCTTAAAGCTAATCCGCACTCTGCCTCCAGGAATTCGTCCAAGGTACCAGTGAAGTGCTCCTGCCAGTTGACGGCTCCAGTGGCTTCTGCTCCAGGTAAGGTGGTGTTGGCCGTTATTCTCTGTCTTTGCCTGTCTCGTCAGATTTCAAGGTGGTCATTCTTCTGTGACCTCATTTCTTTAACTAGTTAAAGAAATGTCACTGATTTGCAGTCTGTTCAACTTTTCTCTTGTGGTAAGGACAGAAGTGATGACTTCCAAGCTCTTTTCATGTTGGAGCTGAAATCAGAAGTTCTCTATTCCATTTAAAAATACACCATGCAAAGAACCTTTTTCCTCCTGGTAGAATCATTTTAGTTAAGTTGCACAGTGATGGGAATTATTAAAACATTGAGTGAGGTGAAATGGTCTTGAAAAAATGTTACTGTTTGTTGAGTTAGAGTTTACTTAAAAATAAAACTGAAATTCTTTATTTGTGCGAAAAGTCATTTTGGGGTCTTAACTCCATACCCATATTTTTTAATAAAATAGTGTCAATGATGACAAAAATGTCAAAACAGAGAGCTGATAACTGCTATATTCCTTGTAAATTACCAAGGAGATATGTATAGATTTCTAATATAGCTATGTGGATTTTTTTTATTTAAACAGTTGACCCAAAGTTTTAAAGTCCATTTGCCAGGCACTGATTTAAGCACTATGGGAGTACCTGCCCTCAAGGACATTACAATCTAATTGGGAAACTAAAACTAACATGAAAGTGAGCTGTCAAGTGCAGCAAACGGAACTAAACTAAGAAATGATGAGGCTCATGACTGATTCCAGGTAAGAATTGAATGTTCAAACATGGTTCTGATTTTGGAGATGTATGTGGTTCTATGAGATACAATTATTTTCACCATTTCCCATTGGCAGCTCAAAACATTTAGAGTCATGTACAGTTGGCATACACTCAGTGTATGGAGATCCTGGCAAATTGCTGCTCTCCCATGCATGCCCTCTTCACAAACTGTCCATTCCTGCCCCTCCAGCAGGATCTCCTGGACTTCCCTGTGATCTAGCAACTAAAGGTTTAACAGCTGGGACAACAAGAAGTCTCTAGGACTCAACTCTGGCACCCAAGGTGTTATATTTGGTTGTTGTTAAATACTTTTTGAATTTACTTTTTATTTTATATTAGAATATAACTGATTTACAATGCTGTATTATTTTCAGCTGTACAGTGAAGTGGTTCAGTTATATATATACATACATCCATTCTTTTTCAGATTCTTTTCCCATAAAGGTTATTACAGAGTATTGAGTAGAGTTCCCTGTGCTATACCGTAGGTCCTTGTTGATTATCTATTTTATATAAGGTAGTGTGTCTATGTTAATCCTAACCTCCTAATCTATCCCTCCCACCACCTTTCCCCTTTGGTAACCATAAGTTTGTTTTCAAAGTCTGTCTCTTTTTTGTAAATAAGTTCATTTTTTAAGATTCCACATGTAAGTGATATCATATATTTGTCTTTCTCTGTCTGACTTTCTTTACTTGATATGACAATCTCTAGGTCCATCCATGTTGCTGCAATTGGCATTATTTCATTCTTTTTTATGGCTGAGTGATATTCCATTATATATATATGTACCACACCTTAAATATTTTGAAGAGAATCTTGTTCATATTTGTTTTGACTTGTCTAGAAGATGCCAATATATTCACCACAAAAAATGAAATATTGTTTATCATTTCAGTGATGAAGAAAGTCAATCAGATGGTTGGAAATTTCTAGTGACATGACAGACAAAATCTTAAACTGAGCAATTGTGACTGCTAACTGCTGCTTGGAAAGACTAGTCACAGGAGAAATTGCTTGGTGTCAAGATATTAGAATGATCAGGAACGTGGTGATAAAAAAAAAAGGTAAGGTAAAATCATCTCTCTCAAATGATGTACAGGTAAAGGTTGTTTGTCATTAGGAAGTCACACAATGTTGAAATGGATAGAACTTGTTCCAAACTGAAGAAAAAAGCTTGAGTTTTTACTTATGTTGTGGAGCTGTCTTATTGTTGTTTATTGCGTATCATTTGGTGTCTCGTTTTTCAATTGGTTTCACAGGGGAGAGTGGATACTCCTTCATTTTTAACCAGAAGTCTCCAAAAGTACTTTTTGAATATTAGCTTTTATATTAGTATTTTCTCAGTGCAGGGTGCAGAGGCACGTTGGAGAGATTTGTGATGTCGATTCTGTAAGCATTGCTTGTGAAGACGTTCCCGATGAGCTTTCTTTAATGTTTAGGAGATGCCTGAAATGCAAGCTCTGGAGCTGGATAGATCTGTGTAGCCTTCAGTAAGTTATTTTGGTTTCAACGTCCTCATCTGTAAAATGGAGATATCCAGTAGCTCCATGGAAAGTTGTTTTGAAAACTAGAAATGATGTATGTAAAGTGGCTACCAGAGTACCTGGAACATGGTAGGAACACAACAAATATCAACTAAAGTTATTAATTGGTGAGATTATTGAAGTCTTTTTATAGCTATAAAGCTTGAATATCATGCCTACACTTCATAGTCCTTCAATCTGATTTGGCTTTGGTGATTACTGAAGAGTTATTTTGTTTCATTTTGTTTTAATTTTTTTCTAAAGCGTACTAAAGAAATTGTCCTCTTTTTTGGCCAGAGCGTTAGTTATTTTTTTTTGGAGGAGGAGTCAGCAAATTCTTCTTTAACGGGCCAGACAGTAAATATTTTTGGCTTTGGGTATCTTACGGTTTCTGTTGCATCTACTCAACTCTGCCATCGTAGCAGGAGAGCAGTATAAAGGGCATGGCTGCATCCCCATCAAACCTCATTTACAAAACCACAGGACCGGCCAGATTTTACCCACACTTTGTATTTTGCTGCTCTAGAAACTGGCGGTTTCTACAGTACATGACGCTTGGTACCTGTTTGCCATTTACTTACCTCATAATGATTACCTTTACTGATTTTATTTTATAGATAAGGGCGTTGATATTTTGGATGGTATTTGAAACATGGAATTTTTTAACTGTTCCATATCTTTTTTCACCCAGCTTTACTGAGATATAACTGACAAATAAGGTAAGGTTTCTAAAGTGTACAATGTCATGGTCAAACATGGAATTTTTATTGTTCCGAGAATATTTACCAAAATCTCCTTTACAGATAATTCACCCAAATAACTCAAAGAAATAATATACAGAAAAAAAAGCCAGCTATAACATAATAGAGATCAGGTCTTAACACCTCCATCTAAGAAGGAATGTATATGAATCATATTTACAGAAAAAAAGCTGTGTATCTGTGTAAATTATTGTTTAAAAATTTTTAGGGGGGCTTCCCTGGTGGCGCAGTGGTTGAGAGTCCACCTGCCGATGCAGAGGACACGGGTTTGTGCCCCGGTCCGGGAAGATCCCACATGCCGCGGAGCAGCTAGGCCCGTGAGCCATGGCCGCTGAGCCTGCGCGTCCGGAGCCTGTGCTCCGCAACGGGAGAGGCCACAACAGTGAGAGGCCCACGTACCGCAAAAAAAAAAAAAAATTTTAGGACTTTTCTCTCCTTAAGGACCATTTTAGAGGAATTACTTTTTTAGTGGATTTGGATTTCTAATTGTATTTGGGTTAATCACTCACACAGTTGCCTGCTACCTCTGTCTTTGAACTTGAGAAATTCTAGGAGGCATTCAACAGGGAATAGATGCTCAATGTGTTGTACAGTAGGATAGGCAATCACCAAGAGATACTGCCACTGACGTGATGAGGGGGAAAGATGATACATATGTACATAAATGTCTCTCTAGGCCTAGGTAGGTGTTGCTACCTGTTCACAGCTAGCGATTCTATCATCAGTTTATCCCTCATATAGTGATGATTACAATATTGCTTCTAAAGAAATGTCCTTGTGTGTTTTCCCGTCATCACGGGAAAATGGAAATAAACCAAAGAGGTCTAGCTAGGTTGGGACTGGATTGTATAGATTGTCATTGACAGCTTTTTACAAAACCTGCCACTTGTAACTCTTTTCCTTAGGCCTGATTGCCCAAGGCTGTGGCATGAAACTCCATCCAACAGGAGAGGAAGCCCTTGGTTTCTTAGGTTTTCTTAGCAGGAGTGTCATTTGTATACTTGAATATAAATTTTGCCCTTTGAATAGATTTTTTTTATCATAGTAACTACTACAGCACTATACACACAGTAGGTTCTCAGTAAATACTTATTAGCTCCCCAGACTTATAACCTATAGGGTTATACTATTAACGTTTGTATTTGGCCTTCGTGCCGACGTACTTAGTAGACTATCATTGTTAGATTTTAGCATATGTCAGGTAGAAATCAAAACTCCTGTACATAAAATGCTCCCATATTTTTGTTCTTAAACATATCTGTGACAACAACCATAAGAATCTACTACAAATGTAACATAATGGCCACAAAAATAGTCTTAGTGTGTGTAAAGCTTTCAAGAAGAATGTATAGATCTTCCTCACTTATGATGGGGTTCCATCCTGATAAACCCATCAAAAGTTGAAAACATCATAAGTCAAAAATGCATTTAATACACCTAACCTACCAAACATCACCGCTTAGTCTCGCCTACCTTAAATGTGCTCAGAATACGTACATTCATCTAACAAATGCAAAATCATCTAACGCAAAGCTTATCTTATAATAAAGTGTTGAATATCTCATGTAATTTATTGAATACTGCACTGAAAGTGAAGAACAGAATGGTTGTCTGCGTCCAGAATGGCTGTAAGTGTATCAGTTGTTCACCCTCGTGGTCGCGGGGCTGACTGGGAGCTGTGGCTGCCGCTGCTCAGCGTCATAGGAGAGCATCTTACTCATAGCAGTAGCCCAGAAAAAGCTCGAAATTCAAAGGACAGTTTCTATGAAACACGTATCACTTTTGCATCACTGTACAGTCAAAAAATCATGTGTCGAATCATCACATGCCAGGGACCACCTGTAGTTTATTTCTGTGTCTAATAAGATGACAATGTCATCACTCAAAATGCAGAGGATTCAATGAAGAGAATTTTCTTTAATTCTGATGGATGAGAAAATGCAGTTAGCGATTTGTAATTGATGGGACTAGAGAGAGAGAGAGAGAGAGCCTTGTCATCCTTGAGTTCGTATTAGTGCAGTAACAGCAGGCACATGTTTCCCAAATTGAGTCCGTTCTTTCAACAAGCATTTGCATGCCTTTCTGTGTGCCAGGAGCTGTATTAGTTGCTGGGCATTCAGTTTTAAACAAGACGGAAACCGAAGCTCCTGATTCTCACGGAGCCCACAGCCTTACAGGTGAGACAGTGGATTCCTGGGCTGTAGGAACACATGATATCTTGGACTAAGTAACATTTAAGTTAGAACATGTATTTAAACTTTGGGAGGAAAAGAGAGCTGATGGTGTTTTCTTGTTTGTTTGTTTGTTTTTGGCTTTGGGGTATGCGGGATCTTAGTTCCCCGACCAGGGATCAAGGCTGTGCCCCCTGCAGTGGAAGCGCAGAGCCTTAACCACTGGAAGTGGTTTCTAAACTACCCTGATGGTAGTTTAGAAACTCACAATGAGAGTATGAGTTAAAGAGGATTAGGCCTTATATATATATAAACGCTGAAGGTTTCCTATGTGCTGGGCACCACGCGAAGTGTTTTATAACAGCTCATTCTCTCTTCACAACAACGCTCGGCAGTATGTCGGATTATTCCTATTTTGCAGACGAGAAAGCAGCCTGCAAGAGGCTGAGTAGTTTGCCCAAGTGACAGTCAAAAAGTGGAAAAGCCGGGACAGCAGACACGTCTGTGTGTCCCCAGCTGTGATCCTGAGTAGTGTGTAGCCAGGGAGCCATCCAGGAAAGAAATGCCTCCATCTCTGAATCAGTCTGTTGAGCTCAGAATTGTTAAAGAACATATACAAAACCAGAAGGAGGTAAGGTATCAAGGACCAATACCTAGAAGAAGAACGGGCTTCTATGGGTATTATGACCTAAAAAATCCTCTAAGAAAGCCTCATCAACAGAATCAACTGAAGTTTATGGAACAGGTTAGAATGTTTGGGTACCAACTGGAATGTCATTCCTCTGGAATGTAGGATCCGTGAGGGCAGGGATTTTTTCGCTTTTAATCAGTGCTAGAGCTATCTCAAACGGTCCCTGGCATGTGGCAGGCACTCACAGTTGGCACAACAATCCTAGTTTCAACACAGCCACCAGAATCAGCAAGTTCTTTCCTGACAGGCTTGTGGGCAACATGGAGAACTATGGCTCAGCTAAAACCAAAGAAATTGGATCAATGCATTGATACACAAATGGCTGGAGTTCTTAAGATGTGTGCCACAGGGACCTCTTGGCTCTATACTGGTCAACCTTTTCAGAAATGTTGTCCATAAAGAAATACAAAAATTCCTGGTGTCCTCTTCCTTGCGCTAGAATTGAGTGTACAGAACATAGCTTGAAACGAGAGAGGAAGGGCATTGGTGGGCTCCAAAAGTCCCTCCACAATCCAGTTGCTTATAAAAAATCATTTGCTGTAATGGGATAACAATAAAGAAGGCAGGCTTATAAAATATGTGAGTGACACATATCTTGAAGGGAGAGATCTCTTATATTGAATGAACGAGGAATCAAAAAGGTCACAGTAGCCCAGCAGGTTGGTCTGAAACCAACAAAGATGTTCAAAAATAGAAGATGGAGAAAATTTTTTGGACAGTATTTTATGTGAAATATCTTTGGGATTTACTTGACTGTAAACTCCTTAAGAGCCTATTGTGGGAACTGACTATTCAAATTGATATAATCTTTTTTTAATTAATAAAAAGCAAAAGAGATAGATGAATGCTGGTAACACACCCATTATACGAGACACCATTATACACACATTATACGAGACACATTATACACACCCAAGGTGTTGTATCTGTTCTGCAAGGGGTTCTGCTTTGATAGGGACATTTACACACCAAGAGGACACAAACCCTAGCCTGGAAGGGAGTCTACTCTAGCTGAGTTGAAGCCTCTGATTTTGCCTGGATTATGCAACACTCTTATTCCCATCTCCCTGTCTGGAGGTTTGCTTTCTTCAACCTATTTTTTTAAAAAAAATAGACTTTATTTTTTAGAGCAGTTTTAGATTCACAGCAAAACTGAGCAGAAAGTATAGAGTTCCCATATACTCTCTGCTCCCACCATCAACATCCGCCACCAGAGTGGTACATGTTATTACAATTGTTGAAACTACATTGACACATTATATTCACCCAAAGTCCACGGTTTACATTAGGATCCACTCTGGATGTTGTACATTCTATGGGTTTGGACAAATGTATATGACATTATACAGTAAGTCCCCTACACGCAAACCTTCAAGTTGCAAACTTTCAAAGATGCGAATGGGCGTTCACGTGTCCAATCATGTAAGTTAGTTCACGTGTCTGCCGTACATTGTCATGTGCATGCATCCTCTATAAGTGATTGTCCTTTTGTGTACTTTACAGTAGTACACTATCTTTATTTCTTGCCTGTTCACTCGATGCCAGCCCCTGTATGCCAACGGTTGTACTGTACTACTGTACTTTTCAAGGCACTATACTGTAAGATTAAAAATGTTTTCTTTATTTTTGGGGTTTTTCTAATGTATTATTTGTGTGAAAAGTATTATATACCTATTACAGTACAGTATTATATAGCCGACTGCGCTAGTTGGGTACCTAGGCTAACTTTGTTGGACTTAACGAACAAATTGGACTTACGAACGCACTCTCAGAATGGAACTGGTTCGTAGGTCGGGGCCTTACTGTAGTTTCACTGCCCCCCAAATCCCCTGTGCTCTGCCTATTCATCCTGCCCTTCTCCTATCCCCTGGCAACTACTGATCTTTTTACTGTCTCCATAATTTGTCTTTTCCAGAAGCAATGCATTTTTCACACTGTGGCCAGAGTGCTTTTTCTAGGATGACAACCTTCTCTCTCATGCCCCAGGGTCTCCATTGATCTCAGGTCAGATCTAAACTTGGTGCTGATCTGGCCACGATCAAGGTCTTCAGTTTCTCTCCTTTCATGGAGACTACTGCGTGTGGGTGTGGGTGTGTGTGTGTGTGTAGGGAGACCGATCTATAAACAGTGAAACTAAAAAATAATAGGGTGAGCTCATGTGGCAGTGAGTACCACAAAGATGCTAAACCAGTAATGGGATAGGGAGTGCCTGGAGCTTGGGAGACTTGGCTAAGGTGACGTGATTTGGGCTGAGAGCTGAATGATGAGGAGTTGCCATGAAAAGATCTTGGGGATGAGCCCCCCAAGCACAGCAAACAGCAAGTGCAAAGGTCCCGGGGAATCACCATTCCAGGTAGGTATGAAGAACAGAAAGAGGCCAGTATTCTGCAGAGTGGTTGGTAGGCACGGTGGTTTGATGAGCGTTTTGAATAGCGTCTATGGAAGAGGGGAAAGGCACTAGCATTTATTGAAGCTTTTTATTGATGTAATAGACTTTAATTCTGAAGAGATTAGAAATGATCCCCTTTTACCATATGAAAAGAAAAGATCACAAAATTTATGAATAACTTGCGCAGGTTCTCACAGCCAGCAACAGCAGAAGGTGGATCTGAACCCAGTTCTGCCTGACTTTCAGACACACCTCCCACCTTTATGTAATTTCCTTGGAAAAAGAATTCAGGATGTTTATCTCTCCTGAAAAGCTTATCCATGAGTATCCTTTATTCATTTTTATTTGTGCTGTAGTTATCTCTTTTTATATGTGTGGTATGACTCTGCTTTAGAAAGTAAACTACCTGGAATCATAAACCATTTCAATCTGCCATTCCCACCTGCACTTAGCTCTGTTTAAATATAAACCCATCAGGACTGAGTTTCAGGGATAAATCAAGGGATTAATGTGTCTCTCAGCAAAACCTCCCTTATGAAAAGGGAACACCTTGGGTCTTGTGAGATAATGGCTCATTATATGTACTCCTAGAGTTTATATTCTAGTTTTCCTAGTTGATGATGACAGTGAGTTTGGCAGTATATGTCAAACAGAGCAGAAGTCTTACATTTTCAAGAGATGTCCAAGAAGGATACTACATAATGATCAAGGGATCAATCCAAGAAGAAGATATAACAATTGTAAATATTTATGCACCCAACATAGGAGCACCTCAGTACATAAGGCAAATGCTAACAGCCATGAAAGGGGAAATCTACAGTAACGCAATCATAGTAGGGGACTTTAACACCCCACTTTCACCAATGGACACATCATCCAAAATGAAAATAAATAAGGAAACACAAGCTTTAAATGGTACATTGAACAAGATAGATTTAACTGATATTTTTAGGACATTCCGTCTAAAAACAGCAGAATACACTTTCTTCTCAAGTGCTCATGGAACATTCTCCAGGATAGATTATATCTTGGGTCACAAATCAAGCCTTGGTAAATTTAAAAAAATTGAAATTGTATCAAGTATCTTTTCTGACCACAACGTTATAAGACTAGATATCAATTACAGGAAAAAAAAAAAAAAACCTGTAAAAAATACAAACACATGGAGGCTAAACAATTCACTACTTAATAACCAAGGGATCACTGAAGAAATCAAAGAGGAAATCAAAAAAAAACTAGAAATAAATGACAATGAAAACACAAGGACCCAAAACCTATGGGATGCAGCAAAAGCAGTTCTAAGAGGGAAGTTTAGAGCAATACAATCCTGCCTCAAGAAACAAGAAACATCTCAAATAAACAACATAACCTTACACCTAAATCAATTAGAGAAAGAAGAACCAAAAAAAACCCCAAAGTTAGCAGAAGGAAAGAAATCATAAAGATTAGATCAGAAATAAATGAAAAAGAAATGAAGGAAACAATAGCAGAGATCAGTAAAATTAAAAGCTGGTTCTTTGAGAAGATAAACAAAATTGATAAACCATTAGCCAGACTCATCAAGAAATAAAGGGAAAAGACTCAAATCAATAGACTGAGAAATGAAAAAAGAGAAGTAAAAACTGACACTGCAGAAATACAAAGGATCATGAGAGATTACTACAAGCAACTCTATGCCAAAAAAATGGACAACCTGGAAGAGATGGACAAATTCTTAGAAATGCACAACCTGCTAAGAGTGAAACAGGAAGAAATAGAAAATATGAACAGACCAATCACAAGCACTGAAATTGAAACTGTGATTTAAAATCTTCCAACAGGGCTTCCCTGGTGGCGCAGTGGTTGAGAGTCTGCCTGTCAATGCAGGGGACACGGGTTCGTGCCCCGGTCCAGGAAGATCCCACATGCCATGGAGCGGCTGGGTCCGTGAGCCATGGCCCCTGAGCCTGCGTGTCTGGAGCCTGTGCGCCACAACGGGAGAGGCCACAAAAGTGAGAGGCCCGCGTACCACAAAAAAAAAAAAAAAAAAAAAAATCTTCCAACAAACAAAAGCCCAGGACAGGATGGCTTCACAGGAGAATTCTATCACACATTTAGAGAAGAACTAACACCTATCCTTCTCAAACTCTTCCAAAATATAGCAGAGGAAGGAACACTCCCAAACTCACTCTACGAGGCCACCATCAGCCTGATAGCAAAACCAGACAAAGATGTCACAAAGAAAGAAAACTACAGGCCAATAACATTGATGAACATAGATGTAAAAATCCTCAACAAAATACTAGCAAACAGAATCCAACAGCACATTAAAAGGATCATACACCAGGATCAAGTGGGGTTTATACCAGGAATGAAAGGATTCTTCAATATACACAAATCAATCAACGTGATACACCATATTAACAAATTGAGGGGAAAAAACATATGATCATCTCAATAGATGCAGAAAAAGCTTTCGACAAAATTCAACACCCATTTATGATAAAAACCCTCGAGAAAGTAGACACAGAGGGAACTAACCTCAACATAAAAAAGGCCATATATGACAAACCCACAGCCAACATCGCTCTCAATGGTGAAAAACTGAAACCATTTCCACTAAGAACAGGACCAAGACAAGGTTGTCCACTCTCACTGCTATTATTCAACATAGTTTTGGATGTTTTAGCCACAGCAATCAGAGAAGAAAAAGAAATAAAAGGAATCCAAATCGGAAAAGAAGAGGTAAATCTGTCACTGTTTGCAGATGACATAATACTATACACAGAGAATCCTAAAGATGCTACCAGAAAACTACTAGAGCTAATCAATGAATTGAGTAAAGTAGCAGGATACAAAATTAATGCACAGAAATCTCTTGCATTCCTATACACTAATGATGAAAACTCTGAAAGAGAGTTTAAGGAAAGACTCCCATTTACCATTGCAACAAAGAGAATAAAATACCTAGGAATAAACCTACCAAAGGAGACAAAAGACCTGTATGCAGAAAACTATAAGACACTGATGAAAGAAATTAAAGATGACATAAACAGATGGAGAGATATACCATGTTCTTGGATTGGAAGAATCAACATTGTGAAAATAATATATTACCCAAAGCAATCTACAGATTCAATGCAATCCCTATCAAACAACAATGACATTTTTCAGAGAACTAGAACAAAAAATGTCACAATTTGTATGGAAACACAAAAGACCCCAAATAGCCAAAGCAATCTTGAGGGAAAAATACAGATCTGGAGGAATCAGACTCCCTGACTTCAGACTATACTACAAAGCTACAGTAATCAAGACAGTATGCTACTGGCACAAAAACAGAAATATAGATCAATGGAACAGGATAGAAAGCCCAGAGAAAAACCCACGCACATATGGTTACCCTATTTTTGATAAAGGAGGCAAGAATATACAGTGGAGAAAAGACAGCCTCTTCAATAACTGGTGCTGGGCAAACTGCTCAGGTACATGTAAAAGAATGAAATTAGAACACTCCCTAACACCATACACAAAAATAAACTCCAAATGGATTAAAGACCTAAATGTAAGGCCAGATACTATAAAACTCTTAGAGAAAAACACAGGCAGAACAATCTATGACATAAATCACAGCAAGATCCTTTTTGATCCACCTCCCAGAGAAATGGAAATAAAAAGAAACAAATGGGACCTAATGAAACTTAAAAGCTTTTGCACAGCAAAGGAAAACATAAACAAGATAGAAAGACAATCCTCAGAATGGGAGAATATATTTGCAAATGAAGCAACTGACAAAGGACTAATCTCCAAAATTTACAAGCAGCTCATGCAGCTCAATATCCGAAAAACAAACAGCCCAATCCAGAAATGGGCAGAAGACCTAAATAGACATTTCTCCAAAAATATACATATTGCCACAACCACATGAAAGGATGCTCAACATCACTAATCATTAGAGAAATCCAAGTCAAAACTACAATGAGGTATCATCTCACACCAGTCTGAATGGCCATCATCAAAAAATCTAGAAACAATAAATGCTGGTGAGGGTGTGGAGAAAAGGGAACCCTCTTGCACTGTTGGTGGGAATGTAAATTGATACAGCCACGATGGAGAACAGTATGGAGGTTTCTTTAAAAACTAAAAATAGAACTACTGTACGACCCAGCAATCCCACTACTGGGCATATACCCTGAGGAAACCATAGTTCAAAAAGAGTCATGTACCACAATGTTCACTGCAGCACTATTTACAATAGCCAGGACATGGAAACAACCTAAGTGTCCATCGACAGATGAATGGATAAAGATGATGTGGCACATACACACAGAAATATTACTCAGCCATAAAAAGAAATGAAATTGAGGTATTTGTAGTGAGGTGGATGGACCTAGAGTCTGTCATACAGAGTGAAGTAAGTTAGAAAGAGAAAAACAAATACCGTATGCTAACACATATATATGGAATTTAAAAAAAAAAAAAAGTTTCTGAAGAACCTAGGGGAGGAGAGGAATAAAGACACAGACATAAGAGAATGGACTTGAGGACACAGGGAGGGGGAAGGGTAAGCTGGGACGAAGTGAGAGAGTGGCATGGACATATATACACTACCAAATGTAAAATCGATAGCTAGTGGGAAGCAGCCACATAGCACCAGCAGATCAGCTTAGCACTTTGTGTCCACCTAGAGGGGTGGGATAGGGAGGGAGATGCAAAAGGGAGGAGATATGGGCATATATGTATTCCTATAGCTGATTCACTTTGTTATAAAGCATAAACTAACACACCATTCTAAAGCAATTATATTCCAATAAAGATGTTAAAAATAAATAAATAAATTAAGAGATGTCCATGGTCCTTAGGGAAAATGACCCGGTTTACATTTTTTAAATAAAAAATTAATGCATAAGATGTAATGAAATAGGGTGGTTCAACTGTAGGATATACACACATGGTGGTCTGTCAGGTTATCCCAATGTAAAAGCACAAAAAAAGGATGTGATGTTGACTACAGTGTCTCACAGGCTTCTGAGGTTGCACCCTGGCTGGGGAAGAATTAAAAAACAAGGTTGAATCATCATATTGGCATCTCCCACGTTTCTAAAGAAAGTCCTCTATTGAGCTCTCTCATTTCATAATGATAAATAATATAAAAACTGAAATATAGTACAGTAAGTCCCCTACATATGAACCTTCAAGTTGCAAGCTTTCAAAGATGCAAACGTGCCCAGAGAAAGGACAAAGAGAGACAAGAAGAAGAAGTAACTGAAGAACCGAAGAGATTCACGACGCAGGAAATGGCAAGGGGATTTTCTTTATCTGAGGAGGCACTGTTAGTTTTTGAGGCACAGGACACAAACGTAGAATAGTACACAAAGGTTGCAGCAGCCGTTCAGAATGCAATCCAGTGCTACCGTGTCATCTAGGACGAGAAAAAAAGAGCTACTACCCAGACATCGCTGGATCGTTTTTTCAAGAGGGTAGATAGAATTGAATCCAGCAAGGAACCAGAACCTGTGCTATCAATGTCAGGCGTGAGTGAAATTGCAGCTTGCCTTCCGTCGCCTACTGCTGAGGATCCTTCAGCTCTACCGTCTCCCACCTCCTCTCCCTCCTCCAGTCAGGAACTCTTCTTGCCTGTTCACTCGATGCCTGCCCCTGGATGCCAGCTGTTGTACTGTACTTCTGTATTTGTCAAGATACTGCATTGTAAGATTAAAAATATTTTCTTTATTTTTTGTGTTTGTTTTTTATATATTATTTGTGTGAAAAGTATTATAAACCTGTTACAGTACAGTACTATATAGCCAACTGTATTAGTTGGGTACCTAGGCTAACTTTGTTGGACCTACGAACAAACTGAGCTTACAAACACGGTCTCAGAACAGAACTCGTTTGTACGTAGGGGACTTACTGTACCTGGAACGTGCCCTTTGTTCTGGTATGAAATCCCTTATGCTTCCATTTTGTTAAATGAAAAACACAATGTTTCTTACCCATGGGCAGGAATAATTTAGACTAGTTCTCTATTATGTTTAATTATTAACTGAGCCGAGGTAGCCTGGCTTCATGCCCAAGTGTCAAGATGGCTTGTAGAACGCAGGGGCGGAAATTGACTGGGAAAATGAGCTGTGCCGTGATGAAGTGAAATTTCCGCATTGAAAGTTAGCTTGTGAACCATGGTATAAGAACATATAATTCAAGAAGAGTACTAAAGATGTAAAAAGTCGTGAAGATAATATGAGGGTTCTAAGGCGAAAGGGCCAAAGAGAAGATAGCTCGGGCAACGTGGAAGTGTAGACAGGACAAGAAGGATAAAATATATAAGCCAAGTGTGTAAGAAGCCAATCTAGAGGGTCAAATAGCTACGGAAACCAGTTAGAATTCACGCAGGAAGACTGAGAACAAAGCCCAGAGCCACTGAGAGGGCAGCTAGGATGTAGATTGAAGTCATGTCAACAGATTGGAGTCAAGGAAGCACTGGGTCTGAGCAGACTCCACAGCGGAGAAGCAGAGCTGGGACTGAAGACTAGAGAAGCGAGGTGTGTGACCAGTTACTGATTTCTCGTCTCTGAACTTGTTTTGTTCTTGGTGACAGGTCTAGCAAGGGCAGCAAAACATTTCAGTGCTTCTGTTTTAAAAAATCACACAGAAAACTGACTGTTTCAAAATAGGTTGCCCTGTGAATGTTTCAAAATAAGTTGCCCTGTGAACCAAAACAGAATGAATATTCTGTTTTGGTTTTTTCTCCTTTGCCTTTAGCAAGGCCTTTTGCATTTTGTCGGATGGTGTATTGTCAGGCTGCAAAGTGCAGCAGAGAACAGGCCGACTTCGTATTTAAGCGCCCTAGCTTTTGTTACTTAAAGTACGAAGGCATTATTAGTCAAGTTGACAGAGCGACTTAATGTTCTAAGAATTGCGAAGGGGTGAGTTGGGAAGTGTTTGGTGCTTTGAAGCTGATTGCCCTCAAATAGTTCTTTCTTTCCTCAAGTTGTTTCGTTTTGTTTTTCCTCTGTGGCAATAACCATGAAACATGCCATCTGTTGGTCTCTCATGTCATTACACTGCAGATTCTAAGTGCTCCTGTAGTCTCATACATAAATCACTTATGCTTTCGTATGACATTTACTGTTCTCAAATTCAACATAAATTGCCGCACGACAACATAATCGACAAGCCTGGCGTTTTTCTGGCAAATGACTGCAATCGACTCTGGCATCCTCTGCTCCACCATCCTCATACTTGCCGCCTGCCAATCACTCAGCAGCTTTGACAGGGAGGTTCCAGAAACAACGAGAGTCATCACCATTGTTCATATCCAGGAAAAATCTTTGGGAGATTCCCGTGCTGGTTCTTGAATAGGCCAAATGCCAATCTGATGAAAGTAACTTGGCATCTTATTTAATACGGGAGAAATGATTGTATGGCACAGATGGGGTTTTATTTCAGCAAGAATGGGTTTCACACTGTTTTGTGTAGCTTTGGAATCATGTGTTTTCCAGTGTCCAAGTCTGCTTTCCCTCTCATTTTTCCACGTTTCTGTGCTCCTGGCATCGCACAGAGGTGGGCGTTGTCCCATCCTCCGCCTCCGGAGCTGGATTCGCCATTGCTGTGATGGATGAAGGGCCACTGTACAGGAGGGCCAGGGTGGGAGGGTAACAAAAAGCCTTATTTTTCTACTGAAGAATGCAACCTTAGGTTTTGTAGACTTTCCCAACATTCTCTTCTTTTCCAGCTATAGCAGGATAACAACAGTGTTATTTCAATAATCAGCTCTGGGGTTGCTCTCCTTGAGGAGACCCCAGGTATGCTTGAGGATAACACCAAGGTAGGCTACTCTGGGGTGGAAGAGAAAGTGTCAAGGTTATGATCTGGAAGGTGGGTGACAAGGAGATGATGCAGGGCTCTGCCAAAGAGGGAGGGAGGAAACAACCTTGGAAAAGGTGAGGTCAAAACAGGATAGGCTCCTCTCAGGAAGGAGGCCTGGGAGAAAACTGGTGGAAAGGTTGTCAAATACTTCAAGAACAGGATTTCTTCTTTGATTTTAAATTATGGGCAGTGTTGTGCGGGTAAACTCCAGTATTTGACATGTTCAGTCACTGTCTGCTCTATATGGAACCTTGTGCTGGTGGCATTTTGGGGAGTGAAGAGATCAGGGGTGGTGTCCCACACAAGGTGATGCTGTGTGCAAAAAGGACGTCATGTACCACGTGGCAAAGATACTCCAAAACCGGAAAGAATCCAAGGGATACATAAAGTTGGAGCCAAATGTGACCCGGAGAAAAGTAAACATTTCTGGGGAGCGACTACAGGGCCGCCATTTCCCCAAACAAGAAAAATGGGTGTTCTGGATCATTCCTTTAAACTCAAAGGCAAGGTGACCTTGGCTGAGATCTGTTTTTTGGTTGTACTCCTTGATCCATTCTGTTTATTGTAGTTCAGTGCACGTAATAATCCAAGTGCTATTGAATCTTTATTAGGGTTCAAAGGCATGTGAGGATGCAGGATCCATGAGCGCAGGAAGGGATGGGTTATAAATAGGAAGCAGAGTGTAAATCTGGGTCGGCAGTACCTCCACCCAAGACGAGCCTCATCAATAAGTTCCCTTGGTTGGTAAACCTGCCACCTACCTATCCGGAGAGGTGGAGAAGTCTGCGTCTTTCTTGGTCTCTCCCTGGCCTCCAGGTACGGGGGGCCAGATTCAGATTTCAGCCTGGGGAGGGAAGAACCAGGGCAACTCTTTACCATTCTTTGAAAACTCTGCCTACTAAACTATGAGAAGTTTAAAGTTTTATCTGCCTTATTTAGGGGTTTTCTTACACTGATGTAAGGTGGTTTGTGGTGAAAGCTAGGCTCTGCCTGAATAATTCCAGAAATGGAATCTTTTTTTTCCCTGAGTAGTATGGGATGGTCGGTGTGTGTAGAAGTGCCTTCTAGGGTACTCTTTAGGTGTTTTTCTTTTCCCCTTGAAGAGAACAGAGTTCAGATTTAATAAATAACAGTCTTCTTAAAGTGGATAAGCAAATCTATCTGGGGGAAAGTTATTATGTAAAAACTATGCCACAAAATGGGACAATAAAATAGCCTCTATTTTCATAAATTCATTAGTGAGTTTCAGATGCCTCAGAATATAGGTACACAGATTTAAGGAAAACTGGATTCTAGGAACTATATTACTTCAGAACTCTTTGGAAGTGATAAGAAAACATTTTGTTTTCCAGTTTGTTTTTTCAGTTATTTTGAGAAATAAAATAGTTTATATTTGACTGAATTTTTCAATTTTTTTTTTTTTTTTTTTGCGGTACACGGGCCTCTCACTGTTGTGGCCTCTCCCATTGCGGAGCACAGGCTCCGGACGCGCAGGCTCAGAGGCCATGGCTCACGGGCCCAGCCGCTCCGCGGCATGTGGGATCTTCCCGGACCGGGACACAAACCCATGTGCCCTGCATCGGCAGGCGGACTCTCAACCACTGCGCCACCAGGGAAGCCCTCAATTTTTTTTTTTTACTAATAAAAACAAGTATTTGTAATTTAGCTGTCAGCTAGTTACCTTAATAAACTAGTCCTGTGATGTCTTTACCTGGTGTCTAATACTTGGGCATTAAGAAAAAGGGTATATATATATATATATATATATATATATATATACACATACATTTATACATATATATATACATGTATGTATGTGTGTGTATGTATATATATATATATGGCTAGTTTAGGCAGATTATGCTGTTAATTTTGGGTTGTTCTTTTTGTATCAAGAATAAATGAGTCGAAGGAAAATTATTCCAGTTCCCTTAGAGGTTGATTAAATACTAATTTAAAGGTCTGTGGCATCTTTAGGAAATTAGACCTTACAGTTGTAAAACTTCCCGCCTCTGCTTTGCTGTATGTGGTTAGATCGAAAGGAGTCGACTTTTCTCATCTCTTTATATATCAGGTTTTAATCATCTAGATCAGGATTGGCAAAGAAATTTCACTTCATGTGCCAACCCTGATGTACTGGCTGGGATTGCTGCTAACGATCTATTGAGGAGTACTCTGTGTCTTTGTTCCCGATCTGTGGGAGAGAGTACAGAGTGTATGAGCAACATTTCCCACGCCTGAGGCACCAGGCAAGAGGCAGGGTGCCGTGCCTTTTCCAGCCCTGATTTAGATCTTCCTGAAGACTTGTGCGTTTTCAGGCTGTGACCTGTGAGTAGATTCTTATTAGCACCACTGCTGGCGTTTTAGAAACTACTAATGGCAATGTCTTGTCATCCATGGAGCATTGTACTGACAATGAGAAAACCTTTATTCCAGTGTTGAACTGAAGCTGTGATAGTGGGCATTTTTTTTCAGCAGGCTAAACGATGCTAACTTATTATCTTATAGTTCAGTAGTTCAGAAGTCCAGCATGGGTCTCACTGTGCTTAAATAAAGATGAATGGTAACAACTTGAACTTCTATCTATTATGTATTCTGATAACAACATCCTCTATTAATAACATTAGTTGAAGCTGAATTTTTTAAATTGAGGTATAATTGACATATAATGTTATATTAATTTCAGGTGTACAATGTAATTATTCAACATTTGTATGTATTGGGAAATGATCACCACAATAAGTCTAGTTAACATCCATCAATACATAGTTACAATTTTTTTTCTTCCGATGGGAAATTTTAAGATTCAAGTATGCAATATAGTATTATTAACTATATTCCCCATGCTGTACATTACATCCCCATGACTTACTTATTCTTATAACTGAAAGTTTACACCTTTGGACCCCCTTCACCCAACTTCTCCCACATCCCACCCTCTGCCTCTGGCAACTACCAATCTGTTCTCTGTATCGAAGCGCTCAGTTAAAAAAATATATATATATATATATATATTCCACATATAAGTGAGATCATGCAGTATTTGTGTTTCTCTGTCTGACTTATTTCACTTAGCATAATGCCCTCAAGGTCCATCCATGTTGTTGCAAGTGGCAAAATTCTTTTTTATGGCTGAACTATATTCCAGTGTGTGTGTGTATCACATTTTCTTATCCATTCATTCTTCAATGGACGCTTAGGTTGTTTCCATATTGTAAAAAATGCTGAAATGAATATGGGGGTGCATATGTCTTTTCAACTGAGTGTTTTCATTTCTTCAGATAAATATCCAGAAGTAGAATTTCCAGGTTATATGGTAGTACTATTTTTAATTTTTTGAGGAAACTCCATACTGTTTTCTGTAGTGACTTCACCTATTTACATTCCCACCATCAGTGCACAAGGGTACCCTTTTCTCCACATTCTCGACAACACTTATTTTTTTTCCTTTTAATAACAGCCAATCTAACAGGTGTGAGGTGATATCTCATTGTGGTTTTGCTTGCATTTCCTTAATAACTAGTGGTACTGAACATCTTTTCATATACCTGTTGGCTATCTGTATACCTTCTTTGGAAAAATGTCTA
Source organism: Grampus griseus (assembly GCF_964374135.1). NCBI lineage: Eukaryota > Metazoa > Chordata > Mammalia > Artiodactyla > Delphinidae > Grampus > Grampus griseus. Next base: position 8,578,873 of record NC_139017.1, read on the forward strand.
TTCAGATCCTCTGCCCATTTTTTAATTGGATTATTTATTATTTTTGCTATTGAGTTGTATGAGTTCTTTATGCATTTTGGATATTAGCCCCGTATCAGCTACATGATGTGCAAATATTTTGACCCATTTGGTAGGTTGCCTTTTAATTTTGTTGATGATTTCTTTTGCTGTGCAGAAGCTTTTTAGTTCATTGTAGTCCCACTTGTTTATTTTTTCTTTTGTTGCCTTTGCTTTTGGTGTGAAATCCAAGAAGTCATCACAAGACCGATGTCTTATTGCTTATGTTTTCTTCTAGGAGTTTTATGGTTTCAGGTTTTATGTTCAAGTCTTTGATCTACTTCTTTTTTTAAAATAATTTTTACTGGAGTATAGTTGATTACAATGTTGCGTCAGTTTCTGCTGTACAGCAAAGTGAATCAGTTATACATATACAAATATCTACTTTGTTAAAGATTCTTTTCCCATATAGACCATTACAGAGTATTGAGTAGAGTTCCCTGTGCTATACAGTAGATCCTTGTTATTGATCTACTTTGAGCTATTGATCTACTTTGAGCTCATTTTTGTGTATGGTGTAAGATAGTGACCCAGTTTCATTCTCTTGCACGTGGCTGTCTTGGACATTCTTGTCTTTGTTTTGATTTTAAAACAAAAGCTTCTGACATTTGCTGTGAGCTTTTAAAGGTAGTGTGGTAGGCAGAAATACCCAACCCTGCCTTCCTTCCCCTCCCCCCTAAGATATCCACATCCTAAGCCCTGGAACCTGTGGATATGTTAGGTTACATGGCAAAGGGGAATTAAGTTTGCTAATTAGATGACCTTGAGGGAAGGCAGCATGAGAAAGATGCAATCTCTGTTGCTGGCTTTGCAGATGGATGAATAGGCCATGAGCAAGGAATGTGGGTGAGCTCTAGGAGTGGGGAAAGCCAAGGAAACAGATTCTCTCCTAGAACATCCAGAGGGAAGAGCCCTGCTGACACCTTGGTTCTAGCCCAGTGAGACCCATATCAGACTTCCAACTGTAACATCATAAATTTGTGTTGTTTTATGCTACTAGACTTGTGGTAATTTGTTACACTAGCAAAAGGAAACAGATGCACGCTCCTTTTCACAGATTGAGGAAGTTACCATCTAGTCTTAGTTCATTAATTTAAAAAATGCATTGAGGAGGCAGAGTCAAGGTGGCAGTGTGAGAAGACATGGAGTTAGCATCTCCCCACAACTAGGGCACCTGCTGGCTGCTGGTGAGGGACTCTGATGCCCAATGAGGCAGGAGGAGCCCCAAAGTGAACCAGTAGGATGTAGGGGGGCTAAGGGGGGAGGAGAAGTGGAGGCCAGACAGGATCGGCACCCTTGAGGCCAGGAAGATCAGGAAAGGCAGGTGGGAGGGACTCTCTGGCAAGAGTGGGAGAGGAGCAGAGGGCGGTCGCCTGGCCCACTCCGGCCAGGGAGCCTGCTGAGCTCCCAAGCTGCTATCCCCCTTCCAAAGCCCCATCCAGGCCACGTGGGTCCTGGGGGCATAGGAAGGAGGTGGAGGTGAGAAGAGGAGATGCCGGTGGGAAAGGCCTTCTGGGAGGAGCGGAAGAGGAGTGGAGGGTGATGCCCACCCACTCGAGCCCAGGGAGCCTGCTGGGCTCCCAGGTGAGGTCCCCTGACCTCTGAGAAAAGGGGTGGGGGGCACGCCTGGGCCCCTTCTGTTCCTTGAGCCTAAGCCCCACCTCCCACACCCCTCAGGGCCTTTTCCAGCCCTGTGGGTCCTGAGCATTAGCCCTGCCCACCAACCAAACCTCGCCCATGCCTTCCCCCCCCTTTTTTTTTTCTTTTCCCTCCTTCTCTTTTTACTATTGTGGTACTGATGTACATTTCAGTTTTTGATTCATTTATATTCTTCCTAACATATCTGTTAGTTTCCTAGTCTAATTTTGCTTTTTACTTTGTTATTGTTCTTTTATTTATTTATTTATTTTTTGCTGCCCAGGCAGCTTGCGGGATCCTGGTTCACGAGCCCAGGGTTGGGTGGAAGCTCCTGCGAGCAGTAGGAGCTCCAAGTCCGAACCACTGGACTAACAGAAAACCTCAGACCCCAGGGAATATTCATCAGAGTGAGGCCTCAAGGAGTTCCTCATCTAAGCACTAAGACCCAGCTCTACCCAACAGTTTACAAACTCCAGTGTTGGAGGCCTCAGGCCAAACAACCAGTAAGACAGGAACACAATCCCACTCATAAAAAAAAAAAAAGAGATGGCAAAAAAATATGTCACAGGTGAAGAAGGTAAAAATCTACAAAACCAAATAAATGAAGAGGAAATAGGCAATCTACCTGAAAAAGAATTCAGAGTTATGATAGTAAAGATGATCCAGAATCTTGGAAATAGACATGGATTGAGAAAATACAAGAAATGTTTAACAAAGATCTAGAAGAACTAAAGAACAAACAAACAGAGACAAACAACACAATAACTGAAATGAAAAATACACTAGAAGGAATCAATAACAGAATAACTGAGGCAGAAGAACGAATGAATGAGCTGGAAGATGAAATGTTGGAAATAACTGCCGAGGAGCAGAATAAAGAAAAAAGAATGAAAAGAATTGAAGACAACCTCAGAGACCTCTGGGACAACACTAAACACACCAACATTCAAATTATAGGGGTCCAGAAGAAGAAGAGAAAAAGAAAGGGTCTGAGAAAATATTTGAAGAGATTATAGTTGAAAACTTCCCTCACATGGGAAAGGAAATAGTCACCCAGGTCCAGGAAGGACAGAGAGTCCCATACAGGATAAACACTAGGAAAAACACACCAAGACACATATAAATCAAACTAACAAAAACTAAATTCAAAGAAAAAATATTAAAAGCAGCAAGGGAAAAACAAAAAATAAACATACAAAGCAATACCCATAATGTTATCAGCTGATTTTTCAGCAGAAACTCTGCAGGCCAGAAGGTAGTGGCAAGATATACTCAAAGTGATGAAAGAGAACAACCTACAACCAAGATTACTCTACCCAGCAAGGATCTCATGCAGATTCGATGGAGAAGTCAAAAGCTTTTCAGACAAGCAAAAGCTAAGAGAATTCAGCACCACCAAATATATGTTACCCCTGCTTACTGACAACATTCAACCCAGAACAAAGCCCAGCTTCCTTAAACTCTCCTCAAAATCACCCAACATAAACCTGAATGCTATAAGCCCTTTCGAATACCTTCTTTCTGAGACGCCCCATGATTCCCCAAGGGATGTTTTCTCTGTGGCTGCAATGAGTAATAAAAATACAGCTGCTCTCATATTTAGGTTTTGATCTATTTTGAGTTACTTTTTATATGTGGTGTGAGTTAAGGGTTAACTTCATTCTTTTACATATGGTTATCCAGCTGTCCTAGCCTCCTGTTTTGTAAAACCTAGTATCTCCTCATTGAGTGGTCCTGGCACCCTAGTCAAAAATCAACTGGCCAAAGATACATGAGTTTATTTCTGGACTCTCAATTCTATTCCACTGATCTATATGTCTATTCTTATTTCAGTACCACACAGCAGATACTGTTGCTTTACAGTAAGGCCCGAAGTCAGGAAGGGCAAATCCTCCTATTTTGTTCTGATTTTTCAAGACTTTTTTTTTTTTTTTTGGCTATTCTGGGTACCTTGAGTTTCCACATGAATTTTAAGATCTGTTTGTCAATTTCCACAAAGAAGCCAGCTGGGATTCTGATTGGAATTGTATTGAATATGTAGATCAATTTGAGGAGTGTTGCCATTGTAACAATATTAAGTCTTCCTGTCTGTGAACACAGGATGCCTTTCCTTTTATTTAGGGCTTTTATTGTCTTCCAAATATGTTCTGTAGGGACTTCGTTGGTGATCCAGTGGTTAAGACTCCATGCTCTCAATGTAGGGGGCATGGGTTCAATCCCTGGTTAGGGTGGGGGATCCAAGATCCCGCATGTAACCCAGCATGGCCAAAAACAGTTTTGTAGTGTTCAAAGTATAGGTTTTGCACTTCTTTAAAAAATTTATTCATAAGTAATTTATTTTGGGTTATGCTATTGTAAATAAGATTGTTTCCTTATACAGTTGATTTTTATATTGATCTTACAGCTTGCAATCTTGCTAAACTTTTTTATTAGCCTGTTTTTCATTTTGGAAAAGTTTAAAAATTCAATTTTTGTATGTATTTCTTAGAATTTTCTGCATATAAGATCATGTCATCTGCAAACAGAGATTGATTTGATTTTTACCTTTCCAATCTGGATGCTTTTTATTTCATTTTCTTGCCTAATTTCCCTGACTAGGATCTCCAGGACAATAATATAAGAAGTATGTGAGGGGACATTCTTGTCCTGTCCCTGATCTTAGGGGGAAACTTTCAGTCTTTTATCATAAGTGTGATGTTAGTTGTGAGTTGTTATAGATGCTTCATATTAGGTTGAGGTAGTTTCCTTCTATTCCTAGTTTGTTAAGTATTTTTTATCATGCAAGGGTGTTGGATTTTGTCAAATGCCTCTTGTGCATCTATTGAGATGATTGTGTGATTTTTGTCCTTTATTCTATTTATATGGTGTATTACATGATTGATTTTCCTGGGATAAATCCCATTCAGATATGGTATATAATTCTGTCATATGTAGCTCTTTATTTGGTAGTATATTTTGTTGAGGAGTTTTGTATCTATATTTATAAGGGATATTGGCCTAGAGTTTTCTTTCCTTTTAGTATTTTTGTTTCATTTTGATATCAGGAAACTGGCTTCGTAGAATGAATTGGAAAGTGTTCCCCCATTTTCTACACTTTTGGAAGAGTTTGTGAAGGATTGATGTTAATTCTTTAAATGTTTGATAGAATTCACCAGTGACACCATCTCATCCTGGATTTTTCTTTGTAGAATTTATTTTTGTTTATGAATTCAATCTATTTACTTGTTTTAGGTCTATTCAAATATTCTATATCTTCTTCATTTTTGGTAATTTGTTTCTAGGAATTCGCCTATTTCATCTAGGTTATCTGATTTGTTCATGTACAGTATTACACTTACAATCCTATTATCTCTGTGAGATTGAGTAATATCTCCTCTTTCATTTTTAATTTTAGTAATCTGAATCTTCTCTCTTTTTATTCCTGGTCAATCTAGTTAAAGTCTTCCAAAATATAGCAGAGGAAGGAACACTCCCAAACTCATTCTACGAGGCCACCATCACCCTGATACTAAAACCAAATATGTTACAAAAAAAGAAAACTACAGGCCAATATCCCTGATGAACATAGACGCAAAAATCCTCAACAAAATACTAGCAAACAGAATCCAGCGGCACATTAAAAGGATCATACACCATGATCAAGTGGGATTTATACCAGGAATGCAAGGATTCTTCAATATAAGCAAATCAATCAACGTGATACACCATATTAACAAATTTAAGGAGAAAAACCATATGATCATCTAAATAGATGCAGAAAAAGCTTTTAACAAAATTCATCACCCACTTATGATAAAAACCTTCCAGACAGTAGGCATACAGGGAACTTACCTCAACCTAATAAAGGCCACATATGACAAACCCACAACCAACATTGTTCTCAATGGTGAAAAACTGAAACCATTTCCTCTAAGATCAGGAACAAGACAATGTTACCCACTCTCACCACTATTATTCAACATAGTTTTGGAAATTTTAACCACAGCAATCAGAGAAGAAAAAGAAATAAAAGCAATACAAATTGGAAAAGAAGTAAAACTGTCACTGTTTGCAGATGACATGATACTATACATAGAGAATCCTAGAGAATCCTAAAGATGCTACCAGAAAACTACTGGAGCTAATCAATGAATTTGGTAAAGTAGCAGGATACAAAATTAATGCACAGAAATCTCTTGCATTCCTATACACTAATGATGAAAAATATGAAAGAGAAATTAAGGAAACACTTCCATTTACCACTGCAACAAAAAGAATAAAATACCTAGGAATAAACTTACCTAAGGAAGTAAAAGACCTGTATGCAGAAACTATAAGACATGGATGAAAGAAATTAAAGATGATACAAACAGATGGAAAAATATACAATGTTCTTGGATTGCAAGAATCAACATTGTGAAAATGAGTATATTACCCAAAGCAATGTACAGATTCAGTGCAATCCCCATCAAACTACCAATGGCATTTTTCAGAGAACTAGAACAAAAAATGTCACAATTTGTATGGAAACACAAAAGACCCTGAATAACAAAAACAATCTTGAGAAAGAAAAACAGAGCTGGAGGAATCAGGCTCCCTGACTTCACACTATAGTACAAAGCTACAGTAATCCAGATAGTATGGCACTGGGACTAAAACAGAAATATAGATCAATGTTACATGATAGAAAGCCCAGAGGTAAACCCACACACATATGGTCACGTTATCTTTGTTAAAGGAGGCAAGAATATACAGTGGAGAAAAGACAGCCTCTTCAATAAATGGTGCTGGGAAAACTAGACAGCTACATGTAAAAGAATGAAATTAGAACACTCTCTAACACCATACACAAAAATAAACTCAATATGGATTAAAGACCTAAACATAAGGCCAGAAACTATCAAATTCTTAGAGGAAAGCATAGGCAGAACACTCTCTGACATAAATCACAGCAAGATCCTTTTTGACCCACTGATTTGAGTAAGGGAAATAAAAACAAAAAGAAACAAATGGGACCTAATGAAACTTAAAAGCTTTTGTACAGTAAAGGATACCATAAACAAGATGAACAGACAACCCTCAAAATGGGAGAAAATATTTGCCAACAAAGCAACTGATAAAGGATTAATCTCCAAAATTTACAAGCAGCTCATGCAGCTCAATAACAAAAAAAACAACCCAATCCAAAAATGGGCAGAAGACCTAAATAGACATTTCTCCAAAGAAGATATACAGATTGCCAACAAACATGTGAAAAGATGCTCAACATCACTAATCATTACAGAAATGCAAATCAAAACTACAATGAGGTATCACCTCACACCGGTCAGAATGGCCATCATCAAAAATGTATAAACAATAAATGCTGGAGGGGATGTGGAGAAAAGGGAACCCTCTTGCACTGTTGGTGGGAATGTAAATTGATACAGCCACTAAGGAGAACTGTATAGAGGTTCCTTAAAAAACGAAAAATAGAACTACCATACGACCCAGCAATCCCACTATTGGGCATATACCCTGCGAAAACCATAGTTCAAAAAGAGTCATGGGGCTTCCCTGGTGGCGCAGTGGTCGGGAGTCCACCTGCTGATGCTGGGGACGTGGGTTCGTGCCCTGGTCCGGGAGGATCCCACGTGCCGCAGAGCAGCTGGGCCCGTGAGTCATGGCCGCTGACCCTGTGCGTCCGGAGCCTGTGCTCCGCAACGGGAAAGGCTACAGCAGTGGGAGGTCCACGTACTGCAAAAAAAAAAAAAAAAAAAGTAATGTACCACAATGTTCATTGCAGTTCTATTTACAATAGCCGGGACACTGAAGGAACCTAAGTGTCCATTGACAGATGAATGGATAAAGAAGATGTTGACATATATACAATGGAATATTACTCAGCCATAAAAGAAAGGAAATTGAGTTATTTATAGTGAGGTGGATGGACCTAGAGTCTGTCATACTGAGTGAAGTAAGTCAGAAAGAGAAAAACATATACCGTATGCTAACACATATATATGAAATTTAAAAAATGGTTCTGAAGAACCTAGGGGCAAGATGGGAATAAAAATGCAGACCTACTAGAGAATGGACTTGAGGACACGGGGAGGGGGAAGGGTAAGCTGGGACAGTGGCATTGACATATATACACTACCAAGTGTAAAATAGATAGCAGGGAAGCAGCCACGTAGCACAGGGAGATCATCTCGGTGCTTTGTGACCACCTAGAGCATTGGGATAGGGAGGGCTGGAGGGAGATGCAAGAGGGAGGGGACATGGGGATATATGTATGCATAAAGCTGCTTCACTCTGTTATAAAGCAGAAACTAACACACCATTGTAAAGCAATTATACTCCAATAAAGATGTTAAAAAAAATGGTAAGTGCTATGTTATGTATATTTTATTATGTATATTTTACATACATAAAAGAAAAACCATTTAAGTATGAAACACCAAAGGGAACAGGGGTGAGGGGCGGTGCTGCCCCACAGGCTCCTAGCTGAGGAGGGAGATGCCAGTTTTCCTTTCTTACACGTTCCCCGATTAGATTCTCTTGAAACTCTCTTTATACCTTGGGACAGGTGAATGCATTTCCTTTCCCTCTCCAGTAGGGAAGGGAGGGAAAATCGCCTTTCTCAACAGGCACTGCACACCCTACAGGGCTGATGACCTTCTTCTCCCTGGGCTTGTTTTTACATTGTTGGAAGTGAGAGTGTTTCTTGGCTGGGGCTGTTTGGACTTGATGCTTCTCAATAATCCCTGTGGGGCTGTAAGTAGCCCATCTATGGGGACTGGAGTCTATTTAGAATGTGAGGTACTGAGAGTTTTTTTATTCTCTGCTTTGGGCCTTTAGTTTTGATTCCAGAATAAGATAATCTCACTTGACATTCTCTCACATGAGTTTGTGCTGATATATGAAACTATAAATTAGGAAATGCTATAATAGAAATTATGAAAGAATAGAAAGATGCAGAAGGATGAGGATTTCTCATATCACCTTGCCCTTTCAGATAAACATTTCATATCTTCATTTCGAAATGAGAAGAATGAGGAAGATCTCCCAGAAATGCATTTTTGGGGTTCTGATTTGTATGTTTTTGTCCCCTCCATATCTGCCTGCACTCAATATATAATTGGCCCAAGATCCCAGGCTGAATTTGGAGGCAAAATAGGGATCTAATCCAGTAAGTGAAGCTCAGCTTCAGACTCTCAAAGTGGGGGCAGGGATAGTACTGTGACAGCGTACATGGATGTGTCCTCTTTCCTTACGCCTTAAAGCCCTTGCTCTTGTAAGTACAGGGTTCCAAGAAAACCACTTAGGCTGAAGTAGAGGTAAATCTGTAGTAATTAGATGGAGCAGGTAAGATCCTAAGGTACCTAACTTGGATCCTCATGGGTGGTCAACTGACTCTTGATCTTTATCTATCAATGTGGGGAGGTGGCCAGGGTCCCAGCTGGACCTTAGTAGGTTCTAATAACACATAGATGCTCTATTTCTACAACTTCAGACTGGAATGTTCTTGACTGAGGAAAATGAAGAGACAAGCAAAAGACATGAAGAATTCCACGGATCATGATTAGAAGCTGTAGGTATAGCCACTGCCTTGAAGCACCATGAACTTCTTAAGCTTGACTGTTTTGCTTCAACTCCAGCATGACTCAAGTTTGACCATTTGGAAAAAGCAGTTATTAAGAATCCTGCATGTGCTATGCCAGCTGTATGTCATTTTTAGAATATGGCTTTAGTTCTCTATTTTGAGAAGGCATTTTATTCAGTTTCCAGTTGGTCAGCATTACTGAGAGACACCCAATTCATCAGAGGTTACTTACAGGGCAAGCTTGGTTGGGAAAGAGAGATGCCATCATCCTAAAGCATTATGAATGCAGTCCTTTCAAAGGGAAGCAGCTTAGTTTCAACTCAAGATGCCATTATGCTCTGCTGTACAGCAGCTGCCATCTCATAATTCAGGGTGTTTTTGTTTTTTATTTATTTATTTATCGTTGGCTGTGTTGGGTCTTCGTTTCTGTGCGAGGGCTTTCTCTAGTTGCGGCGAGCGGGGGCCACTCTTCATCGCGGTGCGCGGGCCTCTCACTATCACGGCCTCTCTTGTTGCAGAGCACACGCTCCAGACGCGCAGGCTCAGTAGTTGTGGCTCACGGGCCTAGTTGCTCCGCGGCATGTGGGATCTTCCCAGACCAGGGCTCAAACCCGTGTCCCCTGCATTGGCAGGCAGATTCTCAACCACTGCGCCACCAGGGAAGCCCCAGGGGTTTGTTTGTTTGTTTTTTTTTTTTGGCCACGCCATGCAGCTTGCAGGATCTTAGTTCCCTGATCAGGGATTGAACCCACACCCTCAGCAGTGAAAGTGCAGAGTCCTAACCACTGGACTGCCAGGGGATTCCCCATAGTTCAGTTTTTTTTTTTAATATTACTAAGAAATTCTCAAAATATTGTGAGTTTTTTCAGAGATGTTTGGAATAATACTCTTCATTATTTTTGGAACTTGCTGGGTAGAAGGAAACTTGTATATTCTGATGAAAGACTCTTAAGTCCAACATGGATAAACCTTTCATCAAGGGATAAGTTACAGCACAAGCAAAATTTCCTCCCTGTTAACACGGATGCTGATTTTAACACTCAGAATGGGCTCTATTCACATGTTTAGCATAGAACTGAATTTGAGAAAAATGAGTTCCTTTTTTGTTGAGGTGAAATTTTCATAGAGTGAAATGCAAAAGCCTTAAGCATATGTGAAATCTGAGGAGTACTGATAAATGTATATTCCTGTATAAACATCATTATAATCAAGATATAGAACATTTCCATCGCCCCAGGAAATTCCCTCATTTTACTTTTATTCTCCCAACCCCCTACAGGCAAACATTGTTCTTTTTTTCACCATAGATTACTTTGGCCTGTTCTAGAATTTCATATAAAGAAACTCATGCAGTGTATACCCTTCTAGGTCTGGATTTTTACCCCTAACATTATGTTTTTGAGGTTCATCCTTATTGTTTCATGTATCAGTAGTTTTCTGAGCTTATGGATCTGTGAGCTAATTTTTTCACCAAATGTGGGAAATTTCAGTCATTATTTCTTTAAGGTTTTTACCACCCCATTCTTGCTTTTTTTTCATCCCATTCTTGCCTTTTGGGACTCCACTTACATATTAGACTACTTGATATTGACCATGTCTCTGAAGCTCTGCTCACTTTTTTTTTAACATCTTTATTGGAGTATAATTGCTTTACAATTGTGTGTTAGTTCCTGCTTTATAACACTTTTTGCCTTCTTTTTTCCTCTTTTCCTCAGGGTGGATTTCTATTGACATGTCTTCAAGTTCATTAATTTTTTATTCTCCAATTTCCTCTTACATTCATCCAGTGAAACTTTTATTTCAGATATGGTCATTTTAAGTTCCAGAATTTCCATCTGGCTTTTTTCCATAGTTTTTATTTCTCTGTTGAGATTATTATGACTTATTCTTTTACTTTAACTCCTTACACATATTTATCAGAGCTTTAAAGTTTTAGCTTGCTATTTCGAACATCTCAGGGATTGTTTCTGTTGATTGCTTCTGCAGTCCAATGTACTATGAAAGAATGCTCAACATCATTAATCATTAAAAAAATGCAAATCAAAACTACAGTGAGATATCATCTCACACCGGTCAGAATGGCCGTCATCAAAAAATCTACAAACAATAAATGCTGGAGAGGGTGTAGAGAAAAGGGAACCCTCTTGCACTGTTGGTGGGAATGTAAATTGATAAAGCTACTATGGAGAACAGTAAGGATGTTCCTTAAAAAACCAAAAATAGAAGTACCATACCACCCAGCAATCCCACTACTGGGCATATACACAGAGAAAACCATAATTCAAAAAGAGTCATGTACTACAATGTTCATTGCAGCTCTATTTACAATAGCCAGGACATGGAAGCAACCTAAGTGTCCATTCACAGATGAAAGGGTAAAGAAGATGTGGCACATATATACAATGGAATATTACTCAGCCAGAAAAAGAAACAAAACTGAGTTATTTGTAATGAGGTTGATTGACCTAGAGTCTGTCATACAGAGTGAAGTTAAGTCAGAAAGAGATAAACAAATACTGTATGCTAACATACATATATGGTATCTAAAAACAAAATGGTTCTGAAGAACCTAGGGGCAGGACAGGAGTAAAGATGCAGACATAGAAAATGGACTTGAGGACACGGGGAGGGGAAGGGTAAGCTGGGATGAAGTGAGAGAGTAGCATTGACATATATACACTACCAAATGTAAAATAGATAGCTAGTGGGAAGCAGCCCCATAGCACAGGGAGATCAGCTCCGTGTTTTGTGACCACCTAGACGAGTGGGAGGGAGACGCAAGAGGGAGGAGATATAGGGGTATATGTATAGCTGCTTCACTTTGTTATACAGCAGAAACTAACACAACATTGTAAATCAATTATACTCCAATAAATATGTTAAAAAAATTAATAAGAACCTACTGTATAGCACAGGGAACTCTACTTTGGTGCTGTGTGGTAACCTAAATGGGAAGGAAATCCAAAAAAGAGGAGATATATATTTAGTTATGGCTGATTCACTTTGCTGTACAGCAGAAACTTACACAGCAGTGTAAAGCAACTCTACACCAATTTTTTAAAAATAAATAAATAAATAAAAAAGAAGGTCAAAGATTTTATTAAAAATCAGGTAGTGGAATTGAAGATGTAGAGAAGAAATGGATTGGAGAGGAGAGAAAGGCCTTCCACTCAGAGAACACCAGAGGGAAAAACATGGAGCTAATGTCTTAGAATAGAAAATTATGGTAAGGCTAAGGGAATGATAATCAACCTGCTGGCATGTGAAATTAAAGTCCTTTGGTTATTGCTAGTTAATATAGTAGTTCAGTGCAAAGTATGGTAGTTCACTCTTCCTTATTACCAACGGTTTAAAGGTTAGCGTTAACCAACCTATGCCATGTGGCCCACTGCCGTACAAGAGCAGATTTAAAGGATTTGCCCTGCAGACATATTTACTTGACCCCCACAATCACTTAAAAACCTTTTTTGAGTTTGAATATACCTACCAGTTTACAACACCTTCCACATCTCATTACCACCCTACAGGTGGTACTTCACACACTTTTAGGTTTTCTTGCTGACCCCTAAAGGTGTTTTAGTGTACCATCTTTAACCTAGGGGCTGGTTTTATGACCATTTGAAAAACATTTCCAACCATAAGATGCAGTATGAATAAATAATTGGACTAAAGTTGATTTCAGAAGTTGTATTCTTTGTGTTATTATGTTTGGGTCTGGGAAAATTCTATTAGTCTGGACAGTATAATAAACAGTGTTGGTTTTAATGGATGGATTATTAGGCATTAGTTTAAATTATCCAGCCAGAGGGTTTAAATAACAAGGGCCTGGAGATTAGTGCAGACACATGCCTCAGCAGTGACCTTGGCAATGCAGTTACTGAAGTTGGCAAAGAAATTGTTTGTTGCACGGTATGATGATTGTAAGAGGGGAAACAGAGATAACAAAGCAACAATAAACAGAGTTATTTCAAGGGAACTGTTTTCCTTGATAGAAACAGAACAAAAAGCCCTCTAAGATTTGAGTGAGGGAGATCTTGGAACAGAATCTCCAGAGGGGCAGGGTTTGCAATTCCAACAGTCCCCAGCGCTTTCTCCCAGAACTGTACCTTCCTGTTAATTTCTGTCACTTTGTGTCCTGTGTTGGTGACCTAGCTCAGCCCCAGGACTGTTCTTTCCCTAGAAAACCTATTGGGGTGGAACTTCTCTGTGTTTCCTCCTTTAGTACACCTGAGACAGAGAGAAGTATTAAAAAATAACTCTTTTGCATATTAAGGGAGATAAATATATATATATATATATATATTTTAAACAGCACAGACATGTTTGAAATTTTTCAGCATAGTTTCTGATTATCAAATAACTATACTGTTCGGAATGACCAGCACCAAAAATTCTACAAACAATAAATGCTGGAGAGGGTGTGGAGAAAAGGGAACCCGCTTGCACTGTTGGTGGGAATGTAAATTGGTACAGCCACTATAGAAAACCGTATGGAGGTTCCTTAAAAAACTAAAAATAGAACTACCATATGACCCAGCAATCCCACTACTGGGCATATACCCTGAGAAAACCATAATTCAAAAAGACACATGCACCCCAATGTTCATTGCAGCATTGCTTACAATAGCCAGGACATGGAAGCAAACTAAATGTCCATCAACAGAGGAATGGATAAAGAAATGTGGTACATATATACAATGGAATATTACTCAGCCATAAAAAGAAATGAAATTGAGTCATTTGTATAACGTGGATGGACCTAGAGACTGTTATACAGAGTGAAGTAAGTCACAAAGAGAAAAGCAAATATCGTATATTAACACATATATGTGAAATCTAGAAAAATTGTATAGATGATCTTATTTGCAAAGCAGAAATAGAGACACAGACGTAGAGAACAAATATATGGTTACCAAGGGAGAAAGGGAGGTGGGATGGGAGACGTTGGGATTGACACATATACACTATTGATACTATGTATAAAATAGATAACTAATGAGAACATACTGTATAGCACAGGAAACTCTACTTAATGCTCTGTGGCGACCTAAATGGGAAGGAATCCAAAAAAGAGTGTATATATGTATATGTATAGCTGATTCATTTTGTTGTACAGTAGAAACTAACACATTGTAAAGCAACTATATTACAATAAAAATTAATTTAAAAAAATAGCTACACTGTTGCCTCTAAGGGCTAATACAATCCTCCTGGCTCTTCTTTTTATCTACATCCTTGTCAGACACACCAGTCTCTGCCCTAGCAGGGTGCCCTCTGAGGACCAATTGCTTTGTGGTACTGACTCCCAAGAATTTCTCTAATGACCCATCCAGCTGGAATCTAGACTATTAGAAAAGACTTTTCCTTTTAGATCATGAAGTCTGTTTTCTTTCAATCTTGGTTCCATTCCCTCTGTTTTGAAATATGAGAGTCTTCTTTTCAGTAGTTTGGCAGCCCTGATAATTGATACTTCCATCTATTGATAATGGAGCCTTTTAGGTTTAGCTGTTAACCACACCCACGTTTGGAGCTTTCTAAGACACATTCATAGTGCAGGAGAGGGATAGGACTTGACTCATGTCAGGCGTACCTTAACATCTAATCGTTCTGCAGAGCCAGCATTCATGGAATAATAGAAAGTTCAGCTTTTGGCCACATTCACCATGAGAAATATTTATCAGCATCTAGCACAGTTGCCGGTGTTGTATTGTCACAATGGTAGCCCAGCCGATAGAACTTGGTAAGCCAATGTGATCCTGCCCACATGCTGGCACAAAGGTCTAGATTGGTCATATGAAATAACCATCATAAACCATTATGGATGCTGTTGGCACCTGCTGGACTCTACTGCCTCTGCAGAGCCAGCCGGTGACTCTCAACCACTGATGTGCTAATGATGTGTGTGTGTGCATGTCTGTGCCCCTTTGTGTGCATGCAGGAAAGAACTGATATAACTAGTTACACTAAAAATTCATAAACAACATTTGCTAGTGTCCCTGCATGCCAGGTGTCCCATTATAAATAATTTGGCCAATATACTACATAAAAGGTGTTTCTGATCAGATGAGTTGTGGGTTTTTTTAGTAAATATTATATGACTTTTACATTCAAATAAATATTGTATACACTAAAAATTTTTCCAACATTGCTGCTTTTACTTAAAATATTTTGGAGATTTATTTATAGAAATTGCCTCCAGAGAGCCTTTAGCAAAGTTTTTTTGCCTATTCTCAGTAGTGGCAATTTTTTAAATGATTTATGGGTGGGTTTGAGTTTTGGAAACAGTTAAAAGTGATTTGGTGTGAGCTCTGGTAAATAAAGTGGCTGATAATGGCGGGTATTATAATTTTGCTGAAGGAGATAAAATTGGATGTCATAACAAATAATGAGATTTTTTTTAAATGTAACTCTAGCCATCTTGGAGCTTTCTCTTCTCACATCCATAACTGAAGAAGGAATGGTTGTGTGAACATAAGTGTGATATTGGTAAGTACCTGAAACACCTCTGACAATTTGTTTTCCATCCAGAAGGTTTTAACTTTAAACTCTCTCGCAAAGATGTGAGCAGAACCTCTTCTCTCTCCAAGATGTTTCACTGTAGCCACTCCCGTGAGACATTTTGTGAAAGGAGTGACAATGTCCTTTTGGTTCACTTTTGTATCTCCCACACCTAATACTCTGCATGGCACACAGTGGTGTGTTCAATAAATACCTGTTGAGTTAACAACGTGTAAACACATTGACTCCTCTCTGCAGTAAACATTGACCCCACCACTGGCGAAACCAGTGTTTGCAAGGTAACCTTTAGAAAATTAGAAATTGTGAAAGACATTTAACTAAAGTTATACTATTAAATATATATTATTTTTGCATATATTAATGTATTTTAAAAGATAATAAAAGTTGTTTCATAATGGTCACCTAAGATTATTTAGAGTTTGTTGTGATCACAGTAGATAATATAGGACAGGTATTCATAGAAATGATGATGATTTTCAAGGATACTTCTACTCCTGAACCGAGCAAGCAGAATGATCCTGCTAAAAGTCAGTCAGAACTGGTCATTCTTGCCTCACAGCTTCTAGGGGCTCCACATGATCTAAGATGGGCTCATGCCAAGGGACCTCGGACCGGCTCTTCTCATTGCCCAGAATCTTCTTCCTGGGACTTCCCTGGTGGTCCAGTGGCTAAGACTCCCTGATCCCAATGCAGGGGGCCCAGTTTGATCCCTGGTCAAGGAACTAGATCCCACATGTGTGCAGCAACTAAGAGTCCGCATGCCACAACTAAAGACCCTGAATGCCGCAACTAAAGATCCCACCTGCCGCAACTAAGACCTGGCACAGCCAAATAAATAAATTTTTTTAAAAGAATAGTGTTGAGGGCTTACCTGGTGGCGCAGTGGTTGAGAGCCTGCCTGCCGATGCAGGGGACACGGGTTCGTGTCCCGGTCCGGGAAGATCCCACATGACGCGGAGTGGCTGGGCCCGTGAGCCATGGCCGCTGAGCCTGCGCATCCGGAGCCTGTGCTCCGCAGCGGGAGAGGCCACGACAGTGAGAGGCCTGCATACCGCAAAAAAAAAAAAAAAAGAATAGTGTTGAGATTTAAGGAGTTATTTTTTTAAAAAAAGAATAATCTTTTTCCTACACATAGCTGCTTAGCAGAATTGTTTAGTGTCTCTGAGTCTTAGCTACAAACCACAGGATTCTAGAAGATATGTTTCTAATTGTCTCATTGAACTTATGAGTCTTTTCAGGAAAAATTAGGTTCAGTTTTGAAGGAATATAATTTGAAACAAAACTAGGGTAAAAAACCCACAACACCTTGGAAATGATATAGTAGGCAGATGTTTCTGCTAGTAGCCCTCATAGATAGATTTGAAAGCCTGTGTTCACTCTGCAGGATTTCACACCTTTTCAATGAAAGGAAAGTAGATGCAGCAACATGACGATTTTCTAATCTACGTAATATCCATTGATTACTGAACATCTTGGTTTTTAAGTATACTATATTATGAAGTGACAGATTAAAATCACTGTCACTTCTCTTCCTTTGTTATCAATTAAAAATGGATTCTATTTCATATTCCTACAGCCGCATCTTCTTAATAAAGTATCTTCTAAGAGCAATGTGCAATGTTATTTTAAGGCAGGTATGTAAAAGTAAATAAAAGAACATCATCATTTTAGTAGGTACAGCTGAAAAGTGGGAAATAGATGTTTGCCAAAGGACAAATATTTAGTGGAAAGAAAATTTCTTATTTTCTGATTGTGCTGGGATATTAGGAAAATGGAAGAAATTTGCAAAAGGTCTTATGGAAAATATATCGTGCTGACTTCTTAAGTAAATCTGAACTTTAAAATGAAAATACTGACATATATCCTGAAATATAAATTTTACTTTACAAAGGTATATGATCTTAATTAAGTGGAACATTATAGTTTTGTTTCATTTCTCCATATACTCCTTTGTTATCACTCTATTTCCAATCAAGTTATGAGAACAGTTTCTATTATAATGATCAAAATCTGATTGTGATTTTTTTATTGTTGTTCATGTGTCTAACTTGGATTATCTGTGGGAAACCTGTACCCAAGCGGCCATGTGTCACTTTATAATTTTACAAGGGAAGATTTAACACTGGGAATTGGAAGAGGAGCTGTTTCAATATACTCTAATTTAATTTTGACCAGAAAGAGCATTTTCAGCGGCTTTGGTTTGAGAATTAAACTGTAGTTTGTATTTTAGGTAGGCCAGTGATTTGTTGCTGGTGTTTTACCAGGAGGCAGATTTGTAGAGACTTAGTGAGGTCACAGGAGTTTTATTTTTGACTTCATTGCATAGACTACATAGCACTGAGAGAAAAGGTGGGCTTGACACTGAACTTTGCAGGAGAATGGTCACTTATTAGCTTTTGTCGGAAGTGAAAATTTGTTTGTCATAACAACAGTATTGTCACAAATCAAATAGGACTCTCATAGGAATGCCTTCTCTGTTTTGCTTCAGAATATTACTCTTCTATTTTTAAGCTCATAGTAAAAAGGTGATTTCGGAGTCCCAATATTCCCATACCTGACTGTATAGTCCTTCCTGAGGCAGATAAAATGTTAGGCTCAGATTTGTATCAGCTTCCATGTTACTGGTTTTCTTCTCACTTTCTTCTTTGATTTTGGAAGAACAGCTGCCGAGGTTGGTTTGAGACCTTTTATGACTTTTCTCACTCACAGATTCAACTATTTTAGTGTTGACCTTTGTCCTTCTCTCAGGGATAGAGGTGCTACTAGTGACAGAGGAAGAAATTGAACATCAGGGAGCAAGAAAAGGAAGCTAGAGAGAAGCAATATCAGTGAATTTTAAGGCAAAAAAGAATGGACATGCCCTCTGGGTATTTTCACACAGAATCAAGTTAGAAAAGCAGACAAAAATGTTTTATTGTTTTAGTTTTTTTGTCTGGAAGCATAAAAAGAACTGAAGAGATGGAAGGTCATAAAATTTTACTTGGAAAGGAGTTCTGATAATCTTGTTAGGCTGAGTTTAGATCGCTGCAAAATGTCTTTTTCTTTTTACTTCTTCTACTTGTAAATACATTTCTAAGTTCTTTTCTGAGCATCTGTGTTTCACCTGAAAGCCCACACCAGATAACTGAACAGATGGCCAATTCTTTCATTGCTAAAACATTTGTCCTTCTCCCATACCTCCCCAAATACAGATGCCCAAATTAAGGTCTATTCACATAAAAGAACTATGCTTATAAAGCGATCATCATGAGTCTTATGACCATGATTTGTTTTTATCAAGACATTTATCACTATCTGGTATAGTCTTGTTTGTTTATTGTGTCCTCCCATTAGACGGTAACTTTTATAAGATGGAGTGTTCATCTTATAAACCTATATTCCTGTCACCCAGAGCAGCGTCGGGCACATAGTAGGTGTTAAATGTTGAATAAATGGACAAATGAGTCAGCCTAGGCAGATATGTTCCACAGTGAAATACTGCCCCAACCTGACTTTGAACATTTCTAACCACCATTTGGAGATCCACACCTGTCTGTCCATCTGCCGGTTTGACTTTTACACTTGAATGTCTAACAGGAATCCCACAATCAACATGTCCTAATTTCTCAAACCAAACCCATTCTTTGCCAAATCCATGTCTTGTCATCTCAAGTAAATTGTTACTTGATTCTTTACTTTCCTTCACTCTTTGTTTGCTGTGCATTGGCAAGTTCGGGCAGTTCTATCTCCAAAAATGTTCTCAAAACAATCTATTTTTCTTCACCTTTCCATTTTCCACTTGGACAACCCCCACTGTCTCTCCTGTGGAATCTGCCACAGCCTCTCAGTGGTTTCTCTGTTTCCTTTCTTGCCCTTCATCATCCCTTCTCCACACAGCAGCACAAGTGCTATTTAAAAATCATAACCCAGGGACTTCCCTGGCGGTCCAGTGGTTAAGACTTCGCCTTCCAATGCAGGGGGTGCGGGTTCGATCCCTGGTCGGGGAGCTAAGATCCCATATACCTCGCAGCCAAAGAACCAAAACATAAAACAGAAGCAATATTGTAACAAATTCAATGAAGACTTTAAGAATGGTCCACATCAAAGAAAAATCTTAAAAAAAAAATCATAACCCACTTCAGAAGGCCTTCCCTCAACCATTAGAATAAAACCCAAAACCTTTACAATGGTTTTAAGGGCCTCCATGTTTTGATTTCTCCTTCCTCTTGCACCTGATCTTGATCTGCTTTTCTCACTAAGCTCCAGCCGTAATGACCCTCTTCCTGTTCATCAACCAGGCCACAGATGCGCCTGAGCCCAGGGCCTGTTGACCTTGACATACCCTCTGTCTAGAATATTTTGCTCCCAGACTTGTCATTGCTGGTTCATCTGGTCATTCGGCTATCAGCTCCAATCCACAAAAATGGCCCTCAGTCATGCGCCATCACATTCCCTAATTTATTTTCTTTATAAAACTTAAATGATATAAAAGTATTATATGAGATTTTTTCTGAAACAAGAACTCCATGAGAGCTGAGAACATGAGCTTTGTCTTTCTTATTCCTTAGTATATCCCCAGGGCCCTAGAACACTGCCTGGTGTAGACAGGTGCTTGATAAAATACAATAAGCATGGATATTCAGATGAACGTGTAGAGACATGTATTCACAAGAGTTGAAAAGATAGCTAATGACTATAGAGAACGATACTGTATTGTGTGTTTGAATGTTGCCAAGGGGGTAAATCTTAAAAATCATCATCACGAGGAAAAAATGTGTAACTATGTGAGGTGACGGATGTGCCCTGAATTTATTGTGGTGATAATTTTGCAATGTATATATTAAAATATATATTAAATTATTATGGTATATACTTTAAAATAATAGTTATATGCCAATTATATCTCAATAAAACTGGAAGAAATACTCTATTTTTAAGTTGGAAAATACAAATAACTAAAATATCCTTACCTCTCATCTCTTGGATGTGGAAAAGTTTCAGACTTGCTGAAACTCCCAACTGACAGACGAGAAGCAAAAGAGAGTTTTTGGAGCTCTAGGCTTATTGGGAGTAAGGCAGGAGCAGAGAAAAGCCTATGTGTTCAAGGGACTAAAAAGAAGTCCTGAGCCCGTGTGAGTGGTTTTGTTATCATTGTGAACGTGTGTGTCTCCGTATCACTGTGCCTTCATGCCAGCTGTCACTTCTCTGAGACATGAGGGTGCCCACTCGAAAAGGCTGCTTTCTGTAAATCATCCTTCAGCAGCAATCAGCACGTTTTCTTTTAAAAAGTGGAAGTTTCAATTAAGTTTTAGAAAGGAAGGTTATCTCTGAGATGTAAATAATATGTTAACATTGTGTGAGTCTCCAAAGCCAAGTACATTAACTTGGAATGTGCTGACCGCGTGGAAAACTGATGCCTAGCCTGCAGTTGCCAGAGGAGGATTTTTACCTTGTCTTCACGCAGAAGAGAAAATGCAGGGGAGTCTGGGTCAATTAATTGCCTGCCAGGGTAGGTCCCTATCTATTTCGGGCAGGGAAAACTGGAGAGGGCTGACTGATTTACTCTGAGTAGCTTCTTGCCAAGAGAGCTCGGTTTCAAAATCCTAGAAACCATATGTGTTAGTTTAATCAGAGTTTGGCCCCAAGGAGAATTAAAATGAAAGGAAATTCCACAGTTAGAAGGTGTGGAAGTGGAAAGCCGACTAAATCAAGCCCTTAGAGAGGCAGCGTGGGTTGGTGAGATTACATTCTTAGGATGTATAATCAGGCCAAGGTTTTAATTTCCAGATTCTTTCACTTAAGAGCTTCTATGTCTGAATTCCAGCGGAATGGAGGCCTATCTCAGGCTTCTCTCTCCTCCATTATAAGGACTCATCTCTGTAGTTCTTACCTACAGCTGAAAAAGGGGAGAGCCCCAAGTTTGCAAGAGGTCTGCACAGAGGTTTCTAGCAAAGACCTGGACGAGGGGCCTAGCTTTAAAATAGGCTTCTTTCTCCTTCTTTTCCACTATTCATTTTCTATCCTGTTGGGTTGGCTTCTTCCTAAAAAAGCACAATAATGCAGACAAGATAATCTCATGGAGGGTCATAGGTGGCACTGTTTGCAGTTATTCTGTGGGGACCTTTGGGGGTAACATCTGCTAAAATAACCCGGTTACAAGTTATGAATTGTTCATCGAAAATTAGCATTGACACGTAGCTGTGCACAGGGCAGTGGTCCAATCAGATGGAAGGGGGCAGAGCCTGGCTGCGCTCCCAATAGTGATGGAGAGATTGAAATTGAGTTTAGAAGTTCTGACAGATAAATTGGTCTCTAGTCTTAAAAAACCTAGCACTAACATATGGTAGTTCTATTTTTAATTTTTTGAGGAACCACCATACTGTTTTCCATCCTAGCCATACCAATTCACATTCTCACCAACACTGTACAAGGGTTCTCTTTTCTCCCCATTCTTGCCAACACTTGTTATCTTTTGTCTTTTTTGATAAAAACTGCTTGAGCAGGTGTGAGGTGATATCTCATTGTGGTTTCGATTTGCATTTTTCTGACAATTAGTGATGTTGAACACCCTTTCATGTACCTGTTGGTCATGTGTCTGTCTTCTTATGAGAAATGTCCATGCAAATCCTTTGCCCATTGTTATATCAGATGATCGTTATTTATTAATATTATTATGATTTTGCTATTGAGTTGTTTGAGTTCCTTATATATTTTGGATATTAACTCCTTATCAGATCTATGGTTTACAAATATTTTCTCCCATTCCATGGGTTGCTTTTTCATTCTGTTGATTGTGTCCTTTGATGAGCAGAAGTGCTTTAGTTTGATGCAATCCCATTTGTCTATTTTTGCTTTTGTTGCCCACATTTTTGGTATCATATCCAAAAAGTTATTGCCAAGACCAAAGTCAAGAAGTGTATTAATGCATATATGTGGAATCTAGAAAAATGGTATAAATGATCTTATTTGCAAAGCAGAAATAGAGATCAGACAGACGTAAAGATAAAACGAATGGATACCAAGGGGGAAGGGGGGGTGGGATGAATTGGGAGATTGGGATTGACATATATACACTGTTGATACTATGTATAGAATAGATAACTAATGAAGACCTACTGTATAGCACAGGGAACTCTACTCAATGCCCTGTGGTGACCTAAATGGAAAGGAAATCAAAAAAAGAGGGGATATAGGTATACATATGACTGATTCACTTTTCTGTTCAGCAGAAACTAACACAGCATTGTAAAGCAACTATACTCCAATAAAAATTAATTTTAAAATAAATAAATAAATTTAAATTTAAGGTTTTTTTCCCTATTTCCTTCTAGAGTTTTATGCTTTGGGGCCTTACATTTAAGTCTATAATCTATTTTGAGTTGACTTTTACATATGGTGCGAGGTGAAGGTCTAATTTCATTCTTCTGCCTTTGGCTATCCAGTTTTCCCAGCGCCACTTATTAAAGAGACTATCCTTTCCCTATTACTGTTCTTGACATACTTGTCAAAGATCAGTTGTCCATAAGTACCAGTGTCTATTTGTCTGTTTTTATGCCAGTGCCATATTATGTTGATCCCCCTTCTGAGTATATATTCAAAGGAAATTAAATCAGGATCTCAAAAAGCTATCTGCCCTCTGTTCATTGCAACATTATTCACAATAGCCAACACATGGAAACAGCCTAAATGTCTGTCAACAGATGGATAGATAAAGAAAATGTAATATATGTAGTGGCATATTATTCAGCCTTAAAAAAGAAGGAAATCCTGCCATTGTGACAACGTGGATGATCCTGGAGGACATTAGGCTAAGAGAAATTACCCAAACACGGAAAGACAAATACTGCATGATCTCACTTATATGTGGAATCTAAAATAGTCTTACACAGGAAACACAGAGTAGGATGGTGGTTGCCAGAGGGTGAGGGTTGGGAGAAAGAAGGAGATGTTGGACGAAGGGTACAAAGTTTTAGTCATGCAAGATGAGTAAATCCTGGAGAGCTGATAGACAGCATGGTGACGATAGTTAACAATACTGTATTATATACTTAAAATTGGCTAAGAGAGTAGGTTTTAAGTATTTTCACCAAAAAAAAAGTGGTAACTACATGATATGATGGATGTGTTAAATAGCTTGGCCGTGGTGATCATTTCACAATAGATACGCATATCAAAACGTCAAGTTGCACACCTTAAATATATACAATTTTTATTTGTCAGTTATACCTCAATACAGCTGAAAAAAATTAGAAAAAAAAAGAAACCCAGCACTAACAACCTCAATGTGGGAGGAAGACATGATAAAAAAAAATAAAACAGCACAGATGAAAAAGAGCAGCCTGCTAATAAACAACTAGTAGATGATCTAAAAATGAGTTTTGTCCTTCACGACATATATATTGGCTGCTTCTACCTTTCTCGGGAATTCTATTCCAGTGCTCATTTCCTTCACCACCCCTTCCCCATCCTCCTACAAATATAGGAATTGCTCTTCAAGTTACAGATGATTTTCAGTGTCCAATTTGCTAGGTACTGGGGATGGAGATGAATAAAATAGTCTGTATCTCAAGGCATTTACGTAATCTAGGTTGGCAAATATACGCGTAAACAAATTCAGCAGTATTTGTGCAGTATTTTAAGTATAATAATATAAGAATGTTCAAGGGGTCAAGCGAGCATTGATTAAAAAAACTCTTAAACTCATGTGAGGTACGTGAGGTGTTAAGGATTAGATGTTTCAGTGCGTTTAGAATGAAGACTGTTAGCTGACTGATTGCTATATTACTTTGGACATGATTTTCTTTCTTTATCAGAGGGTAGAAAGTCTACTGTAGCCTAGCTCTGTTCTATTCATTTCTTAGATATAGGCCTGTTAGACAAAATTTGAAATCAGTGATAATGTTGTAATTATGTAACTCCACGATATTAATTAGAACACAAGCTTTTAAATGAGAATGTCAGTGGCATAAAAGAGGCTCTTTTTGACACAACAAACATGATAGCCCGTTGGTTTTTTGCATGGCTTGTCAGCTTTAATTCTTGTTGGTACTTAAGTCTTCTCTTTTGATCTAGAATAAGAATGTATTTTAGAAAAGAAATGCACCAATGCATGATAAAACTCATTTTATAAATGGACTTAAACCGGGACTTGGCTTAGCTTAGTTTGTTCAAGCTAAGCTCTTTTGAACTTTAACTTCTCTGCAGTACTTTGGCTGCATAAGCAGGGATTTATTTGAGACTGGTGCAATGAACTAAAATGGTTATTAGATTACCTTAAATCAAAACTATGTGTTAACATGCTGAAATGTGAAGAATTTGAAGTGAGTTCTTCCTTCTCCTTTTATTCAGGAACAACTTCAGTTTAAGTTATGTTATTCAAAGGGTACTGGAGTTTTCATAAATTATTCATCTGCAAAGATCTAGCTATTTCAAGCCACATCCCCGAAACAGAATGGGTTGAGTAAAATGGTTTCATTTTGCTGAAGCATTCATAAATATCTCTTTGCCTTACTTCTGCAACTAATTTGGATGTCTGTTAGCTTACGGGACACATTTCCTGCTATTAGGTTATCTCTTCTAATAGTTCCCTTTCCAGAACAATTTGGGCATGAACGTTCTCTCATTCTGATGATCATACTAACTTCAAAAATGAGAGAAAAATTAACTGCATCTCTGGGGATTTCAGCAACTCTTGAATCTTCCTGTGCAAGCTAGCCTTTTCCTTAACATTTGGGATATTAAGTCTTTCGGAGAGGCAATACCCGTTTTCTTTTTCTGTGTCTTTCTACTTACACAGATTTCTATAGTAACATGCTTATTCCCTGAGATACTCTTGCCTGTGCATTTTTGTTACAGGTAGTTTGACTGCACATTAATTAGGAGTATTTATAAGCATGATATTTTCTGGGTGGATTTACCTTAGACTGGACCAACCCTCTCCATTGTCAGACACAGATGCTCAG
This sequence comes from Grampus griseus, assembly GCF_964374135.1. Lineage (NCBI taxonomy): Eukaryota > Metazoa > Chordata > Mammalia > Artiodactyla > Delphinidae > Grampus > Grampus griseus. Next base: position 8,604,592 of record NC_139017.1, read on the forward strand.
CTGGTAATCAATCATCTATAATTATGCTTTGGTAATACCCCACACGCAAAAATGTTCAATTAGTGGTCAGAGCTGCAATTTGTAAGTAATTCTATAAAAGTTATATTCTGTAATCTGTTTGAAATATTAACTCAGTGACTGCAAGATTGTTTCTCTTCCTGAAAGCAAGTATATCTAGTGCAAATGGTGTTATTTAGTGCAGTATTATTAAACTTTGGTTTCAAGTTCTGGGTCATTTATCCTTTTCCTCTCCTTCCCCTTCCATTCAAAATCCCTTGACGGCAGGCTCTGCCATTGATTGACTTTGTGGCAAATGAGAATTGGAGACAGGTGGGGCTGGAAGAGTATTCTATGGAATAGCATTTTCTTAAGAATGAGGTAAGAGCAGCCCAATAGAAAGAGGTAGCAAGTTCAGAATTCATGAGGACTGAAGCCAGAGAGCAAAGTAAGGAGGAGTGAATGGGTGGTAAGTACAGTAAAAGCAACAAGTGCAGATTGATTAATTTTGCCAGAAATTTGATAATGAAGTTAAGGTGACCAAATGTTAGCAGCCAGAGAGTAGATTAGAATGAGGAAAGTTTATTTAAAAGTAGAACAGACTTGAGCATGTTTACCTAGAGGAAAAAGCCAGTGAGAATGGAGAAATTGATAATAAAAAAAGAGAATGGGGGCTTCCCTGGTGGCGCAGTGGTTGAGAGTCCGCCTGCCGATGCAGGGGACACGGGTTCGTGCCCCGGTCCGGGAAGATCCCACATGCCGCGGAGCGGCTGGGCCCGTGAGCCATGGCCGCTGAGCCTGCGCGTCCGGAGCCTGTGCTCCGCGACGGGAGAGGCCACAACAGTGAGAGGCCCGCGTACGACAAAAAAAAAAAAAAAAAAAAAAAGAGAATGAATTATTATTAAAAATTCCTGGCAGAAATAGATGGGGGCAGAGGGACAGCTCGTGTGGAGGGATTAGCAAAAGCAAGGAAGCAGAACACCTCTTGAGAGCCTAAAATGAGGTCAGAAAGAATTATGAACATAGAGACTGTGATGGTTACTGTTATGTGCCCATATGGCCAAGCACCAATGTAGATTTTGCTGTGAAAGTATTCTTTTGGCTGTGATCACATTTAAGTCAACTGACCCTGAGTAAAACAGATTACCCTCCATAACATGGATGGGCCTCATCTAATCAGTTGCAGGGCTTAAGAGCAAAGACTTAGTTTCCCTGAGAAAGAAAGAATTCTGCCTCCAGACTGCTTTTGGACTTGACCTGCAACAGCAGTTCTTCCCTGGGTCTCCAGCCTATCAGCCTGCCTGGCAAAATTTGGACTTGCCAGCCCTACAAGTTTATAAACAAATTATTATTTTGTAAACAAATAATAATTCATTCTTTTTTAAAACAATTTTGTAAACAAACTTCTTAAAATAAGTCTCTTTCTCTCTCTCTGCACATATCCTATTGGTTCTGTTTCTCTGGAGATCTCTGACTAACACAGACAGTCAGGATGGAGGGGAAGGGTTTTGAAGATACTTAGGTTAGTGTTGTCAATCTTTTTTTTCCTATTTTTGGTACATGGGAGACTAAGATATGTGATAGAAGTAAGGAATAGGCCTGAAGGTGGAAAAGTTTCCAAAGGATTTTTAGGTACATGGGACTATGAATTCTTCCAGAACAAGGAGGCTGTCTTATTCCTTTTGTGTCTTAAACTCACAGCACAATAGCTGGCATTAGAAAAGTGCTCAGCAAATGACTGTTGTTTGTCAAATAAGCCAAACAAAAGGACTGTGGCGAGTCAAGTTAAGCTGTGACAAAGCGAGAGAGAGGCATGGACATATATACACTACCAAATGTAAAATCGATAGCTAGTGGGAAGCAGTCGCATAGCACAGGGAGATCAGCTTGGTGCTTTGTGACCACCTAGAGGGGTAGATAGGGAGGGTGGGAGGGAGATGCAAGAGGGAAGGGATATGGGAACATATGTATATGTATAACTGATTCACTTTGTTATAAAGCAGAAACTAACACACCATTGTACAGCAATTATACTCCAATAAAGATGTTAAAAAAAAAAGAATATATATCAATAGATTGGAAAAAAAAAGATTAGCTACGATGAACTCAAGGTGAATAAACTGTCACCACTCTGTTACTTTTTGCAGTACCGCTGGTTCTCCAGAAGTTGGATCAGCAATATTAGAACTACTCAGGGTCAAGAAATTAAGAACAACTAGTACGATAGTGAATGAACTACACACTATGAAGACAGCTGGCTGTGAGGCCCTGGGTAGAAAAGGACCAGGAGCTAGGCTGGGGCTATGGGTCTGAGAGACCTGGGGGAGCCAAGGGATTAATGACTGAGTGAGGACAGGGCAGATGTTTAGTAGGAGAAGTAAAGATAGGAAGTGACAGGCCTGCGTACCGCAAAAAAAAAAAAAAAAAAAAAACTATCTTTTTTATTTTTCAAATTTTTTAAATTGAAGTGTGGTAGATTTACAATGTTATGCCAATCTCTGCTGTACAGCAAAGTGACTCAGTTCTACACATATAAACATTCTTTTTTTAACATTCTTTTCCATTGTGGTTTATCCCAGGATATTGAGTATAGTTCCCTATGCTATACAGTAGGACCTTGTTGTTTATCCACCCTGTATATAATAGTTTACATCTGCTAATCCCAAACACTTCCTTTTGCTATATATATTTTTAAATTCCTTATTATATAATTTAAGATTTTAACAAATGGAAAATATAGTCAGTGACTGCATAGTATTCCCCTACTTTAATTACAAAAAATTATCAAGGGGCAAGAGACTTCATTAGGTACTGGGTGTTTCTAGATGCTCAGCAGGGTGTTGAGTATTTAGAGCAGAGAACTTGAAACTGGAAGATCTTGGTATAAGCCCAGGCTTTTGTATTTGCTAGATAGGTAAACTTGGGCAATTCATATAACCTCATTGAGCTTTTATCTTATAAAAGGTGAATGATAATAGTACCTTTAGAATTAGATGAAATATACAAGGATTCTTTTTAACTGTAAATGTAAACATTAGGTAATATTTTCCAAGTATTAATTAGTCATGGTACTATCCTTTGAGGAACATTCTACTTGAAAAAGGTATTTAAGATTTCATTTTTAGTTAGACATGGGCATAATTAAATGAAAACATCTTAATTATATTTATTAATTTTATTATATTTAATAATTACAAATATGTGACTGAACCTCATCTATTATTTAATCAAATGCAAGCCAAAATACAATTTTAAATGCACTTTTTTTTTTTTTTTGCGGTACGCGGGCCTCTCACTGTCGTGGCCTCTCCCGTTGCGGAGCACAGGCTCCGGACGCGCAGGTTCAGCGGCCATGGCTCACGGGCCCAGCCGCTCCGTGGCATGTGGGATCTTCCCGGACCGGGGCACGAACCCGTGTGCCCCGCATCGACAGGCGGACTCTCAACCACTGCGCCATCAGGGAAGCCCCAGACCCATTCTTGAACAACAAGTTTGCTATGTTCTGGCCACTATCGTCTCCACCTTTTTCTAGAGCACAGTGATTCCTTCCAAACCTCAGGCCTTTAAACCCATTATTCCTTGTTCTGGAAGGTTTTTCACTGGGATCTCTGCACGCCTGCCTCGACCTTCACCTCTTGGCACGCACCACCCCATGACATCTTTTCTGAGAACCTTTCCTGACTGCCTTTTCTAAAGCACCATGTCTTGTTCCCAGTTACTCTATCACCTCGCCTTGTTTATTTCCTTGAGAGCCCTTCTTGCTTTGTATAACAGTTCTATTGTTCCCTTATTGTTCCCTTATTGATTGATCGATCTATTGTCTCCTCTCCTTAGCAAGTGTTAACCACCCTGTCTAGTGGGTCCTCAACAGGGGTCCCCACGGCTGGTGTCGCTCGAGCCAATTGAACAAGACCAAGCTGGGTTCAGGAGCAAAGGAAAGCTTGGCTCTGATCAGAGTGGAGAGGTGCCAGCTCAGGCTCTAGAGGACACGCCCCCTCGGACAGGCAGGGGGCGGGACTGCTTTTAAGGGATCTCATCAGAGGGAAGGGGGTGGGGTTCCTGTGGGCGGAGCAACTGCCCTGCTCAGACTCCAGATGCCAGTGCTGGGTGCAGAGTCTCTGCACACGGCCCGCCATCGCCATCTTGGATGGAGTGTCCTGTGCAGCCTCTGCACACAGCCCTGAGCTGAGGTCCGGGAGCAGCCATTTCACACCAGGAGTTCTGGTCTGAAGGGCCGGGTGCCAGGCCTGTGCACGCTGGACCCTGTGAGCCAGTGAAACTAGACCAAGCACAAAGGAAAAGATTCTACTTTATTTTATTCCCCAGGTTCTACTTTTATTCCCTGGGAATTGTTAATGGGCTTTGCCGGTGGTGACCAAAGTAATCCTGAGGAGGGGAATCTGCTTGGTTTACCCTGGATTCTCAGACTCTGGCACATACAAAGAGCTCAATCAATGTCTCTTGAGCGAGTGACTGAATTGGGTGGATTTCATATGCTTCTTCCAAATAAGAATCTGGTGCCCATGATGGGAAAACCAGCTGAAAAAACATCTCCTACAGATTTGCCTCCTTTGGCCTCATTTCTGACGGTGAACTGCTTGTTACACTTGAGTCAGGAATTTAACCACCTCAGCTGGTGTTTGAAGTTTTAGCTCTTCTCCTTTGTAGTAGGTTGAATGGTGACACCCCCCCAAAAAAAAAGTTATGTTCATGTCCGAATACCCGGACCCTGTCAATGTCACCTTATTTGAAAAAGTGTCTTTTTTTTGGGCTGCCCAGCATGCGGGATCTTAGTTCCTGGACCAGGGATTGAACCTGCGCGCCCTACAGTGGAAGCAAGGAGTCTTAACCACTGGACCGCCAGAGAGGTTCCCAAAAAAGGGTCTTTGCAGATGTAATGAAGAATCTTGAGATGAGGTCATCTTAAATTAACCCAACCGGGTGGGTCCTAAATCCAATGACTAATATCCTTATAGAGGCAGAGGGAGATCTGAGGAAGAGGAGAGGCTCTATGAAGACAGAGGCAGAGATTGGAGTGGTGCAGCCACAAGCCAAGGAATGCCTGAGCCGCCAGAACCTGGAAGAGGTGAGGAGGGATCCTCTCCTGAAGCCTCTGAAGAGAGTGGCTCTGCTATCACCTAGATTCAGACTCTGTTCTCCAGAACTGAGAAAGAATACATTTCTGTCGTTTCAAATTACCCCAATAATATGTTAGTGTAAGTATGTCCCAAATAGTGCATGGGATATACTTATACTAAAAAATTACTTATTGTTTATTGGAAATTCTAATTTAACTGAGCATGCTGCACCTTTATTTGCTAAATCTGGCAATCTTACTCTAATTCCAAGAATATTTGAAAGTGACGAATTGGCTGGGAATGATATATAGCTTCTGCCAAGTTAAGAACTGGCATCAATTTTTTTTTTAAGTCAACTAAGTAACTAAAAGAAAAGGAAAATGGTGTCATGGGAGTTTTAAATATGTTCCAAAATCCTGAAATTTTTCCCAGAAAAGTAACTCAACAAAATGCTTGGAAATATAAAAGATTTTTCATGTTTTAAATCTGATCTAAAACTGTCTTAGAAGTGGCTAATTTGTTTCTTGTGACTATAAAAAACAAGAGTAAAGTTCCATCTGATCCTGACTTAATTTTTTAAAATCTGTGGTGAATTACAATCGAATTGGGGACTGCTTCTTATTTCTACTACTGACGGTTTATTAGATTCAGCTTGAAAATAGGTAAATTAAAACATAGGAATTTAAAAAAATTAGACTGAAAACAGCTTTCAATAAAGCACTTTAAAGTCGTCTTCCCCAAGGGCCTGCAGGTGTTTCTAGCAATGAGCCGGAAATCTCTACCAGCCCATTTTTCCCTCACATGCCTCAGGAGCAACTAATACCACCCAAGAGGCAAAACTGATTTCCTCTGCTTAAATTTTGTGTTCTTAACATTTACAACGACATTCTTTATTTCCCCTTGTGAGTTTTTAAGCACAAATATCATGCAGGCTATTAAATAAGAAATTAAACTCATTTCAGGATCAGCTGAAGAAACCAATGAGATGGGGATGCAGGGGTGAGAGAGAGAACAAAGAAAAACAGAGCAACAAAATACCCCAACATCTGAACTTTAATAAAAGACTAAGTGATGGGCAAACCAGGCCAAAAGAAGCTTCTGCAGAGATTTTCCTCTGTTAGCTTTATTTCTGACTTGAGTGTACTGAGTGCCTTGCAGTGGAAGAATTTAAACTCCATAGGAAGCAAAGAGCAAGAGAGGAGAGAACTAAAGAGAAAGGCCTGTGTGTGTGTGTGTGTGTGTGTGTGTGTGTGTGCGCGCGCGCGTGCTGGGAGTGGGGTGCACGTGGGGAAAGGTGGGCATGCAGCTGAAGGAAGCAGAGACTTTCCAAAGATGTTGCCACAGGAGAGAAACAGAATTTGGTAATGATTTTCTACCAAAGACAGAGCAATCGGGGGTCATGGGTCAGTTCCAAAGGAAGATTCTGGAGGGCTTGATATCTATACATAAACACATTCCTCAGTCATTTATTGACTGCTCAGTGTATGTCAAGAACTGTTTCAGACATGGGGCTTCTCCAGAGAAAAAGTCTTAGCCCCTCACTTTAGAGAGTGGACCATAGAGAGGAGAAAAACATGTTAAAAAAGAAGTAGGGTTAATCCTCACAGCAACCTTATGATGTCAAGATTCTTATCCCCAATTTACAGGTGAGGGTTTGAAGATTTATCTAGGTTAGGGCCATGACTGAACCAAAAAATGAACTCTTGGTTGTCATGTTTTCCATTTTGCCTTGCTGCCTGTGTTTTAGAAAATACATATATTAACAGTTCCTCTGAAGTGTGTCCTGTTTTAAAAAGTGTTGATTTAATAATTAAATTTCAATTGTTTTCACTGAGAGAAACCCAACTCCTGGATAAAAGCAAGAGCTGAAGTCTCTGATTTTAGTGGCTCTGCTCCCTGCTAGAGCTTCATAGTCTACTTGATATTCAAGGCCAGCTTTCACTGAAAATCCCCAAATTGAAAGACGCTTTACCAGAGAATGCAATGTTTTGACTCAGCACACAAACCAAAACACAGTATATAGTGAGTACTCACTAGGATAATCTGATCAGCATAATTTTTGATATTTGCCTTCTGTCATTAAGAGATGGTTCTTATCAGCATCTTTTAGGTAGAGTGACCGAAGGTGGGTCAGGGCAGCTGCTCTCAAGTGTGCAACTTGAGTGCAGTGCGCCTCAGACTTTAACGTGCTTTCCGACCCCTGGAGATCTTGTGAAGCTCTAGGTCTGAGCTGGAGCTGACATTCTGCGCATCTCAACGTAGATGCTCCCAGGTGACACAGGGGCTGCTGATGCAGAGACCACACTCCCAATGGCAAGGGCTTAGAGTGAATGCAGACCATCCTTCTGATTTAGAATCTGCCTTGATCCCATAATGTCATACGACTCAACCAACTTGTTAGAAAATAATTATTGAGCGCCTCCAACGTACAGACACTGTGCACAATACAGAAGACAAATACATGGAAAAGTACAATCTCCGTGTGGTCTAGATGTGCACTCCTGCATGTGGGCGTGCTGGGGAAAGAGAAGGTAACATTATTCTTGTTACTCTTGTTTGTATTGTGTCACACGTTGAAATGGGCACATTGATTTTTTTGTAATTTTATATGAAAAATGTTATTTTTTTATTTTAACATCTTTATTGGAGTATAATTGCTTTACAGTGGTGTGTTAGTTTCTGCTTTGTATTGTATTGTGTTTGTATTGTGTCACACGTTGAAATGGGCACATTGATTTTTTTGTAATTTTATATAAAAATGTTATTTTTTTAAATTTTAACATCTTTATTGGAGTATAATTGCTTTACAGTGGTGTGTTAGTTTCTGCTTTGTATTGTATTGTGTTTGTATTGTGTCACATATTGAAATGGGCACATTGATTTTTTTGTAATTTTATATAAAAAATGTTTTTTTATCTTAACATATTTATTGTAGTATAATTGCTTTACAATGGTGTGTTAGTTTCTGCTGTATAACAAAGTGAATCAGCTATACATATACATATATCCCCATATCCCCTCCCTCTTGTGCCTCCCTCCAACCCTCCCTATCTACCCCTCCAGGTGGTCACAAAGCACCGAGCTGATCTCCCTGTGCTATGTGGCTGATTCCCACTAGCTATCTATTTTACATTTGGTAGTGTATATAAGTCCATGCCACTTAAAAATGTTATTTTTACGAATAGTTTCCATTGTAGGGAAGAGAAACAAAGAACATGTAACATGTTTAAGGCAATATTAAGTGCTACAATGAGAGCATGGGTGGGGGAATCTCACTCTGGGACTTTTAACTTTAAAACAAATGGCAATAGGTTAAAGGTTATTTGGGGTGTGGAGAAATGTGATTACTTTTGGTTTTAAAATGGTAGTTTAGGCTTCAGATGGGTTTGCAGGTAGTAAGTGTGGAGGCAGGAAGAGCAGTTGGAAGGCTATTACTATAAACTGGGAAAGCTGAGACTGAAAGAAGGGGGTGGATTTGAGAAGACCGAATTGGCTAGTAATAGGTTATATGTGGAGAAAAAAGGAAAGAAAAAAACAAGATTTCCCTTGTGGGCAGTTGAATGGACATTGATCCTATTCACTGAATAGAGAATACAGAGGAGGAAGGTTTGGAATTTGACTTGAGGATGGCTTCTCTAAGCAACGATGTCCACTGAGTCTTTGGAGATAACAGTTGTAGGACTTACGAGAGGTGCCGGGGCTGGAAATACAGACCTGGATGGTGACGGAAGCCATGACACTAGTTAAGCTCATCTAGGGAAAATATATTTTGCTGAAGCTTTTTAGCTGGAGAGCACACATTTGGGCTTCAGGGAATCCTGACCCTTCACCATTTGTAGGAAAAATTTAACTTTTATGTGCATTTTTCTGGAGACAATGATTCTGAGGTTTCATGAAATTCTCAAAGGGGCCTTTTACCCTGAAAAGTTTAAGAATCACTAGGGTGGAATGTGCAGAGAGGCCAAGATGGATCTGAGACACTGACAAGAACGTAAGTAAAAAATACAATCAAAATTTCAGAACGGAACCCTGGGGAATGCCAACACAGGGAAACCTCATCAGGTGTTGCCAGGTCCTGAAACTTCACCTGCCTCTTATATTCTGCCACTTTCTTCCTCGTGTAGATTCTGGGGAAAGAAAAGCCTGGTGTCTGGAAGATTGGGCCACAAACACTGATGAGGCTTGAGGGTAGAAATAATCAATTAGGAGAAGATGGATGAGCATTTAGCCGAATGTCAGGCCTTGGGATTTCTGGAGAGACTATGCTTAGAATTTTCTGAAACCTAAAAATTTGCAAGTACATCTCCAGTAAGTAAAATTAACAAATATAATTCCTTTGCTATAAAGAATTCTTGTCCATGGAAAATGTAATTGCTTTTTATTCATTAGACTGTATGGAGTAAGATGAAAGCAGAGTCCAGCATTGGCTTCACTTGGCGAAATGAAGATAAAGGATCCAATGTCTTTTGAAGTACAAATGGAATATTCATTTTTGATTCTGTTATTTGCAAATACATTATATTTTGGAAGGTTTTCACACCAATTGGACCGAAAACAATTCAAATTTGATACTGTATCTTTTTTTTTTTTCTTTTAACACTTAACACGGGGTGCACTTTAACTCTGTCCTCACAATTCAATTTGCTATTCATCTTTATAGGTTTCGGACAGCAACTCCGGGATTTTGTTAGAACGCTAAAAAATAGATGATACCACTAATCAGGAAAGAGAAGTATAGGGATCTCTACCATCAGTAGTTTTCTGACTGGAGTATTTACTCATTGGCCAAATACCCTGGTCAGTCATCTTTTTGTTGGTAACTATTAATGTTCTAGGCTGCGTAACAAATTATCTCCAGGCCAAGTGGTTTAAAACAGGCAGTTACCTCATGGTTTCTGTGGCTCGGGATTTTCAGAGGGGCTTAGCTGGGTGATTCTGGCTTGGGGTCTCTTATGAGGTTGCAGTCATCTGAAAGCTTCGCTGGTCTGAGGATCTAACTCCAAGATGGCACATTCACATGGCTTTTGGCAGGGGGCCTCAGTTCTTCATCATGTGAACTTCTCTCTCAGGTTACTTGAGTGTCCTCATGACATGACACCTGGTTTCCTCCAGACTAAGCGATCCAGGAAAGATTGGTGTCTTTCATGACCTAGCTTGGAAGTCATGCTCTGTCATTTCTGCAACATCCTATTGGCTACAAATGTCTGTTCTATGCAACGTGGGAGACTATACAAGACTACACAAGGATGTGAATACCAGGGGGCAGAGGTATCTGGGGGCCCTCATGGAGGCTGGCTACCGCAGTAATGAAAACTAATTTTTTAAAAATAAGTGTTCTCCTGGAATACTGAGATTACAAATTCCGTTACAGCCATCATCACCACTTCCACCACCACCAGCCATGCTGACTTTTTTTCCAGTTTTGAGAAACAGTTGTGATATATTGAGACATAGTTGGCATATAACATTATATAATTTTAAGGTGTACAGCATAATGATTTGATATATGTATATATTGTGAAATGATTGCCACACTAAGTTTAGTTAATATCCATCACCCAAGCTTGCCTCTTTAGTGGTATGTCAAAGGTCTGCACAATCACTGATTCAAATCGAGATGCAGTTAGGTCTTGGAATAAACCAACTGTCAGTAACATCACTTCAGCCATGAAGAGAAATAGTGCCTATGAGTTTTCACTTCCATTTTTTTGCTTTGTTTTGGTTTTTTTTGTTGTTGTTGTTGTTTTTGCGGTACGTGGGCCTCTCACTGTTGTGGCCTCTCCCGCTGCGGAGCACAGGCGCCGGACACGCAGGCTCAGCGGCCATGGCTCACAGGCCCAGCCGCTCTGCGGCATGTGGGAGCTTCCCGGACCGGGGCACAAACCCGCGTCCCCTGCATTGGCAGGCGGACTCCCAACCACTGTGCCACCAGGGAAGCCCTCACTTCCATTTTTAACAGAGCCAGTGCCCTCTAAATGGGGAACCTTAGGTTTCACTGTGAGTCAGCTTTAATGGATGGTAAGGCCAGGTAGAGTTGGAGTTCAGCAGAATAGTTAATGGATATATTTTCAGTAGATTGAGCTTGGCAAGGGATCAGTTGCTTTAGTCAAGAATTTCTCCCCTGGAAGATTAAGCCTTTGTTTCATGGAGAATAATTACTCCATCTGTTCCTAATCCATACAATGTATAAAAGGCTAGTCTATGAAATGTACCAGGAGTTTCATAACCCTTTAAAAAGGCTTCCCAGGCTTTCCTGATGGCGCAATTTGGCACTAGAACCTTTCTTGGAAGAAGGATATATTTCTTCCTTATCTGATCTCCCCTCCCCCCTCCTGCCCCCTGTCTACTGTGTTATTTTAATTTTAATTTTTTAAGAAAAATTATTCAGATCAGATTCAGATCTAAACAGTTGTTTTGTGAGAAAGTCAATACTCTGATTCATTTGGTGTTATTACCATTATTATTATTAATATTCAGGTCACTGGCTAGAAAATGTTTTCATCCTGTTTTCACTGTTTTTTAAAAAATGGTTTGTCTAAATATCTGTTGTTCAGTGGTGATTTATTATAAATTCATACTAGCATTTATTGACTGTAAGACATGTGTAAGACTATTCCCAAGGTAGAGTAAGACAGAAACCCTAGTATCTATAACTGTATCTGTATCTGTCATCTATGTAGCTATAGATAGGTAGCTACAGAGTTATAAACAATTATATATAAAGATGAGTAGAATGAACAAAGTGTGATAAAATCTTATAAAACTCATTGATTATGATAATGAAAATTGTTGTTTGAGTATGGAAGACATTTTTATGGTCTCATAGACATTTTAAATGGTATTGGTAGTGAAGTTTGCTTTTTTCCTCAGGAAGAACATAACATTAAAACTATTCTTTATTGTTTGAACTTCTTATAGTCTTCATATCCAGAGACTGGTCTTGCAACAACCTCATACTTGTAGAAGAGCATTTCCCACATAATTCTTGTGAGATAGGAAAGGGTCTGGCAGTCAAGTGTGCTTGGGAAATACTGGGGTATTTTTAACAATTTTTTTAAAAAAGCTAAAATGTCTTGTGAATATTCAAAACTAAGGAATAGCACGCAGCATTTTCCAAATGTATTTGATTCTTTCTTAGTGGAATACCCATTAATGCCCCCAAGGAACACCAAAAAGGGCAAAAAAATCCCCCCAAATGAAGACATTTAAAAATCTTCCCAAACCTAGAAAAACGTGTCTCAAAGTAGCCCCTAACCAAAGACAAAGTACTCCTGACATTCTGACACAGAAAGGATTTGACTTAACGTTTTCCAAGTTGTTCTTAGTACTTTGTCTATTTTATTTCCTAGTTAATAGTTTTTGAAAGACCAAGGTACATCAGAAATAGTACGAAATAATTATAAACGGCCAAAATATCAGCAGAACTTAACAAGAGTCTAATGCTGAAAAAGGAAGCAGAAATTTTTTTAAATGGATAAAGAACTTTATTTTTGCACAGAATATACCAATAGATATTCATAGGAAGACTGTGCATTAGGACTTCCCTGGTGGCACAGTGGTTAAGAATCTGCCTGCCAATGCAGGGGACACGGGTTCGAGCCCTGGTCCGGGAAGATCTCACATGCCGAGGAGCAACTAAGCCCGTGCGCCACAACTACTGAGCCTGCCTGCGCTCTAGAGCCCACGAAACACAACTACTGAAGCCCGCGTGCCTAGAGCCCGTGCTCTGCAACGAGAAGCCACCGCAATGAGAAGCCCGTGCACCACAACAAAGAGCAGCCCCTGCTCGCCGCAACTAGAGAAAGCCCGTGTGCTCCAACAAAGACCAAATGCAGCCAAAAATAAAAATAAGTAAATAAATTTAATTTTTTAAAAAAGACTGTGCATTAAGGAGAAGTTAAATTATGTTTATGATCTTTGTATAAGAACACATTTTTGGAAAGGTGTCTGTACAAAATGATTTTAAAACCCTTTAAAATTTCTGTTTTGCTGGTAAACTTCAGTTATCTGGAAAATTAATTAATACAAAGCATCTCCTTCCCCAACACTGCCAGGTTATGCAATGGAGATGTAGCTGTCATGTAGAGGGGAAAACACGATGATCAGGAAATTGGGGCCTCTTAACGACTCTGTTACAGCTGTACAGTCTGGATACAGCTTATTCATTTCTCTGAATCTACATTTTCTCAGGTGTAAGACAGAGATGGCAATGTCTGTTTCACAGGATTATTGTGCAAATAAAATGAAATCAAATATACGAAATCATCTAGCACTCACTTAGAAAACAGAAAACTATAATAAATGTTCTTTAAAAACAGTTTACTATTGTCATTCGAAGTCTAAAAAGGCCCTGAATCACTGAACTTTCCGAAGGCTTTATCTGCTGATGACCCAGCAGGTTTTGAGTTTTTGGTTAACAGGGCCAAACGCTGAAGGATGGTGGTAAGATGAGCTCTGAGAAAGGTAAATGGATTTAGTAATTACTGGTGATTTTCAAACGAGCATGTCATGAGTGGTGAGGATGGAGGCTAGATTGAAGAAATGTGAATATCACCAGGAATTCCTTTAAGAATCTGGGTGGAGAAGAAGAAAGGGAGATATGACAGAGGCTGAAGGACATTAGATGAGGGACTTTTAAATTTTCAGACTGAGAGAAGATGACATCCTTACATTTCTTGAAGTTCAGCAAGAATAAAGAAGACAGTGGACTTCCCTGGTGGCACAGTGGTTGACAGTCTGCCTGCTAATGCAGGGGACACGGGTTCGAGCCCTGGTCTGGGAGGATCCCACATGCCGTGGAGCAACTGGGCCCGTGACCCACAACTACTGAGCCTGCGCGTCTGGAGCCCGTGCTCCGCAACAAGAGAGGCCACGATACTGAGAGGCCTGCGCACCGCGATGAAGAGTGGCGCCCGCTTGCCACAACTAGAGAAAGCCCTCGCACAGAAACGAAGACCCAACACAGCAAAAATAAATTAATTAATTAATAAACTCCTACCCCCAACGTCTTAAAATAAATAAATAAATAAAATTAAAAAAAAAGAATAAAGAAGACAGTGGAAAGGACACAGATGCAAGTATCAGATCTGTCTCAAGTTCAGGCTTAATTACTAATTTACAATATAACCTTGGGCTTCATCCTCAGCCTCTCCAAGTCCTTGTAACATGGAGATGCTCATACCAGCCTTGTTTTCTGCATGACTTTGGGGCAAAGATCACTTGAAATAAAGCCTGTAAGAACACCTTGAAAATGATAGAGTATGTATCATACAAAATAAGTATAAAATAATCTTTTTGGAAGATGGTCTCACTGTGTCCAAACTGCTTACCTTTATGGCTGGTGCTATGAAAATTTTCTTTGCCCCTTTATGAAGGGTGAGTCTGCCTCTCGGAGAAGTGTTTATTGAACTGAATTGAATAGATATGGCACTAACGTGGCAAATACACTTTTAGATTAGAAGGCAAATCACTCCTCTCCATCCATAAGCTAAGAGCCCTTCCCGGCTCTCTTTGGACATTCTACTTTGGTTCTTGTTTTCATTGCTTACCAGCTGCTGTGAGGCCTGTCAGTTCTGTGCTCTTCAGCTCACACAGTTCAACCATATCTCTCAGCAATTTTCTGACTGAAAAAATTGCCTGCTCCTTGTTTTCACCGAGGTAAGATGGTACCCACTTAAGGCCCATTTACACAAGGAGGAAAAAAGGCTGTTTAGTAACCTAGTGTCAAATATGGCTTTTCAGACCATGTTGTGTTTTGAACACTGCGGTATCAACAGAGTCAAAAGCTAAATTTTTTTATTTTGAGTAGAGGGACTGTGAAAGACCACTGGAGGCTGAGCTTTAAATATAACCCCTTAAATTCTGATTTAGTTTATCCTTCAGCTTTCGAATTTATTTTTGGCACAGTTTGTATTATGTGAGGCGAAGACAAAAAAAGGCATTTTCCAAGAATCATAAATTCTCCAACCAGAATGTAAGCACTTTAAGAAGGAAAAGCTCTGCAAAGCTTCTACCGGTTTGTTCTCTGCTTGAGAGATTCATTCCTCAACCAGGCACCAGGCTAGTCCTGCATTGATAAAGATGAACAGGGCATTATATGGTTCTCAATGAACTTTGGCATATAGGAAAATAATTGCAGTTCAGAGTGATGAACTGTAGGGCAGAGCTGTGAATAAAATCTAGTGGTGGCACAAAGGAGTGTCAGGGAAACCTTGTAGGGGAGCAGAGGAGGCCAGTGTGAGGCTTAAATGGCAGCATCTCACACACTGCTTGACTGATTGGAGGCTTTTAACCAGTTGGTAGCTACTGCTACTGCTACCAATATAAGTGGGGGTCCCAGAAGGGCAGTGTGACCAACATGACTTTTTGGGGGGCTTTAATATTTATTAATTTTTTTTACAACTTGATTGGGATAAAATTGATGTACAATAAATGGCACATAGCTAGAGACATTTTGACATATTTATGCACCTGTCAAATCGTCACAATTAAGATAATGAACAGGGCTTCCCTGGTGGCACAGTGGTTGAGAGTCCGCCTGCCGATGCAGGGGACGTGGGTTCGTGCCCCGGTCCGGGAAGATCCCACATGCCGCCGAGTGGCTGGGCCCCGTGAGCCATGGCCGCTGAGCCTGCGCGTCCAGAGCCTGTGCTCCACAACAGGAGAGGCCACAATAGTGAGAGGCCCGCGTACCGCAAAAAAAAAAAAAAAACCATAATGAACGCACTCAACACCCCAAACATTTCCTGTGTCCCTTCGTAATCCTTCCCTTTTGCTCCTTTCTTCTCCCCTTCCCAAGTAAGCACAGACCTGCTTTCTGTCACCTCAGGTTAGTTTGCATTTTCTAGAATTTCACATACGTGGAATCATACAGTATGCAACCACTGTTCATCTGGCTTCTTTCAGTCACCGTAATTATTATGATAGTCATCCATGTTGTTGTGTGTATCAATAATTCATTTCACTTCTTTCTTTCTCCTTAGTTCCTCTCTCCCTCCTTCCTTCCCTCCTTTCCTCTCTTCCTCTCTCCCTCTTTCTCTTTCTCCCTTGCTTTTTCTTTCTTTCTCTGTTTCTTTCTTTTTGCTTTATTGTATGGATATGCCACACTGTTTATCCATTTACCTGTTGATAGACATTCGGGTTGTTTCCAGTTTTTGGCTATTGAACCTAAAGTGGTTGTGAATATTCCTGTACATGCTTTTATAAGGGCACATGCTTTCATCTTTCTTGGGTCAATATCTAGAAGTGACTAGACAAGATCTTGTGGAATGGATAGGCTTAATTTTTTAAGAAGCTGTCAGGTTGCTTCCCAAAGTGGCTGCATCATTTTCCATTCCCACTAGCATTGTATGAGAGTTCCAGTTCCTCCATGTTATGGTTCGTCTTGTAAAAACAATTTAGCCCTTCTAGTAGGTGTGTAGTGGTACCTCACTGGGGTTCTATTTTGCATTTCCTTAATGACTAATGATGTTGAACATCTTTTTATGTGCTAATAGCCATTCACATATCTTCTTTGTTGAAGCGTCTGTTCAAATCTTTTACCCATTAAAAAAATTAGGTTGTTTTCTTATTATTGCGTTTTAAGAGATCTTTATGTATTCTGGGTATAAATCTTTTATCAGACGTGATTTGCAAATAGTTTTTCCTGGTTCGTGACTTTTCACTGTCTTAATGATGTCTTTCAAAGAGCAGAAGTTTGTAACTTTGACCAAACTGAATTTATCAGTTTGTTCTTTTTCTAAAAGACAGGGGTCCCCAACCCCTGCTCCACGGCCTGTTAGTAACCAGGCTGCACAGCAGAAGGTGAGTGGCGGGCCAGCGAGCGAAGCTTCATCTGCTGCTCCCCATCGCTCCCCATCGCTTGCATTACCACCTGAACCACCATCCCTCCCCCACCCACTCCCCGTCCATGGAAAAATTACCTTCCACGAAACCAGTCCCTGGTGCCAAAAAGGTTGGGGACCGCTACTTTATCACATATGTGTTTTGCAAATATTTTCTCCCAGCCTGTGCCTTGTCTTTTCATTCTCTTGATAATGTCTTTTGCAAAGCACACATTTTTAATTTTAATAAAGTCCAGGTTATTAATTCTTTCCTTCATGGATTATACCTTTAGTATTATATCTAAAACAATCATTGCCAAACTCAAGGTCATCTAAGTTTTCGCCTGTGTTATCTTCTAGAAGTTTTAGAGTTTTGCATTTTACATTTAGATCTATCATCCATTTTGAGTTAACAGTCATGAATTGTGTGAGGTCTGTGTCTATATTCATTTTGTACATATGGATATCCAGTTGTTCCAGTACATTTGTTGAAAAGACTGTCTTTCCTCCACTGTATGGCCTTTGCTCCTTTGTTAAAAGTCAGTTGACTATGTTTATGTGGGTCTATTTCTGGACTCTCTATTTTGTTCCAATGATCTGTTTGTCTATTATTTTGCCAATACCACAGTGTCTTGATTTCTGTAGCTTTATAGTAAGTCATAAGTGGGGTAGTGTCAGTCCTCTCATTTTGTTCTTCTCCTTTAATATTGTGTTGGTTATTCTGGCTCTTTTGTCTCTCCACATAAACTTCAAAATCAGTTTGTCAACATCCACAAAATAACTTGCTGGGATTTTGACCAGGATGGCAGTGAATTCATAGATCAAATTGAGAAAAATTGACATCTTGACATTATTAAGTCTTCTTATCTATAAACATGGACTATCTCTTCATTTACTTAGTTCTTCTTTAATTTCCTTCAGAGTTTTGTAGTTTTCTTTATATAGATTTGTACATATTTTGTTAGATTTCTACCTCCATGCTTCATTTTGGTGGATGCTAATGTAAATGATACTGCATTTTAATTTCAAATTCCATTTGTTCATAGCTGGTGTATAGGAAAGTAATTGACTTTTGTATATTAACCTTGCATCTTGCAACCTTGCTGTAATTGCTTATTAGTTCCAGGATTTTTTTTCGTCAATTTTTTTTGGTTTTCTACATAGATAATCATGTCACCTGTGAACAAAGACAGTTTTATTTCTTCCTTCCCAGACTGTTTTCCTTTCCTTGACTTATTGCATTAGTCAGGACTTCCAGTATGATGTTGAAAAGAAACAGTGAGAGGGGAAAATTCTTGCTTTGTTCTTGATATTAGTAGGAAAGCTTCTAGGTTCTCACCATTAAGTACGATGTTAGCTGCAGTGTTTTTGTAGATGTTCTTTAACACGTTGAGGAAGTTACCCCTGTTCATAATCTGAGAGTTTTTATCATAAATGGATGTAGGATTTGTCAAATGCTCTTTCTGCACCTATTGATATGATCCTGTGATTTTTCTTCTTTAGCATGTTGATGTGATGGATTACATTCATTTTCTTTTCTTTGTTTCCCCCAGCTTTATTGAGGTATGATTGGTAAATAAAAATTGTACATATTTAGGTTGTATAAATTTTTAAGAGTGTACAATGTGATGAGTTAATGTACATACACATTTTGAAATGGTTGCTACAATCAAATTAATGAACACATCCATCACCTCATGCAGTTATATTATTATTACTATTATTATTTTGTGGTGAGAACACTTAAGATCTCACTTGGCAGATTTCAAATATATAATACAGTATTTTTATTTTATTTTTTATTGAAGTATAACTGATTTACAATGTTGTGTTAATTTCAGGTGTACAGCAAACTATTCAGGTTTATATATATATGTGTGTGTATATATATATATAGTTATACATATATATAATAGATATATTCTTTTTCAGATTCTTTTCCCTTATAGGTTATTAAAAACTATTGAGTACAGTTCCCTGTGCTATACAGTAGGTCCTTGTTGGTTATCTATTTTATATATAGTAGAGTGTATATATTAATCCCAAACTCTTAATTTATCCCTCCCCACCTTTCCTGTTCAGTAACCATAAGTTTGTTTTCTATGTCTGTGGGTCTATTTCTATGTTGTAAATAAGTTCATTTGTATCATTGTTTTTAGATTCCACATATAAGCAATATCATATGATATTTGTCTCTCTCTGTCTGGCTTACATCACTTAGTATGATAATTTCTAGGTCCATCCATGTTGCTGCAAATGGCATTATTTCATTCTTTTTATAGCTAAGTAATATTCCATTGTATATACATACCACCTCTTCTTTATACATTCATCTGTCGATGGACATTTAGGTTGCTTCCATGTCTTGGCTATTGTAAATGGTGCTGTAGTGAACACTGAGGTGCATGTATCTTTTCAAATTATGATTTTCTCCAGATATATTCCCAAGTGTGAAATTGCAGGATCATATGGTAGCTCTATTCTTAGTTTTTTAAGAAACCTCCAGAGAGGGCAGAGAGCAGAAGCAAGAAGAACTACAATCCTGCAGCCTGTGAAATGAAAATCACATTCACAGAAAGATAGACAAAATGAAAAGGCAGAGGGCTATGTACCAGACGAAGGAACAAGATAAACCCCCATAAAAACAACTAAATGAAATGGAGATAGGAAACCTTCCAGAAAAAGAATTCAGCATAATGATAGTGAAGATGATCCAGGACCTCAGAAAAAGAATGGAGGCAAAGATCGAGAAGGTGCAAGAAATGTTTAACAAAGACCTAGAAGAATTAAAGAACAAACACCCAGAAGAATAAAAGAACAAACAAACAAAGATGAACAATACAATAACTGAAATGAAAAATACACTAGAAGGAACCAATAGTAGAATAACTGAGGCAGAAGAATGGATAAGTGACCTGGAAGACAGAATGGTGGAATTCACTGCCACAGAACAGAATAAAGAAAAAAGAATGAAAAGAAATGAAGACAGCTTAAGAGACCTCTGGGACAACATTAAATGCACCAACATTCGCACTATAGGGTCCCAGAGGAGAAGAGAGAGAGAAAGGACCTGAGAAAATATTTGGAGAGATTATAGTAGAAACTTCCCTAACATGGGAAAGGAAATATTCACCCAAGTCCAGGAAGCACAGAGAGTACCATACAGGATAAACCCAAGGAGAAACATGCCAGGACACATAGTAATCAAACAGACAAAAATTAAAAGCAAAGAAAAATTATTAAAGCAACAAGGGAAAACCAACAAATAACATACAAAGGAACTCCCATAAGGTTAACGGCTGATTTCTCAGCAGAAACTCTACAAGCCAGAAGGAAGTGACACGATATATTTATGATGACAGGGAAGAACCTACAACCAAGATTACTCTACCCAGCAAGGATCTCATTCAGATTCGATGGAGAAATTAAAGCCTTTACAGACAAGGAAAAGCTAAGACAATTCACCACCACCAAACCAGCTCTACAGCAAATGCTAAAGACTTCTCTAAGTGGGAAACACAAGAGAAGAAAAGAACCTACAGAAACAAACGCAAAACTAAGAAAATGGAAATAGCAACATACATATGATAATTACCTTAAATGTGAATGGATTAAGTGCTTCAACCAAAAGACACAGGTTTGCTGAATGGATACAAAAACAAGACTCATATATATGCTGTCTACAAGAAACCCACTTCAGACCTAGGGACACATACAGACTGAAAGTGAGGGGATGGAAAAAGATATTCCATGCAAATGGAAATCAAAAGAAAGCTGGAGTAGCAATACTCCAATCAGATAACATAGACTTTAAAATGAAGAATGTTACAAGATACAAGGAAGGATACTACATAATGATCAAGGGATCAATCCTAGAAGAAGATATAACAATTATAAATATATATACACCCAACATAGGAGCACCGCAATACTTAAGGCAAACGCTAACAGCTATAAAAGATGAAATCGACAGTAACACAATAATAGTGGGGGATTTTAACACCTCACTTACACCAATGGAGAGACCATCCAAAATGAAAATAAATAAGGAAATACAAGCTTTAAATGACACATTAAACAAGATGGACTTAATTGATATTTATAGGACATTCCATCCAAAAACAACAGAATACACTTTCTTCTCAAGTGCTCATAGAACATTCTCCAGGATAGATCATATCTTGGGTCACAAATCAAACCTTGGTAAATTTAAGAAAATTGAAATTGTATCAATTATCTTTTCCGACCACAATGCTATGAGACTAGATATCAATTACAGGAAAAAACCTGTAAAAAATACAAATACACAGAGGCTAAACAATATGCTACTAAATAACCAAGAAATCACTGAAGAAGTCAGAGAGGAAATCAAAAAATATTTAGAAATAAATGACAATGAAAACATGATGACCCAAAACCTATGGGATGCATCAAAAGCAGTTCTAAGAGGGAAGTTTAGTGCAATACAATCCTACAACAAGAAACAAGAAACACCTCAAATAAACAACCTAAACTTACACCTAAAGCAATTAGAGAAAGAACAACAACAACAACAACAAAAAATCCCAAAGTTAGTAGAAGGAAAGAAATCATAAAAACCACATCAAAACTAAATGAAAAAGAAATGAAGGAAACAATAGCAGAGATCAATAAAATTAAAAGCTGGTTCTTTGAGAAGATAAACAAAATTGATAAACCATAAGTCAGACTCATCAAGAAAAACAAGGAAAAGACTCAAATCAACAGAATCAGAAATGAAAAGGGAGAAGTAACAACTGACACTACAGAAATACAAAGGATCATGAGAGATTACAAGGAACTATATGCCAATAAAATGGACAACTTGGAAGAAATGGACAAATTCTTAGAAAAGCACAACCTTCTGAGACTGAACCAGGAAGAAATAGAAAATATAAACAGACCAATCACAAACACTGAAATTGAAACTGTGATTTAAAAATCTTCCAACAAACAAAAGCCCAGGACCAGATGGCTTCACAGGCAAATTCTATCACACATTTAGAGAAGAGCTAACACCTATCCTTCTCAAACTCTTCTAAAATATAGCAGACGGAGGAACACTCCCAAACTCATTCTACGAGACCACCATCACCCTGATACCTAAACCACAAAAAGACGTCACAAAAAAAGAAAACTACAGGTCAATATCACTGATGAGCATAGATGCAAAAATCCTCAACAAAATACTAGCAAACAGAAAAAACAGCACAATTAAGGATCATAAACCGTGCTCAAGTGGGGTTTATCCCAGGAATTCAAGGATTCTCCAGTATACGCAAATCAATCAATGTGATACACCATATTAACAAATTGAAGGAGAAAAACCACATGATGATCTCAATAGATGCAAAAAAAGTCTTTGACACATTTCAACAGCCATTTATGATAAAAACTCTGCAGAAAGTAGGCATAGAGGGAACCTACCACAACATAATAAAGGCCATATATGACAAACCCACTGCCAACCTCATTCTCACTGGTGAAAAACTGAAACCATTTCCTCTAAGATCAGGAACAAGACAAAGATGTCCATTCTCACCACTATTATTCAACATAGTCTTGGAAGTTTTAGCAAGCAGAGAAAAATGAATCCAAATTGGAAGAGAAGAAGTAAAACTGTCACTGTTTGCAGATGGCATGGTACTATACATAGAGAATCCTGAAGATGCTACCAGAAAACTATTGGAGCTAATCAATGAATTTGGTAAAGTAGCAGGATACAAAATTAATGCACAGAAATCTCTTACATCCCTATACACTAATGATGAAAAATCTAAAAGAGAAATTAAGGAAACACTCCCATTTACCATTGCAACAAAAAGAATAAAATACCTAGGAATAAACCTACCTAAGGAGACAAAAGACCTGTATGCAGAAAAGTATAAGACACTGATGAAAGAAATTAAAGATGACACAAACAGATGCAGAGACAGACTATATTCTTGGATTCGAAGAATCAACATTGCAAAAATGACTATACTACCCAAAGCAATCTACAGATTCAATGCAATCCCTACCAAACTACCAATGGCATTTTTCACCGAAGTAGGACAAAAAGTTTCACAATTTGTATGGAAACACAAAAGACCCCAAATCGCCAAAGCAATCTTGAGAAAGAAAAACGGAGCTGGAGGAATCAGACTCCCTGACTTCAGACTATACTACAAAGCTACAGTAATCAAGACAGTATGGTACTGGCACAAAAACAGAAATATAGATCACAGTGGAACAGGATAGAAAGCCCAGAGATAAACCCATGCACATATGGTCACCTTATCTTTGATAAAGGAGGCAAAAATATACAATGGAGAAAAGACAGCCCCTTAAATATGTGGTGCTGGGAAAACTGGACAGCTACATGTAAAAGAATGAAAGTAGAACACTCCCTAACACCATACACAAAAATAAACTCAAAATAGATTAAAGGGGCTTCCCTGGTGGCACAGTGGTTGGGAATCCACCTGCCAATGCAGGGGACATGGGTTCTATCCCTGCTCTGGGATGATCCCACATGCCGCAGAGCAACTAAGCCCGGGCATCACAGCTACTGAGCCTGTGCTCTAGAGCCCGTGAGCCACAACTACTGGAACCCGCACGCCTGGAGCCCGTGCTCTGTAGTGGGAGAGGCCGTCACAATGAGAAGCCCATGCAACACAATGAAGACCCAACGCAGCCAAATATAAACAAATAAATTTAAAGTTCAAGTTCTACAAGGCGCCAATAATATATTTTTTTAATGGATTAAAGACCTAAATGTAAGACCAGACACTATAAAATTCTTAGAGGAAAACATAGGAAGAACACTCTTTGACATAAATCACACCACGATCTTTTTTGACCCACCTCCCAGAGTAATGGAAAGAAAAATAAACAAATGGGACCTCATGAAACTTAGAAGCTTTGGCACAGCAAAGGAAACTATAAATAAGACAAAAAGGCAACCCTCAAAATGGGAGAAAATATTTGCAAATGAATGAATGGACAAAGGATTAATCTCCAAAATATATAAAGAGCTCATGCAGTTCAGTATTAAAAAACAAACAACCCAATTAAAAAATGGGCAGAAGACCTAAATAGAGATTTCTCCAAAGAAGACATACAGATGGCCAAGAGGCACATGAAAAGCTGCTCAACATCACTAATTATTAGAGAAATGCAAATCAGAGTTACAATGAGGTATCACCTCACACCAGTCAGAATGGCCATCATCAGAAAATCTACAAACAACAAATGTCGGAGAGGGTGTGGAGAAAAGGGAATACTCTTGCACTGTTGGTGGGAATGTAGATTGATACAGCCGCTATGGAGAACAGTATGGAGTTTCCTTAAAAAACTAAAAATAGAACTACCATAAGACCCAGCAATCCCACTACTGGGCATATATCCTGAGAAAACCATAATTCAAAAAGAGACTTGTACCCCAGTGTTCATTGTAGCACTATTTACAATAGCCAGGTTATGGAAGCAACCTAAATGCCCATCAACAGACAAATGGATAAAGAAGATGTGGTGCGTATATACAATGGAATATTACTCAGCCATAAAAAGGAACAAAATTGGGTCATTTGTAGAGACATGGATGGACCTAGAGACTGTCATACTAAGTGAAGTAAGTCAGAAAGAGAAAGACAAATATCATATATTAATGCATATATATGTGGGATCTAGAAAAATGGTACAGATGAACCAGTTTGCAAGGCAGAAATAGAGACACAGATGTAGAGAACAAACATATGGACACCAAGGGGGGAAAGCAGCTGGGGGGGCGATGGGATGAATTGGGAGATTGGGATTGACATATATACACTAATATATATAAAACAGAAAACTAATAAGAACCTGCTGCATAAAAAATTTATATTAAATTAAATTGTTTTAAAAAAAGGTATAACCCCAGACTAACCATGAGAAGGACATCAGACAACTACCAGTTGAGACTCACTCTACAAAAAATTTGACCAGTACTCAGCAAACTGTCAAGATCATCAAGTATAAGGAACATCTGACAAACTGCCACAGCCGCGAGAGGCCAAAGAGACATGACTCCCAAAATGTAGTGTGGGGTGCTGGATGGGATCCTGGAACAGGAAAAGGACACTGGGTAAAAACTGAAAAGATGGGAATCAGGTATGAACTTACAATAATGTATCCATATTGATTCACTAATTGTAATAAACATACCATGGTAATGTAAAGTGTCTGGGTGTGGGTATATGAGAACTCTTTGTACTATTGTCACTTTTTTTCTGTAAGTGTAAAGTTTTTAAAAGATAAAGTTTATTTAAAAAAAAAAAAGAAGAAAAAAAAAAGAAACCTCCATACTGCTCTCCATAGTGGTTGCACCAATTTATATTCCCACCAACAGTGTAGGAGGGTTCTTTGGTTCTTTTTTTCTCCACACCCTCTCCAGCATTTATTATTTGTAGAGTTTTTTGATGATGCCCATTCTGACCTGTGCGAGGTGATACCTCATTGTAGTTTCAATTTGCACTTCTCTAATAATTAGCAATGTTGAGCATCTTTTCATGTGCTTTTTGACCGTCTGTGTGTATTCTTTAGAGAAATGTCTATTTAGATCTTCTGCCCAATATAATACACAGGTGTAAAGTGCCAGTTCCATCACATCACATCAAGGCGACATACTATCAGCAGTGAGTTAACACTTTTTTTTTAATACGTCTTTATTGGAGTATAATTGCTTCACAATACTGTGTTAGTTTCTGCTGCACAACAAAACGAATCAGCCATATGCATGTCCCCATATCCCCTCCCTCTTGTCACTATGTTGTACATTAGATTTCTAGGACTTATTCAACTTGCATAACTGAAGCTTTGAACCTTTTGAGCAACACCTCCCCATTGCCCTCATCCTCCAACTCCTGGCAATCAGCATTCTTCTCTCTGGTTCTGTGAGTTTGACTTTTTTCTTTTTCTATTCCACATATGAGATCACATAGTAATCGTCTTTCTGTATCTAGCCTAGTTCACTTAGTGTAAATGTCCTCTACATCTATCCATGTTGCTGCAAATGGTGAAATTTCCTTCTTTTTATGGTGGAATATTAATATTCTATTTATGTGTGTATCACATTTTAAAAATCTATTTATCCTTAGATGAACACCTAGAACACTTAGGGTATTTCCATATCTTAGCTATGAACTATGAGCTATGTTGCAGATGAACATGGGGTGCATATATCTCTTTGAGATACTGATTTTATTTCCTTTGGATATATTCCCAGAAATGGGATTGCTGGATCATATGGTTCTATTTTTAATTTTTCGAGGAGTATCCATACTGCTTTCCATAATGCTTATACAAATTAATGTTCCTTTTAACAGTATACAAGGGTTCTGTTTTCTTTACACAGTTGCAATCCTTGTTATCTCTTGTCTTTTTGATAATACCCATTCTATCAGGTATAAAGTGATATCTCATCATGGTTTTGATTTGCATTTCCCTGATAAGTAGCAATGTTGAGCATCTTTTCATGTACCCATTGGCTGTTTGTATGTAATCTTTGCAAAAATATGTAATGAGGGCATTTGCCCGTTTTAAAATCAGGTTATTCATTGATTGATTGCTGTTGAGTTGTATGAGTTGCTTATATATTTTAGATATTAAATCCTTATCAAATATATAGTTTTCAAATATTTTCTCGCATTATGTAGGTTGCATTTTATTTAGCTGATTGTTTCCTTTGCTATGTGGAAGTTCTTTAGTTTGATGTAGTCCCACTTCTAGATTTTTGCTTTTTTGTGTGTACTTTTGGTGTCATATATATTAATTGATTTTTGAACGTTGAACTGGCTTTGCATGCGTGGCATAAATACCATTTGGTGATGGGGTATTATGACTTTTTTTTCAATTATAATTATCGGTTTCTAGTTGTTGTTAGTATATAGAAATACATTTGATGCTTGTACGTTGATCTTGTATATTGATTCTGTAACCTTGCTAAACTTATCTATTAGTTCTAGTAACTTTTTATAGAACCGATTGTATTTTCTATGTTGATAAATAATGTCAGCATTGGTGAGTATGCGGCTGAAGATTTGAGTGGGACTCTCTGCAATCTTCAGAGCTGTTTCTGTGCAGCTCTCTACTTTATGGTACCCTACCCTACAAACCAAAGCCTCTTTGGCCTCACAGGCCCCCAGATCCGTCTTCTTATTTCAGAGGAACTAGTGGGCTCCATCTGGGTTCCCGCACCCTACAGCATGGCCTGGAAATGTTCTGCAGTAAGGTCATAGGACTTGTTACCTGTCCCTCAGGGACCACTGTCCTGTCCTTCACTGCTTGATGTTCATTGTGTTAAAAACCATAGTGTCATATGTTTTGTCTATTTTTTGACTTGTTTTCTTTTGGGGATAGGGGGAGTGCAACATGAATCTGGTTTCTGCTACTCCATCTTGTCCAGAAGCTAAAACTTTCAGGTACCTTTCCATATAAGTATACATTAATGTATCTCATTTTTTTTTATGAAAGGAAGCACTATATTTTGTATTTATCTGCCAATAATTTATTTAACTATTCTCCTATTGAAGGGTATTCGGGTTGTTTCATTTTTTTTCTTTAGAAGTGAGTAATAATGCATGTATTATCTTTTTTTTTTTTTTTTTTTTTTTTGCGGTATACGGGCCTCTCACTGTTGTGGCCTCTCCCATTGCAGAGCACAGGCTCTGGACGCGCAGGCTCAGTGGCCATGGCTCACGGGCCCAGCCGCTCCGCGGCATGTGGGATTTTCCCAGACCGGGGCACGAACCCATGTCCCCTGCATCGGCAGGCGGACTCTCAACCACTGCGCCACCAGGGAAGCCCTGTATTATCTTTTTTTTAAAAGGTATATTTTATTTATTTTTTAAAATTTTTATTTATTCATTTTTGGCTGCGATGGGTCTTCCTTGCTGCACACGGGCTTTCTCTAGTTGCGGCGAGCGGGGGCTACTCTTTGATGCAGTGCATGGGCTTCTCACTGCGGTGGCTTCTCTTGTGGCAAAGCACAGGCTCTAGGCACGCAGGCTTCAGTAGTTGTGGCACACAGGCTCAGCAGTTGTGTCTCGCAGGCTCTAGAGTGCAGACTCCATAGTTGTGGCACACAGGCTTCATTGCTCCACAGCATGTGGAATCTTCCCAGACCAGGGCTCGAACCTGTGTCCCCTGCATTGGCAGGTGGATTCTTCTTCTTCTTCTTTTTTTTTTTTTTTAACATCTTTATTGGAGTATAATTGCTTTAGAATGGTATGTTAGTTTCTGCTGTATAACAAAGTGAATCAGCTATACATCTACATACATCCCCATATCTCTTCTGTCTTGCATCTTCCTCACTCCCACACTTCCTATCCCACCCCTCTAGGTGTTCACAAAGCACCAAGATGATCTCTCTGTGCTATGCAGCTGCTTCCCGCTAGCTATCAATTTTATATATATGTATATATATATATACATATGTATATATGTCCATGCCACTCTCTCATTTTGTCCCATCTTCCCCTTCCCCTCCCCATGTCCTCAACTCCATTCTCTACATCTGCGTCTTTATTCCCGTCCTGCCCCTACGTGCTTCATAATGATTTTTTTTTTTAGATTCCATATATACGTGTTAGCATACAGTATTTGTTTTTCTCTTTCTGACTTACTTCACTCTGTATGACAGACTGTAAGTCCATCCACCTCACTACAAATAACTCAATTTCATTTCTCTTTATGGCTGAGTAATATTCCATTGTATATATGTGCCACATCTTCTTTATCCATTCATCTGTCAATGGACACTTAGGTTGCTTCCATGTCCTGGCTGTTGTAAATAGAGCTGCAATGAATATTGTGGTACATGACTCTTTTTTAAAGGATTCTTTTTTTTTTTTTTTTTGTGGTACACGGGCCTCTCACTGTTGTGGCCTCTCCCATTGCGGAGCACAGGCTCTGGACGCACAGGTTCAGCAGCCATGGCTCACAGGCCCAGCCGCTCCACGGCATGTGGGATCTTCCTGGACCGGGGCACAAATCCGTGTCCCCTGCATTGGCAGGCAGACTCTCAACCACTGCGCCACCAGGGAAGCCCCATGACTCTTTTTGAATTATGGTTTTCTCAGGGTATATGCCCAGTAGTGGGATTGCTGGGTCGTATGGTAGTTCTATTTTTAGTTTTTTAAGGAACCT
This sequence comes from Grampus griseus, assembly GCF_964374135.1. Classification (NCBI taxonomy): domain Eukaryota; kingdom Metazoa; phylum Chordata; class Mammalia; order Artiodactyla; family Delphinidae; genus Grampus; species Grampus griseus. The sequence goes on from NC_139017.1 coordinate 8,633,672, forward strand.
CCATACTGTTTTCTATAGTGGCTGTATCAATTTACATTCCCACCAGCAGTGCAAGGGGGTTCCCTTTTCTCCACACCCTCTCCAGCTTTTATGGTTTCTAGATTTTTTGATGATGGCCATTCTGACTGGTATCTACAATGAGATGATACCTCATTGTAGTTTTGATTTGCATTTCTGTAATGATTAGTGATGTTGAGCATCCTTTCATGTGTTTGTTGGCAAACTGTATATCTTCTTTGGAGAAATGTCTATTTAGGTCTTCTGCCCATGTTTGGAATGAGTTATTTGTTTTTTTGATATTGAGCTGCATGAGCTGCATGTAAATTTTGGAGATTAATCCTTTGTCAGCTGCTTCATTTGCAAATATTTTCTCCCATTCTGAGGGTTATCTTTTCATCTTGTTTATGATTTCTTTTGCTGTGCAAAGGCTTTGAAGTTTCATTAGGTCCCATTTGTTTATTTTTGTTTTTATTTCCATTTCTCTAGGAGGTGGGTCAAAAAGGATCTTGCTGTGATTTATGTCATAGAGTGTTCTGCCTACATTTTCCTCTAAGAGTTTTATAGTGTCTGGCCTTACATTTAGGTCTTTAGTCCATTTTGAGTTGTATTTTCTTGTTGATATTATCTGACTGAATTTTGCACAATGAAGACTTTTTTTTTTTTTTTTTTTTTTTGCGGTACATGCGCGGGCCTCTCACTGTTGTGGCCTCTCCCGTTGCGGAGCACAGGCTCCGGATGTGCAGGCTCAGCGGCCATGGCTCACGGTCCCAGCCACTCCGCAGCATGTGGGATCTTCCCGGACCGGGGCACAAACCCCCGTCCCCTGCATCGGCAGATGGACTCTCAACCACTGCGCCACCAGGGAAGCCCTGAATACTTACTGAGATATGTAAAACTGGATGCATATCAGCAAAATTGAATGCTTCTTATGTGGCTAGAACTGCATTAGGCAATGTATATAATCCTATTGAGAATCCTTACTTAAAGATATAATGTTTAAAAGAATTAAATTATAAAGTGAAAGAATAGGAACACACAGCCACATTCAGCTATTCCAGAGTCCTTGGGAATTAGGTATTCTGGATAAATGACATTTCTGGACATTTGAAAGGTAGAAGTTGAGCTAAAAAATGATTTGCTCTCCAATGAATTATATTGAGATCTTTAAAACTGTATTATATACTTTCCAACTTTAGTCTAAATAATAAAATTAAATAATTTAACCACATATTGTTGATTCAAAATCATCCTTATAAACATTTATGAACATTTATATTCTGATGCAGAAGATGTGGGACATTGAGGTGAATCAGTACTGGCAACTGCCCTCAGATTATAGAAGTAGAATGGCCATGCATTTTAGCTGACTTCCTGGTAGAATGACTCTTTTCTTTGAGGTACTCTCATAGACCTATTTTATCAGTTATCAGTCTGTCTCTTCAGAGTGATTTAGGTTCATATGTCTTAAATCTACTGGATTTTTACTTCCTGGAGGGCAGATACAGCCTGTCATTCATGCTTTCAGACCCCCCCAAAGTACCTGGTCAGTTTTGGATTCAGTTTATTAAATCAGGTAGACAAAGGATTTAGGGGAGTAAGAAATTTCAAACCCTTTTTGGATGAATTGAGTTATAAGTAAATACAGAACTTTAAACAACAATATTGAAAAGGCTAACAGACCAATATAACAGCACAAAAAATAGTCTAATCTTAGTCTAAAATTTATCTCTGTACATACTGAGAGTTTAGTAATGTGTATGTGCACCATCAAGAACACTAAAGATGAGTGAAATGGAAAAGGAATCTCACCAGTAACTCTAAGGGTGAAGAAGTTTTACCTTTTGCTGCTCAGAAGGTAAAGGAATAAAGGTTAGGCTGAGTGTTTTGTGTCTCTTTCCCATCCAATGTACTGTCATGAAGACAATGAGAGGATATCCCTTAAGAGTCCAATGTACTATGAAAGGATGCTCAACATCATTCATCATTAGAGAAATGCAAATCAAAACTACAGTGAGATATCATCTCACACTGGTCAGAATGGCCATCATCAAAAAATCTAGAAACAATAAATGCTGGAGAGGGTGTGGAGAAAAGGGAACCCTCTTGCACTGTTGGTGGGAATGTAAATTGATACAGCCACTATGGAGAACAGTATGGAGGTTCCTTAAAAAACTAAAATTAGAACTACCATATGACCCAGGAATCCCACTACTGGGCATATACCCTGAGAAAACTATAATTCAAAAAGAGTCATGTACCAAAATGTTCATTGCAGCTCTACTTACAATAGCCAGGACATGGAAGCAACCTAAGTGTCCATCGACAGATGAATGGGTAAAGATGTGGCACATATATACAATGGAATATTACTCAGCCATAAAAAGAAACGAAATTGAGTTATTTGTAGTGAGGTGGGTGGACCTGGAGTCTGTCATACAGAGTGAAGTAAGTCAGAAAGAGAAAAACAAATACCATATGCTAACACATATATATAGAATCTAAAAAAAAAGGTCATGAAGAACCTAGGGGCAGGACAGGAATAAAGACGCAGACCTACTAGAGAATGGACTTGAGGATACGGGGAGGGGGGAAGGGTAAGCTGGGATAAAGTGAAAGAGTGGCATGGACGTATATACACTACCAAATGTAAAACAGATAGCTAGTGGGAAGCAGCCACACAGCACAGGGAGATCAGCTCGGTGCTTTGTGAACCTAGAGGGGTGGGATAGGGAAGGTGGGAGTGAGGGAGATGCAAGACGGAAGAGATATGGGGACATATGTATATGTATAGCTGATTCACTTTGTTATAAAGCAGAAAGTAACACACCACTGTAAAGCAATTATACTCCAATAAAGATGTTAAAAAAAACATGAAAAAAAGAGTCCAATGTACTAATTAGTTAATTGAACAAATGTGTGTATTGAGCACTAATTATTCAAATACAACTTTGCTAGTGCAATTCAGGATCCACTTTTCGGTTTTTACTAACTAGCCATAGTCCATTTCCTCTGAAATGGAATTTTTCTTTGGAGTCAAGAAGATAAAACCCAAAAAAGGATGAATTGAAAATTAAAGTATAAGGCACTTCTCAAAGATTTTCCATCACACTATGAGTAATTCTTGCTTTTCCCATTCAAAAAGTGAATATGGAAAAAGGATAGTTAGCCCCTAGTTTGAGAGACAGAACCTTCAGGAAGATTTGGATAGACCTTGACAGAATTACCATCAGCATTTTAAAGTTTATTCATAATTTACGAGTGGTACCCCTGCCCATTTTCCAAGCAAGGTTTAAAATAAGGGGAAAATATTTTTCTTCCTATTTTCTCTTATTGTATGTGGATTGAAACAGTTGCCTTATAAAATTGAAAAGTACAGAGCATAGCTGGATCTTTATTTTCTATGGGGACTGCTTATACATCGAAGGGAATGTTGTAAAGTAGGCTATAGGAAAGATGTACTGCAGAAGAAAAATCATACTGATATTTTTTCCAAATTTTTGACTGTATAGTTTGGCGAAAAAAAATAATCTAGAAAAATAATGAAGACTATTGAACTCAATACTGCTTTTCTAATCTGCTGATTTCTGAATGCAAGAGATTTTATCTTAGAACAAACCCTTCTCTGACAAATTTTCTTTCCTGATACATTTTGGTGTGTGGTTAATTTTATAAATTCCTTAAAATATAACATCCTTCTGTTTTGGTAACTCATTGAATCAATTTCATAACAACTGAATCAAGGCCTTTAGTAAAAGGATAATAAAGATAGGGTAGATTAAGAATAAGTACCTCACGGGCTTCCCTGGTGGCACAGTGGTTGAGAGTCCACCTGCCGATGCAGGGGACACGGGTTCGTGCCCCGGTCCATAAGGATCCCACATGCCGCGGAGCGGCTGGGCCCATGAGCCATGGCCACTGAGCCTGCGCGTCCGGAGCCTGTGTTCCGCAACGGGGGAGGCCACAACAGTGAAAGGCCCGCGTACTGCAAAAAAAAAAAAAAAAAAAAAAAGGATAAGTACCTCAATCAATGGAAATGGGTTATTTCAACATGTTCTTTTCCTGCCCCAACACACTCAAATGGGCATATCCGGATGGTGACCCTCTGAAAGAGTTATAGCGAAATAAAGGAACAAGTACTGTACACAATTATACCACTGTGCCTTTGACCAGCATCTCCCCATTTCCTCCTCCAGCCCCCTGCTGCTGCAACCACCCTCCACTCTCTGCTTTTAGGAGTTCGACGTTTTTAGATTCCTCATGAGATTGTGCAGTATTTGTCTTTCTTTGTCTGGCTTATTTCCCTTAGCATAATGTCTTCTAGGAACATGCATGTTGTTCCATATGGCAGATGTCCTTCTTTTTAAAGGCTTTTCCATTGTGTATATATATATATATATATCCTTTTTAAAGGCTTTTTCATTGTGTATATATATATATATATCTCACATTGTATATATATCACATTGTGTATATATATATATCACAATGTGAGTATATATATAATTTTCTTTATTCATTCATCTGTTGATGGGCATTAAAGTGCTTTCAGTATTAAGCTACTGTGGATAATGCTGCAATAAATATGGGAGTACAGATATCTCTTTAAGAAGGTGCTATGATTTTGATTTTGATTTTTTGGCCATGCCATGTGGCATGTGGTATCTTAGTTCCCCGACCAGGGATCAAATCCGTGCTCCCTACAATGGAAGCATAGAGTGTTAACCACTGGACAGCCAGTGAAGTCCCAAGAAGGTGCTATTATTATATAATTCTTCTTGCCAATTAAAAATATTTATGGATTTTTAACACATCACATGAAGCATATCATGGCTAATATCACCAGATTATTATTGGTCTTCATTTGATTTGGTAATTTGGACTGTCAGTCAATGTCAATGGTATCATTGGGCTCATGTATCAGGTCAATGGCGATCACTGGCTTTCAGAAGATGGTCAGTGGAATCTTGGGGTTCTGTGGATGTGCCTCAGATGTCACCCAAGGCAGGCAGGTAGATGCTAAGTGGGCAGGCTGGTCTCCTTCCCATGTCTGAACCAGAGCAATTCCACATTTATTTGTTTTGTATATTGGGGTTCTACATAAGTCTTCCTTTGAAAAAAGCTTTTCTTTTTCCTTTACAAAGAAGATATTTGAAAACCCATGATATAGATGCACTGCTAAGCCCTCTTTATCTCTCCTTTCTTAATAAAAATTCATCTATGGGTAAAACTAAGATGAAAATGGAAGCAAATACAAAATCAGCACCAAAGCACTATAATGACTCATAACTGCTATAGTTATTAATGGCATATCACTAATGACGGCTCACTAAAGGATGTGGCAGAGGAGAAATAAATTGCAGGTTATGTCTAATTCTTTCTGCCTGCAACTTCAACTATTTCTTCTAATTTTAGAAAGCAAATAGGAAAGCAAGTGAGTGAGAGTGGTACCATTCAGGGAATAACCTTGAATCTATTCTAATTTGTAGGAGAAAGTAAATCATTTGTATGATTGACATTCTAGTTATTACTATTAAAATTATTTCAATACACCTCATTACTAATGACATCACACTGGTTACGGATTTTCTAGGGTATGGAGCTGAGAGCTGGAAGTCACTGCACTGATTTTAAATATGAAATTTGGGGGTTGCAAGGATACAGTCTGTTGAAAACACCTGGATTTTTGAGGTATAATGGCTCTTATTTTGTTTTTCGTTTTTTAACTCATAATCCCAACAGGAGACAACTTACATAGCGAGAGAGAACATATCCTTGGAGGATGCCTAGTGATTCTGCCTCACAGGCTTGGGGTGAGACTCACATGAGGTCCCCTGGGTCTACTGCCCTCAAGGAAGCTACAGCGAACGGGAGGAGGCTTAGCTCAGAGGACTACTCTGGCCAGAAAGGGAGGGAGGGAGCAAGGCCTGTTAATAAATTAATTGAGGTGAAACCAAACAGCTTGTTTGTAGTAACAATCCTCCAAGTAGAGTTCTGTGGGAGATTTAGATCTGCAGAAAATCAGGATGTATGATGGAAATATAATCAAGACAAAGACAAGGGGAAGATGGCGGAAGTGTAAGACGTGGAGATCACCTTCCTCTCCACAGATACACCAGCAATACATCTACACGTGAACACCTACTGAACGCTGGCAGAAGACCTCAGACCTCCCTAAAGGCAAGAAACTCCCCACGTACCTGGGTAGGGCAAAAGAACAAAGAAAGAACGGAGACAAAAGAATAGGGACGGGCCCTGCACCAGTGGGAGAGAGCTGTGAAGGAGGAAAGCTTTCCACACACTAGGAGCCCCTTCGCGGGCGGAGACTGCGGGTGGCGGAGGGGGAAAGCTTCGGAGCCGCGGAGGAGAGCGCAGCCACAGGGGTGCGGAGGGCAAAGCGGGGAGACTACCACACAGAGGATCAGGGCCGACCGGCACTCACCAGTCCGAGAGGCTTCTCTGCTCACCGGCGGGGCGGGCGGGGCTGGGAGCTGAGGCTCGGGCTTCAGTCGGAGCGCCGGGAGGACTGGGGTTGGCGGCGTGAACACAGCCTGAAGGGGTAGTGCGCCACGGCTGGCCGGGAGGGAGTCCGGGGAAAAGTCTGGACCTGCCGAAGAGGCAGGAGACTTTTTCTTCCCTCTTTGTTTCCTGGTGCTCGAGGAGAGGGGATTCAGAGCGCTGCTTAAAGGAGCTCCAGAGACAGGCGCGAGCCACGGCTAACAACGCGGACCACAGAGACGGGCGTGAGATGCTAAGACTGCTGCTGCCGCCACCAAGAAGCCTGTGTGCGAGCACAGGTCACTCTCCACACCCCACTTCCGTGGAGCCTGTGCAGCCCGCCACTGCCAGGGTCCCGGGATCCAGGGACAACTTCCCCGGAAGAACGCACAGCGCGCCTCAGGCTGCTGCAACGTCACGCCGGCCTCTGCCGCCGCAGGCCCGTCCCGCACTCCGTGCCCCGCCCTCTCCCCCGCCTGAGTGAGCCAGAGGCCCCGAAGCAGCGGCTCCTTTAACCCCGTCCTGTTTGAATGAAGAACAGACGCCCTCCGATGACCTACACGCAGAGGCGGGGCCAAATCCAAAGCTGAGCCCCAAGAGCTGTGAGAACAAAGAAGAGAAAGGGAAATCTCTCCCAGCAGCCTCAGAAGCAGCAGATTAAAGCTCCACAATCAACTTGATGTACCTGCATCTGTGGAATACATGAATACACAACAAATCATCCCAAATTAAGGAGGTGGACTTTGAGAGCAAGATTTATGATTTTTTCCCCTTTTCCTCTTTTTGTGAGTGTGTATGTGTACGCTTCTGTGTGAGATTTTGTCTGTATAGCTTTGCTTCCACCATTTGTCCTAGGGTTCTATCCGTCCGTTTTGTTTTGTTTTGTTTTGTTTTTTGGGTTTTTTTTTTAAATTTTTCTTCTTAATAATTTTTTATGTTAATAACTTTATTATATTTTATATTACTTTATTTTACTTTATCTTCTTTCTTTCTTTCTTTTTTCCTTCCTTCCCTCCTTCCTCCCTCCCTCCCTCCGTCCCTCCCTTCTTTCTTTCTTTCTTTCTTTCTTTCTTTCTTTCTACTTCTACTAATTATTTCTTTCTACTTTTTCTCCCTTTTATTCTGAGCCGTGTGGATGAAAGGCTCTTGGTGCTGCAGCCAGGAGTCAGTGCTGTGCCTCTGAGGTGGCACAGCCAAATGCAGGAAACTGGTCCACAAGAGACCTCCCAGCTCCACATAATATCAAAAGGCGAAAATCTCCTAGAGATCTCCATCTCAACACCAGCACCCAGCTTCACTCAACGACCAGCAAGCTACAGTGCTGGACATACTATGCCAAACAACTAGCAACACAGGAACAAAACCCCACCCATTAGCAGAGAGGCTGCCTAAAATCATTATAAGTCCACAGACATCCCAAAACACACCACCAGACGTGGACCTGCACACCAGAAAGACAAGATCCAGCCTCATCCACCAGAACACAGGCACTAGTCCCCTCCACTAGGAAGCCTACACAACCCACTGAACAAACCTTAGCCACTGGGGACAGACACCAAAAACAACGGGAACTACGAACCCGCAGCCTGCAAAAAGGAGACCCCAAACACAGTAAGATAAGCAAAATGAGAAGACAGAAAAACACACAGCAGATGAAGGAGCAAGATAAAAACCCACCAGACCTAACAAATGAAGAGGAAATAGGCAATCTACCTGAAAAAGAATTCAGAGTAATGATAGTAAAGATGATCCAAAATCTTGGAAATAAAATAGACAAAATGCAAGAAAAATTTAACAAGGACCTAGAAGAACTAAAGATGAAACAAACAACAATGAACAACATAATAAATGAAATGAAAAATACTCTAGATGGGATCAATAGAAGAATAACTGAGGCAGAAGAACGGATAAGTGACCAGCAAGATAAAATAGTGGAAATAACTACTGCAGAGCAGAATAAAGAAAAAAGAATGAAAAGAACTGAGGACAGTCTCAGAGACCTCTGGGACAACACTAAACGCACCAACATTCGAATTATAGGGTTTCCAGAAGAAGAAGAGAAAAAGAAAGGGACTGAGAAAATATTTGAAGAGAATATAGTTGAAAACTTCCCTAATATGGGAAAGGAAATAGTTAATCAAGTCCAGGAAGCACAGAGAGTCCCATACAGGATAAATCCAAGGAGAAACACACCAAGACACACATTAATCAAACTGTCAAAAATTAAATACAAAGAAAACATATTAAAAGCAGCAAGGGAAAAACAACAAATAACACACAAGGGAATCCCCATAAGGTTAACAGCTGATCTTTCAGCAGAAACTCTGCAAGCCAGAAGGGACTGGCAGGACATATTTAAAGTGATGAAGGAGAAAAACCTGCAACCAGGAGTACTCTACCCAGCAAGGATCTCATTCAGATTTGATGGAGAAATTAAAACCTTTACAGACAAGCAAAAGCTGAGAGAGTTCAGCACCACCAAACCAGCCTTACAACAAATGCTAAAGGAACTTCTCTAGGCAAGAAACACAAGAGAAGGAAAAGACCTACAATAACAAACCCAAAACAATTAAGAAAATGGGAACAGGAATATACATATCAATAATTACCTTGAATGTAAATGGATTAAATGCTCCCACCAAAAGACACAGACTGGCTGAATGGATACAAAAACAAGACCCATATATATGCTGTCTACAAGAGACCCAGACTGCCAACAAACACATGAAAGGATGCTCAACATCATTAATCATTAGAGAAATGCAAATCAAAACTACAATGAGATATCATCTCACACCAGTCAGAATGGCCATCATCAAAAAATCTAGAAACAATAAATGCTGGAGAGGGTGTGGAGAGAAGGGAACCCTCTTGCACTGTTGGTGGGAATGTAAATTGGTACAGCCACTATGGAGAACAGTATGGAGGTTCCTTAAAAAACTACATATAGAACTACCATATGACCCAGCAATCCCACTACTGGGCATATACCCTGAGAAAACTATAATTCAAAAAGAGTCATGTACCAAAATGTTCATTGCAGCTCTATTTACAACAGCCAGGACACGGAAGCAACCTAAGTGTCCATCGACAGATGAATGGATAAAGAAGATGTGGCACATATATACAATGGAATATTACTCAGCCATAAAAAGAAACGAAATTGAGCTATTTGTAATGTGGTGGATAGACCTAGAGTCTGTCATACAGAGTGAAGTAAGTCAGAAAGAGAAAGACAAATACCGTATGCTAACACATATATATGGAATTTAGAAAAAAAAAGTCATGAAGTACCTAGGGGTAAGACAGGAATAAAGACACAGACCTACTAGAGAATGGATTTGAGGTTATGGGAAGGGGGAAGGGTAAGCTGTGACAAAGCGAGAGAGAGGCATGGACATATATACACTACCAAACGTAAAATAGATAGCTAGTGGGAAGCAGCCGCATAGCACAGGGAGATCAGCTCGGTGCTTTGTGACCTCCTGGAGGGGTGGGATAGGGAGGGTGGGAGGGAGGGAGACGCAAGAGGGAAGAGATATGGGAACATATGTGTATGTATAACTGAATCACTTTGTTACAAAGCAGAAACTAACACACCATTGTAAAGCAATTATACTCCAATAAAGATGTAAAAATAAATTAATTAATTAATTAATAAATAAAGAAGAAGACAAGAGCCTGTACTATTGCTAGAACTTGGTAGGCCAAGGCTGTTCATCTTCTCTTCAGGCATAATTCCTGGAGTCATGACTGACTTAAACTAAAACTGTCGGGAATTCCCTGGTGGCCCAATGGTTAGGACTCCATGATTCCACTGCAGGGGCACAGGTTCCATCCCTGGTCAGGGAACTATGATCCTTCTGGTATGCAGTGAGGCCAAAAGTAAAATATTTCTGCAATGAAATTCACCCACAGGATCTTGGAAAGCTATTTATTTTCTCTTAATTCTACATTCTCTACAAACATCTTTAACTTCTCTGGAGAATCATTTCTCTTCATTCTCTGAAATGTTCTTTTCTGTTTTTGTCCTTTAAGGTGGAAGCCTCTCTTCAAAGTCATATAAGCAGTCACATCTGTTACATTGTAGCTCCAAGTATTTCAATGAGAGGAGCAGGAAAACACTAAGATTATTCCCTCACTGAAGAAGAATTTATAATTTCTGTAATTTGGAAACTACTGGAAATGTTGAATACAGTAATATATATTTTTTTATTTTTGCAAAAGAAAGCAGAGGTAGAAATTATGTTCTGTATAAACATAGATGGTGTTCAGAGTAAAATGGTTCCATTTATGAAGAAAAAGACATATGCACAATACAATCAATTATGAATGGCAGGAGAAAAAGTGATGCTATGATTGGGTAACAAATCTCTAGCCAGCTAATCTTTAAGGCAAGTGGTAAGACAATGCCTTTTTAAGCTTCCCTATTAGAAGACTCAGTAATCTACAAGAGGCTAACTTTTGTTTTTCTTATAGTACTGCTATTTTAAAAAATCAACACATGAACTTATCAGTATTAAACTTTTCAACCGTGTACAACTTTTAAAAACAGAAAAATTTGGGCTTCCCTGGTGGCGCAGTGGTTGAGAGTCCGCCTACCGATGCAGGGGACACGGGTTCGTGCCCCGGTCCGGGAAGATCCCACATGCCGCGGAGCGGCTGGGCCCGTGAGCCATGGCCGCTGAGCCTGCGCGTCCGGAGCCTGTTGCTCCGCAACGGGAGAGGCCACAACAGTGAGAGGCCCGCATACCGCAAAAAAAAAAAATTAAAATATAAATTAATTAATTTAAAAAATAATAAAAATAGAAAAATTTAAAGCGTATTTTAGCATTAGTAGAGCACCTTAAATGTAGTAGGCATCCAATTAACATTTAGAACTAATGATTATAGCATTTATCTTACTTTTTTTTAAGTTTTTAAAAAATATTATACTACACATTAGTGTATATGTTATATCATATCAATATACATTTTGTACCAGAAAAAGTAAATGAAAAAACATTCACACATTCTACAAGAATGCATCTATGGGGCTTCCCTGGTGCTCAGGGGTTAAGAATCCACCTGCCAATACAGAGGACATGGGTTCGAGTCTTGGTCCGGGAAGATCCCACACGCCAAGGAGGAACGAAGCCCGTGCGCCACAACTACTGAGCCTGCACTCTAGAGCCTGAGAGCCACAACTACTGAGCCCGCGTGCCACAACTACTGAAGCCCACACGCCTAGAGCCCGTGCTCCACAACAAGAGAAGCCACCGCAATAAGAAGCCTGCGCACTGCAACGAAGAATAGCCCCTGCTTGCCGAAGCTAGAGAGAGCCCGTGCGCAGAAACAAAGACCCAACGCAGCCAAAAAAGAAAATAAATAAATATATTAAGAAAAAAGAATGCATCTATGTATTGATAGGAGGACAGAAACAAATAACCTCCGACTTAAAAAAAACAATTCTGGGAATTTAAAAATAATTTCCTTTAGCAGAAATAAAATAACCAACACTCTAGGCATGCTGTTTTTTTCTCTTCAAAGAAGCAAATTCACAATATGTGTAAACCAGTCTAGTTGAGTACAAGGTAGGCAGAGTCACTTTATACTTAACTATAATTCTTTTTGACATCTTTTATCACTTAGTGGGTCTCAGTGCTGATTGAAGAGGAATGATAGAAATTGTAGGCTTTGAGAAAGCTGAGTAATTTTAATCTAATTGCACTAAAAATACACTATAAATACGTCAATAATGTTAATCAATTAATGTGGTTTCTTGAGTTTACATGTGGATATCCATACATTAGTATGTATGTAGATACATGTGTTAAGTAGTTAAGTGATTTAGAACAGTGTTTGGCTCATAGTAAGGACTCAATATTAATTGGTTATTATTATATGGACATATTGGTGTTTTATCTGTATATTATTTAACTGTACATTTATTAAATAAGTAGAGGAAAACCCAGCTCTATTAGTTATACATGGAAGTAGCTGGTTGTCAATCTGAGCTTTTGACTCTGGTACTGCACATGCATGTGAATGACAACGATCAAATGCTGAAAGGTCACCCATTCTTTCAGCACTGAATGTTAATTTTGACATCATCTTGCCAGGGAAAGGAAGAAAAGTGACATAAATGATTGAGGTAAAAGAAACCAAAAGAATGACCTTTGAGAGTGGTATCTATTTTATGTTACCGGCTGCTAACTTTACTTTCTCCCTTAACATGAGTTCAGACTCTTTGCTGATTACATCAGCTGGACTTATTGTAAAACAAATCATTTTCCTTTTAAATGTGACTGTCTAGCGAGGGGTCATGATTTAATACGTGTTAATTACAGGGATAGAAAATATGCTGGCCTATTCATTTTTATAACCAAGGTGTGAGTGAATGTGTTGGGCAGCTTCTGACATGACCTCAGTGAACCCGACCTTCTGGGAGTCACACAACTGTGTAAGGCCCTCCCCTGGGGTATGAGTCACTTCTATGTTTATGTTGCTAGCTTTCTCTTTCTTGCCCTCTATTCTGCTTACTGCCGCGTGGTGAGATGCTCTGAAGCTTGGGTCTAACAGCCTGCTGAGGTCTGAGTCCTGCCAACAAGCGCATAAGTGAGCCTGGAAGTGAATCCTTTCCAAGTGGGCCTTAAGCTGACCAAAGCCTCAAGTGTACTTGAGCCAGAGCCAGAGTACTCAGCTAAGCGGTGCCTGGATTCCTGATCCAGAGAAACTATGAGATAATAAATGTTCTAAGCCAACATTTTGGAGTAATTTGTTACGCAGAAATAGGTAACTGAAACAATGGATAAATTAAAGAGCTAAATATTAGCTTGATAAATTTGGGTTGTGGGTACATACAATTAGGTTAATTGACTCCAATTATCTGAGATATATAAAATGTCTCTGAAGAGTTAAAAAAACTATACAATATTTTTCTAATAATTCTCCCTCTCCCAACCCCACGCCCAGCCTGAGCTTCATGATCTACTTATTCTGCACACAGTGCTAGAAATATGATGTTAGAATATTTCTTTATACATAATTACTCACTAGCAAAAAGACAAAAGTAAAATAATTTGACAAAAATGATTTGCATGTCATAGCTCTAGGCTATACCATGTCAAGGAACATGAAATATAATATATATTTCTAGTACTTTCATTACCCATGAAAAAGTTACTTCCCGTGGGGTGTTCTCCTTTGAGATGATTTGCCTGGATTACACCAGTCATAGGGCATTACATCACACAAGAGAATGCTGATGGCCACTGTCAAATGCAACGTGCCAGATGGAAATTGTCACAGAAAATTGTCTTTGAACTTACATGATATAAAATTTTTCACTGCTTCCCCTCACCCTAAGCAATTTGTAATTCAAAAGGCATATTGTGGGCAGGTAGAATTCTGGAGAAGTGATTAAAGTTGTATTGGTTACATGCGTATGGTTAGGAGTTTGCCATTTTTTCTTTCTACAACTCTGGGCTCATGTATTCAAGTGAGAAATTGTGTAAGGAAAGTAAGGCTGAAGTTTATTGAGTTAACTCACTTTGCCAGAGAAAGGAAATGAAATTTAGCAGTGTTTCTGGCCTCAAGTTTATTCCAGGTCTAATAATGGTTTTGTGCAAGTTGGATAGTTTTGGTTTGAAGTTATCCTGTTAACGTGTTGTGGTTTTCATCTTCTGATGAATATAGCAGGTTCTAAATAATTTAGCTGTTAGCTTAAGGGCAGGTTTTGTATGGTACAGCTTCTCTTCTGCGTCTGTATTTAGGGCACACCAATTAAGCACTTCAACCAGCTGCGGGAGGCAAGTGCAGGTTATTCTGGGTTTGGCTTATTGCCTGTTCTGATAAAGAGGGTCAGTGGAGGAGGGAGTTGGATTTAAGAGAAAACAGCTAATTTCAATGATCCATGTTAGTTTGGGTCCTATTAACAAAGGAATCAAGTGGCAACTGGTTTTAAATTTCAGCTCATGCTGGATCAATACAACTGGTCAAGATACAACAGTGAAAAGAAATTAATTTATGGGGGCCAGAATTGGACCTAATAATAACTGGTTTGTATTTCTACAGCTTAATGTTATAAATACTCTTGACATTATTGCTATAAACAATGGGCTAAACACAGCCTATTAAACCATGAGTCAAATTTACTTACTTTCTTGTCTGTTTAGAGAAACATTGGTCCTGATCATCTGTTACTTGCTCAGATTACTTATAATCGGTCAGTTGCAGCAAGTTTTTCTGCATCCAGACACATGTAATCCTGACAAAGTCTGCTTTTCTCACAGAGGCTTCTGCTGGTTGCTGCTTTCAGGTACCTTCAAGAAACCATTCTTTCCAACATTACATAAAAAATGAAACACATGTTCTAAGTAATTTGACAGTGGTGGAAAAAAATGGTCAATTATTCTGGTGTATTTAAATTTAGACTTATTACTCTATTATAAAATCACCTAGATAAGAACCTTTATTCTTTCAAGAATAAAAAAATAAATCTCTGACATGCTTTCTTGTTTTGGTAAATTAAGGTGCACTTGAAAAATAAAGCTCTAAGAAAAAACGTGCGTACGGGATACTGCTTTGTCTTTCAACTTACCAGAGAAAGAAAAAATATGTCAGTGAGTCAGAAAGATTGTCCTGAGATATTTGCATAGTCTGTTATAGACAAAATTGGTTGGATAAGGAAAAAAAAATTTAGTAACTTCTGTGTGAAGTTGGCTATAATCTCATGGATCAATATCTCTTTATGTAAGATTTTATTAAAATGTATTCATTATTACAAAGCATACTTATTTATTATAGAATAAAGTAGAAAATTAATTCAGTTAAGAAATCTATAATTTCACCACCCAAAGGTTAACCTCTAATCCTTTGATTATTTATTACATACCTTCCACGTAATTTTTAAGCCAAGATAGTATCAAGAGTTATACTATTTTACCCTGATTTTAACTTTTTAATTCAACAGTATTTTGCTAACACATTTCTTTTCGATAAATGTGTCGTCATTATTATTCTTGATGGCTGCACTAGTATTTCACTCCATGGATGTGCCCTACTTTGTTTAACCACTAGAGATTGTTGGCCATTATACTCTGTGGTTAAGCAATCCTGAAATAAACATCCCTATTTGTAACATTTTTGAGTCCTTGACAAATTCTTTCTTTAGGATACATTCCTAAAATTAGAATTTCAGGATTAATGGTATACATTTTAAGTGTTTTGACACACTCTAAATTTATCAAGTGAGAATTTCTTTCACCTTAAAGGACATTTTCAGGATCCTTCTTGTTATTTGATCATTTTGTACTTTGTAATATAGACAGCTCTCATTTCCCATGCCAATGCATGTCTTGGATGACCACTAGAGGTCATCTAGGAAATTAAATATCCTACCTGCGACTCAAATTTTTCAGTCAGAGGTTGACCTTTATGTAAATCAAAGAGAAAAATAGTCTTAATGCTTGCTAACTAGAGTAATATTATTAAAGTCAAATCTCTTTCCTTCCGCCATACCACCACCTGCTTTAAAAAAAAAATGACTATGTCTGTGGAAGATTCAGCAGCGTCAGATTGTATTTTCTTTGTGGTTGAGAGGCAGTTTATGGCCTTATGCTTCGCACGTTTATTTTTCACAGATTTCCCTGTTCCTTTCACGTATTTTGCTCTTTTATACTTATTTGAATTAGTTTATGTCAAATAGTGAATCTAAGAAATCTTGGAATCAAAATGCCTGGTATAAGGTATTTTGATCCTGTTTTATTAAGGTGGCAGATATTTTTGCTACTGTATTCTTCCTACCCCTCTGCCATGATGTAGATTATGCATGGATGTGCCAGAGTTTGCTCAGCAATTGGTATTGTTCTGTTAATATACTTTCATCTTGATGGTTATGTCATCATCATTTTCATTCTTGAAGGCTGTGTTAATTATACTTTTTAAACCATTTAGCATACAAATAAAAAAATTGAAAACAAATTTTGTTCTAATAACCTTCTATGGTTACTTTGAAGATAAACTAGAGATAGCAAACTCCACTTAAATATACATGTTATATACAGGGTATTAGTCTGTATTCTGAACATTTATGTAGCTACTTATGTATCAAGAACGTTGCTACACTGATCAAGTGAACCTCTTAATTTTTCTTCTCTGTCAGACTTAACTTTATTAGATTTATACACTATCTATATCTATCTCTGTCTCATAGTATGTAACACATCCTAATATAAATTACATAAAGATTTCATCATGGTTACATTTTTATTATCCGCGTACAATTTTTTTAAGTTAAAGGCTGTCACAGTCTGTGGTAGGCTAAGTGCTTCCTCCTCTTGCAGGACACTCTGTGGAAGGGACTTTTTGACAATCTTTTACAATATGGACTCATTAAAACACATGCAATAAAACGTGATAAAAGCATTCAGCTTCTCACATTCTAATTCATACTTCACTCCAACACAATTAAAAAAAAAATCACACGGTATCACCTGACAATAATCCCTTGGAAGGTCCTTCTTCATGGAAAAGTGGCTTCAGTTTGGGTGGATGCAGGGATGAAAATGACACTGAATTTCAGGGTACCCAGAGAACAGTCAGCCTAAATTAGGTGCTCATTGAAAACCACTGTGGCAACATGGATGGACCTGGTGATTGTTGGCCTGAGTTAAGTGGTTCAGACACAGAAAGACAGGTGGCATGTGATGTTGCTTATATGTGGAATCTTAAAAAAAAAAAAGGGTACGGATGAACTTATTTGTAAAACAGAGGTAGTCACGGATATAGAGAACAGACTTGTGGTGGCCAGGGGCTGGTGGTGGGAGGATAAACTGGGAGATTGGGATTGACATATGCATACTACTTTATATAAAATAGATAACTAATAAGAACCTGCTGTATACCATAGGGAACTCTAATCAATGGTCTGTGGTGGCCTATATGGGAAAAGAATCTAAAAAAAAAGGGGACATGTCTACGTGTGTAGGTGATTCACTTTGCTGTGCACCTGAGGTTAGTACAGCATTGTAAATCAAGTATACTCCATAAAAATTAAAAACAAAACACACACTTCTTGTGTGATCTTGTTTTCTCCCCTATGCTCTTCTACTGACAGTGGCATAATAGTATGAATGTTCTTCAAAGTTCTCAAAATTTTTTTCTTAGGATCTCCCTAGACTCTTAAAAATTATTGAGGCCCCCCAAAAGCTTTTGTTTATGTGTATATTATATCTAGAGATTTTTAGTGTATTCACTTATATCTGAGAAAAATTTTTAAATATAAGGATAATTTATTTAAAATAACAAACCCATTACATGTTAACATAAATAACATTTTAACGAAAAATAATTTTGGGAATATTCTGGCGGTCCAGCGGTTAGGACTCTGAGCTCTCACTGCTGAGGTCCCAGGTTCAATCCCTGCTTGGTCGGGAACTAAAATCCCACAAGCCGCACAGTGCAGAAAAAAAAAAAAAAAAAAATCTTATTTTCTAAAACTAAAAAGTAACTTTAGTGAGAAGAGTAACTTTTTTTTTTTGCAAGTTTCTTTAATGTCTGACTTAATAGAAGACAGCTGGATTCTTATATCTGCTTCTGTATTCAGTCTGTTGTGACATCACAGGTCACACAGCCTCTGGAAAACTTTACTGTGGGCTCATGAGGGAATGGGAATAAGACAAGGAATGTCTTTTTGTTATTATGAAAATAGTTTTGACCTCGTGGTCTCCCCGAAAAGATCTTGAGCACCCCCAGGAGTTCCCAGATCACACTTTGTGAACCACTGTGCCAAATTATAAAAATACGGGTATCCTTATATGTACATCTTTCTTGTGGAAAAATAACATTTATGGGAACTGTTATTGCAGGGCGGTATTGGAAAGTCACAGACTAGGGTTTGAAGAGCAGCTCTGCCATTCAGTTGCTTTGTTGTCATAGGAGAGTCACACTTCTAAACCTTAGTTTCCTCATGTGAAAAATGAATATCATAATATTTACTTCATGGAGTTGCTTTCAAGGACAGGCATCTAAGCTACCTACTATCGCCTATGTTTTTTGCTATTACTGAGAACCTGGTGGGCTCTGGGTTCATTGATAAAGACCCCTTTCTGGTTCTGCAAAGTAGAAAACCTGGTCTGTATTGTAGTAAATTCAGAGAACAATTGATTGGCTGGATGTGTGACATTGGGACATGTGCAGATAAAGCGAGCGCTGCTGCTACGTTATCCCCGTGCTGGCGGGAAGACGCACAGGGGTCACGTCACTGGGGCAGGGCCAGAGGCAGCAGAGGTGGGATGAGAATCTGCAGCTCACCACCAGATTGTGCATCCCTACCCTGTACCATGCATAGCTTCTCTAGCTAGCATTTTGATGTCATACTTCAAATTATGGAATCTGAATCTACAGTTTGATTCTTGTCATTTTCTGAGTACATTTTACATTATGGAAAAATTATTAAAATTTTCATCAATCACTACTTTGTGTACTCATGGATATTGCTGTATTTACTTCCACTGTAATTGCTTTTTTTTTGCATCTGGTTTGATTTTGTCACAATTTTATGTTACTGATTGTGTAGCTATCTTCTCAAGATGTCCTTTCTATAGAGTGTCTCACCCTCAATTGTGTAAGGAATAATTTTCAGCATGATTATTGTCCAACCAAGATGCGGGTTTCTTAATTTTTAAAAATTTATTTTATTTTTCTTCCATTTTTATTACGATATAATTGACATACAACACTCTATAAGTTTAAGGTGTACAGCATAATGATTTGATTTATATACATCAAGGAACGATTACCATTTTAAAAAATTTTTTTAATTAATTTTTATTGGAGTATAGCTGCTTTACAATGTTGTATTAGTTTCTACTGTACAGCAAAATGAATCAGCTATGCATATACATATATCTCCTCTTTTTTGGATTTCCTGCTCATTTAGGTCACCATGAGCATTACGTAGAGTTCCCTGTGCTATACAGTATGTTCTCATCAGTTATCTATTTTATACATAGCATTAATAGTGTTTATGTGTCAATCCCAAATGACTTTATTACTTTAAATAAAGAGAATTTTTTTCATTTGTTGGATTTCATGAATGAAATACCTCAAACATGTTTTCATTCATTTAAATTAATTTTTAACTGTACTGGACCACCCTATGGTATCAGTGACATCATTCTCCAAAGCAATTGACATTAGGGCAATAGATTTAGTTTGGTTACCTCCAACATATATTCGATACAAAATTGTATTTTTACATTTATGTAGCAATTACACGGCTAATTCAGATCTCAGTGTTTAAGAGTCAGATTAATATTTTTTGATGAGTTTTCCTTTATCAGAGAAGAAACTTCTGTGTACAGCTGGACTGTTAATATTCATTGTTTTTCTTAGATAAAACTATGTGGCACCATTTAGGTGATAGGTGCGATTTAATTTGCGTTAATAAGGGTCAGCATTGCCATCTGGACCATAAGGAAAGGCCACCTCTTGAGGAAAGAAATGATCTAGTTTCTAAGCTCATTTTAAGAGTTTCCTTTTAACCACATTTATTTAATTATGATATTGAAGGGGAATTTCATTCTTTGAGAGGCAGTTTTAAAAATACTTCATAGTTAAAGTTGGCACAGACGCTATGAAATCACATCGCTTCAGCAGTTTTAAGAAAGCACTGAACAAAGTGTGAGAAGTTAGAGATTGATCGTGGTTCCTGTGCTCGCCGGCTCCCATGACTTAGAGAATTTCTGGCTCTCTTTGTCACCCCATCTCCTCTAAGCATTTTGCTTTTAATTTCTTTTTAACCCTGAACTTTCTAAGTCTCACCTCTTCAAGGTTTCTCATTGATCAAAGGCATCAACTTCTTTCTTCCTCTTTTACTAATCCTCTCTAAAACAGACAGACCCCTACGAGGCTGAGTCCAGAAGGTTTCTGGATCATTTGTTGCATGTTTCCGTTTCTCAATGCCACGCCCTCTCCTTCACTGCTCCCAGTCAATCTCCATCCATATCTGCTATAAGGAAGCATTCCCTTTTTGTGTTAAAATTAAAACCCCATTTTATAATGTAGTTTTTTTTAAAAATTGCAGTTTGAAGTATAATTCTTTGTTGTTGTAAACAGGAATCCTGATGGCCCCCCAGTGAGGTGACATAAAATCTTATCTATCAGTCTCCATAACTGGTAGAATAATTACATATCATTTGTATATTTCTGGGGATTAACAAATCAAACGTGATTTTAAACAATTTCAAATATAAGTGATTTTGAATAGGGCAGTTCTAAACATTCAGCTTAAAGAAATATTGAAAAATCTCCCTCTGATGATTTGGTTTACATATTGGTGATTGGTTTTAATTGTAATAAATTATTTCAGCCCCAGACTAGACAGTAAGAAAGACAACACAGATGGCAGGAGACAGGAGACTGTGCAGATGAACAATATTTTTGATGTCCTGAAAGGATTACTCATTTTACACCTGGGAAAATGACTAAGGATTTTAAAGATCTCTTTTCCCAGGAATAGCAAGAAGAATTGCCTTTAGAAGAGCCATGCGGAAGGCAGGGATTTTAGGATTTCTCCACTGAAATCTCAAGGGGAAAAAGGACACTAGGCACAGTCTTCTAAAAGCTATAATGCAGGTACAAAAATCACGTCTTAGATTAACACAGCCTCCCATGAGTGGGAGTCAATGTCTTTAGTGATTACAATTGCAAACAGTTTATTCTGTCAGATAAATGCGTTTTGACAGGGTGAGGTGTACAACGAATTTTTCCTTTCGGTGGCTCCTTAACTTGTCCTGATAGGTCTGAAATAGGAAGGAAATGAGAATTGTCACATAAAGACTGAATGGCTCAAATGGAGTCAGTATGTTTCCTCCTAAAATACTTCCAGATTCATAAACTCTTTTGAAGTACGAGAATATTCCAAAGGGTCCTTTCTTCATGTCCAATCCAGACTGAATTGAGAACATCCTGGAAGGAAACACTGATTCTTTTTTGGGAGGAAAAAGACATCTATTGTTGATTCATCAGTTAATCTATTCTTTCAATCGACAGCTATCTAGTGAGAACTTACTATCTACCAGCCATTTTTCTAGTGCTGGAAGATACAGTAGTGGGTAATAGACAATACCTCTGCCTTCTTTTGGCTTAGTTGAGGTGACTGGACGCTTGATGGGAGAAAGACAACTGGGTTGTTGCCAGTTTCTGACTTCAATAAATTGTGTTGCTATAAAAATTCTTGTATGCAGCTTTTGGTTAACATATATATACATCTCTTTGGGGATTATAATTAGGAGGAAATGTTCAGGATTGTGGAGAAGATGTATGTTTTTAGCTCTAGTCAAAGGAAAGATGTTCAGAAATTTCCTCTTCAGTGATGTCACATTGGTAGCTTGAAATTGGCTATCAGGGGAGTATTTACATCACAGGCAATACTACAAACCAGCAGACCCCCAGCCCCGCCCAACACTCCCCTGAGAATCAGGTGTTCAGTATTTACTGGCATTCCACTAGCTTTAGTAGCTATTTTCTTACAGTTTTCCAAATTTGTATTTACCAGTTTTCCAATTTATACTCCCATAAACAATACAGAATTCATGTTGTTCTACATTCTCACCAACATATATGATCTCAATTTTAGTTTTAGCCATCCTGGTGGGTATGTAGTAGAATGTCAGTTTGAGTTTAATGACACTTGGAAAAGTTTTGGGTTATTTAAATTAGCCTGCTATCTGGATTTGTGAACCTAGACGTAACTTTTGTGGGCAGACGTTTCTCAATGAAAAAAGGAAAAGTTGAACAAATCATTGAACAAACAAAATTACCTGAAACTCATGCTAGAGGAGAAATGCTTTTCTTCTACAGAAGGTTAGAAATGCTCCTTAAGCTTAGATGTTGTCATTCATTTAGTGAGATTTAAAACTTCATTTTAAACTTTCTCACTACTTCTTTTGCTTAGAAACTTCTGGATTTTGATATCAAATGAAAGCTACAAATGCCCATTTTAAAAAAAGACATGGTGTGATGTCAATATAAAAGAAGAATTTCTTCTTTACTCCTACTTGTGTGGTCCAGTGGGATGACAGATGACCTGAACAACAGTGAGCTACTGGCAACCGCATTACATTGCGGTTGCCAAACCACGGGACATCAACTTTTTCATGGGTTTTTCTGGGGGAGAGGGGACTTTTCAGCCTGTGTTACTGCTGCAAGCAGCCTTCTAACTGGTGATTTGTGGTGATTGCTCCAGCTGCTTTAGCTTTAGCTAAGTTATATGTTCTTCCACACGAAGCAACTGACTGATGGTAGCAGAATTTAAAATAACTCAGTGCATTTGGATTTGAAAAGTGAAAAACTCTTTTAAACTAAAACAGCATTTGCTACTATATTTGAAAATGATCTATCTATCCAGTCGGACAAACACAGCATATGCTTTGTGTTACATCTCCTATTATTTCTTTCTTAATTTAGTAATGGAAAGTAAGTGAGGGGATATAGGAATATATAAATATACACATTTTCAAAGAAGGGACACATTCTACAAAGCACTGGGGATATTATATCCAAGAAGGAATTTGAATGCCACACTGATATGAAAAGTGGAAGTGGCATGGATGGAAAAATAAGTTCCAAGACCCTGGTAATATAATAAAAAGATACCGAGGAAAAACGTATGGAAAACTATATGTAGCGATTCTGGATCTTGCCACTTTCGGTGGGGGGCACCTTTAATTTATCTTTTGTCCTAAAACGTTTTGCTTATCACATTATGTTGTATAAATAAAATTGCAGGACAACTCTGTTAAAAAAAAACACAAAACCTCTATTGACTTGGCTGTGCCATCTTTGCAAACACTTGTGTATTTAGGAAAGTAAATTATTTGCATGGAATTCTTAGGGATTTTAAAGCAGATGGGATGTGTCAATGGTTTGAATCTAGAAACAGATTCAGGAGCTAAAGTGTTAATGAACATGAAGGCATAGCTCAGAGATTCTGAGGTTAAGAGGAGGTGAGGGTGGTAGAGGACAGTGTTTTCGAAGCTTCTACCAGTAATTGCACACCTTGACCTGTGTCCACACAATCTTTTTTCCTATCTTGTCTCTCAATCTTTCACTTGTGCTCTGGGCCCCATCCATGCTTCTCATCAATAATTCCTCTCCCCTGGACCAATCCCTATCAGAATACAAACATGCTCTGATCTTTCCTGTCTTTGGGAAAGAAAACCCAAACCTTCTAGGTTTCCTCCACCAATCTCCCCCTCTTAGCTGAATCTGAGCGAGACAGAGATGTGTCTTTTTCCCTGCTGGCTGTCTCTCCTACTCATCCTAGCGGGAGTCGATATTGACTCTTCTGTACTATTTTCCTGAAATTAGCTATAGCAAGCGACACCCATTACATTGTGGTTGCCAAACCACAGGACATCTTCTGCCCTTATTTTCCTCTGCTTTCTCCACAAGATAGCACAAAAGGCCCTCATGGTCTGACCCCTATGTCTTTCTCCAGCTCATCTTTGTTCTCTCCTCTTTGATCACCAGGCTCCAGCCACACTTGTTTTGTCTTAGATCTTTGAACAAGTCTGGCTCTTTCCCTCCTCAGAGCCTATATGCTGCTTTCGTCTTGGCAGGAGAGAGCTTCTCTCCACTCTGTGCATGATAATTTCTCACTCTTAGGTCTGAGCTTTAATGCCGTCTTCTTAGAGATGCTCCCCTGACCATTTTATTTAAACTCATCCCCCTAACTCTTCTCTCTCTTAGCTACTTGTTTCTAGGTGGCACTTACAATTTACTTTATATACTGTGTATTTATAGTCATGTGCTTACTTCTCATTTTCACTATCTTCCTTACTAGAATATAAACTCCATAAAGACAGGAACCATATCTATGCATTGTTCACCGTGGTATCTTTGTTACCTAGAACTGTGCTAGGGATTATCTATGAATGAGTAAAACTGGAACGAAATTAATTACAGTTTATATTATTACCATGCTATCATTCCAACAAATAGGTCTTGTTTTGAATTCAAATAGTTAAATGAAAGATGGTATTCTCAACCATTTTTTTAAAGTTTCATTTTTCTGGGCTTCCCTGGTGGCGCAGTGGCTGAGAGTCCACCTGCCGATGCAGGGGACACGGGTTCGTGCCCCGGTCCGGGAAGATCCCACATGCCGTGGAGCGCCTGGGCCCGTGAGCCATGGCCGCAGAGCCCGCGCGTCCGAAGCCTGTGCTCCGCAACGGGAGAGGCCGCAACAGTGAGAGGCCCACGTACCGCAAAAAAAAAAAAAGTTTCATTTTTCTTATATATGATACTTCTATAAATAAATTGTCTTTTCATTGAATTTTCATCCAAAAAATTGGGGTAACATTTAAAAAGCTTTGGATTTCATCGTAACACCCCACTTAACTGAATCTGAGTGCATTCAATTTAAATTAAGTAAAAGTGTGCACATTTATACACTATGAAAGATGCTAAAATCCCCTCACTCTCAAATCCACTCCTCTCCACTTGGTGACTTTGAGTTCTGCCTTCCTTCTGAGCTTTAACGTCACACGATTTGGGTCACTCCCCTAAGTCTTCTTAGCTTGCAATTCCCGGTGTAATTGCAGCCAGAAGTTCAGGGTTATTTGAATGCTTTTGACAGGAATAGCTTTGGATAATCTTTTATTAATGTAATTAGCTTGGCTTAATTAAGGGTCAAATCTGAAGGGCTTTTCCAACCATTACTATTCTATATTCTGCTTTAAATGCTTTTAGTCTTTCCCAGGGTAGTTCCATTCCAGGATGGATAAATCCCGGCAGGACGTTCTGATCTGGTTCTGTCCCAGAACACACAAACAGATAAATTCAACTTCAGCTCCACAGTCCTGGTGTTTTTGACTTAATCTTTTCCAAGCCTGCATTGTAGAGACATTGCTTCTGTCCTGTTTTCATTTTATTCTCTCAGCCCCTTATTTTCTCTCTCTCTCTTTTTAAGCGCTAAAGTCAAAACATTATCTTCAAAAGTTATTGATAACTACATAATATGTCCAGGAAGACAGGAAGACTCTGACTGGGACACAGGGATTTTCCATTACTCCTCTCCTTCGGCACAGAAATTCTTAGAAAAGAGCTTATCAATTAGAACTTTTAGTAAGCGTAGACAGTTACAGGATAGGAAACACATGAAAGAGTCTTCATTGATAGGGGAAGAACCTGGGCCGCTGAGAAAAGGAGGGCAGGTTGAAAGACCATTGAGAACAAGAGTTTGAGAGCGGCAAATTAATAGGAACACTTGGAATAGAAGAGAAGGTGAATTGCTGTGTTGACGTAAATAATGAACATGTAATATACTCATTCTTAGAGTTTCTTTGTCTTCATTTTAGTCCTACCATATACCTATGACACTGCAGACCATGTCCAGATTTGGTGGAGGACTTTCTTATTCACGGGGAGAAAAAAAATGTATGATCCTGATGAAATACTCCTTGCCTTCATGTCTTTTCCCCTCCAATTCATATTGTACCACGATTACTAAAACATGCCTTTCATCACGTCACTTTACTATTTGAGAATCTATAATGGTTCCTGTTGTTTCTTGTATAAAGTTTAGCCATATCATCCCGTACTTTAATCACGTCTAGCATTATTTCCCACTGCTTTCCAAATATACTCTTTGCTATCTCCCTTACTCGGGACTATTTCTTGGCTTTGTATTTTTAAATTCATTTCTTTGTCACACACATACGTTTAATAGCAACAATAAGATCACTGGTAACCTACAGTGAATGACACAAATATAAATAAGCTATGTTTAATAATTTAGTGGGGGGTAAAAGTCCTAAAACTACACAAATAACTATTTTCATGTAGTTCTTTGCCTGGAAGATCTTTCTTTTATTATCATAAAATAATTATCTTTCTTTTATTATCTTTCTTTTATTATCATTATAATGTGAATTCATAGTGTTCACAGTTTTTAATCCTTTATGTTGTATGGTCTGTGATGATGCTTCTCAAGCTTCCATATGGGTAAGAATCATCTGGAGAACCTAAAAAAGAAGAAATTTCTGGACCTTACTTCTGAGGATTCTGGGTCAACATGTGTGGGTTGGGAACCTAGAATCTGGATTTCTAACAGGTTCCCAGGTGATGCTGATGCTAAGGGTGCAGGGGCCATACCTTGAGCCACTCTAGTTTATCCAATGACACTAAGAGGTAGATGGTGTTATCTCCAATATTCAAGTGGGAGAAAGATGCTCAAAGAAGCACAGTTGACTAATCAATGATCCTATGACTGATAAATGACAACATGGGGACACAGGTACCCTGAGCTGTGATCAAGTGTTACATTCCAACCATTTTGAACTATTTCTACTGCATCCTACTGCCTAGGCACAGTTTACACAGCTTGGAAAACTTAACTCTTATTCAGCTAGGCAAAAAAGTAAAGACTTTTGTTTGTGATCATTTTATCATTTATGATACTTACTGCCTACATCAGTAGTTCTCAGAGGGCAATTCACAGAACCTGTAGGCTATGGAAATCCTTTCTGGGTGTCTTAAAGGGCAAAGCTCTAATAATAATACTAAATAATACATAATAGTACTAAAATATTATTTGACTTTTTCATAAGGCTGACACTTGCAAGCATGGTGGAAAAAAATGGTGAGTAAAACTACTGGCACCTAAGCATGAATACAGGCAGGGGTACCAAACTGTACTAGTAGTCGTTGTCTTTTTAATTGCCTACACTGTGGTTAAAAAATGCCGGGTATGCCTAAGAATATCTTTATAAAGCAGTAAAGATTATTAATTTTATTAAATCTTGACCCTTGAGTGCATGTCATTTTAACATTCTGTGTGTCAAAATGGGAAATGGGCATAAAATAATTTGTGCTCCACTCATAGAAAGAGACAGTAGATTGGTAGATGCCAAGGATGGGGGGGATGGATGGGGGAAATGGGTGAAGGTGGTCAAAAGGTACATGCTTCCAGTTATAAGATGAATAAATTGTGGGGAGGTAATGTACAACGTGATGATAACGATAGTAGTTAACGACACTGTATTCTATATGAATAATTTGTGGGGGGTAACGTACAGCCTGGTGACTGTAGTTGACGACACTGTATTCTATATGAATAAGTTGCTAAGAGAGTAGATCTTAAAAGTTCTCATCACACACACACACATTTTGTAAGTATGTGAGGTGATGGATGTGTTAACTAACCTTATTTTGGTAATCATTTTACAATATATACATGTATTAAATTATTACACTATACACCTTAAACTTATACAATGTTATATGTCAATTTGTTTCAGTGAAGCTGGAAAAACATAAAATACTTTGGTTGCATACTGAAGTATGATGGTTGTCTCGAAGAAAAGTACTTATGTGTGTTTGAGTTACCAGCAGAACTAGCTGCTTTTTTCATGGAGCATCCTTTTCACTTGCAGGAACAACTGTCAGGCAAACTAGAGCTATTCTGATTTATTAGGCAGGCATATTCTTGAAAATATATGAAATGAGTATCATTTTAAGAAGCAATTGACATTGTTCACAATGAAAAAATTTGAGGTTTCACACAAAAATTAGAAATTTAGAAAATTTGTATTCATGATCATTAGCTATAGTTTGCCAATACCTAAAGATTTTTCTAATGAGACTGGTAGTGATATTAATGAATGTCATCTTTTGAAACTGAGTAATGAAATGAGTCAGCATTTGGAAGATCTGCATAGCTCAGTGAACCAGTACTTTTCAAGTGACTAATGCATTATGTTACCAAATCATGCACAGTTCTTGAAAAGGTCCATTCAAAGTACAAGATAGACCAATGACTTCTAGTGTAACAGAACAGAAAAAGTTCATGGATATGATTTCCAATTTCACATTTTGGTGTTGTGTCAAAGAAGAATAACCACAATTATCTGAAAAGGCTATTAAAATACTTCTTCCTTTTCTAACAATGTATCTGTGTGAGGGCACATTTTTACCCCTACATTTCCAAACAACATATCACAACAAACTGCATATAGAAGAAGATATAAGGAATGAACTGAATTCTATTAAAGCCAGAAGTTAAAGAGAACTGAAAAAGTGTTCAACAATGACACTCTTCTCGCTGATGTATTTTGTTTTGGAAAATGTAGTTGTTTTAAAATAAAAATATGTTATTTATCACATACAGTTGGTTTATTATTGTTATTTTAAGTCAGTCAGTAAACAAATATTTTAAGCTCTTAATTGTTTTTTAATTTGACAAATATCATTAACTGAAACCTAACAGTATAATGAGGTTTTTAGACGAAAACATTTGAGAATTGCTAGCCAATTCTATGAATTTTGGTCATTAATTACACTCAATATGTTAGTAACAGGAAAGTAGAAATAGCCTAACTTAAAAAAAAATCACTTAGATTTAGTCTTTGTGAAAATTAAAAGGAATTTTTGGTTGTAATGATAATTGCCTAGAATAAAGAATCTATTATGTAAAATACTTTTAATCATTTTTAAATTTGTCTTTTTAAATTAATAATACAAACACATAAATTTAAAAAATAAAATTATAATTTGAGTCCTGTCCTAATCTTTACTACTCCCAACTGCATTTTTAAAGAAATTTAGTTAATTTTATTATGATATATACTTGTAATAAAATCCTATGCAGCCATTAATGTTTTTCCTGTAGAAAAAAAAAAAAAGGCAATTAGGTAACAAGTATTTTGCCTATGTTTTCCTCTAAGAGTTTTATAGTGTCCGGTCTTACATTTAGGTCTTTAATCCATTTGGAGTTTATTTTTGTGCATGGTGTTAGGGAGTGTTCTAATTTAATTCTTTTACCTGTAGCTGTCCAGTTTTCCCAGCACCACTTATTGAAGAGGCTGTCTTTTCTCAATTGTACATTCTTGCCTCCTTTGTCATAGATTAGCTGACCATAGGTGCGTGGGTTTATCTCTGGACTTTCTATCCTGTTCTATTGATCTTTCTGTTTTTGTGCCAGTACCATACTGTTTTGATCACTGTAGCTTTGCAGTATAGTCTGAAGTCAGGGAGTCTGATTCCTCCAGCTCCGTTTTTCTTTCTCAAAAATCTTCAACAGAATACTGGCAAACTGAATCCAAAAACATATTAAAAGGATCATACACCAAGATCAAGTGGGATTTACCCCAGGGATGCAAGTGTTCTTTAAAATATGTAGATCAGTGTGATACACCACATTAACAAACTGAAGAATAAAAACCATATGATCATCTCAATAGATACAGAAAAAGCTTTTCACAAAGTTTCACAACACCCATTTATGATAAAAACTCTACAGAAGTGGGCATAGAGGGAACATATCTCAACATAATAAAGGCCATATATGACAAACCCACAGCAAACATCCGTCTCAACTGTGAAAAACTGAAAACATTTCCAATAAGATCAAGAACAAGACAAGGATGTCCACTCTCTCCCCTTTTATTCAACATAGTTTTGGAAGCCCTAGCCACAACAATCAGAGAAGAAAAAGAAATGAAAGGAATCCAAATTGGAAGAGAAGAAGTAAAACTGTCACTGTTTGCAGATGACATGATACTACCTATAAAAAATCATAAAGATGCTACCAGAAAACTACTAGAGCTCATCAATGAATTTGGCAAAGTTGCAGGTAAAGTTGTAATTTTATACAAAATTAATACACAGATATCTCTTGCATTCTTATACACTAACAACAAAAGATCAGAAAGAAAAATTAAGAAAACAATCCCATTTATCATCACATCAAAAAGAATAAAATACCTAGGAATAAACCTACCTGAGGAGGCAAAAGACCTGTACTCAGAAAACTATAAGATACTGATGTAAGAAATCAAAGATGACACAAACAGATGGAGAGATATAACACATTCTTGGATTGGAAGAATTAATATTGTCAAAATGACTCTACTACCCTAAGTAATCTACAGATTCAATGCAATCCCTATCAAATTACCAATGGCATTTTTCACAGAATTAGACCAAATAACCAACCCCTCAGGGAAAAACACATGAAAGGGTCTGCTTTCTGAGGAACCCAGGTTAAGACTCTCTGTATTTCTAAATAACTTGTTCAAACTTATATCTCCTGATTTTTCACTTTAAGACATTATGAATTGACTTTTTCATGAAAGATGAGGACCTAGTGGTTTTACATTTTCATTCACCACCCAATATATTTTCCCCTACTATCCCCTCTATATGTTCCATATGAATATCAGTGTTTATATTATTATAATTACCAAAATATAATTCATAGATGAGTCATATAGTATATTAGAATATATTTCTTTTCTTTTTATTTACTTAATTTTTATGTACCTATAACTAATTAAACCCCACATTCTCTGATAGAACATTAAAACTAATTTCAATAGAGTCAAACACACCAAGGAATCTATTAGCTCAATTTGTGTGTGTGTGTGTGTATGTGTGTGTGTGTATGTGTGTGTAGGCTCACCCTTTCTGGAAACCTTCATATCCTCTTGCTCAAGTCAGAACTTGCTCTCTAGGTTTGCTGCTCAGCTGTCAGACTGGAGTATATTTTCACCATCATTATTAGAACTCATTTCACCCTTGTTTCTTAGATACTCTGTTTTCTGAATTTTATGTTGTCATCTTTCTTGGATTCTTCTCTTGCTTTTGTAGAACATATTTCCAGTAACTTCCTGAGAAAGTATCTGGGAGGTAAATCTTTTGAGATTGCACAAGTCTGCATAAGTCTATCTACATTTACATGTTGATGGTCTGGCTAGGTATAGACTCCTAGGTTGACCATGCAGAATTACGTAGGCTTTCCTCCATCATCTTTCTATATTCCTCTTGAGAAATTTGATGGCATTCTGACTACTGGTTCTTTGTAAGTGACTATTTTTCTCTCTCTGCAAGCTTTTAGAATCTGCTCTTTACCTCAGGTGATTTGAAATATGAGGGTATGCCTTAGTGTGTGACTAGCTGTCTACCAAAATCCGTTCTTCCCTTCCATGTATAGAGTTGAAGCTGCAAAGAGGCTGATAGACGAGAAACCTCACTTTCCAGTTCTTTGTGAAACTAAGTGTGGCCATATGACTAATTCTCACTAATGTATATGTTAGCAGAAGTGATGTGTGTGGGGGCCAAGGCTTTTATGAAATAGGTGTGCTTTCCCTTTGATATTTCTTTCCTTTCCCATAGGCTGGATGCAGATGGCAGTGGTGAACTAGGGGATGGCAGAGCCACCAAATGGAATGACCATGGATGCCTGAATCATCCCATGGAGTAGACCTCCTCCCCCTCCTTGGCCTCCTATGTGACTGCGATATAAACTTCTATGTGTTTGAGCCATTATATACAAGGCTCAGAAACATACACAGATGGTCCTTGACTTATGGTTCAACTTACGGTTTTTTGACTTTACAATGCTGTGAAAGCGATACGCATTCATTAGAAACTGTACTTCGAATTTTGAATTTTGATCTTTCTCCAGGTTAGTGATATGTGGTACAATCCTCTCTCGTGATGCTGGGCAGTGGCAGCCATGGGTCCCAGTCAGACATGCAGTCACGAGGGTGATTAGCCAATACACTTACAGCCATTCTGCTCTTCACTTTCGGTACAGTATTCAATCAACTACATGAGGTACTCAACACTTCATTAAAAATAGGCTTTGTGTTAGATGATTTTGCCCAACTGTAAGCTAACGTAAGTGTTCTGAGCCCTTTAAGGTAGGCAAGGCTAAGTTGTGATGTTTGGTAGGTTAAGTGTATTAAATGCATTGTAGACTTACAATATTTTCACCTTAGGAGGGGCTTATCGTGAGCCTAACCTCATCGTTAAGTCAAGGAAGATCTGTATGTATATTCAGTCCAAAGCTCTTCCTGGGCTACTCATTCTTCATGAAAAAACTTTCTGTTAATTTCCCTGGAAAGTAACATTAAACTTTAAGATACTAAATTCTTCACTTAATCTATAGAATGTATTGCTCATATAAGTTGGAAACAAACTATGTGAATCAGATCCATCACTAAATTAATTGCTTAAGCTCTCCTGCCAGTTGGAAAAACCTCACTCCTGGACCTACTTTTCCTCCTACCTGACCTAGTTTTCCTCCTAATTCAAATTAAAGAAGAAAAATGTTGGCTGTAGTGGATTAGAACCCAAAACACAACTTGTCTTTGTATTGTTCAACACAAATGTCTTTTCTATTAATTCACATTAAGTTACTTGAGGCAGAAGCTATGTTACATACTTCTTTTGCGTACCCTATCACCCCTCCAGGAATAGTTTTTGAAGTTTTTTTCTAACCCATCAGTAACAGAATCTCCTGTCAAATATGCACACTTATTGAATCAGAATATCTGTGGAAGGGCCTTGGAATCAGACTTTTAAGGGTCATCCAAGGT
The DNA here is from genome assembly GCF_964374135.1 of Grampus griseus. NCBI lineage: Eukaryota > Metazoa > Chordata > Mammalia > Artiodactyla > Delphinidae > Grampus > Grampus griseus. The sequence goes on from NC_139017.1 coordinate 8,666,533, forward strand.
GATTCTCATTGCTATAAAATTTGAAACCCACTGCCTTACAGGGTGCTAGGTAGTTTAGATACTTTTGAATCTTTGTTTAATTAAGTTAACATTAATCCTAAAATATATATCACTGACATTTATTTATGTAAAAAGAATTATGACAATTAATAATCATTAGGCTTTGATAAGCAGAGTCTCCCATGATGCCTAAGTAATGATTTATATAGCTTCAGAGAAAATTCTTCAAAAATTGGGGCAGGAGGCTTCCGGGAAGATGGCGGAAGAGTAAGACGCGGAGATAAACTTCCTACCCACAGATACACCAGAAATACATCTACACGTGGAACAACTCCTACAGAACACCTACTGAACGCTGGCAGAAGACCTCAGACCTCCCTAAAGGCAAGAAACTCCCCATGTACCTGGGTAGGGCAAAAGAAAAAAAAGAGACAAAAGAATAGGGACGGTACCTGCAACAGTGGGAGGGAGCCGTGAAGGAGGAACGGTTTCCACACACTAGGAGCCCCTTCGCGGCCGGAGACTGTGGGTGGCGAAGGGGGAAAGCTTCGGTGCCATGGAGGAGAGCACTGCCACAGGGGTGCGGAGGGCACAGCGGAGAGATTCCCACACAGAGGGTCAGGCCTGACCGGCACTCACCAGCCCAAGAGGCTTGTCTGCTCCCCCGCCGGGGCGGGCGGGACTGGGAGCTGAGGCTCGGGCTTTGCGCCGGGAGAGGACTGGGGTTGGCGGCGTGAACACAGCCTGCAGGGGTTTAGTGCACCACGGCTGGCCGGGAGGGAGTCCGGAGAAAAGTCTGGACCTGCCGAAGAGGCAAGAGACTTTTTCTTACCTCTTCGTTTCCTGGTGCGCGAGGAGAGGGGATTCAGAGCGCTGCTTAAAGGAGCTCCAGAGACAGGCGCGAGCCGCGGCTAACAACGCGGACCACAGAGACGGGCTGTGAGACGCTAAGACTGCAGCTGCCGCCACCAACAAGCCTGTGTGTGAGCACAGGTCACTCTCCACACCCCGCTTCCGGGAGCCTGTGCAGCCCGCCACTGCCAGGGTCCCGGGACCCAGGGACAACTTCCCCGGAAGAACGCACAGCGCGTCTCAGGCTGCTGCAACGTCATGTCGGCCTCTGCCGCCGCAGGCCCGCCCCGCACGCCGTGCCCCTCCCTCCCCCTGGCGTGAGTGAGCCAGAGTCCCCGAAGCAGCTGCTAGTTTAACCCCGTCCTGTCTGAGCGAAGAACAGACGCCCCCCGACGACCTACACGCAGAGGCAGGGCCAAATCCAAAGCTGAGACCCTGGGAGCTGTGAGAACAAAGAAGAGAAAGGGAAATCTCTCCCAGCAGCCTCAGAAGCAGCAGATTAAAGCTCCACAATCAACTTGATGTACCCTGCATCTGTGGAATACATGAATAGACAAGGAATCATCCCAAATTAAGGAAATGGACTTTGAGAACAAGATTTATGATTTTTTCCCCTTTTCCTCTTTTTGTGAGTGTGTATGTGTATGCTTCTGTGTGAGATTTTGTCTGTATAGCTTTGCTTCCACCATTTGTCCTAGGGATCTATCCGCCCGTTTTTTTTTTTTTCTCTTAATAATTTTTTTTAATTTTAATAACTTTATTATATTTTATCTTACTTTATTTTATTTTACTTTATCTTCTCTCTTTCTTTTTTTCCTTCCTTCCTTCCTTCCTCCCTCCCTCCCTCCCTCCTTTCTTTCTTTCTTTCTACTTCTACTACTTCTTTCTTTCTACTTTTTCTCCCTTTTATCCTGAGCCGTGTGGATGAAAGGCTCTTGGTGCTGCAGCCAGGAGTCAGTGCTGTGCCTCTGAGGTGGGAGAGCCAACTTCAGGACATTGGTCCACAAGAGACCTCCCAGCTCCACATAATACCAAATGGTGAAAATCTCCTAGAGATCTCCATCTCAACACCAGCACCCAGCTTCACTCAACGACCAGCAAGCTACAGTGCTGGACATACTATGCCAAACAACTAGCAACACAGGAACAAAACCCCACCCATTAGCAGAGAGCCTGCCTAAAATCATAATAAGTCCACAGACACCCCAAAACACACCACCAGACGTGGACCTGCACACCAGAAAGACAAGATCCAGCCTCATCCACCAGAACACAGGCACTAGTCCCCTCCACCAGGAAGCCTACACAACCCACTGAACCAACCTTAGCCACTGGGGACAGACACCAAAAACAACGGGAACTACGAACCTGCAGCCTGCGAAAAGGAGACCCCAAACACAGTAAGATAAGCAAAATGAGAAGACAGAAAAACACACCACAGATGAAGGAGCAAGATAAAAATCCACCAGACCTAACAAATGAAGAGGAAATAGGCAATCTACCTGGAAAAGACTTCAGAATAATGATAGCAAAGATGATCCAAAATCTTGGAAATAGAATAGACAAAATGCAAGAAACATTTAACAAGGACCTAGAAGAACTAAAGATGAAACAAACAACGATGAACAACACAATAAATGAAATGAAAAATACTCTAGATGGGATCAATAGCAGAATAACTGAGGCAGAAGAACGGATAAGTGACCTGGAAGATAAAATAGTGGAAATAACTACTGCAGAGCAGAACAAAGAAAAAAGAACGAAAAGAACTGAGGACAGTCTCAGAGACCTCTGGGACAACATTAAACGCACCAACATTCGAATTATAAGGGTTCCAAAAGAAGAAGAGAAAAAAAAAGGGACTGAGAAAATATTTGATGAGATTACAGTTGAAAACTTCCCTAATATGGGAAAGGAAATAGTTAATCAAGTCCAGGAAGCACAGAGAGTCCCATACAGGATAAATCCAAGGAGAAACACGCCAAAACACATATTAATCAAACTGTCAAAAATTAAATACAAAGAAAACATATTAAAAGCAGCAAGGGAAAAACAACAAATAACACACAGGGGAATCCCCATAAGGTTAACAGCTGATCTTTCAGCATAAACTCTGCAAGCCAAAAGGGACTGGCAGGACATATTTAAAGTGATGAAGGAGAAAAACCTGCAACCAAGAGTACTCTACCCAGCAAGGATCTCATTCAGATCTGATGGGGAAATTAAAACCTTTACAGGCAAGCAAAAGCTGAGAGAGTTCAGCACCACAAAATCAGCTCTACAACAACTGCTAAAGGAACTTCTCTAGGCAAGAAACACAAGAGAAGGAAAAGACCTACAATAACAAACCCAAAACAATTAAGAAAATGGGAATAGGAACATACATATCGAAAATTACCTTAAATGTAAATGGACTAAATGCTCCCACCAAAAGACACAGATTGGCTGAATGGATACAAAAACAAGACCCATATATTTGCTGTCTACAAGAGACCCACTTCATACCTAGAGACACATACAGACTGAAAGTAAGGGGATGGAAAAAGATATTTCATGCAAATGGATACCAAAAGGAAGCTGGAGTAGCAATTCTCATATCAGACAAAATAGACTTTAAAATAAAGACTATTAGAAGAGACAAAGAAGGACACTACATAATGATCAAGGGATCGATCCAAGAAGAAGATATAACAATTGTAAATATTTATGCACCCAGCATAGGAGCACCTCAATACATAAGGCAAATACTAACAGCCATAAAAGGGGAAATCGACAGTAACACATTCATACTAGGGGACTTTAACACCCCACTTTCACCAATGGACAGATCATCCAAAATGAAAATAAATAAGGAAACACAGCTTTAAATGATACATTAAACAAGATGGATTTAATTGATATTTATAGGACATTCCATCCATAAACAACAGAATACACATTTTTCTCTAGTGCTCATGGAATATTCTCCAGGATAGATCATATCTTGGGTCACAAATCAAGCCTTGGTAAATTTAAGAAAATTGAAATTGTATCAAGTATCTTTTCTGACCACAACGCTATGAGACTAGATATCAATTACAGGAAAATATCTGTAAAAAATACAAACACATGGAGGCTAAACAATACACTACTTAATAATGAAGTGATCACTGAATAAATCAAAGAGGAAATAAAAAAATACCTAGAAACAAATCAGAATGGAGACACGACGACCCAAAACCTATGGGATGCAGCAAAAGCAGTTCTAAGAGGGAAGTTTATAGCAATACAATCCTACCTTAAGAAACAGGAAACATCTCGAATAAACAACCTAACCTTGCACCTAAAGCAATTAGAGAAAGAAGAACAAAAGAACCCCAAAGTTAGCAGAAGGAAAGAAATCATAAAATCAGATCAGAAATAAATGAAAAAGAAATGAAGGAAACGATAGCAAAGATCAATAAAACTATAAGCTGGTTCTTTGAGAAGATAAACAAAATTGATAAACCATTAGCCAGACTCATCAAGAAAAAAGGGAGAAGACTCAAATCAATAGAATTAGAAATGAAAAAGGAGAAGTAACAACTGACACTGCAGAAATGCAAAAGATCATGAGAGATTACTACCAGCAACTCTATGCCAATAAAATGGACAACCTGGAAGAAATGGACAAATTCTTAGAAATGCACAACCTGCCAAGACTGAATCAGGAAGAAATAGAAAATATGAACAGACCAATCACAAGCACTGAAATTGAAACTGTGATTAAAAATCTTCCAACAAACAAAAGCCCAGGACCAGATGGCTTCACAGGCAAATTCTATCACACATTTAGAGAAGAGCTAACACCTATGTTTCTCAAACTCTTCCAAAATTTAGCAGAGGGAGAAACACTCCCAAACTCATTCTATGAGGCCACCATCACCCTGATACCAAAACCAGACAAGGATGTCACAAAGAAAGAAAACTACAGGCCAATATCACTGATGAACATAGACGCAAAAATCCTCAACAAAATACTAGCAAACAGAATCCAACAGCACATTAAACGGATCATACACCATGATCAAGTGGGGTTTGTTCCAGGAATGCAAGGATTCTTCAATATACACAAATCAATCAACGTGATACACCATATTAACAAATTGAAGGAGAAAAACCATATGATCATCTCAATAGATGCAGAGAAAGCTTTTGACAAAATTCAACACCCATTTATGATAAACAGCCTCCAGAAAGTAGGCATAGAGGGAACTTTCCTCAACATGATAAAGGCCATATATGACAAACCCACAGCCAACATCGTCCTCAATGGTGAAAAACTGAAAGCATTTCCACTAAGATCAGAAACAAGACAAGGTTGCCCACTCTCGCCACTCTTAGTCAACATAGTTTTGGAAGTTTGAGCCACAGCAATCAGAGAAGAAAAGGAAATAAAAGGAATCCAAATCAGAAAAGAAGAAGTAAAGCTGTCACTGTTTGCAGATGACATGATACTATAGAGAATCCTAAAGATGCTACCAGAAAACTACTAGAGCTAATCAGTGATTTTGGTAAAGTAGCAGGATACAAAATTAATGCACAGAAATCTCTGGCATTCCTATACACTAATGATGAAAAATCTGAAAGTGAAATCAAGAAAACACTCCCATTTACCATTGCAACAAAAAGAATAAAATACCTAGGAATAAACCTACCTAAGGAGACAAAAGACCTGTATGCAGAAAATTATAAGACACTGATAAAAGAAATTAAAGATGATACAAATAGATGGAGAGATATACCATGTTCTTGGATTGGAAGAATCAACATTGTGAAAATTACTCTGCTACCCAAAGCAATCTACACATTCAATGCAATCCCTATCAAACTACCACTGGCATTTTTCACAGAACTAGAACAAAAAATTTCACAATTTGTATGGAAGCACAAAAGACCCCGAATAGCTAAAGCAATCTTGAGAACCAAAAACGGAGCTGGAGGAATCAGGCTCCCTGACTTCAGACTATACTACAAAGCTACAGTAATCAGACAGTATGGTGCTGGCACAAAAACAGAAAGATAGATCAATGGAACAGGATAGAAAGCCCAGAGATAAACCCATGCACATATGGTCACCTTATCTTTGATAAGGGAGGCAGGAATGTACAGTGGAGAAAGGACAGCCTCTTCAATAAGTGGTGCTGGGAAAACTGGACAGGTACATGTAAAAGTATGAGATTAGATCACTCCCTAACACCATACACAAAAATAAGCTCAAAATGGATTAAAGACCTAAATGTAAGGCCAGAAACTATCAAACGCTTAGAGGAAAACATAGGCAGGACAATCTATGACATAAATCACAGCAAGATCCTTTTTGACCCACCTCCTAGAGAAATGGAAATAAAAAGAAAAATAAACAAATGGGACCTAATGAAACTTCAAAGCTTTTGCACAGCAAAGGAAACCATAAACAAGACCAAAAGACAACCCTCAGAATGGGAGAAAATATTTGCAAATGAAGCAACTGACAAAGGATTAATCTCCAAAATTTATAAGCAGCTCATGCAGCTCAATAACAAAAAACAAACAACCCAATCCAAAAATGGGCAGAAGACTTAAATAGACATTTCTCCAAAGAAGATATACAGACTGCCAACAAACACATGAAAGAATGCTCAACATCATTAATCATTAGAGAAATGCAAATCAAAACTACAATGAGATATCATCTCACACCAGTCAGAATGGCCATCATCAAAAAATCTAGAAACAATAAATGCTGGAGAGGGTGTGGAGAAAAGGGAACCCTCTTGCACTGTTGGTGCGAATGTAAATTGATACTGCCACTGTGGAGAACAGTATGGAGATTCCTTAAAAAACTACAAATAGAACTACCATATGACCCAGCAATCCCACTACTGGGCATATACCCTGAGAAAACCATAATTCAAAAAGAGTCATGTACCAAAATGTTCATTGCAGCTCTATTTACAATAGCCCAGAGATGGAAACAACCTAAGTGTCCATCATCGGATGAATGGATAAAGAATATGTGGCACATATATACAACGGAATATTACTCAGCCATAAAAAGAAATGAAATTGAGCTATTTGTAATGAGGTGGATGGACCTAGAGTCTGTCATACAGAGTGGGGTAAGACAGAAAGAGAAAGACAAATCCCGTATGCTAACACATATATATGGAATTTAAGGGGAAAAAATGTCATGAAGAACCTCGGGGTAAGACAGGAATAAAGACACAGACGTACTAGAGAATGTACTTGAGGATATGGGGAGGGGGAAGGGTAAGCTGTGACAAAGCAAGAGAGAGGCATGGACATATATACACTACCAAACGTAAGGTAGATAGCTAGTGGGAAGCAGCCGCATAGCACAAGGAGATCAGCTCGGTGCTTTGTGACCACCTAGAGGGGTAAATAGGGAGGGTGGGAGGGAGGGAAACGCAAGAATGAAGAGATATGGGAACATATGTGTAACTGATTCACTTTGTTATAAAGCAGAAAGTAACACACCATTGTAAAGCAATTATACTCCAATAAAGATGTTAAAAAAAAGAAAAGTGAAGACATGCCAGCTCGCACCTCCTCTTCTCCAAGGCCTGCTTGATAGTTGATGGAGGGAGAGGTGGGTGTTCACTCTGCTATGATTTGCCTACAATTCACAGACATGAGAACAGCCAAGTCCTAAGGAGTTTGGAAGTAAAAAAGCAGGCAAAACTCAAACTCATTCTAAAATTTCTTCTTAGATTTCTGTCTTTCTGTGGAGAGAAGATATCCTACTAATTCCATCCTTAAGGTTACGGGAGCATCTCTTCTTGACATTAGGATTTTCCCAAACCCAGGAGTTATATGTTTACTTACTTTCCACTTCCCATATGTTGCTTAAATTTGCAGAATCAAATGATAGATAATTATTAGCTAAACTTCACTCTCATTCTAAGAAATCTAAATAAGTATTACAAAGCTTCAAGGCAACCCATAATGTTTATTTAGCATTTATTTGACTAACTGCTGTACTGTACTTACTTCACACGTTACAAATTCTCTATCACAGAACACAGGTCTTTGTTTAAAGTTCTTGGTGCATTTTCCTCAACCCAGGTCACTGGGGAGAAACATTCTGTGGATCCTCAAGATAAACAATCTTATTTGGGAAAGGGATTCTTAGCTGTAGTCATTCTCTAAAGCCTGGAGATGTGATTTCCCTTCTCCCTCTCTTTTTTTCCTTTATAAATTCCTCTCTTTACCCTGGAATTCAAGAATTTGAGTACCTTCTCCAGCCTGTCTGACCAGCATCCCAAAGTCAACATCCCAGTTACGCTCGATTCCCTACGGCTTAACTGCTGCCGCCCCCCCAACGGGACCCTCACACAATCTGTCCTGTTACAGGAAGCAGGAGCTCCGTGCTTTCCAGCTACGCAGGCAGAACCAAACAAGCAAGCGAACTTGTTGCCTCTATAACTATCACACACTATACCTAACATCTACTTTCAAAATATTCCCAGAATTTGACCGCTTGTCGCTCCTCCACTGATACCACACTGCTCGAAGCCCTTGTCATTTCTTATCTCAATTCCCGCAATATCCAGTGATCTGGTCTCCCCGCCTCTGCTTCTACTGCGTACACAGTCTATTCTCCAAGAGCAGAGAGACGCTCTTAACACGTAATTCACCTGGTGTCCCTCCTCTGCCCCAAAATGCTCCAGGTCTCCCGTGTGTGTCCTCACACCTGCCTCCAGCGCCCTCTCAGCCCTGCCTGCTGCTGCGGGCCCCCTCATCTCTGACCGTGCTCGATGCCTCGTCTCCCCTTGAAAGAGCACGCAGGACACTACTGCAGGGTTTTCTTGTTCCCTGTCTGGAGTGTTTCTCCCCAGATATTAACAAGGCCAACTCCCTTGTTTCCTTCAGGTTGCTGCTCCCATGTTACCTTGCCTGAGACGTCTCTGACCACTTGCATAAAATAGCAAATCCTGCCTCTACAGGATTATCCCAACACAGCCTAGTCACTCTACTTTGCTTCATTTTTTTTTTTTTTCCTGTATCACTTATCCCCGTCCATCTCATCCCATTCACTGAGGGATGGCCCAATGCTTTGCTCACCCTGTATTCCCTGTGACTAAAACCATGCTTGTCACTGGCACGAAGTAGATAATAAATATTTGACCAAAACATCTGCCAAGTGTCTTTTACCCCCCGATGTTGCCTGGAACCTACATAGTAAGAGCCCTTTCAAACTAGTGAAATTTTTCCCTAGTATTTAGTGAGTGTGCCTTCCTGAGTCTGTTTCCATTTTTTCCCCTATGGTTCTTCACATTAAATATCCTAAACTTGTCTTCGAGGTGCTTTCATTTTTGCTACCATCTCCGTATCTTTGGGTTTTGCTTTTCTAAAGATAAATAACGACTATGACACATATTCCAGGCCACTAATCTGGTCCTCGAGAGGGGCCATTTCCCTCTTTCCTACCACACTTCAGTGCGTCAGGTTTTTAATTTCTGGAAAGTTTATCTTACACCAATTTCCTCACGTGCTTTTTCAAAATTAAAGTTGTCCTTGATCTCTACAGCAATTCTTTTTTTACCACTACCCATTTCTGAGGGTTCTTTCTCTCTAGATACCGGCTACTTAAGTTTTATGTAGACTATTTTCCTTTGTCAACTCATTCACCCTTCGGCATAAGTCAAACTGGGATACTCTGAGTGCCGTAAACCTGTGAGCAATAGAAGCCAGTGACCTGGGCTTCCGCGGGCTGATGGGGGGTTAGCCAGCAAACTGTCAGCCCCCAGCAGAGGCAGGAGGTCAGTCTCCTCCAACTCATTTCCTCCGTCTACAAGAACCTCCTCCTCCCAGCCTCGCAGGAAGACACGGAAGTGAGTCCGCCACGCAGCAGCCCAGCAGGGGCTTGGGAGTGGAGTCTGCCTGGTGCCACCCGTGTGGACTACACCACTTTCCAAGTCCAGGGAACTCTGAGAGCGAGGCTCTCACATCTTCAAGCCATACCCCTAGAACCGCATTCATGTTGAAGATGAAAGGTGCAACCAAGTTTAAACGTGGGTGGCAAGGGGTAAGTACAAGGTGACAGGATGAAGATGCAAGCTAGGGAGTAAACAGTAAGAACGCAAAACTCACGACACTGGGGGAGGTTGTAGGAGAACACGTATGAATGGGCAGTTTCCCTGATGGGGGGGCAGGACGTTTAAACCATCGTTGACAGGAGGGAAGAAAAACAAAGAATGCTTATTATTGTGCACACTTGTTTGTGAGATACAGTCCCGGAAGTTCATGGCTTCTGCTTCCTCTATCAAGAAGAGGTAGGGTCACTTCTGGGTAGAGACAATCAAGTAAAGCAGGATCACAGCTGGATCATACTTAACTAAAGATTTGGTGGGAGAGTGAGGAAGGAGGAAAAACTTGCAATAATATCAAGAGAAGGCCTAAAACCTCATGCTAACAAAGAAACCGAGGAAAGAAACAGATTCAGGCAAGATTTAGATTAGGCTCAAATGAGCATGGAACCCACTTCATTGTAGGAAAAGAAAGCTGACATCATTCGAAGAACCCTCATCCAAAATCCATAACAAAGCAAACTGAGGAAATAAAGAGGCTCCCATAGAATAAAAACAATGAAAACCCCTCAGGAATGAAAAACCCCTTCCAACCACGAGTACCCCCAGGGGTTCCTTCTCCCAGCACCCTGCATACAGTCTGGGAACTGATCCCTGTGCTCTCCCTTAGTAGGGAGCTGCGAGTACCACCGCAGGGAGTGGGGGTGGGGGTGACCTCGGAAGAGGGCAGAGCTCAGGTCTTCCAACAAAGATTTTACCATCCTCAGGATTGCTGGGCTCCAGAAACTAGGAGAACTAGCCTCACAGGGGAGCAAAGAGGGACAAGTCTCAGAGTAGGCAGGAAGCCCACAGGCAGAATTTGCACTTAGGAACATCAAAGCTCTCATAATCTGTGCTAATGGGACAAATACATAACATTTTTAAAACAACTTGGAGGGGGTGTTGAAATGATCTATACCTTTTTATTTTAAATCTCAAAAAAATACCTAAATGTACATTCACTGATCTCTTGATATAATGCCAAGGTTTTTGTTTGCAGCGTGGATTCTTTAAAGCTCGTGCACGATCTTCTTGTCGCCATCAACGTGAGTCCCTAGCCTGTGGCTGTCCTCCCTGTCACCCCAGTTCTTGTTGTCATTCTAGATTAGTTCAACACTCACATTAATAACCATTGCCTCACAGATCCTTGACTCTTTATCTCAAAAGATCTCCTATCTCGGCTTCTTCCAAGGTCTTGACTTTTTCTCATCAATATTCTATCACCTCTGAAATCTTGATTTCACACATCCCATCCTCTGGCCTTCTCATCTTTCAGGCTCACTTTTAGCTTCATTTCACTAAAGGTTTCAGTTCACGGTCGGTGCCACTTTCCCCAATCCACCACCTCCTTTCCATCATTTATTCCTTAAAGGGCTTACTTAGATCCCGTGTTCTGGTCCAATAATCATCACCTTGCGAGCATCTTTAACTCCCTGGCCTGCTTCTACTTCCATCAAAAGTTAAAAATCTAACTATTTGCTTTCTCTACACCTGCAGGTAAATGCTGCTGGAGGGGTGGGGGGAAATATATATATCTCTCTCTCTCACCTTACAGGTCTTTGCCTAGTTTCACTTAAATTTATGACTGAAACCCCAAAAGGAAACATCACTGCCCAAAACCTACTATATTGGAGTTCCCAAATAATTTCTTCTTTCTCCTCAAATTCCTACATCAACTTGCTTTAAACTACATTAATGCTCCTCAATTTATTTTATTTCATCATCAGTAACTCTTATTCTTCCTTTTTGTACTCAGTGGTGCATTATGGAATAAAAATACATAACTAAGAATACAAATTCTTTAAAATCAAGAACACCATAAACATTAGCGATGCCTAACTGTGCTAAAATAACTGAACGAGCACGAACAAGCTCATCTGATCTCCCCCAACCATCAACACTGACTTGACAAACCTTCACATTATTCCATTTTAAAGAGAAACATGTTCATATTATTTAACAAATTTAAAAAGGAAAATCGATGCCATTACCACATTTACATCTTTAACACTGTGAACTGCAGGATGGCAGCTCTTCTGTGAGTATACATTACCATATTTTATCACAGTGAATGTTGTATGACCAAATGTGTTTCCATTTGGATTTTTTGTAGCAAATGAAGCACAGCCCAATAAAACATCCAAATGTGATAAACAGAATCTCTCAGATGCCTTCTGTTTCATATGGCCTCAGCCCTGCTGACATCAGTTACATCAGTTACATTCTATAGATGAGGGTGAATTATAAACTATTAATAATTCTATGCCAAAGGATCTACAAATAATGATGAGACAGACTCAACAACACAGCCTTCTCCAGAGCTATTTTTAATGTTTTTTATGGTCATTTAAGAAAATTGAGAGGAAAAGTCTTCTAACCCACCATAAATGCTGATCATTATACAATCAAATAGGAAAAGTGTTTTAGAAAATGACAGAAAAAAAGCTTATTTGGCAATGTGCTGTTATTTATATACTAGTACCTTTAAGCCCTAAAAAAGTTCAACATTTACAACTCAGGCTATATTTATTTTAGTTATGTGAAAGCTCACCCAAGAGCAGATGATCAAAGGAACAGAGAGCAGAATAAAATACATATTTAGTGGGCACTTATGAATTGGATGGAAATTAAGTTCGAATATGGCCCATTAAACTCTTCATTAAAGAAATTTTGCTGCAGAAGATTCACATATTATTACTGGTACCGCCACTATGCTGCTGCTGCTGCTGATTTGATGATGTGGGAGTACAGTTTGTTTTGAATCTATTAAATGTTAAAATCAGGATGCTCAAACTGTAAAGATAATGTCATTTACCAGGATACACTCTTAATTCTATTACAAGGATATAGGAAATGTGACCATAACCAAGCTATAAGTTCAGCCGAGCGCATAGCTTATCTTTATGAAGAACTACGAGTCTCTGTATTATTTAACTCATTAACAGAAAAGGTGACTATAAATGTACTTAACACAGTAGTTTTCAAAGTGAAAACTTACTGTATTTATTTCCGAAACAGAGGAATACTGTGCCTGAAAAATCCGATGAATCATTTTATGTAAAGACTTTCATCATCTACATCCTACCCCGCAGTACAGTTTCTGTCTTCTTGGCTGAACGTGATTTTTCTGGTGGGTCATGGGGGCACGGGGAGGGTAGTATTAAAGTACCACAAAGTACCAGAGACTTAAAAATCCACTGATGTTAAATCAGAATGAGTACAACACTTTACCAGGTTACACCGCCCAAATTTAAACTCTACTCAAGAACCACTTTGCTTGAGAAATAATAAAATCGGTGGCTAGACAATCACTTCTAGTGCCTACACCATGTACATGAACCACATTACATATTAAAGCACTTTAATCAAACTTGGAGGTTAAGTAGCTTTTAGTAAATGTAAAGTGGATAGAAATGGAATTCAATGGCAAACAAAATTCTCAGAGATAGGTCATTTACTTAAATTTGACACAGTATCACCCCACTTTTTGAATTTTGGCAATAAAACTGGTTTTATTTCATTAGCTTTTACTCATTTAAATGGCACGCATTTATAACTCCCAAGATACTCGTATAAACACTACCTAAAATAATACATAAAAAACCAAACCATCAATAACCTGAAAGTGCTATTACCTATTATGCATTTACTAAATATAATTCTTTATACATCTATTATACATTTTTAATTTTTCCTTAGTTATTATTCCAACATATGAATATAGAAACCATGCTGGGGTCAATATATATCCAAATGTGGCAATGAGTTGGCCAGAACATATAGGACATGGTATTTCAAAATTTCTAATGCAATTCTCATGTCAAATTCAGTCATTTCTCCCCTTTTTATTTCTAAAGTTAATATACCATGGTTAGAGTAATCAGTTGAATATCAAATCCAAGTGAATCATAAAAGTTCAGTCACGTAATATTAAGGCTTATGTGATTAAATTTATTTTTCATGTTTCCTTTAATTTTGACTAGCTTTTGTAATGGCTGCATTTGTAATGTTATAAAATAAACTGTTGGTCTCAAAAAATTTTATAAACGAATTAGTTTGACAACTAAGACTCATATAATAGTTATCTGGCAAAGTGGCACTTTATTCCTGGCCACATATGTATATCTTATCATCACTGTTCCTACTGTTGACACCAATAAAATGAAATTGTTATGTAGTAAGAAATATGGCAACTAAATACCCCTCCCCACCCTCCAAAAAAGAACAATGTCATCACTTTAATTTTATTAGGAGTCACAAAATTTTTTATTTAGGAAAAATATTTCCTTCAATGTTTATTAGATAATGAATCTTATTTAAATGAATAATTTACTTTTACTTTTCTGTGTAGACCAATTAAAAAGTATGCCTCTTTCCTTTCATAAGCAAATTCTATTTGTCTAATTCTGCATGGCAGATAAGAAATTAATACTTTATTTCCTTCTACCTTAAAAATTAATTACGAATTTTCCTCATTATGAATTAGTTATTTCTGTATGGACTGTTGTCACGCTGCTGTTAAAAAAAAAAGTTAGTAAAGGATATGGACACATGGGAAACAAACCATAAACTATAATACTAGTTTATAAGGAAATATATTAAACATTGTTTAAATATTAAACAGCAAAATATTCGTATATTAAATAAATAAGACTTGAATTTGTCTTGTGGAACTATAGGCCAATACCACCAATAATGGGGATGGTCTAGTGCAAAAGGTGGCCACAAAAGAAAAAAAAACACAAAAAACAAAAAAAGGAGGAGACGACACAACATTTAATACTGGCATTGTTTTGGTAACAAATTGAGCCAGTGATTTTCGATCCTTTCTCAACATAAAATACCTGAAGAACAACTTTTTTAAAAATACTGATGAACAGGTCTCATCCCATACAAATTAAATCAGAAACAGGATTCAGGCAACGGAATTTTTTAAAGGCCCCCAAATGATTCTAACGTACAGTCAGGGTTGAGAGCTGCTGACTGAAACCCACAAGCTTCTTACTGTTGCCTGACTCAGAAAAGGTGTCCTACGAATGAAAAAAAGGCGCTTTCTTTTACTGGTGAGACAAGACAAGGGTGTCTCCAGTTACTTATGGGTAAGTCAAACTTACTAATGCATACTTCCTTTCCATTAAAATATCTGCATAGGACTCTTCATTCCCTACAGGGAATTACAATTACAATTCTGTATTTTTAAACTCCAAGACCAAGTAGAGTCAAAGTACTTTTTTGTAATAAATCAGTTACACTGAGAATCCATCACTCATTCGTGCACATAAATATGTACTGAATGCCTACTGTGTGCAAGGCACTGTGACAGGTGCCGCTACAAGACCTGGAGCCATGAGAGGATGAAGAGTGATGGGCTGGAAGCTTTTTTCCTTAGAATTAACGGCTATAAAATGAATTACATGGACCTAATTAAGGGAATGAAGGTCAAAAAAAAAAAAAAAAGGAAAAGAAAAAGACAAAAAGTACATACTAAGGGTTTGATCTTCAAATACATGAAACAGCATATTTGTACTTTTCCTAATGTTATTTCCAGAGCCTCTGAATACACGTAAGGCAAATTCAAGATAGAAAAATAAACCCTGTTTAAAGTAGATGTTCCCAATTTTAACCACACTCTATAAATTTCATACATAAGTATAAATACTAAAAATCTTTATAGAAAGGTAGTTCATGTCCACTTGTAGTAGTCTTAACAAGTAATCTTACATTAAAATATTACAGATTCTAGTCCTTGACTATTTCATCACGGAGAAAGTTTATACAACACAATTTATTTTGAAAACAGATTTATATGCTGAGAAATTCTAATGTGAACAAATTTGAGTTTTCTTTTCAAGAAGAGAGGATGCAGAGAAGGGAAGAAAGGGGTGGGGGGCAGAGTCTGTTCAAACCTTATAAATATCCTAAAATCTAATAATTTAAAACGCTGACTGCTTTCTTCCTCAGGAACCTAGTGAATTCCATATGAATAAATACTTTTTCTGTTCATTATTGGCATGGACTTTTTTGGTTACTTAAAAAATAAATATTAAGTGCTTCTCATTTTTACGATAGCATTAAATTTCAAAATGAGGCTAGGTAATGTCAGCTTAACATAAGAAAGAGCTAAATGTATACATAAAATATGTTAACCTACGAGAGATTCCTGGGGTGGGAAATGACATAAGATGAATGATCAGCAACAATTCTGGTGGCAAAAACTCTTTAGGGGAGTAAAGGTTCCAAAAGCTGCTTTAAGTAATAAAAGGTGGATCAAGACTCAAGAAAAACGCTCATTCGTTTTACCTTGGATGCAACACTCTGTCTAACGTACAGAAGTAGTAAAATATTTTACTAAGTTAAAATATAGGTTTTATATTTTATACGATATTGAATACGCACATAAAAATACCAGTGTTTTTATCTTGTTTCTGTTCAGACACTTAATTAAGCAAATATGTTCTTTGGTGTCTGGGAGAGTTTATCAATATTTAAAGATAATGGAAGATAAGAACATGCCTAGAAACAGAAGACTCAAAATCCTATACCATACAAAGAATCAAAGGTGGACTTATGAGAAAAGACAGAGTTACACTGCAGTAGGACTAATACATTTCTTTCCCCCAAATCATACTCTGGCTCCCAAAATAAAAAGTACTATAGCCTATAAGGTTTTTAATCTGTGTTTTGAGATTTTTCAAGTGGAAAGATATCACAGATAGAAATATATCATTCTAAGTTTTAAAATTACCAAAGTCAGTGAGAAGAATGTACATTCATTAAATGTATTCATTTTAAGTAAAGAAGTCTTGAAAAGCCGAACAGTTCAACCAAAGGTGATGAATTGTTCTTGATTTTTCATTATTCCTTTTTAAATAGAGAAAGTACAGATATAGTACATATACAGGCTGACATTTTGATTCATTCAAAATAGTCACATCCCTTTGCTTGGTTTTGGAAGTTCCAGAGATTAAAATTAATACCATTCATAACACAGTATTCTCAATAAAAGGAATTATAGAGCAATGAAAAATCAGAAGATGGCTTAGAGAGCCTTATAACCTCTACATATACACACTTTTGTAACCTGTATTTATTTTCTAAAGAAACAAATTTTAAGTAATGCTACTTTAACCAATGGAGAAAAAAATTCTATCAAAATATACAATTTCCATTACAGACTAGAAGGCTAATATTAAAAAAATAGTTGTAAGCCAAAAAGTTTGCTTATATGACAGGCATCATCCCTTTGAAGCATAAATCATCAAATAAGGTTTTATAAAAGATCGACCTGTGACCTTCTTCATTGATAAATTCATAAAGCTTGAGTCCCAGTCTCTAGATCACGGTGTATCCATGCTTCTTAATCCAGATTTCCAGAAAAGCGGGAAAACAAGTAATTCAGAATCTCAAGTGGGATTTGTGCTTTACCATGTACCTGAAAAATAATATTATAATAGGTTATAATGATTATAAGAATTCTAGAAGTTTTAGAATATTACATGTAAAAATAAGTTGACATTTTTTAAAACTTAAAATCAACACTGGAATAGGATGTTTTGCTTTCTAAAAAATGGATACTGTAACCTTTGGGAATATAAGGATTTCTGAAGTAAGCCAGAAAAAACATTCCTCTTAATAATTTCTATAATCTAAGAGCTTCTGGCTAGAATAATAAATGATTCTCTTTAATATATTATCAATTATAACCACTGGGTTAACTCAATCACCTATGACTTTGAGGAAACCCATAATATTCGGTGAGAGACCAAGAAAGTTACAGATTTTACAGAGCACCTGAAATGAGAACCACAGATTCAGTGGTATTGTGATCACATGCTGTTGTTAAATTTCCAATTATAAAACTGATATTATTGCAAAGGTCTTTAAGAACTCAATTTATACTAGTAATTAAGATATATTCAAAAACTGAACTCCTTTCATGAGCAGCCAGCTACCCATAACTCAAGTCCAGAGTCAGAGACCTTTTGGTGCTGGCAAAATACGAAGGGATCACTTACTTAGTCCAAGTTCCCTGGACAGACAGAAAACAAGGTTCAGAAAAGTCACATGGTTCATTCAAGCCGAATCACAAAATCAAGACTAAAATCTAGGTCTTCTGACTCAGATTTAGTGCTCTTTCTACCAAGCTATAAGCCCTTTCTCCCTCTGTTCAAGTCAGTATAACCAAGATATTGGTTAATTATCTATTTTAGATCAACAACAAATTAGGCAATGTCTTAAAGGGGCTTTGGGGGATACGGTTCACAACTTTAAGGAACTTAAAATCCAATAAGGAGGCAGGAAAATTACTGAAATAAGGCAGAAGTTAAGTGCATTTTAGGATCAGGATTACCTATCCAGGGTTTCCCAGAATCGTAAGAAAACTGGTCTATCCAGATGACGTTTGTGATAGCTGAGTTCTAATACTGTTACATCCCATTTCTGAACATTTGGATCCAGACGAACTTCATCATATTTGAGATGGAAGGCTTTAACTACAGGGGGGGAGAAATAATACTCTTTATTCAAACTGCAACCAAAATTATAAAAATATTTTATAAAAGAATAAAAATACCCAAACACAGACATTAATCGAAAAAACTTAAAAAAAAAAAAAAAAGTCAACCTTTCTTCCACCAACCAAAACTGTATTATAACCAAAGTGATCTTTGAAATAAGAGGCTGAGCACTGTAGTATCTCCCAAAACATTCAATTCAACAAAAATTTACTGAGGCTTATACATGCCAGCCACTGGGGACTGAAATAAAAAATGAGGTAAAATAAAATGCATATGATCCGGTGAAGGATAAGAAGAAGAAAAAGACTACTCACATACAGTATGATAAAGGTAGCAGAACATCATAGGAACACAAGAGAATAGTACCTTTCCCACATCGTGGGATTCAGAAGAGGCTTAGATAGGCAGGGTGGAGTAAGAATTACACAGAATTACACAGAAAAGTGATCCAGTTAACAAAAAGAACATGCTCAAAGAGAAAAAGGTTTAGTCTAGGAACTAAAGAAATTTAACAAAATTGCATCATGCAAAGTAAGGTAGGGAGAAAAAAAAATAACACAGGGAATGAATAAAAGCTAAGACCATAGAAGTTCAGAGCAATGCTGGCCTTGTAGGCCATATTCAGGAGTTTGGACTTTTACCTAAGAGATGTAGGGATTCACTGCAGAGTGTATAGCAGAGACTGATGATACAGCATAGTAATCTAGAGGAGAAAGAGATCTGCTCTACTAGGAAGAAGATACACATATGACAAGAAAGATTCAAGAGATAATTAGCAAGTGAGAACTAATGGAACTTGGTGAGAAATGAAAAAGGAAGAAGAAACAACTGGAAGGTCTCTGGAGAAGGTTATCTGGAAGTAGATATTTGCATGATATAAAAAGAGAGTCTAGCAAAGATCTAGAAGAGGAGGATTTCAGGCAGAAGGAACAGCTGATACAAAGGCCCTTAGAAGCAAGCTTGGAATGCCCTACAAACAAGAACAACTTTTGTAGGCAACGTCCTATATGCAGATCCTATTCAGCTATGATAAGAAATCTGAATTTTATTCCAAATGTGATAGTAAACCACTAGATAGTTTCGAGCAAGGAGGTGAAATTATCTGATTTTCGTTTTCAAACGCTATCTCTGGTTGCTGGGGAGATTAAAGACTCTAGGACTAAACTTCCCAACAAGTGTCTGCTGCCAAACGTTAAAAGGTGACCATAAACACTGACTTTGAATCTTCTTCCTTGATCGTCCCGCTGGACCATCCTCACCAGTTTATTATTGTATTTGCAATCAGTTTATCATCAGTGGAGCGTTAGTTTTACTTGTGTACATGGAAGATGTTTACCTTTTCTTTCCATTTTTTACTTTTTTTCTAACACATAAGATATGATCATTACTATCACCATTATCATCTACTATTAGGAGTTTCTAAAGAGAAAATGATTGACTGTTAATTTTTTTAAGTAGCTGATTTACAGATTCCTTGTTCCATACTGCTTGCAGACTTACTGGCTTTTGATGTTAACTAATCAAGGTCTAATTCCTTGATGGAAATACAAAATAAACCATTTGTGCCCCCAAAAAACACATAAATATTACTTCTAAATTATTTGCTTTCATAAATAAAGGTCTCCTCATTGAGCACATTTATTTTGAATTTAATTCAAATTAATCAATTTAAACCAATTCATTTAAAGGGACTATCCGTTATGGATTCAGAAAACTCACTTTCAAAAAAATTATTATTTATATGTGTAAAAAATATTTTTTAAGTTTCTTTAAACTTTTAAATTAAATGAAGTCAATATTTGAATACTCTCTATTGTGATTTACTACATGTTTCTCTTTTCTAACGTTCTCAGTATGATTTGCTTTAAAAATCATTCTTAAAAATACATGAGTTATAAGTTTTAAAATGACTTATCTAAAGCCTTATATAGGGCTTCCCTGGTGGTACAGTGGTTAAGAATCCACCTGCCAATGCAGGGGACATGGGTTCAAGCCCTGGTGCAGAAAGATCCCACGTGCTGCGGAGCAACTAAGCCTGTGTGCCACAACTACTGAGCCTGCGCTCTAGAGCCCATGACTCAACTACTGAGCCCACGTGCCACAACTACTGAATTGAAGCCTGTGCACCTAGAGCCTGTGCTCCGCAACAAGAGAAGCCACCTCAATGAGAAGCCCACGCACCGCCATGAAGACCCAATGCAGCCAAAATTAATTAATTAATTAATTTAAAATAAATAATAAAGCCTTATATAAAGGCCTATAATCCCCTTTACTAATTTCAGTAGATTTAGTTTACACAGTATTTATTTTTCCAATAGAATACACAACTTTTTAAATTAAAACAATATCAGAGTCCAAAAAGGTTAAGTCACAAATGAGGAAACATATGGTTTCTCTCATCATACAAAGTATGTTATTAGCATGAAGCAATGGTGGCAAGCAAACTTACACCAAGACACCATAAAACATCTTTTTTTTTTTAATTTTAAGGTTTTATTTAAGCTAGTTTATCTAAAATGTATTTTACCATGTAATCAATATAAAATTATTGATGAGATATTTTATTTTTGTCCTGTATAAGTCTCTGAGATCTGGTGTATATTTTACACTGACAGAACATTTCAATTTGGACCAGCCAAATGTGGCTGGTGGCTTCTGTTTTGGGCAGTGCAGGTGTAACCAACCCCAGCAAGAACTCAGCTGCCAGTCTAGGGAATTCCCTGGAGGAATTCCAGTAAGTCCAGTGTTTCTTACTCATAAAAGACATAATTTTTAAGCCTCAGCAAAAATAGAGGAAACAAAGTTCTTCTTGTAAGAAGCCAGTTATCTGGGAAAACAATGAACACTAAAGCAAAATACTTCACACAATTCAGAATTGTTCATTTTTTGCAAACTACATGAATGTTGTCAACGCTTTTTTGCAGGAACAAAGAAAAAAGAAATAGAAAGGTGCTCTTAAGTAGTATTTCGGTAGATAAATGATGGCATGTCAAATGACAAAGGGACAACATAATACAGAAGATTAAATGAAAAAGTTTTCACAATGATTAACTCAAAAATTAGAAGAAATCATCATTTAAAAATCTTGATCAACAAATGTATGTAACCATTTCAAGCATAAGAAATAATATTTTGGGGAATTCCCTGGTGGTGCAGTGGTTAAGAATCCGCCTGCCAGTGCAGGGGACACGGGTTCAAGCTCTGGTCCGGAAAGATCCCGCATGCCGCGGAGCAGCTAAGCCCGTGCGCCACAACTACTGAGCCTGCGCTCTACAGCCCGCATGCCGCAACTACTGAGCCCACATGCCTAGAGCCGGTGCTCCACAACAAAAGAAGCCACCACAATGAGAAGCCTGCGCACCGCAATGAAGAGCAGCCCCCGCTCGTCACAACAAGAGAAAGCCCACGTGCAGCAATGAAGACTCCATGCAACCAAAAATAAATAAGTAAATAAATTTTTAAAAAATAATAATATTTTTTAAAAGCTATATCTGGTTACAAGCTCAAATCTCTCATAATTTTGAAAAGATTTTATTTGGAAATTTTATACAATCCAATATTTAAAATCTTTTCTAAACCTTTGTATTTTCTTACTGTGCAATATGAAGAAAATATAATTTTTTTTTACCAAGTACCCTCAGTTTACTCCTATGCTATATAGAGATTATCATTTTCTATGTGGGTTATGGGGAAAAGGTGAGGAGCTAGAAGAGTCAAGAGTTAAATGCAAGGAGACCAGCTAAAAGCTAAGAGATAACATATTTCTAAATTTCTGGCTTAGGCAAATTACTAAAAAAAAATTGACTCAGGCAAAGAACAGCTTGGGGATGACAGAGGGTATAAGACAATAGATTCCACTTGGAACAGGTTGAGTCCTGATACACCGATGGGACTTCACAAGGAGTCACCTGGTCATCAGCGAGACAGGCAGACCCAGAATATCAAGCCAGA
This sequence comes from Grampus griseus, assembly GCF_964374135.1. Taxonomy (NCBI): domain Eukaryota; kingdom Metazoa; phylum Chordata; class Mammalia; order Artiodactyla; family Delphinidae; genus Grampus; species Grampus griseus. The sequence goes on from NC_139017.1 coordinate 8,688,941, forward strand.
GACATAACTTTTATAAACAGAGGATACAGATGGTAGCTGAAAGCTATCAGATCTCCTTGAGAGAGTATGTGTAATTATAGGAGAAGAGAAGCGGGAACACAAATATGTCACTGAAAGCCAGAGGAAGAGCAGCTAGTGTCTGAGAAAATGTAACAAGCCCTCAGAAAAGAACATTTAGAAAGGAGGAAATGGATCGAGAGTAAAATTCTGATAAGGAGATCAAAAGTATCCAATATTTGGGTCACTGGTGAGTCTGGCGGGAACAGTTTAGTGGGCAAGCAAGAGAGCACAACTACAGTAGCCTGAGAATCAAACAGAAAGTGAGTAGAGACAATTCTTTCAAAGGCTTGGCTGTAAAAGGAAAGGAGAGCCAGCTAGAAGAAAAGGTGAGGTAAGAGGAAAGGGTTTTGTTTCCTTTTATGATGCAAGGGGCAAGAGTACTTTCATTGTAAATGCTGATAAGTAAAGAAGGAAGGCTGAAGAGAAAGAAAACTTCTTGGAAGAAAATTATTATTGTTAACTTTTTAAAAAATCTCTAAGTTCTTATCTAAATTTCTGAAGACTAACAATCTGAACAAAACAACAATGAATTTAGAGAACATTTGTATCTTGAAGACATTCTAATCATTTTTTATTACAGTATTATTCAACAAGGCAAGCAAGTAGGTAAAACACAACAAAATTAGTGTTCACTGACATTTTGCTTTCATTAAAACTCCCATTCTCTCTACATCTTTGACTTCTATTTATCAAACCTGTGCATTACTCAGGTTTCTGAAATAACATAAAAAGCTACCATCATATTAGAATTCATTTTTAAAACTGAATGAAGGCAGGAGAATAAGTGATTAAAAGTTTTCAAGCTTGGGCAGTTTCCAGCCTGGAAGAATGGTGGTACCACTAACAAAAACTAAAATTGATTAAAAAAAAAAAAAAAAAAAAAGCTGGGTTTCACAGTAGCATAATCTACATTCATAATAAATAAAGTTGTTATTTCTAACAAACATACCTGTTTCATGAGGATACTTTTTAAAAAGTAATTTTACTAATGTTACTAACTTAAATGGGTACTCAAATTAAATGATAATTAGACTATCCCTACCAATAAAAAGACAAGCTTAGGGCTTCCCTGGTGGGGCAGTGGTTGAGAGTCCGGCTGCCAATGCAGGGGACACAGGTTCGTGCCCTGGTCCGGGAAGATCCCACATGCCGCAGAGCGGCTGGGCCCTGTGAGCCATGGCTGCTGAGCCTGCACGTCCGGAGCCTGTGCTCCGCAACGGGAGAGGCTGCAACAGTGAGAGGCCCGCGTACCGCAAAACAAAAAAAAAAGAAAAAAAAAAAGACAAGCTTAAATTCATCTACTTTTGGTATATCAATACATACCAAAATATGGTCAATAAAAGACATAAGACACATGAAATCTATCCATTTAACAGGTATCTACTGAATGCTTCCCAACGCCATGCTCTCTTCTGTGCTGATGATACAACAGTGAACGAGGCAGATAAGGCTGCTCCCATCCTGGAACTGGCATTCTAGCCAGGGAAGACTACAATACAGATATGAAAATAAGATAATGTCAAGCAACAGTGAGTGTTACCACTGCAGTAACTGGGAGGAAGTTAACGGCTACTTCCAGGGTGGTCAGAGAAGGGCTCCCTAAAGGACAGAGTACTTACTTGGCTGAGACTTAAATGAACAGAAAAAGGCCAGTCGTGCAGCAACCACTCCAGATAGTGGGAGTAGCAGGTGAAAGTCAACCCATTTAAAAACTGGCTAACAAAGTGAATAAAAGTGTAGGGACATGCAACAATATTAATGATTTATTAATGTTATGGGATAGGCAATATCACTGTTAGATATAAGTACACAGAAAATATTAATGTTCCAAAAAGGCTTTAAAATATTTCACAGGGGCTTCCCTGGTGACGCAGTGGTTGAGAGTCCGCCTGCCGATACAGGGGACACGGGTTCGTGCCCCGGTCCGGGAAGATCCCACATGCCGCGGAGTGGCTGGGCCCGTGAGCCATGGCCGCTGAGCCTGCACGTCCGGAGCCTGTGCTCCGCAACGGGAAAGGCCACAACAGTGAAAGGCCCGCGTACCGCAAAAAAAAAAAAAAAAAAAAATTTCACAGGTGCTTAAAAATTAAAATATGTGGTACTTAACAGGAATCTTTTGGTATACACATCACATGTGCATAGCCGGGAGGGAGAAAGGGAGGGAGGGAGGTAGGGAGGGAGGGAGGGAGGAAGGAAGGAAGGAAGGAAGGAAGGAAGGAAGGAAGGAAGGAAGGAAGGAAGGAAGGAAGGAAGGAAGGAAGGAAGGAAGGAAAGCAAAAGCATTTCTGTATTAGATAAGCAGTAAAAATAAAGAGACTCTTACTTTTAGCAAATATGTCGACTGGTGATCCATCAGGCAAAAGCCACGGCCAACCTTTGAATTGCCATGCAGGACCTTGCACAAAAACTGCTACAACCCGGTCCCTATAAATAGAAAAGAGGGAAGGGAAGAGTGGAGGCTGAGTATCTCAAATATTCTTGGTTACTATAATCCTTATGGAAAGAGTCTCATCATTATTCCTGCAATAGTCTCCTGTCAATACTTCTGTGAGGCAAACACAGTACTGCATTACCATAACTTTTCATTATAATGTTACCATTAGGGTACATAATGATCGCTACATTTCCCATGTGTTGTTTTTTACACCTAAGTCATTTAAACATAATTACATGCACAGTCCTATACGTGACCCTTTTAGCCTTTTATCTCTGCCCCTTCTATTAATTAAAGGGCCCATTTTGCTTATGCAACAGGGAACAGTAGTATATCTGTTCATTGAAAAAGTTAGTTTTAAAAGAAAATCATTTAAAATTCAAATGCATCTTAAATATTTCACTTTAAAAATGTTATAAATTATAATAATTTGCTAACCATTTTATAAAGCTCAAAGGCCTTATTTTGAGTTCTGATTATCTGGAAAATAATCTGAGTACAGAAATTACCTAAACTTTTAAACGTTTTCAATTGTTTTATAGCTGTTTCACTCACCCTAAATTCTCTAAGTTTTTTCTAAAGCAACTTGTTTTTCCCAGCCATTCAACTTCATTTTCCTAAAAAGCACAAATCTCTTTCTAGGCCCTCATATTTCATTAGCTTCCAGAAAATTTAATTAAACTGAGAAATTATAATAAGTACAAAAGCCGTACACAGTATAAGCCTACAACTAAAGAGGTGGGAACAAAATCATAACATCAACAATAATAACTAACACTCATTAGATTTACTACGAGCATTTACTATGTGCCAGTGCTGGTCTAAGCAGTTTACTTATGTTAACACATTTAACCTTCAAAACAACCCTGTGAGGTAAACTATTATTACCCCTATTTTACAGAAATGCACAAGCATACTAGAGAACAGTCCACTAGCCAGAAGAGAGAAGGAGGGAGGGGAGGAGTGTGGAGAAGAGAGCAGAGTGGGAGAGAGGGAGGGAAATCAATGATTGATCTTGTGCACTGGTTACGCTATTGTCCTGTATGGGGGCTAAGAAATCACATGAATAGCCAACTCAGTGTTACAATGGAAAGAGTTCTGACCTTACAACTCCCTGAAAGGGTCCTGGGAATGCTCAGAGGTCCACAGACCACACTTTGGTAATCACTGCATTAGATGGAGACTCTGTACATCCAACAGAATATTAAGCCAAAGTTACCTTCTATTCAAGTTAAAGACTTACAGCAGTGATCAAAGTTACTATGAAAAACCACAGCTTAAAATTCTTAACCTGCTCAAAATCTCTAAGGCTAAAATTCAACCTTAAATTAAAAAGTTCCTCCTTCATGGGATATATGCTCCATATTGCCTAAACCATCTTTGGTAATGGAGCACACTATTAAATGGCCTCTTAATTTTATGATGTAACTTGCACCATACAATAGTTGAAGGTCCAAGGTACCTGCCAAAGTAAAGAGGATTTGCTAGACAGAGGTCCCCTAGATCCTAGCGTGTCTCATAGGGTTAGCAGGTGAGCTGGATAATAAAAATACTATTCCCAGTGAACTCCTGAGAGGACAATTAACAGAGAACAGAAGAAAGGTAAGGAAAATGTTATCCCTAGGTTATGACACCAATGGCTAGGACCTCATATATAACTCAAAGTATTTCTGTTAGGTACTAAAGGAGAATTCTAATACAAGAACCCTTGATTCTTTAGTAAATTTTTAACATACTAATATTCTCGATGGCTTGACTTCCTAACATCTGAAGACTAATAAGTACTTCAAAGGTAAATTTCAGCTAATGCATCAATGTGTTACACTCTCTATATCAGAGAGATGCACACTTAGACTTTGTATTTTTACTCTGGCTTAGATTAATTAAACAATTTAAGGTAATTCATGTATCTGAATTTATACGCACTTTATATTACAAAGATTGGGTTGGCCAAAAAGTTCGTTTGGGTTTTCCGTAACATCTTACAGGAAAACATGAACGAACTTTTTGGCCAAACCAATAGCTTAATATTTTATTAAAGGACATTTTAATGCAATAAAAGAGCTGAACTGGGGTGATGTTATTATTTTTGTTAAATTATTTCCTTACAATAAAAGTAACAATGCTTTCACTTATCACTTCTTACTAAAAAATTTGAATTCTCCAAATCAAAAATCTAAAACATAGGCCCTCTAAAACAACATTAGTCTATTTGAAAATTTTGTTCTAAAAGCTGATCCAGAATAAATGGACAAGTGGAAAGAATTTTTACTCTCCAAGTTTTCCAGAAGTTTGTGTTTCTTATAAGTAAAATAAAGTTTAGACATCCAAAATATATTACTTAGGTATTACTAGAATGTTAACATTACTGATGACCAAATTAGACATTAACACAGGTTTCAAGGATAGGTTCTATCTAGAACTCATGATAAAATTTGATACTTGTTCATTACACAAAAAATTAATGACTTTAATGACTATGTGAAAAATACAGATTAATTTACCAGTCTTGAGGCATTAGTTTAAGGGGCTGGTCTACTACTCTGTAAGGAACTGTGACACTAATTGCAGTGCCCCCTGGTTGCATCTGGTCTTTTCTTCTCTGTATTAGAGTTTCATTTTCTCGTTGGCAGCCTTGTTTCTTCTTTTCATCTGATGGGACAAACCTTTCAAAAAACAGAAATGATTCCACAGGAATCGTTAAAAAGAAAAGAAATCGTATTTTGAAATGATTTTTTAAATAATGATAGTTTTAAACCAAAAACATTATTTTTTGATATAAACCCACTCCGCATGTACAGATCATAATGCTTGAAGAGTATGGGTCTTTACTTCCCATGCCAAGTAGAACTCAAGCTCACTTAGGCCAGAAGTCAGTATGTGTGTGTGTCAGTCTCACACACAAACACCCAATTTATATTCCTTCATCTAGCATTTAGTATTCCTCAAGATTAAACAACCATACTAATCCTTGATTTCTCAAATGCTAGTAAGAAGCAAATTTTACTATAACTCAAAGGTCACTTGAAATGGAGTTGACGTGGCTAGCTAGGTGACTCAGTCTACCCAGGAGCATCAGCAAACACCCCTTTCCACATGGTAGCCACCACTCCCATCAGGATACAGAACATGTGCAACAGACCAGAAAAGTTTCCTCTTGTACCTTTCAGTAAATCCCCATCCTCCTCCCCCAACAGGAAACCATACAATTCTGCTTTCCATCACCACAGATGAGTTTTGCCTGTCCTACGAATTCATATATGCGGAATCGTACAGAATTGTACTCTTCTTTGCCCAGCTTCTTTCATTCAATTTAATGTTTCTGATATTCATCCATGCTGAGGGGTATATTGGTAGTGAACTAGCAATGAATTCTTTTTTACTGCTGAATAAGATTCTATTGTATGAATATGCCACAATTTGTTTATACATTCTCCTGTGGTACATTTGGGTGGTTCCAAAATTGCGGTTATTACAAATAAAACTACTATAAATACTCTGGTATAAGTCTTTTTGTGGACGTATGTTTTCACTTCTCTTATATAAATACCTATGAGTGGAACTGTTGGATCATTGGGTATGTTTAACTTTAAAAGAAACTGTCAGAAAGTTTTCCAAAGTGGGATAAAGTATAAAGAACATTCTAAAGGCATCTCTGAGCTAGCTAGCAAGAAGTAAAGAACTCTTGGGCCAAAGACTGAGTAAAGTAGGGAACTCAAAGAGGTTAGAATAACACTGCAGACTTCTTTCCATCCACGGAAGGCACTGGCAAACTAATTAAACTTAAGCTTTGTCTTTTATTGACACTATATTTCACTAGACTCCTGGAAGAGGAAACAAGGCCCATATTCTGCTCAAGTAGAGAATCTAACAGAAGTTCCTTCTTACATAAAGCTAGGACTCTGGGGGTTAAGTTCAGTATAATATAAATAATGTAAACTAGAAATAAACCCACTGCCCACCCGTTTTCCTGCCCCCCATGTCCACCCCAGCCCTAACCAACACCCTGACAAGTGCAAGAATAATCAAATCTCGGAATTGCAAATTGGACCTCACTTGGAGTTAAAGCAAGAGTTAACAACCCTGACCACAGTGACTGGTTCAGAAATAAATGTGTTATACAAGCCAGGCAGATAAGACTTAATCCTGGCATTTTTGGTAACCTGGAGTTTCTGATGGTCATCTTTGCCCCTGAAGCAGGAGAACCTGCTTAAGAGACAGAGAGACTAACTCCTGATCACTTCATTTAGCACTGAGTCCAGCTGTGTCAGAAGCTAGGACTAGTTATATTGAGCTAATAAATTATTTTTTGATAAGGCTACTTTGAGTTGGTTTTTAATACTTACAACAAAAAGTGCTCTAATGAATACAACCAGCAATGATACACAACTGATTGGATGGATATTTGTGATCTGGAGAAATATTTTGATATCCACTGACTCATCCAATATTTGCAATTTATTTATTCCACTTTGCATTCTATGAGGGTGAAGGAGTATGGGTGATATGATTAAAGTCATTACTGTTTAAACAAGAACAGTTCTAGTAAAATAATTTTCTTAGTATAAAATGCAAATGAGTTGATATACTGCGGTTAAGTTCCAGATTTTAAGTTTACGTTATTTTGAAAAACAGAACAATTTTATGGATATGTCACAGATTAAAAATATAGTTTTCAGGAATTCCCTGGTGGTCCAGTGGTGGTTAAGACTTCACCTTCCAATGCAGGGGTTGCAGGTTTGATCCCTGGTTGGACAGCTAAGATCCCACATGCCTCAGGGCCAAAAAACCAAAACATAAAACAGAAGCAATACTGTAACAAATTCAGTAAAGACTTTAAAAATGGTCCACATCAAAAAAAAAAATCTTAAAAAAAAATATATAGTTCCTTTCTCCTAAATAAAAGAAGCTGAAATCGGGGTGGGGGTGGGGGGGAATTAACAATAATTTCTGAATGTTAAACCTCAAACTGAGAATTTAACTTAAAGCAATGTTAGATTGGCTATGCTCCCAGGTGCTTAGCAGACACAAACACAAATCTTCATTCTGGAACTCAAAGAATTTCCACAAGAAAAAAATTCCAAGGAAAATGAACAGAAATTACTAAATGAAAACCATTAAATGAATATTAAAAAAAAACCAAAACTAAACACACAAGGAAATGAGGTATAATGAATGAAACAATAATCAAAAGAAAATGATTAGTAAGGACTTCCAGTGATGCAGCTATCAAAGACCAAACCTGTAAAACAAGCCTACAAATACGTACAGGGAAAAAGAAATTATTTTTAAAAAAGAGAGAGAGACCAAAGATTTGAAAAAGAACTAAACAGGACCACTAAAATAGAAAAAATAAGATATCTGAATTTTAAAATGGAATGACTAGACTAGGGGATGGTCAAAGAAACAAACTACAAGTTATACCTACAGAAATGATCAAGAATGCAGGTGACAGAGCAACAGATGGAAAGTAGAACTGTTTAAGAGACATGGATGATGAAATGAGAAAGTCTTAAAGTATGTCTCATTTAAATCCCAGAAAGAAAGAAAAAAGGGGAGATGAAGGGAGAACACACAGGTAATATCTAAAGAGATAAGAGCCAAGACTTCCCAAACTGATGAAAAACACAAATCCATAGATTCAATTCTGAATCCCAAGGTGGGATATATAAGAAATCTACACCTAGGTACACCAGATAAACAAATTTAAAATGATCTTTAAAATAATAAGACAAAGCAGATTTCTTTAAAAGGACTGATTACCACAGCTGACCTCTTCATCATCAACAAAGGAAGCTAGAAGGTAGTGCAATAATACCTTCAATGTAATAAGAAAAAAATTAACTCCTCTATGGTTTTCCAGAGTGGTTGAATCATTCTGCACTGCATGTGGCAGCAGGGAACACGAACTATTTATGGTCCAGTGTAAGCTCCAGTAAGCGTTCTGCCTGCTCTTCCCCAGGCCTTAAGTGGTTCCCTCACATGTGTGTGCTGAACAGTATTTGACTAATGCAAGGGGAACCCTCTGCCTATCTCTGGAGCACTCTCTCCGTGCAATCTTTCCTCTTTGGAACTCTGCCCTGTGAGAGGACCATCGTGGCCAGAGTCACAAGTGCCATCCAATCAGTTTATTTTAAATAAACTTATGGTCCCAGTGAAACGTCTCTCAAGATCATGTTTTAAAATGTAAAATGTGCTTTTTCATATTTCCATGATACAACCTTAATTTTGTTATTTAAAATGTTAAAGGTGAAGGCAGGTTTTATTTTATTTCGTTTCATTTACTTAATTGAAGGGCTAGAAAACTGAAGAATCCTCAATTTTACATGAAACCAAACAGAATCTATGCCAACATGAGCTATGGGTTACAGCCAGTACTATAATTGTGTGGAGGAGGTTTCAATTATGCATTAATTACATAGCAAAGCCTCCAGCTGACTCAAGCTGCAGGGGAGATGTCAGCTGCAATGAGGTGTTAAACAATGAAGGGAGTGTTTTAAACTGAGGAGAAAAATTAGGCATGATCTATCCAAAGAAGGTAGTCTTGTTAAATTGTTTGGCTTCTCTGTAGTAAGGCTAAAGAGAAAGATGCTAAAATTTAGTTTGTGATTTCCATGCACTACTTGCTATCTTTATTATAAAATAATATTTTATATTATCAGATCTATTTAAAGAGATGGGCCAAAATAATTATATTTCATATTCATCCAACTGTAGATTACTTGAGGAACTGCAGACTGTAGATTATCTGAGTAATCCACAACACTGTCGGAATACTAAACTTCACAAAAAAAGCCTAATAAAATATAAAAATATAAAACCTAAAAATTCCTTCTTTCCACATTGTTATTAGGGAAAGGTTCACTGAAAATTTCACTCAAAAGTACTAAAGAAAAAACACTATATGAATACACTTGTATGTGCCAGTTACTTAGGTTTTTATACAGCTATTTAAGTCACAGGCACTCAAAATTCAATTCTGCATTTGGTAAAACCTGGAATCAGCAAGTATTACAACTTATTTTGTTACTCATTTTTAATTAGTCATAAGTTATTTAGAAGCAGCATGATTTTCTTTTTGGAGGTGAGGTTGTTTTGTTTCTTTTTTAAGAATCGTCATCGTTATTTTACTGAGAAAGTTAAGCATCTGGAAATTTTAACACACGATATAGATTTCCTCTTCACTTCTTCAACTATCTTTTACTGATGTCTAGGTTAAAAAAGTATGGTCCCTCCTCCTCCCTCTAGGAGGTATATACATCTAATTATTTAACGTTCATATTACTTTTTTGGTTCTTTAACCAGAATTTGGAAGTGAGGAGAAGACAACCTGAATTTGTTTTAGAACCTCTTCAAGCTCTTCAGCTGGAGCAAAATAATTCACGTTAAAAATTAATACAATACCTTCTTCGTTAAAACTTTAGTCAGAGTTTCTATAATTTTCCCCACAGTATTGATATAAAAGAATATACTGTTTTGAAATTTATATTTGAGACTATCTGTAAAGCCTATAGCACTGAAACTGAATTTTTGCTTTCTCAAAATAAATACTGCATTAGTAACACTAATTCTCAACAATAGTTCCATGTCCTATGAAAAGAACAGTTTAAGAAATTACTTACTTCAGGTCCTGTAGAAGGTCCTTTGCATTAAGCATGGTTATTAAAGAGGTGGTAGCTGCAGGAATTATGATAATGGGTGTTCGAGATCCTATAAGGACAAAATTTTAAAGGAGCAAATATGTTATTCAAAGGAATTATAGTTACTTTCCTAATTATAAGTTAAAAGTTTGTAAATTTGTAATTTTAACTCTTTTGAGCTAAAAAATATTTTAGTCAGCAGTGATACTCAGAATATTTAATGATCAGGATGACTTGAGCACTGACTACTCAGAACAGACACCAAACACAAACATTTGGTATAAATGCACAAGCATGCAATCAGCCCTGATTTTGTAAGCTAGCTTACTCACGTTTACTTTTTTAAAGTAAGTTTAGAGTCACAGGCACAACCTTACCTTTCTTCTGATTTGGGGGAGGTCTGGCTTGAGAAACTGTAAGAAAGAAAAAAATTCAAAATGTTGTTATGAAAATCACATTCTTATTTTCAAACCTACAAAGTAAATAAGGCCTAAAATATCTGTATTTATATATGACTAGTTGTAGAATTTTTAAATGTATTGCAATCTTCTTAAATAATATTAAGTTATTTCTCTGCTTCACAAAACCACTACAGTGCCTTAGCACTTCAACAATCAGTGGTCACAAGGAAAGGGGATACATGGGCATTGGTAGGCACTGAGTATCTACATTCATGGATGCTTGGATCTAGAAAAGGAAGCAAATAAATAACTTCTGAATTAACTGATTATACTGTAATAAATGCAAAAACAGAGTACTACAAGAGCATCTAACTCTGGGGGAAGGGCTGGGAGAGGGAAATGTACTTAACCGCTGTGGAGGAAAAACAAAGACATTACTGGGGACTAAGACCTAAAATATTTACCTTTTTCTCTCTTTTTAAAATTTTTTGGGTTTTTATTAGCAGAAGAAAACATTATAGGCAATGAGTCATGTAAAGGTCTTTATTCTGGAATTGCCCGTATTATCAATAATTTTGAATACATGTTATAAAAACATGAATATTTGTATCTTTTCATTATTTGTATATACAATGGACTTTATAATACACAAAAATATTTGTTGGCATAATAATGGCAATATCAGCCTAGTTCAAGATTAACATATTTTACAATAAAAAGTGATGTATGTTCAATTTTCAGTATTTATTCATACAATAAATTTTTATTGACTGCCTTCTACATGCCATGTGCTGTGCTACAATTAATTTTTTTAAATCACACACAAAAAAATTCAACAATTTAAAATTCTAATTCAACATTAGTTCTTAGAGATACCACTTTTAAAGGAAAGCACACACATCTTTGGAATATGTTCCATTTTAAAAGCAGTAAAATGCTAAATTTTAACTAATACTTTGTACTCCTTTATATAGCTATTTCATTGTGAGAAAATATTACGTAGTCCACAAGTATGATTCTTCTAGCCACAGAAAGCAGAGAAGGATATATACAAATACAAGTTCACACACATATTTATTATGGTGTTCGCATCTTTCTTCTTCCTGAGAAAAAAATACTAAAACTTTCTTAAATTATTTTTAGAAATAGTACTCATGGATACATCTGACATGTATACATGGATACAGCTAGATAGTGTCATCTGGAATGTAATACAATCTCAATAAATACTTTGAATTTGCTGGCGGGATACAGGAATGATGGGATGGACAGAGAGATGGATAAACTGTAGACGGGAGCTGCTGAATGACTAAGGAGAACAAAGAAATCTTCAACTGAAGTACCACTGATTTGCTAAGGGAACCCACAATGGACCCTGGAATATAGGAAAAGATTCTCTCAAATCAAGGCTGAGAAGACTTAATGTAGCAAACACACAAAGTATAAAAGCTCACATATTAAAAATAAACTTTAGGTGTTTAGTAAAAAAACAAATACAATTAAGGACCAAGACAGGGACATGAAGATGAACATGCTAAGGATAAGCTTGATTTAAAGGATGGGGGAGCAAAGAGCAGAATAATACGAGTCCACAAGGAGAGTGATGGAGAGCAAGAGCCTGTACTCAGATGATCTCGATTCTATCCCCACTGTGCCGCTTCACAGGCAAATTACCCCAGCACGCTAAGATGAATGCCGCTCAGCTTCAGTTGTCCCCAACCATAAATCAGAGATAACAATTTCTACATCTTGATTCTGTTTTAAGAGTCTTAAAAACATCAAGGCAAGTTGTCCAGGTCCTGGGCCCTGGGCATATTTACCATTCACTGAACCTCGTGGCCCCCGCTGACGTAAACTGCTACTGCTGCTTGTGCCTCTACCACTACCACTGCCTTCCGCAAACGCAATGACCAATTGTTTACAAGCTGAGAAGAGGCAACTACTGTTACTATGCTTGATTTCAAATATAATTAATATTCTTTACTTAAATATTTATTCACAGCCTATGTACAAGGCACTCTGCTAGGTTCTTATTTTTATGATGATAAATAAAACAGAAATAATCCCTGCCCTCAAAGACTTTTCAGTAAAATAGGGTAACCAGACCATAACAAATAGGCAAACAAACACATATAAACAAATTTGAATACATAATATTAAGGAGCAAAGAGAATATACACTGATATTAAAGTGTCCTTTAGACAAAATGCTTAGAAAAAGCCTCTCAAAGAAAATGGCATTTAAGCTGAGGTTTGAAGGACAAAAAAGAGCCAACTTGCAAAGAACAAGTGAAAGAACAGTCTTGGTAAGAGGTAGGAATGTGGGCAAATGCCAAAGGCAGGAAGAAACTGTCACGCTTATGGAACTGCAAATGTGCAGACAGACCATGGGGACAAAAGGAAGAGTGGCAGGAGATGAGGTTAAAAATACACATAGGAGCCACTTTATGTATGGCTTTCTAGGCAACGTTAAGTTTGTTATTTAAGTGCCACTGGAAAACCCTGTAATTTTTAAGCCAGAAAGTGACATAATTTGATTTTCACATCACACCTTCTGTAAGGGAAAAACAATAAATTTAGATAAGGGATCAAAAGGGGGACAACCATGGGGCTTCCCTGGTGGCACAGTGGTTGAGAGTCCGCTTGCCGATGCAGGGGACACGGGTTTGTGCCCCGGTCCGGGAGGATCCCGCATGCCGCGGAGCAGCTGGGCCTGTGAGCCATGGCCGCTGAGCCTGCGTGTCCCGAGCCTGTGCTCCGCGACGGGAGAGGCCACAACAGTGAGAGGCCCGCGGACCGCAAAAAAAATAAAAATAAGAGGGACAACCGTGAAAGCAGGAAGCTCAGTTAGGACTATCACCGATATTCTATAGTGGTGCTACCCAAATTATGTGCGGTTAAGCATAAGGTTTTTCTGTAAACTTTCCAAGGTCAACTAAATAAAATACAGTAACAATGAACAGGTAGAAAACTGGCCATGCACCTGGATGTTGTGCCAGTACTGTACCCTCAATTCCTATCTGTATCTTGTTAGGGACCAGAACTAAACAGGTAATGGACTAATAACAATACTTTAAGATGCACTAGTCTACAGAAATGCTGGTGGCTTAGACTTAAGTTGTGGCAGTGGAGATACAGAGAATAGATAAATCTGAAATACAGAAAAGGTAAATTTGACAGAACTCACTGACATATTAGATGAGAGGAATAAGCAAATGTGAAAAATAAAGAGTAACTCCTAAGTCTTGGACTTAAGAAACAGAGTTGATAGCAGTGTCATTTATTCATGAAGAAGCAGAAGAATGTGAAGTAAGACATCTTGGGAAAAATATCAAAGAGCAAAGGTTTTAAGGTTTAATCAGTTTTAAGATGACTACAGCACATCCAAATGTTAAACAGTTAACAGATGATACCAGAGGTAGGAAGAATTAGGGACAGAAGTTTGAAAATCATCAGCACATAGATTTAAAACTATGGAATGGGGTAATCCAACCAACACCTAGGTTACAAAGTGGATCACTGAACAGGGCTAACTCTCTCTCTCAATCTCACATGAGCAGTAAGCAGATAAACTAGAGTTACAGAGTCATGGGTACTCACCTACCCATTTCAGAAGACCTATGAAACAGAAGTAAAGAATGAAAGATGGAGAAGTGAAGTATGTGATGTACACGCATTAGAAAGAGGCAGCAAGAGCAGGGATATGTGCAAGAGATTCATGTGGCTATAAAAGGAAACAACATTAAGTTCCAGGACTGTAGCTTATCAAAGGCTTGTGTTTCTTAATTCACTGGAAGGCATGTGCCTCTTGTTAGTTATATTCCCTAAATGAATGTTTAGAAGTTGGGAATAATTGTAAACACTTTAAAATATTAAATTGACCCAGGGACTTGCCTGGCACAATTAGTGCTAAATAAATATTTGATGAAAGAATAAATAAGAAAAAATGATCAAAAATGGAACACCATGGGACTTCCCTGGTGGTCCAGTGGTTAAGAATCCGCCTTCCAATACAGGGGGTGCGGGTTCAATCCCTGGTCAGGGAACTAAAATCCCACATGCCTTGCAGCACAGCCAAAAAAAAAAAAAAAAGGAACACCATCCTTGAGTTCCTTCACTGAAGGAAAAAAGAATAGGTAGTTCAGTCCCCTATTTCCAAATAATTCAAACTCTACCTAACAAATAACAGTATAGATCTATGCTGTCTCATGTATAACGTTACATTGCCAGAAATGTTTTGTGTGGTTTTCTTTTATTTTTCAATTTAAAAAAGATAATCCAGGTGAACATGCCATATATTGCACAATATGCCTTCAAAATTGGGCATCACCCAATAAGCAAATACATTTAACAATCTGCAAAACAAAAATTCACTGATCAAGACAAAGATGACAAACTGCTAACACCCACTCAACTCAGGTCTTACTGACAAATGAGTATTAAAAACTTATAAAATAATAAATCACTGCTTTTGGAATGGTGGGTAGGGATTGTGGACCTATGGGAATCAATCAGTGAGTAAAAGAAGAGGAGACCTCACATGGATGGGCGTCAGAGTATTTGTTATGAGACATTAGATAAGATTAATTTCAACCATTTTAATCACCATGGCAGAACAATCGAAAAAGAAAGATGGAATATTAGGAGCTGAAAAGACCCACAGCTCCTTACCTCACATGTGACCTTCCCCAGGACCACATAACTAACTAGCTGGTAGAACCCAGCTCCCTTTGCTTTATTACATGGCACATTTGAACAAACGGGTTTACTCAGGTATTAGTGCCACCCCTACCCCTTTCCTTTGTCTGCCTAATGATTTTGAGAAAATGTGAAATGGAGACAGTTATTTATCACACAGCACAAAACAGAGTTAGAATCCTCAGGTGGTGATTTCTTCCTTTTTATACCATTTCTGAATTTCTCATGTGATCTTCTTTAGACTGACCAACTACAGCCTGCCATCCCCCCCTTCCAAGGGAAAACAAATAATTCTGTATCTATCATTCAACTGCCTTCACAATATTCCTCTACTTTGCAGGCTCTATTCCTTGGGTCCAACTCAGTCTGCCCATTCTTATTTCCTTGACTTTTTTCTTCATTCCTGAAAAGAGCTCCTTTAGCTTCTCCTAGTTTCTGGCACTGAGTACATGGAAGGCATTCAAATAATATTTATTAAATTTAATTGCTCTTCCTTATATTCTCATTAACAGCTTTTGGTATGGTCTTCTCTACTGAAAAATAGTGCCATGGTCCTGTCATCTGAAAGAAATTACATCCAATGTGCTCCAAATTTAACAAAGATTTCAAACAAACCCGTCATTTAAAAAAAAAGTAAATACTAGTCATGTCAAGACCCAGGTTTATGGATCCAAGACACAGTGAAAGAGCCTACAAAACCATCCCAATATAAACCTCTTAACATCATGCTTTTAAAGTGCTTCCAGAAATTTGAATACCTGTAATCTACATAATTTTAGAATTAGCCTATGTGCGAATGTACTATGAATAAAAAGATATACAAATCTGCACTACTGACACTAACAAACTGAAAAGGAAGATCACCCAGTCAAATTCCTGACTGTGCCTTTTCAATTCTTTTCATTTTCTTCATAGCCACTTTTAACAGCACTGATACTATGCTAAATGTAAAAATAAAACAAATGAACACTAAAATCAAACCCAAAACACCTAAAATGAATATAGCGTTCATATCTACATGCATTTATAAAGATCAATCTTTTTAGGTACTAGGAAGAGGAAAAGAAAATACTGCTAACATACTGGGTTGCCAAAAAGTTCGTTCAGTTTCTTCCATTAAGATGTTACAAAAACCCGAACAAACTTTTTGGCCAACCCAGTAACTTCAATACTACCCTTGCTTATTAACATACATATTTTAAAAAATGATTATGGAACCTAATATGCTCAATAACACAGATATCTGAAAATCTAAACATCAAAGCTGCTTATTAGTCTATTAAAATTATGGTTCTATGCTTCTGTAGGAAAAAACAAAAATCACATCCACCATACTATCATGGAATTCAAACAAGGAATTTGATGGGGGAATGGGTACATAATAAATAGCTTTTCAAAACATGTTTTTAAAATCTTAAAAACCTTTTCTTGAAAATTTTCTTTAACTCTTCAACTATACCTATTTACTCAAGTAAATGTTCTTATACTAGTTTTGAAGTATTTTACATAAAATTTCAATTCCTTCAAAGCATTATACATTATCAAAATTTTTCACTGTCATGATTATAGAAAAAATCAAAAAGTTTTATATTTTTACCTGGTCTTGGTACCGGCTGTGCTGCAGGAGTCTGCGTCTTACGGGCCGAGGCACCCTCCTTTAAAAGAATAAAAATGGGTATGTTAAAGTTCCTTTGCATGATAAACACTTTCATTTAATTACTGCAAAGAAATTCCATATCTCTCTCAGTCACTCTACTAAAAAAAAAAAAAGGAAAAACCTCCCCTTATCTTTTATGCTATTGGTTGTGAAGTAGTAAGAGAAATCTTTAGTGGGAATATATTTAAATTGTTACCATTCAGTAGTTATTGTAAGTAGGCAGTATTTTTCAAATACTCAATGATTTGCTTAATTGCTGGCAATTATAATATTCTCAGAAATGTCGTTACCAGTTTAAAAATCAAGTCAATCTTTTTTTCCCTTAAAGAGTCTCAAAATGAATAAATGATACATAATCTCACATGTGAAAGATGAAAGTGTTACCTTGAGTTCATTTAAAAAAATGCAAATATTTCAAATTAAATGCGTTTTAAAATATTCAGGGGAAATAATCCATTTATAAAGATGAGATTTGTTACATTTAAGAGTAGTTGAAAATATCTTAAAAACTGAATAACAAATTTCAACTAATTACTAAGCATGTAATATATACAAGGAAATATGCTATGTATTGAAGTACATCAATTATATACTCAAGAATAAATGCCTCTGAAATGCTTAAGATACTTCAAAAGTTATCTATATATTTAGTGCAATAGTTTCAATCATATTCACACTAAATTCTTCATTAAACCATTTTTCTTTATAGAAAGCTACAAGTGTAAATTTCAAAAACAACTAGTAACTCATGGAGATTTTATTCTAGTTGTATTCAAGTGAAGGAAATTTGATAAATATCATGGAAGTTACATAAATCCATAATAATAAAAATCACTACTACAACCACAGAAACATTTCTAAAGAAGTCCTGCTAAACAATGTTAATTTTAATCATATTACATTTTCTTCAAAAATTTGGAATGGTAAAATCATTTGGAATGATAAGCTATCCCAAAGCATCTTTTTTTTTTTTAATGATTATAAAAATTAGTACCAACACAGAGAATGTATTTCACTTGGAATTCGGTGGGATTCCTGGCATTCAGTTAAAAAGCCAAAGAAACCATTCTTTACTGCAAAAAATAATAGCAGCAGAGGCAACTAGCAAAAACTTTTTGGGGAAAAAAGGTACCCGAAGACAGCAGAACATCCTTTTCCAATATTTTCACTGTTATGCATTTAGTTGAAACTGAGTCACTCTGGATGCTGGTTTCATGGATGTGTTAAGTTTGTGAAAATTTGTCAAGCTTACTAATGATATGGTCATTACACTACAAGTAAATTATATTCAAGTAAAATTTTAAATGTAAAGAAAGTGAGTTATTATTAAGGTGGAGAGCATATTAAACATTTAACTTCATTTAACATGCTGAAATTTCTGATTTATATTTTTCTCTAAGTTCATGTTAGGGGACACAACGGCTTTTACTCCTCTTTGTAAATCTAGTACCTAGAACACTCAACAAATGTGTGTCATATTGAACTGAGTCTAGACTTTTAAAAATCAGAAGCCAAGGGATAATCATTAAATAGAAATTAACTAGACATTATATAATAAAATAACAAGATTAAGCTTTAACCATATTACTTTTAAATCCTTATATGTAAATACAGACTCACTGGGTATGGTTTAAGTACACAGAGAAGGAAGAAAAATAAAGGAAATGAGACAGGAAAAACAATGAGCACACACATATGGAGACCTCTTTCTGTCTGCATTTGACTATAAGGCTGGTTGAATCCAAATCAAAGCCCTCTTCACCTGAATAGAGTAGACTTAGATCAAAATCACTAGAATACAGTACTAGAATGGAAAAGAAAAGTCTTTTCCATTACAAATTATTACCCTTAAGTATTTCTGTCTTCAAAACTAGACCCCTTTAAATATCAATAATGGGCATTTTATGTTTACCAAGTAAGCAATCTTTGCTTGATGACCCCTTCCCGTTCCAAATCATTCCTTTTGGCAATAATCCCCTGGTTCCTGGTCACTGGGCAAGACATATGTCCTGGGCTAGGTCTACTGAGAGTTCTTCTTTGATATGTGTTTTATAAATTGGAGCTCGCCAGTCACAAGGCTATAAGGAGGTTAAGTCTAAAATTACAGATAACCGTTTCTTTTGACCCATGGAGAAAACCCAACTGCAGAAGGACATAATGAAGTTACTGTTAGGGAAAACACTGACTGAAACCACCCACCCTGGCCAGGCAAGGACAGTAACAATCTACATGAGTTATTTTATGACAGAAGATCCTGTAAGGAACACAGAACTAACAAGACACCACCAACCGGAAGAATATGGGAAAGGTCAAAAGGACAGAGATGCCAGTCCACATGTCCTACCAACCTCCCAGAATCCTCCTCACTGGAATCCATCTTGGCTGAGCGGTTCCACGTGCCACGAGAAAGGACCCTGTGTCAGAATGATTGGCCAGAGACAACCTGGAAACTAATCCCATCACCATAAAGCCTGAAACTGTAAGCCACGTGGGAGAGCAGTCCTCCTGGGTCACCTTACCCTCCTGCTCTCCGCCAGGACGCCCCTTCCCAATAAAGTCTCTTGCTTTGTCAGCACGCGTGTCTCCTCAGACAATTCATTTCCAAGTGTTAGACAAGAGCCCACTCTCGGGCCCTGGAAGGGGTCCCCCTTCTTGCAACATTACCAGCATACAAGAAAACACATGGAATACAATATCCCTCACAATATCTGGCCTGTAAGACCTATTCTCCTGCTAATTCTTCTTGATTCTAAGAGCCATTAAAATCCCTCATCTCATTCTATGCACCCCACACCAACAATTTTTGTCTTAACTAGTTGAGCAGAATCTGTTAATTGCAACCAGAAGAGTGTTATCTAATTTTGTTTTCTCAGATTCACTGAAAATTCTGAGTTGCCAAAAGTCACTATGGTATAACTTCGCTTAATTCTGAAGTAAACACACACAAATAAGCTCAAACGCACACAATCATACACAGCTATGACACTTCAGTAGGCTGTGGGCTCCTGGAATGAAAACCGGGAGACCTTCACTAATCACGTCGTTAGTTCATGGCCATTTCTAGGACGCCCTAGCCAATACTAAGAGCTAAAAGCTCATTCTACTCTGACCTGCATTATTTTGAAATAAATTTGTGTAAGTCATTGCATAAAGGACCTCAGAAACCATATAGTCCAATCCCAGCACCCTTTACTCTAAAGATGAAGAGACAGAGGTGAAATAGTTTTTCAAAGGCTACATAGTGGTATATCTGGCATATATTAAGAAACAGAAATAATAATTGGCAGTATCATGGAGTAAACCGACAGTTCTATATTTTTAAAGATATCTGGATTGGGGGGAAAATACTACTCAGCTGGGAAAAGAAAAGTAACAGCACAAAAACAACTAAAAGAGCTGACAAGTTGTGCCAACTGGAGAGGAAAACCTGCTTTCTCTTAAAAAGTCAGAATCATTACAATTTCACTAAGACTTGAGGCATTCTGGAAAAGAAGTAACTGATAAAAAGGGATGGGGGAAATAGTGATAGAATCATATTTGCAAAATGTAACAAGACAAAAACAAAGTAAACTGTTTACAGTCCTTCCTTGCCTTCTTTTAGCAAATGAGATAACCTAAAATCTTCTGGTATTGGGAGACAGAACAGTGGTATTTGCTGTTTAAACAAGTAGAAAATAAAACCATAATATAAAATATCATAAGAAAGAATATTTGTTACAAGTATCAGTATGCAAAATATACTATATTTAATTTTGAAAATTGCTATTTATATGAAACTTAATGAAATACTGAAATTGCTTAATGAGGAAAACATACAGAATATATATGCAGATTCTAGGAGTTTATAATCTACCTCTTTGACTACTGTACTTATGAGAGGAAAAGTAATATGTTTTAAAAAGTAAACAAATACTAATTTACAGTTGCATGTTTTTTCTTTTTAAAAAGTAACTCATTCCCATGAAATCTGGATTTGATATTCAGAATTCTCAAGTATCAGGATTTTTTTCTTTCAGCAACTGAATTTTTAAGTTCACTGAGTGAGTCTTCAAGTATTTTGGAAAAACTATGTACAAAAAGGAAACTGCAACTCTGAGCAAATCACAATGAGGCTGAAAAGCACTACGGGTTTCAGGAACAAAACACTTCAACACAAATTTTAAGTAGACTTGTCATAACCTGGGGGCATATGTATACAATGTTTGCCAATACAGAAAATAGCTGACACATTTCTAAAATATAGTATAGTATATCTATACAGGCATATCTCAGAGATACTGCAGGTTTGGTTCCATACTACTGCAGTAAACTAATATCACAATAAAGTGAGTCACAAAATTTTTTGGTTTCCCAGTGCATATAAAAGTTATGTTGACACTATACTGTAGTCTATTAAGTGTGCAATAGCATTATGACTTTAAAAAATGTACATGCCTTAATTAAAAAAAACTTTATTGTTTAAAAATGCTAGCCATCCTCTGACAAGGAGGGTTGCCACACCTTCAATTTATTTAAAAAAAAAAAAAGCAAAGCACGTAGTATAATAAAACGAGGTATGCCTGTTAAATATATAGATTTGATACCTCTATCAAATTTCTCATTATGCTATATAACTACTTGTCTACTTCTTACAACCAGACCATCAATTACTTGAGGTCAGGGACTGTCCATCACATGTCCAATGCCTGTTATAGAGAGCCTGATGCATGGTATATATGCTTAATAAATATACATTAAGTAATTAATTAAAACAAATCCATACCTTAGCATTACTGATTCACTAGTGTTATACTGGTTAAACTGCTTTAATCTGTTAAATGAAGATGGTAAAAATATCACAGAAGATTACTGAAACAAAATTTATTTATTCATTCCACATACTTTCACCGAGAGCATCAAGTACCAAACAAGAAACTGGGAATGCAGCAGTATAAACAGAAGCCACGTGGTCCCTGCCCTTATGAGACTGGCAATCTAACGGAGGAAGCCAGTGACTGAATAAATGAAGAGAAGTTGAAAAATT
The DNA here is from genome assembly GCF_964374135.1 of Grampus griseus. NCBI lineage: Eukaryota > Metazoa > Chordata > Mammalia > Artiodactyla > Delphinidae > Grampus > Grampus griseus. The sequence continues at coordinate 8,710,853 of NC_139017.1, forward strand.
AGAAATATAATTACATATGTATTTAATTATTCATAATGTGCATATATGTGTATTTGTCTGTAAGTGTATATGTATTTGTCTGTAAGTGTGTATGTATGTCTGTGTGTCCAGCTCACTGCCCAAAATAAAGAGAGACTAATAACTGTTAAACCATCTTCTTTCCATAAAGAGACATTCTCTATACAAAGATAAGAAAAGAACTAGCAAACCAAATTCAGCAGCATACTGAAAAGATTATACGCCATGACCAAATGGGATTTATTCCTGGAATACAAGGATGGCTCAACATATGGAACTTAATCAGTGTAATAAATCACACCAACAGAACGAAGGGAAAATAAGCTCATGATAAAACTTCATGATCATCTCAATTAATGCAGAAAAAGCATTTGACAAAAGTCAACATTCTTCCATGATTTAAAAATTAAAACCCCTCAACAAACCAGGAACAGAAGGAAACTTCCTCAACATCATAAAGGCTATATATATATGTGTGTATATATATGAAAAATCCACGGTTAACACCATACACAATGATGAAAGACTGAAACCTTTTCCCCTAAGATCAGGAACAAGATGTCCACTTTCCCCACTTCTACTCAACACTTCTACTCAGTAGCTCTGGCTACTGAAGTTCTAGCCAGAGCCATTAGTCAAAAAAAGAAATAAAAGACATCCAAAATCTGAAAGGAACTGATAAAAGTATCTCTTTGCAGATGACAAGATGTATATGTAGAAACCTAAAGATTCCCGGGGTGGGGAGGTTGTGCAGGGAACAGATGCCCTACCACAATTAATCAACTATTTCAGCAAAACTGCAGGGTGCAAAATCAACACACAAAAACCCACTGCGCTTCTATACGCTACCAACGAGCAATCTAAAAAAGAAACGAAGGAAACAACCCCATTTGTAATGGCTTTTAAAAAATCAAATACTCCAGAATAAATTTAACCAAGAAGCAAAAAAACTTGTACACTGCAAATTACAAAGTGTTGCTGAAAGAAATTAAAGCCATAAATAAATGGAAAGACATCTATGTTCATGGACTGCTAGAATTAACTATATTAAGATTTCAATACTACCCAATGCAATCTACAGATTTAACACAATCCCTGTCAAAATCCCAAAGGTGTTTTTGCAGAAAGAAAAACTCATCCTAGAATTTATACAGAATCTCAAGGAACCCCAAGGAGGCAAACTAATTTTGAAAAAGAAAAAAGTTGGAGGACTAAAACTTCCACATTTCAAACCTTACTACAGAGGTACAGTAATCAAAACACTGTAGTAGGGCATACAGACAGACCTATACACCAATGGAATAAGACAGCCCAGAAATAAACTTTCACATACATGAAAAGTGCTAAGTCCATGCAATGGGGAAAGGACAGTCTTTTCAACAAATGATGCTGGGAAAACTGGATATGCACATGCAAAAGAATGAAGTTGGACCATTATCTTACATCATATACAAAAATTAACTCAAAATGGATCAGAAGCCTAAATTTAAGAGCTGAAACTTTAAGACTTATAGAAAAAATCAAAGAGTAAAAGCCTCATGACATTAGATTTGACATCAGATTCACGGATATGATACCAAAAAGTACAGGAAACAAAAGAAAAAGATAAACTGGACTTCATCAAAATTAAAAGCTTTTATGCATCAAAGGACACTATCAACAGAGTGAGAAGTCAACCCAAAGAATGGGAGGAAATACTTGCAAATCATTTATTTGATAAGGAATTAATATCCCAGACATTTGGTTATAATATTATTCTGGATGTGTCTGTGAAGATGTTTCTAGATAAGATTAACATTTCAGTCAGCAGACTGAGTAAAGGAGATTGCCCTCCCCAAAGGAGATGGGACTCATCCAATCCACTGAAGGGCTGAACAGAACAAAAAGGCAAAATAAAAGAGAATTCACTCTGCCTGGCAGTGGTCAAGCTGGGACATGGGTATTCTCCTGCCTCAGCCTCAGACGGGAGCTTACACCAGCGGCCCTCCTGGCTCTCAGTCCTTCAGGCTCAGACTGAAGCTATACCATCCCATCAGCTTCCCTGGGTCACCAGCCTGATGACTGTAAATTCTGGGACTTTTTAGTCTCCCTAAGCACATGTGCCAATTCCTTATGATCGATCTATCTATCCTATTGATTGTTCCTCTGGAGAACCCAAAATAATACAGCAATAAAAATTTGGATCAAAAGAGAGGAAACGAGAGTGAGACAGAACACAAAATCTTTAAAGAGGTATTCTTTCATACTGGGAAAATGTCAGGTTTTTAAAAATTGTTTATCTGTAGATTAAAAAATTACATCCACATGAATGTAGATGAAATGTTAATCACAGCACTGCAATTAGAAACAAACCAAAGCATGTGTACTGATCTCCTTTAACACCAAAGTCTATAATGATCACATACTTTCTGGTACAAATGAACAATTCTTTCTCACTGAGTTTTAATAAAAGCATTATCATTCTCACTTAAAACTGGCAGAATTGTTTTTATAGTGGCAGAGGGATACGGGTAAGGTAGAAGGTCCACAGGCTCATTTGTGTAGCTTATGGATCCATGGACTAAAAACAAATACACTGATGTTAACTAGAGACAGAATAAATCAGTGCAAAAAAAAAAAAAAAAAGCTTGATTTACAAGTCTTGAGCTCTAGGTTCTAGCTTTGGCCCTGCCACATTAAGAGTAGACCTTTGAGAAAAATCACAACCTCTCAGGGTCTTAGTTACCTTGCCTGTAAAATGAGGAAACTAGATTTTTAGATGACCTCAAAGGTCCAATTCTGCTCTGAAATTCCATTATTCCAATGTAAGTAATACCTTTTCAATAGGAACAATGCCATTACAGTACAACCCGAAGGGTCCAATTAACTGATTAAGTTTGAAGACATAATTCAATGTTTCTTCAAACGCATACAGCTCATAATTTTGCTCTATAGCTTATAAATTTGCTCTTCTTTTGTTTCGTGTGAATAAATAATATTCTCCTGACCAGCTCCCTCTATCGAAGGTTACACGTTTGGAATTATATTAATTTCATTGTTTTGGGAACCAAAGATTATAGCTACTGGCAATACAGGTAGAAAGGGAAATAACAATATTGTAAGCTTTAAAAGAAAATATTCAATGTTTTACCATTTAATGATTCAAGAAACTGACTGAGGAAGCTAAAATAAAACAGAGACCTGTACATACTTAACTATCTGAAATCACACATACTGAGACAGGCAACTGAAATGTCGTGAAACATTATAAATTCCAGAGATGTTAATAAATACAAATTCTGTGAAAAGTTACAGAGGAAATACAGATAAAACTCAAAGTCTACTATGAGGATATTTATGAAAAAGAAACATACTCAATATGTTAATTAATAAGTAATCAGGGAGACACTAAAAAAATGGAGGGTACAAACAGAAATATATAAATTTTCATTTTTAAAATTTTAGTTCACTAAAACTCAGGGACTGTATTATCTGTGAGCCCTCTTTTTATTTATTAAAAGGGGATAAAATATTAGAAATACATAAAAATTAAACAGATAAAAATGTAACATAAAACCAACTACAGGGCTTCCCTGGTGGCACAGTGGTTAAGAATCCGCCTGCCAATGCAGGGGGACACAGTTCGTGCCCTGGTCCGGGAACATCCGACATGCCTCGGAGCAACTAAACCCATGTACCACAACTACTGAGCCTGCGCTCTAGAGCCCCGCGAGCCACAACTACTGAGCCCATATGGCACAACTACTGAAGCCCGCGCGCATAGAGCCTGTGCTCCACAAGAGAAGCCACCGCAATAAGAAGCCCGTGCACCGCAACGAAGAATAACCTCTGCTCGCCACAACTAGAGGGAGCCCACGCGCAGCAACAAAGACCCCATGCAGCCAAAGATAAATAAAATAAAATAAATTTATTTTTTTTAAAAAAACCAACTCCAAAAAAAAAAAAAACCAACTCCAATTGGGAAGATCAAAAGTATCAAAGCAGTGAAACTGAGTGAGACCACAGTGAATTGTACAAGACAAACTCTACCTGAAGGGAAAAACTGTAAATAACTATATAACATTTACTTCTAGTTATCTGTGCCATCTTTATAATGATTTGTGTACCCATCAAGTCTAGAAATCTCTTGAAAAAAAGGAAGCTAATGATGCAGTATCTCATATGCTCCTGTAATTTGTGTATATGCTTAATGTATTTGCTGAAAGTAAGTGAATCCGTTGGGCATCCTCTAAGAAATTAGGGAGGGGAAGAAATCAAACCCTAAAGTCAACCCTTACCCCTTCCTAATCCTATAACCTTTGCCTGTCTCTTTTGCAAAGTTTTGAAAACTTTGCAAAGTTTCTTTATACTAAAGTCCCTATTGCCAACCAGACCATAAACAATCATTCTGAAGACAGCTACGTTACGTACATGAATTTAGAATCAAGTATACTCAATGTTCCCAGGTCATCTCAAAGAGGCCCTTTGGAGAAAACATTCTATTTAGTTACTTCTGTCTTTTGCATTCGTTCCTTATCTACTAAAGCTATTAAATAAGAAGCATTTTTCAAAATTAATAATTTATATTTGAGTAACTATGCTTCTTTGTGAAGTTTTAGTGCACTTGTAAGTTCTAACATATTATATCTACCTGAATTTACAAACGGTCACACTTCGTAATGAATTAATAGTGTTAATATTTTTAAATACTCATGTGCTGGGGAGCAGGGAGTCAGGAGTAAGACGCCTGAAACAATTTAAAGGTGCAGACCTAGTAGGCTTCACAACTCTATGTAAGAAATATTTTACACTGACCCCTCTAACAATTTAAAATTAAATGCACAGGTAACATTAACCTATGTATGTAAAATTTTTAATGGAAACCAATATCCTAGCAATATACTCTGTATTACAATTATGCTTTAGATTCATTTAAAGAACACACACACACACACACACACACACACACACACACACACACACACACACACACACACACACACACACACACACTCTGAGACACTCAGAAGGCCTTGCTGTTTTCAAAGATTGTCTCCCACACTATAGACTACCTTCCCTGGCCACACTCACTAAATGCCCTTCAATTATTTTGTCAGCCAAACACACCTTCCCTCGTAAACTTCTAGAACACCTCCTAGAAAAGTAGTATCAAGCCCAGTACTGCCTTCATTGATAACCCCAGCTCTAACCTCTAAGACTATTCCATGTGTGTCAAACAACAACTGAAAGATTCTAGTTGATTCGTGCTAAAAAGAAACAGCTATGCTACTGAGAAACCAAAGAACAGGGGCTTCCCTGGTGGCACAGTGGTTGAGAGTCCGCCTGCTGATGCAGGGGACACGGGTTCGTGCCCCGGTCTGGGAGGATCCCACATGCCGCAGAGCGGCTGGGCCCGTGGGCCATGGCCCCTGGGCCTCCGCGTCCAGAGCCTATGCTCCGCAGCGGAAGGGGCCTGCGTACCGTAAAAAAACAAAAAAAACCCAAAGAATATACAAGCAAAAAGGCATACCTCGTTTTATTGCACTTTGCAGATACATTTTTTTACAAATTGAAGGTTTATGGCAACCCCATGTTGTCAGATCATGGTTTTAGCATTTTTAAATTAAGATATGTACATTATTTTTTTTAGACATAATGCTATTATTGCACAAAGTATACTGTAAACATAACTTTTCTATGCACTGGGAAACAACATGCATGTGACTCACTTTATTGCAATTTCACTTATTACAGTGGTCTGGAATTGAACCCCAAATATCTCTGAAGTGTGCCTTTACTATTTTTTTTAAATTAATTAATTTATTGGCTGCGTTGGGTCTTCATTGCTGCACGCAGGCTTCCTCTAGTTGCGGCGAGCAGGGGCTGCTCTTCGTTGCAGTGCACGGGCTTCTCATCACCGTGGCTTCCCTTGTTGCGGAGCACGGGCCCTAGGTGCACGGGCTTCAGTAGTTGTGGCACGTGGGCTCAGTAGTTGTGGCTCGCGGGCTCTAGAGCGCAGGCTCAGTAGCTGTGGCGCACGGGCTTAGTTGCTCCACAGCATGTGGGATCTTCCCAGACCAGGGCTTGAACCCAAGTCCCCTGCATTGGCAGGCGGATTCTTAACCACTGAACCACAGCGAAGTCCCTGCCTTTACTATTAAAGTACTTGCCAAATTACTGCTGATTTTAGATGCTTACATTTTCCCTTAGGATCATTAACAGTTTGTATGAATTAAACCAGATAAAGGTGTCTACAGTTAGTTTTGAAAGAGACTTTAAATTTAGCTCTGCTTTCAAGTCTAAAGAAATTCTTAAACAATATGAGAAACTGCAGCACAAGCTTGTGAAAACTGAAGGAAAGAGTAAGGCAGGCAAACACTGACACTTGTGGTCATTCTGAGATTGCTAATTTGCAATCAGCTAATTCCTGCTTTGAGTTCAAAGAAAAGCAAAACTGGTTCATAAATCTTATATTAACTTCAAAGGAAAATGCCACATTCTTAATAAACACAATAATTTTTTTTTCAAAAATGGAAAGCTACTAATATTAAATAGCCAAAAATATGCTATTTGTCCAAATCCTTTATGCAATGAAAAAGATGTCATCTGATTTTGAGTCAAAACAGTCAAGAGATATAAACTCCAAGCAAACACTGCTACGCAAAATTGCTGATTGATCTCAATAAAATTAAAATTGGTATCTAAATAACTGTGTCAAATGGAATTTTTCAGAGTAGTACGTTGGAAATTACACCTAATCCAAAACATTAAGATTTTTCTCCAGCACTGGAAAAAGATAGCTAGTTCTTCAGGTGAAATAAATGGCTTGCATTTAGGGGCTAAAGAGTCAGACTAAAGCACAAACAGGAATGGAGACTAATGTAGGGAAAACCAGATTCATGTTCCCCTCCTCACATTACTCAAGGCTATTAGCTCATTCTCAGTGAACAGAAATCACCCACCATGGTTGAAGTGTTCTCCCCACAACCCTTTCTCCCTTGTTCTTTTTACCAAGGACATTTAGTTGAATTTATATAGATACATGAATAGTATAATACTTGTCTTTCCTATTACATATTGAACAAATCTGTACCTGATTGATCATGTAATAATCACTCAGATACTATTAACAACATGAATAAAAAAGTAATAATTATTTCTGTACCCAGTAGAAACTAAGAGTTAGGAGGCAGAGCAAATCCTGCCTTTAAATTCTGGCTCCTTAGGGGATATTCTAGACATGCCCAGGAAAATCCTAAAATGAGCCTGGACAATGCTGGCCATAATGCATATATAATAGTAATATCCATCTATTTTCCCACCAGGGATGTGTTCTAAAATTAAAAAACAGACCTATGCAAGTAAAAATTACAAGACATCTATAACTATAAAACTTAACAAAATAGCTGCCAGTTTGCTGAGTCTGACAAAGAAATCTGTCACATTTACTGAGAAAGTTTAACCATAGAAATCAGATGTTAAAAGAAATCAGACTAAAGGAAGAACTTCTACAAGCTTGCCTGTCATACGATTTTTACCATTTCTCTTGGCTGGAAACATGCAGGTTGCTAGAAAAAGTCACTAAAGGAACTTTTATCTCACGTCTGCTGTTTTTCTGTAAAGTTCCTAACCAGCTTAACTTAAACATAAGAAACAGGATGCAGTTGTACCTAGAAGTTTAAAGTAAATTCTGATTCAGTACACAGGTACCCTTTCATTAGCTTTCAGGAGTCTCCTTTGCTGTGTAAACACTTTCCCATCACAAGCACAGCTGAGACAATAGTCCACTGGGAATTCAGGGGCCTAATACTGCACCTAATACTGCAGGGAACCACTAACCAGCAGGTTACCTATGGAGTTCTCTTAATAATCAAGATCCATAAGAAATCCAGTGGGCATCAAAAAAGAGTCCAATCAAAAGAACAGCCACAAATAATTGCTTTATCCTTCCTGGAGAAAGGGCAGGGAATGTAACTAAAACATCTTTGTATCTCTAACATTTAATAAGCTGTGCCTAATTGCAAATGTTGGCACACAGTAGTTGATCAGATATGTATTTGCTGATCAAGTGATTAAAGCAAAAATACAAACATCCATTTATACTGCTATGAATGATCTCTGGGTATGCTGTGCTAGTAACAGGAAAAAAGTCCCACAATTTCTCCAGCAGTGCCATGCAGCATAATAGTTAAGAAGAGAGGATAAGGACTTATTAATCTTGCTTTAATTCCCAGCTGGACTCTTTCTCATCACTAATCATCTGATATTTGGGATAATTAGTTTACAACTCTAAACACTGGTTCCTCATCTTTAAAATGGGTATTACAATAATAAACAATTATGAGAAAAAAAGTCATTTATATAACAGCTCAAGTAGGCTTAGCACACAACATGAATTTAGTCACTGCTGCTAGTTGCATAGTCAAATCCTACGTCAGGAATTATTGATAAATAATGATCTACTACAAGCCACTTATACTTTTATAAAATAAGTTATTTTAAGTAGGCACTTAAGCATTACTCTGCCACCTAAGTCTAATTTTTTTTTAAAAAAAAAGAGTAGTTTTTTTTTTTTTTTTAAAGAGTAGTGTGGGCTTCCCCGGTGGCGTAGCAGTTAAGGATCTGCCTGCCAGTGCAGGGGACAAGGGTTCGAACCCTGGTCCAGGAAAATCCCACATTCTGTGGAGCAACTAAGCCCGTGCGCCACAACTACTGAGCCTGTGCTCTAGAGTCCGTGAGCCACAACTACTGAGTCCGTGCACCACAACTACTGAGCCCGCACACCACAACTACTGAGCCCGCGCGCCACAACTACTGAAGTCCACATGCTTAGAGCCCGTGCTCCACAACAAGAGAAGCCACCACAATAAGAAGCCTGCGCACCGCAACGAAGAGTAGCCCCCGCTCACCACAACTAGAGAAAGCCTGTGCGCAGCAACGAAGGCCCAATGCAGCCAAAAAACAATAATTTAATTTTTTTAAAAAGAGAGTAGTGAGCATGTAATATGGGTGGACTTAGGGACTAAATGCCAAGAAACCTGGGTTTTAGTTCTCTCCTTCACACTTAACCAGAAAGAGTCAAAGCTCTAGGCCTTACATTTCCCATTTATAAAACTCTTACTGTTCCTTCTAACATTTCTAGGAAAATCACATATACTCCTTTAAAAAAGTCTTAGGATTCCTAAAACTACAAAACACATTTCATCAGCTATACTAAAAAACATAATGAGGACAAAAAAATTTTTAATATTAGAGAAAATGTAAATCTATATTTGAAATAACACACATTACTGGGGAAGATAGGTGGGATGAAAAATATTCGACTACAAATATACAGTGTAAGTTTCAAAATGGTAAATTTCTATGAGTTAAGGTCCCTAAAGTCTCAGAGGAAAAACTGATAATTCAGGTTATTTAAAAAAAAAAAAAAAGGACAATGCCCCAGTACTTGCAGAAAAAAAAGCAGCAAGGTGCCCAACAGACTAATCATACAAAATATTTAAGAGTGAATATCTAGTGTTTACTGAAAAATTTGCTTGATGGCAAGTTACTAAACCATCCTGAAATATTAGGACAAATAAACATGATTAGTAAAACCTCATTACCCACCAAGAAGATCCTGTACAAGTGTGCTTTATCCATTACATCATTTTGAATTCCGCCATACATGTAATTTTAAAGAAAAAGAAAAAGAAAAAATAAATGCTGACATTAAAAAGTGATTAAAAATAAAGTTTTGCTGCCTTCAAGAACACTAGAAACTGCACAAGAGTGAAAAAGAAGTGGGCTATCACAACACGTGTCAGTAAAGCAATCCACAGCAGCTGATTTACATAAATCCTAGAAAATGGTGGGGGGAGGGAGGGGGGAAGATGTCTACGTTACTGATTAAAAATGGTCTACGAGCCGCAACTAGATATTAGTAAAACGAAAATCAGAACTATTTGAGAAAAAGAACTTCAAGGGAAGGAGTGCACTGAAGGGGTTAAATTACACTAAGTTACATATCAAAGCTTATATTGCTTATGCCCTATAAAATCACGTAACATGAAAACCAACATCTAACACTGAAAACATTTAGAAAGCCCGTGCTTGAGCATAAATTAAAAAAAAAAAAAGGAAATAAGCTGGAAAAAGATAAAATTATAACCATTCATTTCATAATCATCCCATTTTTGTATTATTCACTCATCACTACACTTACACTGAATATATATAATTTAGCACATGGAAGCAAATCTCTAAGCTTCTCCCTACCTTAGGTTTTTAGTCAAAATGAATGCAAACAATCACGTGGGATTCAGCCAAGCAGTGACGTTAAATTCTGCTCTGTCAGAGAGAGCATCTGTCAAGCCCACATTTAAACTGCTGCCTGCCTGTGCAGCAGCTGAGGAACCCTGGATTTCATATTACAGACTAAAACCCTGGTAAAACTGCTCAAAATCCTTCCTGCAGCTGCCAGGCAACAACGAAAGAGAGTTAAATCCTGTTCTTTTCCAATACAATCGAAGCACTCCATTCTAGCTCTGGCTGCTTTTGATTGCAGCTCAGTGTTCTTACTAGAAATATGGATACTGAGAAGAGAATACAGCACTGCATTGTCCGGCCAGGAAAACAGCAGATGTAAAAAGCTTCAATGCATCAACTGTCAGCAAGAGTCGACAGTGCTCCAAACAGAACGAACAACCACAGCTCTTTTGTTTAAAGAAAGAGAAAGAAAATGAAAGAAAGGAAAAACCACAGAAGACTAGGACCCATATGAACAAGAAGGGGAACTCGAAGACAAGCAGACAGATGGACACTCTGGACACTGTGAAAAGCAATCGCAGGAGGCAGACTGCTGGGGGAGGTGCGCATGTTCGATAGCATCTTGGCTGAAGTGATGGCGTGCCAAAAGTATCTTCAGTGGGCATAATCCTCGCCTCATAAATGCCTGACCAAGGAAGGTATGTTGATATCTTGTTTGTGATACTCATTTAAATGTCTGTTACTTTTTTATAGCCCTGGAGGCACTAATATCTAATAAACAAGTTCATACAGTTCACTGTCCTTGAAACTATGAAAGGGTTTCTAAATATATGATTTTAAAATCTGTCATTGCTTTATTCAAGTAAATATGTAGCTTGCAGTAATTATGTATTACTGAAAAGGCAAACAGTAACAAGATGTGCTTAAAGGCTTCTCTGAGAAATTAAACTTTAAAAAAAAATCTGAAGCCCTCTAAAGAAAACATAGCAATCCTCTATCAAATTAAGTCAAGTTGAATCCTTATCCAATAAATTAAAGTGCTCTCTTAAAAATGGCCATCGAAGAGGTCAATGCAGTGAAATTCATTAAATAGTATCAAAGATGATCTTAATATTAAGAGCTTTTTCAGTCCTTTTAAAACAAAATCTTAATATAGAACAGTTTTTAATAACAAAATGTTGCCTCCCATACCCATCTCCCTAAATAAAGATAACTTACCAACTCTGAAACTATCAACAAATTTTAAGTACCACCGAGCTGTAAGATACTATAAGGAAAGCATTTGCACAGGATCACAGAAGGCAGTGTGCATTTATGCACAGCACACCACCTCAGGAGATTTGCATGCTCACGAATACAACTTTAAACAAAGAAATATCAATACTTGCTAAAATTACCCCCTTTTAAAATAGTGAGCTTTTATTTTAAGCAACAGACTGATTCTAAATGATCAAAATATAAGACTGGTTTTGGTGATCATTTTTAAAGTGAAACTCAAAAACATAATATGAAAATACTGTCATAAAAATATCCATGTAACAGCAATACAAGGTCAAAAAATTAAATTTAAATGTAGCCACTGTGCTTCCAGGTTATATAAATATGTAATGATGAACTAACTGGCACAGTATGTGTGTGCAGGGCAGAAATAAATCTAATAAACTATTTTAGTAACAATCATAGAATAGCAACTCATGGCTCAGGAACTCGGGTATTTCTAAAATTTTTTACAGATCGTCAAAGATCCTGATTTTTGCTCAATTTTACAGCACAACTCAACCTATTATTTAATAATCACAAAAGGCAAACATTTTTAAGACATATGTAGGGATTCCATTCTAAAGTTAAGATTAAACAAGTCTATCAGGCCCTATTATTATTAGAGCTCAACATCAACTCTCACTCACAGTATGAATTTTTATTCCATTAAGGAATGAAACCAGATGGTATTAAACAAACAAAAAAAATATGGTTGTAAAAAACCTCAAGTCTCTCTTAGTACCTTTATCTCTCAATGTTAAAGTCACCAATTAAACATTTTTATAAGCTAGCTATCTCAAAACAAGAGTGTAGAGTTTTTTATTCAAGCACCCCTTAAATCTAGAACTGTTCCCACAGACTAAGATATTATCACTTTTAGAAGCCAAATAATAAAAACAGCATGTGTGTGTGTGTGTGTGAGTGTGTGTGTGTGTGTGTGTGTGTGTGACAGAGAGAGGGAAAGAGAGAGGGAGAAGTAACGGAACATTTTATAGTAACATCCTCTCCGTGAGCGTCAATCCATAAGATGTAAATACATATTAATCACTTGATAATATTACCATAAAAACCCATAAAAGACAAATCAAAGCTATTTCTACGCTGAAAATGTAAAAGTGCAAAACTATTTAGAATGTCAAAATATTTTAACTTTCTGGTCTTGTTCCCACTTCTTAAGAATTAATGTACAACAGGCAGTAACTGGAGAATAATTTTATCTTTTAATAAAAGGAGGAATAGTTACTTTAATTGTACTTTCTTTTTAACAGTAAAATTATGGTAAATATCTGAAAAATGTTTAATAAAGAATTTTTTTTAAGGCTAGACACATGCACTACATTTACCAACGGGAGATTAAGAAATGAGTATATATGGCTTTCAAGCCTGAGCAGCTGGATATTTACAAACATACAAATATCATGAATTTACATTAAGATGCATCTCTATCACCTATCGCTACAAAATCACATAGGACCATAAACTACATGTATGCCAGGTTACAATATATAATAATTTGCTGTTTTCTGTAACATTGAAATACTTTAGAAACATCACTTCAGGTATAATGTTTTCATAAAAATACAATTTACTAATATATTTACCTTCATTCATTTTTTCAGTCCTTTATTCAAACATGCATTCAAACATCTGACCTTCTATTTATTGCTTCTTAAACCATCAAGTTTACACTTTTAAAGGATCTAAATGATTAGACTTCAACCAGTTTCCAAGCATTCTATATCAAGAGAAAGCTGACACATTTAATTTAGCTTTGGAATGTTTAAAATAGATTATCAAATAAATTTTAAAAGCAACTTTTGTTTCTTTTAAATTTACACACATAACCCTTATATCTACTGGCTTCTTTACGGGGTGGAGGGAAATTATTACTATTTATCTAATATTTCATTTGAAAATAAAAGCTTAGAAAGAGTCTCCTCATCTAAACAGAATGGCCAACTATTTATAAGTGTAAGGAGGAGAAAAGTGAGTTTCTAAACCAGAACACTCAGCTCTGTTATTTTCAACTGAGCTCACCACAGAACTATGTTTTACTGGTATGGTGAAGTGTCTTAGTCTTCATCAGAGCAATGTGAAATTAAAATCCAGGTAAATAAATTCTAATAAATAAGTAGATTCTATTTTTTTTAAATCTGAAAACTTAAGGAAGAAAAACACTGCTCCTATCTCACAAAATGATTAATGTAATTTCTTACATTTGAGAAACACCATAACTTCTAAAAGCACTACATAATCTCAGATACTAGAAATCATCAAAAGCTAGCGCCTGTACTGTTACGCTTCAGAGATGCTCGAATCCCCACCTGCTTGCTCCTCCTAGTGGCTTCTGCTAGAACAGGAGTCTAACACTTCCCATCAATATTTTCAAAATACTTTACATTATATGAGTGCTATTCTAGTTATTCAATTATATGAGGACTTCCATGTAAATGCCATTATTTTCCCCAAATAATTGAATTTTTTACCGAGGTTAAGCAAATTTGGTATTAACCATAAACCTTTCAATATCACAGGCTACAAAAACACATTCATATGTGTATATATAATTTCAAATAAACAAACGCTCCTACAATAAATGTTTTTAATTGACCAGTTTTCTTTTACATAAAGAAACAATTTTCACAATAAAAAGTTGATAAAATTACACAAAAAGGTTTGTTTTCTCTTTTAACAGAATTCAAGCTACAGCTCCTTACCCATCCTTTACCCCCACGCCTTGATCCAGAAAAATAACAAACTGAAAAAACATGAACCAATTTGTGCTATGCACTAAAAAAACTTGTTCAAAGACCAGTTCTTAATATGTGGCATCGTGAACTTCTCATATTGACATCTCATAAATTTTTTTTTCTAAATGTAGGGCTCTAAGTGTCATGCTAGCAGAAGTCCTAAAAATGTAAAAAATTCTCTACATGCAAATTTAGAACACAGCATAACTCAAAAATCTTTTAAGATGCATTTTGTGAAATTTAAAATTTTAAATAGTTGGGGATACAATAATACCTAGTGTCTGTATTTTGTAAGAAATCTGAAAAGACTGTTCAAAGCAGTTCTTTGTTTTATTCTAACATGGAGATTCAACTGAGATACGTGATAGTACTCTGTGAAGTCCACAGATAATTAAAGATAATTAGTTGCTATATTATAAAAATCAATCATAAGTCTAAGTAAGGACAATGATCTCCTGAATACCTCATGTCTGAAGTGGAAGGTTAACATGAGAAAAGAGCACTTGCAAATATCCATCATTTATTACTGTCTTAAAATCCTGCACTGAAGTTACTGAACCCTGAACATTAATTCTGACAGGTGCGTCTTCTCACTGACTTTCTCGACACAGTAGGGGCCAACGGAAACATGCCAAGCAGTGTACTGTGACTAACAAAACTCTGCCATAATCAACCTTGCACCGTCTGTCCCACAACTGATACATGACCATTTTACAAAAAAGGCCGCTGACTGTGCACCATACCACCAACGGTATGTCAAATCAATTTTAATTAATGCCAATAAATTTTCCATCTGCTCTCAGGCCTCCTTACATGGCCTCTCTCAGGGATCTAGCAGCATTTTCCTCTTCTCCATGCATACAACTTTTAATCTTTAACTTAAGTCAACAATTACAAGTGACCAGAGCTACTGAGATAGATGATGAAATAAGTGGAAGAAAATCAATCCATTCACATCTCTTTAAAGTGGTCACTGTGCTCCAAAGGTGTATTTTTAAAGAAATTAATCCTGTTCTCACGATGTTACGTTGCCAAGGGAAGACAAATCATAAACGTTGTTCCTGGGTTATCCTATTTTCACAGCTTAAAAATTTCCATGTGCCCTAATTTTATTAGTCTCTTTCAAGCAGTTCTGTGATATTTCCATTCTGTAAACGTTTATGCTTCATCTTTATAGAATGACTGCGAGGGAGACGACGTGACAGCATTAGAAAATGATTACCAAAGAACAGTACTGATTCAGGAGAAGAACACAATCTCAGCCACCGATCTCTCATCCACTACTGGATATTAACAACATGCTTCAGTGGAGAAGAAGACACTGCTGCTTTGCAAAGATGAGCTGGAATGCCAAGAGGTCTCTGTTCCGTACCCATCTTATTGGTGTACTTTCTCTCGTGTTTCTTTTTGCTATGTTTTTGTTTTTCAATCATCATGACTGGCTGCCAGGCAGAACTGGATTCAAAGAAAACCCTGTGACATACACTTTCCGTGGATTTCGTTCTACAAAAAGTGAGACAAACCACAGCTCTCTTCGGAACATTTGGAAAGAAACAGTCCCACAGACTCTGAGGCCTCAAACAGCAACTAACTCCAATAACACAGATCTGTCACCACAAGGAGTTACAGGGCTGGAGAATACACTCAGTGCCAACGGAAGTATTTACAATGAAAAAGGCACTGGACATCCAAATTCTTACCATTTCAAATACCTTATCAATGAACCTGCAAAATGCCAGGAGAAAAGCCCTTTTTTAATACTACTAATAGCTGCAGAACCTGGACAGATAGAAGCTAGAAGAGCTATTCGGCAAACTTGGGGCAATGAAAGTCTAGCACCTGGTATCCAAATCACACGAATTTTTTTGTTGGGTGTAAGTATTAAGTTAAATGGCTACCTTCAACGTGCAATCCTGGAAGAAAGCAGACAATACCATGACATAATTCAACAGGAATATTTAGATACATACTATAATCTGACCATTAAAACACTAATGGGCATGAACTGGGTTGCCACATACTGTCCACATATTCCATATGTTATGAAAACTGACAGTGACATGTTTGTCAACACCGAATATTTAATACTTAAGTTACTCAAGCCAGACCTGCCTCCTAGACATAACTATTTTACTGGTTACCTAATGAGGGGATACGCACCCAACAGAAACAAAGACAGCAAGTGGTACATGCCACCAGACCTCTACCCAAGTGAGCGCTATCCTGTCTTCTGTTCTGGGACTGGTTATGTTTTTTCTGGAGATCTGGCAGAGAAGATATTTAAAGTTTCTTTAAGCATCCGTCGTTTGCACTTGGAAGATGTATATGTAGGGATCTGTCTTGCCAAGTTGAGAATTGATCCTGTCCCCCCTCCCAATGAGTTTGTGTTCAATCACTGGCGAGTTTCTTATTCAAGCTGTAAATACAGCCACCTAATTACCTCTCATCAGTTCCAGCCTAGTGAACTGATAAAATACTGGAACCATTTACAACAAAATAAGCACAACGCTTGTGCCAACGCAGCAAAAGAAAAGGCAGGCAGGTATCGCCACCGCAAACTCCACTAGAAAAGACAACTTTTTTTTTTTCCCAAACGTGCGATCTGTAAAATATTGCTAAAAGCATGTATAGTTAAAACTGATTACATCCATAGGACAAGTTTTAGTTAAAACTCATCGCATAAAGGAATCCAAAAATATTTTTTTAATTTCTGAAGAAGGTAATTCTTAAAAATACAACACGATATAACAAAAAGGTATCCCAAACAATCTACTAAAAATCCACATAAGGGGATTCTGTGTATTAACATGCAATAACAGGCGTGCATACATCAATGGTTCAACTCTTACGTTAGGGGCCAAGAAGGTGTATTTGCATATGTTTTCCACATAAATTTTAATTTAAGAAATGGATACAGTCAAAAGACTTTGGATTCAGTTTTTCATTTCAATATAATTAAATGTAAATAAAACATTATTGTCAATTTTAAGGAAACTTTATAATTGTGCAAAGGACAAATTTTGACCTATTCTAGGGTTCTAAAAACCATATTCCATGCAATAAGATTTAGTTGAATTATTCCATAAACATATTTATAAAGTTCAGATGTTTCATCAATGCAGTTCTCATCTAAGTATTTACTTTTTAAAAACAATTGAGATATTCATTTTCTTTTATCAATACGCACATATACTGGGGGAATTTATTTTGACATGACGTGATAAAATGTGAAAAAAAAATCAATGTGTCTCAGGCTCACATTTTTATAAAAAAAAAAATTAAATGTTTCAAAATAGAACATCTGTTCCCTCGTTGGTGTTCAGGGCCAAGCTAGAACTTCAATGATTTACTCAATCAACCAGTTACTGCACTCTCAAGGAGCATCACCAGTTAACTTCAAGCATATCTGAAAAAATCTATCATTTTCCTCTAACTGAAGCAAAAGTGATTACTTACAGGCACAAAGAGGATGCACTGTTGAAAAAAGATAAAGGATAAAGAGTGCAGCGGCAGTTTCATTCAATACCTTTTAAGATGCATGTCTGCCAAACTGCAACATATGGGAAGTTTATTTCCTGACAGCAGGTGTACACATGCCAGTACTTAATCATTTTACGGCACCTACTTCTTTCTCTGAGTGCCAAGTTTACAAACCTGCAGTTTTTAATTTGGTGGATGACAAATATTCTGCACCACTGATTAAAAACTTTCTTGGGAGGGATGGGGGAAAACTACAAATGTTTGATGAACACTTGATTCTAGGATGAACAATGTATACAATGCACTTTTATCAAGTTTTTAATAAAAAAGGTAAACAAAAAACCTTTACTGAGTGTTATGGTCCAAATGCTTCACAATTTGTATGGCTCCATTATAAATTTTAAAATCAGGAAATACTAACCCATTAATTTTAAAAAGGTGTTTTTACTCTAAACAAGTGTATAAATTTATCAATCTTGCTCAGTGAGGATGTCACTTATCCTAATTCTAATAACAATCATTTTCATCCTTGATTCTATTCTGAAGAGTTATCCACCAAAACAGAATTCTAACATGTTACAGTTCAGAACCACAGAGACTGCTTCAGTACTTATCATTTAATGCGTTGAATTCTATTTATACTTAACTTATCTCCCACTTTCAGTTCAGTTGTCTAAGTGTTCTGTTCTACATAGAATAATTCTGAATGTTGAGCTAAATAACCCCCCAGCTCTTGGTAAGGTCTGTTTTTCACTTAATTTATTCTGTATGGTTATAAAAAGACTAAAATTACTAAATACCAAAATTACTAAAGAAAGGTCACACATAAAAGGATAATACCAAATTACGTAAGTGTGATGAAAGACAAAAGGAATCCTTCCCTCAGTATAATCCTCTCCTTAATACTTCAGAAGTTTTATTTCTTAAAAGTATATGTATATGCATGTATGCATCCACAGGTATGTACTCAGATACAATCCAAACACTATGTGTACAAATTATTATTACAGTGCAGTATCTGTAAGAGATAGTATTTTCCTTCCAGAAAAATTCAAGTCTAAAAAAGATGACTTGGAATCTCATGACACTCCAAGTTCTCAAAGAGCACTGAATCAAATAACAAGTGTTTTAGTACTGCTGAAAATCTTTATTTTAAAATAAGTATTCTGCCATTAATTTATTTTTGACCTTCCATTCTGAATATGCAAGCTGACTTCAGCAAAATATGATTTTCAAATTCATATTAGGATATTTAAAAATACAGTATTTAAACATCTCACCAAATATTAATTGTGCCTTATTCATGCCCAGTACTATGTAATTTTTACTATGCATGAAAATATAATTTTAAATGACAGCACTTGCATTTGGTCAAAGAAAAAAATTACAGGAAGGAACAACCATGTAATCTTTATGCTCGAAGTGTTACGAGATATTGTGGAAGATAAAAATACCAAAACTTTCAATACTTACTAGTTTATTTTGATCAAGATTATATAGGTGATGAAATTCTAATTCAAGCAAAAAAATTTTCTTTCTCCTCTGATTATACAGTATAATCACAAAAAATCAACTGGAGTCTTATTAATATCTATTACCAAAACCCCTATAAAAATAATACCAACACAGCAGCAGGAACTATTTACTGACTGAGAGTACGCTGTGTGCCTGGTACCGTGTTAAAGCACTTTACACACATATCTCGTATAATCCTTATAAGTAACACTAAGAGATAAGAAAGACTGGTACAAGAGGTTAAATACCTAAGATCACACAGCTAGTAAAACAGCAGGGTTCCACTGCAAAGACTCTTAACCATTATGCTATTCTGCTACATACTTCACATATGACTCCTGCTAGAGGGTCTAAAAAGCTAAGCAAAAACGGCCTGTCCTCTCTTCTATTCCATGCTTATTCTTCACCTTTTGCTAGGATCTCCAGGCATCACAACTGTTTTCTCACACTGGAGGGACGCCTGATGTCAGGTGCAAATAAAGAGAAGGAGAAGGAGAGGAAATCTGATCCCTCAGTTATTTTTTCTTCTCCTTTTCAGTTGCTGATGTCTGGGGGCCAGAAACTCAGAAAAGCTAAGAATTACTGCTTATCTCTTGCTCCTTTGGGCACTGAGACACATTTGTAAACAACAGGCAGGTGGCACTTAGAAATTATGTAAAAAGTGCTTCTTTTGAAGTACAATTTGATCATTGTTAGTAGTCAAAAGTAGCACCGCATTTACTCACTCTACTGGTTAGTCGCCTACTGTTTGGTGATGAGGTGGTAAAACTGATTTATCCAGCTGGTTCAGGTTTGTTTTCAGTTTTTACTGCTTAACTACAAAATTTGACTATTAAATTAACACAGATTTAAGAAGCCAAAAAAAAAAAATCTCTACCATACCTATATTCTAACACACCTCACAGAGTATCAGTGTATCGCTTAACATGACTCTCGGAAGACGGGTAATGTGCATCAAATACTAACAGGGGCCATTCTAAGTTTCGGCCAGGAACCTGTTGCTGCGCACTCCATCAGCACACACACACACGCCCTCCCCCAAGCACGATATAACTCTACACCTTACTACTTTCAAGATCCGATTTGCCAGAGAAGGAAGAAAAACGTTTCTGTATTTGCAGGAAGTGTTTCCCCTTCCTCCACCAGCAAATGTCTGAGCTAAAGGACAACTAGAGTGAAAGCAACTGCCTCCATCTGTTTATTAATCTAATTATTTCAACTTCTCACTGAAGCCTATAGATTCTCAGTCTGAATTTCACTTGAGAAAGTATCCTAAACGTTGAAAAATGAAAATAAATCAACGGCATCACAAAAAATAAATGTTAAGTAACAGAAAGCTATAACATTATATGCAAAATCTTAAATTCATGCTTGTATATGTTTTTAATTAAATGTTTAAAAGATACTAATTTATACAATAAAACTAATAAGGGTTGTTTGCTTCACTGTCATACCTAAAATGCTAGTAAAAACATATATTTGAATATAGATAATAGAATTAGCATGAGATTCTGATGGCAATGAGAATTTTCTAACATACTGGCAGATTTCCTTTGGGGAGCTACTCCACCCTCAAATAAGAAAGTTCTAGGAAAACTTTCAATCAAGACACCCTGCCTTGCACTAGCCAAGATAACCAAAGACCCTCTCTTATTGCAATCTGAATCCTGAAGGAAACAAACACACGCACACAAAGAAAATGACTGGAGCTGATTCACTTGAACTTCAGCACCCTGCAGAAACTACCCACTGATTCTTGTTCTCTAGATCCCAGAGGTGCTACGGTTCCTGTCCCTTCTACCACTTGATTCTTTAATTTTTTGAACTCACCTATAATATTCTGATACTTTTTTTTTTTGGTTTCAGTTAGTCAGAGTCAATTTTTAACCAAAGAATGCTAAGTGACAGAAAACCTACCACTAGCAAATGCTGCAGTGATAAAGTCGTTCCTGGGTTCTATGATGACTTCAGAATGCTCTATAACACCATGCCCTCTGTGTGCTTTGCCACCTGAACAAGTCAGGAGAGTAAAGGGATCCAAGAACAACTTTCTGTTAAAGAAAACAGGCTGAAAATTTTAGAGCTGTTCATAATCCATATTCATGGCCAGGCCTCACAAGAAAACAAAGTAGTTTTTGTGCATATAACATAATATAGCGGAGAGCATGTTGCTATAGATACCTTATTACTGAAGAGGGATCAGGGAAACAGGCTTGGGAGCTGTGTTTCTAGTCACACCACCGTGGGGGAGAGGCAACGTGTCTCCCAAGTAACCACCAACACGGAAGTAACCATCAGCACAGCTGCCTGAGCCCCCTGCACTGTAAAATGCTGTCTAAGCTTAGAAATGAATGAACAGAGAAGCCTGATCATACCTTCACATCTGCTGTTTAAAACTATTCCTTTATCAGAGATCTTTTCGTCTCCTGATAAGGCTAAAAAAAAAAAAAAAAAAAAAAAACTACAACCTTCTTCCTGGTAGATTTATGTAAAGGAGGGAAGAGAATGAATGACTCCTCTACACTGAAAAGAGAAAGCTAATAACTGGGCCAAAAAGACAAGTAAAGTTAATTTTTACAAAAATAAAATGAATTTCTTAATCAAAGTTCATAAGCATAACCCCAAATTTAAAGTATTTGTATGTCTGAGTGTCTTTAAGTACACACATTTAACAGTACATTTAAATCCAGTTATCTTCTCTCATCTCCAAATTTTATAACTTTTAAAATAACATTTCCTGTCTGAGTGAATGGCTATATCCAGTCAGTGGCCACACGAAAATATCCAGAGTCATCCTCACCACTTCCTTCTCTTACTATCACCCGTATCACTCTATCCCCAAAACCTGGATTCACAGTGGAATCCACCCACTTTTCTTCATCTTACCGCTCTAGTAGTTCAAGTGAGCAAAACTTTTACAACTGGTTTCTTCACAGTCACCCAATCTGCTTCCCATATACTACTGCCAGAATGATACTTTCAAAACCACAAAACTATTCACATCATCCCAATGCTTCAATGGATTGCCAATGTTCTTAGGATAAATATCAAAATCCCTAAAATCCTTGGATAGCAGCAGGGCCCATGAATGACTTTCTTCCTTGCTGAAGTTAATTTCTCTACCCAATCTTTTGATCTTACTGCTGCCTTTTACTTCACTCCATAATGTATCCTCTCTTCCTCAAAGCAATCAACAAACAAAAAGTCCTAGATTAGAAACAGTGAACTAAAATTTGACTCAATAAAAGAGCCTCACCTTTTTTGTTGGCAGCATTTTCATCTTATTTGAAATGAAACTTATTTTTAAGGCGTCAAAATCAATTTTTCTCTATAGTGAAAAACTGATTTTGAAGGCTTAAAAATAAGTAAGACTCAACCACTGGCTTATATATGGGCTCACCCACACTGCAAATAAGGCAACATATAAGTAAATATATGTTGACAAAAAGAAAGTACAAGTATTCTGGAAATAATTACTATAATCAGTTCCACAAATGTGAAGGTCCCTCACATGACAGTGCATTTCTAAGCAGGGACCATGATGCTGAAGAAGATCAAGAAGTGTTAACCTTCCTCAATAGAAATTCAATGCAGATGAAATCCCTAGGATCACTTCCCAAACAGACCAGTTTACTATGCTATGTTCCAGAACTCTAACACTAGGTTAATAGAAATTCTTGAGTCCAGTCCTCCTTAGCGTTGAAGAAACATCCAAAAGGCCACTCACTTGATAAATATTTACTGAGAGCCTAGGCATTAATACATGAGCTGTAGATACAATGATAAACAAAAACAATCATTACGTTGCTGCCATAATACTCCTTTGACAGAGAAAGCCATGTAACAGATCTTCATACAAATAAGTGGAAAGGACAACTATGATATCTGTCATGAAGGAAAGATACACAGTGCTTTGCAAGCATATAACGGGAACTGACCTGACCTATGGTCAGAAAAGCCTTCTCAGAAGAATCGTTTGTTAACATCTAAGAAATAACTAGATGTTAATCAGGCAAAAGAGGAACAATTCCAAGAAGGAACAGCAGGTACAATGGCCCTGAGGTTAGAGTAAACCATTGCACAAAAATAAAGAGGAAGATTGGTATGAGCTGATGCCAGAAAGGTAAAAAGAGAGACAGGTAAACCCTCATGAAGACTTATAGTACCTATTAAAATATGGCTTTTAATCCTGAAGCCAATGAAGATACAACAATACTTGGAAAATAGAAAAAAAAATTGAGGCTAGTGAATGCCTAACAGCTCCTCTCTTCTTTAGTGTTTGAGGCATCCTGGCTGCAACATGAGAACAGAATGAGGAGACGCATGAGTGATACAAAAACACAAACTAGGAGACCACTGCATAATCCAGGGAAGATACAGAAATAGTTGGACCAGGAAGGACGGTAGTGATCCGGAGATAAGAATTCCAGAGATGTGGGGGCTTCCCTGGTGGCGCAGTGGTTGAGAGTCTGTCTGTCGATGCAGGGGACATGGGTTCGTGCCCCAGTCCGGGAAAATCCCACATGCCACGGAGCGGCTGGGCCCGTGAGCCATGGCCGCTGAGCCTGTGCGTCTGGAGCCTGTGCTCCGCAATGGAAGAGGCCACAATAGTGAGAGGCCCGCGTACCGCAAAAAAAAAAAAAAAAAAAAAAAATTCCAGAGATGTTAGCAAGTGCAGTCCACAGGCCTTCACGACGTGTGGACACTTGCGGTGAGGGAGAAGGCATGAGTGCCAAGGCCTAAAATCCTGGCCTGGGCACTGAGGGCATGAGGAGAGAGAAGACGCTGTACGAGAACCTGATTCACCAAGGATAACATAATAAAGAGCCACTGAAAAATGTATAGAAGGATTGTCAAGTGGCACTGAGGGCCTATATATTACAAAGCATCAATAACAATAATAAATCTTAACTACTACTCTACATGCATATGAAAGGATGCAAAGTAACTAAAAATATACGGATAACATGGGCTTAAGAATCACTCATTCAGGGGCTTCCCTGGTGGTGCAGTGGTTAAGAATCCACCTGCCAATGTAGGGGACATGGGTTCGAGCCCTGGTCCTGGAAGATCCCACATGCCACAGAGCAACTAAGCCCATGCACCACAACTACTGAGCCAACGCCCCACAACTACTGAGCCCGCGTGCCTAGAGCCCGTGCTCTGCAACAAGAGAAGCCACCGCAATGAGAAGCCCGTGCACCACAACCAAGAGTAGCCCCCGTTCGCCACAACTAGAGAAAGCCCACGTGCAGCAACGAAGACCCAACGCAGCCACAAATAAATTAACTAATTAATTTTTTAAAAAGTCATCCATTCAATACTTTTCAAGCAACACCTATGTGCCCACTACCCTGTTCTCAGCACTGGGGAGATGGTGGAGGGCAACAAGATGTGCTTCCTACCTTCGGATCTTCATATTCGAAGAAAATTGTTAATGTAAACAAATAAATAAGATTACTAGCAGAAAAAAAAGTGGGAGGTCTTCCTGGAAAAGTAACCTTTAAACTGAGATCTGAATTTTGAGGAGCCAGTCTTATTAAGAGCAAGAGGAAGAATGATCCAGGCAAACAGAAATACAAAGACAACGGCCAAGAGGTTGAGAAGAACTTGACATGTCTGTAGAAAAACAGAAAAAAGCCAGTGAAGCAGAACTCTAGAGTAGAGAGCTGTCGATAGAAATCAGAGGGGCCCCTAATATGGATGGGAAAAAAATTCACAGTTTTATTTTCACCAACCTCTAACAGAAACTGACATTTCCTTCTTTCATGAATGAAGGCAACAAACCACAGTACTATTAATAACAGTTCTGACTTTGTCACCAACAGAAATCAAGTATTTTCATATCACATTACTCTTACAGATATCTTGAAATACTGTGTATGGTCATACTTTAAAATTCTGGAATTTATTAGATTTGTCCCTAGATCTTGTTATATAATGCATCAGTAAAAGCAACACGAAGTTCAATACCATGTCATAAAGTTATGTTTCTCAAAATTTTGATAATTTTATTTCAATAAATTAGTTTTGTTATCTTATGTATTTTATTTTATGCATTAAAAACATTATTCAGAGAGAAGAATCATAGGATTCGCCAGTCTACTAAATAAGTTCATGGCACCAAAAAAAAAAATATATTACGAACTTCTAATCTAGAATAAAAGACATATAGGACTCCTATCAACTAAATGCAACTATTGGTGCTTGTTTGGATCCTATTTCCAACAAATGAACTGCAAAAAAAGATTTTTCAGAAAAATCAAAGAAACTGGAAAATGAACTGTGTATTAGATGATACCAACAATTAATTTTTTTTTGTTATATGCAATAATGCCTACATTAAAAAAAAAAGTCCATGTTTTTTTAGAAGTGCAGAGTAAGTAGGAACAAAGTGTCAGTGTCTGGGTTTTGCTTCACAGTACTTCAGGAAAAAAGGGAGCTGTGGAACAGCTGAAGTAAAAGTGGTTAAAAAATAATTATAGAATCTGTGTGATGGGCAGATTTTAAAAATCATACACTATTTTCTCTAATTATACTTATGTTTGAAATTTTTCATAATTAAGAAAAATGGGGGGGGCTTCCCTGGTGGCGCAGTGGTTGAGGGTCCGCCTGCCGATGCGGGGGGCGTGGGTCGTGCCCCGGTCCGGAGGGATCCCGCGTGCCGTGGAGCAGCTGGGCCCACGAGCCATGGCCGCTGGGCCTGCGCATCCGGAGCCTGTGCTCCGCAGCGGGAGGGGCCACAACAGTGAGAGGACCGCATACCGCAAAAAAAAAAAAAAAAAAAAAAAGAAAAGAAAAATGGGGGGTGGAATTCAGTAACTGCTTTGCAAAACAGAGCCCCTTAGAGGGGAAGAAATTGCAAAGGGGCATTGTCTGTTGGAAGAAAATTAGAGAAAGATGCTCCTTTCTCTGGGCTGATGATGTCCTAGGCCAGGCCACCTAACTTGAGGAGGGTGCAAGCTACCTAAGGTGTTTTCCTCTTTCTTCCCCCATTACGTTCAGGGAAGACAGTAGGCATCATTAAAACTTGCTTTGACATTATTCATTATTCATCTCGTGAGTATGCACCACCTGTCTACTGGCATTTATTTCAAAGAAAAAATAACCTATTTCCCATTATATCAACTGTCCAGGCCTAGAAAATTAGCCTTTGATCAAACTAGCACATCCTGACGTTAGAAACAGTGATGGTTTAGGAAAAATAATAAGTTATAGTCTTAAGCTAATGAGCACTGATTGCGTTTAGTTTTCATACTCAGAAGAACCTGACGATTCAGAAGAACATGGTGGGGGAAAGGAGAGGGAAGCTAGGTAGTTGCAAATGCACGTAAACGATGCGTGCCAGGCCGCCGTCGTTTTCACGACTGGTAGAACGTTTAAAAATCTGGACGGGGTGGGGGGTGAGGGAATGCTGTACATATTTAAGCAATTGAACCATGCAAGATGGTTCCCAGGTTGTCAAAAAAATGACGGTAACCAAGAAGAAGCCCTCTCCATTTGTGTAATATTAAGAAGTGGACTGTACACCTCTCCAGCTTAGTGTATTTAAGGCAGGCTCTGCATCGGCAGGAAGGTGGGCTTGCTAATCTCTTCTCGGCAAGCCCGTTCCACCTTCCTGCTATCCTCACCTGTCATCTAACTCAGCACTCCCTCATCAACTGCTCCTCTGTCTTAGTAGAAGTGTTTTCTCAGCCTGACAGACAAAAAGCCTTATAACTCTGTTTCCCAAATATCATATGCTGTCACAAACCAGGAGGATGTCTTAGCAAAAACTGATACGTTCATTCATTAAGAGAAATTTTCTTTAAAAAAAATACCAAATGTCCATTCTATTTGGCTTTAAGCAATCAAAAGTTCCTGATTACAGGGGCTTCTCTGGTGGCACAGTGGTTGAGAATCCACGTGCCAAGGCAGGGGACACGGGTTCGAGCCCTGGTCCGGGAAGATCCCACATGCCGTGGAGCAATGAAGCCCGCGCACCACAACTACTGAGCCTGCGCTCTAGAGCCTGAGAGCCACAACTACTGAAGCCCGTGTGCCTAGAGCCCATGCTCCGCAACAAGAGAAGCCACCACGATGAGAAGCCCGCGCATCGCAACGAAGTGTAGCCCCTGCTCGCCGCAACTAGAGAGAGCCTGTGTGCAGCAAGAAAGACCCAACACAGCCAACAATAAATAAATTTTAAAAAAGTTCCTGATTACTGAAGTTTTATTAATAAAAATTTAATTCCTTCAGTACCAGGAGATAAATCTTACAGCTTCTCACTGCTGTCAGTCTAAAATCCAAATCCATCAGTAATAATTTTCATTTAATATTCCTGCATTTCCTAAGATAAATAGAAATAATAGTTTTAACTACAGTACACAGGCAATGGCCACTAGGCAAATGTCTCCAACATTTTTTAAATAAGTCAAACGCAACAGAATGAGATGTTAGTCCTAAAGCTGAATCAGTCATCTGTCCATCTAAAGAACTACATCGTATCCACTAGGAGATGGATTAGTCAGACACACCAACAGGATGAGAAGTCAAAGCCTATCTAAGCAGTGACCAAGACTAAAGGTTCCCTGGCCTTTGCAGTATATCTTCCTTTACTGAAGAGATGCAAATATCATTACCTCTGATCTCCAAGTAGCTTCTCTACTGGGAGAACGTGTATGTGCTGGATAGAGGAACTGAATGCCCACTGCCCTTGGATATTACATTTCTCACTCGAAATTAATTAATCAGCATTTAGCATTTCAAATGTTACTGTTTCATAAGCTTGAACAATGAATCAATCTCTCCCGGTATATTAATATTACCCAGTTTCTCAGCCGTTCTCTGGGCCATGGCAAACTACTAAGGAAATGCCACCCTATTAGGCAACTTGGGATCCACACAACTGATCTTTGCAGGGGAGAATAATGTTCTGCACAGGCGCTCAACACCAGCTTTGATCTGTTACATCACAAAGACAGTGGTGAAAATTCTTCAGGTACTTAGAACCAGACTGTATGTCTAGGGATTGGTCTTCAGTGATCTACAAGAGGGTTCCAATGTAAAATATAAATGTAATACTACCAGTGTGCCATACTGAAGCACGTTTTTGTAAAATCTACTAACCTGTAACCTTTACACTGATGTTTAAAGCTTTAAAAAAAAAACTATAAAAACTTTTCAAAAATACTAATAATGACTCAGGAAGTTTAGAAATAAATCAAATGTGTATCACAGGTCTCCCCAAAATTGGCATTTATTACCTTATTAGACGGTATTAAATCAATTGTATCTATTACATTTAATCCAGATAAAGAAAGAATGTTTCCCCAAACAATTTAAATAGTTAAGCTTTTAACATTTATTTTTCCTGTTAAAGTAACTTTGGGATGGGGGGAGGGGAGGATATCATAATATGTACTAAAGTTATTGATGAATTATAATGTATCCACAAAGTTACTATCAGAATGGTTGGTTATTATAACGTAGCTCTCCATGTTAAAAGCAAACAATTCCTAAGGACACTATGAAGTATTTTGTACAGCCTTTTAAAATAAATTATAATACTCCAATCATATCAGAAGCTGAATTTTTTTTGGGGGGGTGGCGTTTATAAAGAAAACTAAAAGCCTTCTACATAATAGAAGTTAAAATTCTTCTGAAAGGTCAAAGAGCTGCTTAATTTTAATTCTCAAACTTCGTATATTAAAATATATAAGGAACTGAATTTCAGGATGTTTATGGCAACACACATATAAGATAGAAATGACAAAAAGACACTGCAAGAAGACTGAAGCACCTATCTAAAATATCAAAATTAGGGGGCTTCCCTGGTGGCGCAGTGGTTGAGAGTCCGCCTGCCGATGCAGGGGACACGGGTTCGTGCCCCGGTCTGGGAAGATCCCACATGCCGCGGAGCGGCTGGGCCCGGGAGCCATGGCCGCTGAGCCTGCGTGTCCAGAGCCTGTGCTCCGCAACGGGAGAGGCCACAACAGTGAGAGGCCCGCGTACCGCAAAAAAAAAAAAAAAAAAAAAAAATCAAAATTAGGGGAGATAAATGATTAGTTTGATAGTGTCCAGAATTCACTGTTTGTAGATGACAATAAAATACTGAATTAACTCTTTCTGTCTTAAATGGTAATTTGTAAAAATGTTAAATTGACTTGATTTCAAAATAATTTTGTGTTTGATCTTATATACTTCTGCACAAACCTAAATGTTGAGGAACAAATGCTTTTTCAATAACATAAAATATGATGTCAACAACGAGACAATTACCTGAGTTCTATGGTATGACTTTTGTCTCCAATTAAAACAAAAATAAAAATCTTAAAAGCTTTAATTCCTTAGCATTTCAAATGAGCGTGTCTTCAACTTATTCACAGTAAAGCACCATTCTGAAATTTCAAAAAAAAACTTAGTTCTAAACAGTAAGATTTATCCGGACAAGAAGCAACTAAGAGTCTTTAAAAAACAGATATTTAGGGCTTCCCTGGTGGCGCAGTGGTTGAGAGTCCGCCTGCCGATGCAGGGGACACGGGTTCGTGCCCTGGTCCGGGAAGATCCCACATGCCGCGGAGCAGCTGGGCCTGTGAGCCATGGCCGCTGGGCCTGCGCGTCCGGAGCCTGTGCTCCGCAACGGGTGAGGCCACAACAGTGAGAGGCTCGCGTACCAACCAAAAAACAGATATTTAAAATAAACGTGGGAACAGTCACTCACAGAGGAACAGGAGAAGCAGGAAAGACAAGAAGAACAACACTAAAAGAAACATCCATCAAGAAAAAGACCTGGAAAAGAAACCAAAACTTAGAATTAAAGATCAAATGAGGTTGGCAGGGTGTGGGACAGAGGGGAGGGGAAGGGATGAACTAACTACACAATCCAATGAGTATTAAGAGAAAAGCACTAAGACACTAAGAAAATAAAATGTGAATGTGGGATTTATACAAAAGATTAGAAATTCATTGAAGATTTAAATCAATTTATGAAGACCTAGAAATTGAAAGAGCAAACTAAAACTCAGCCAACAACAGCCAACAGAAAAGTACCCAACAAGAAAATATCTAAATACCCAATTACAGTATGTAATTAATATACTGTTTTTTAATTATGAACAAACGGATTCAAATCATGTCATGATATTAAATATTAATCTTTTTTCCTCAAATTAATGAAGAAAAATATATAAAATAAAATCATGTCTAAGTTAAAGAACAGCAGTGGTTAGTCTAAAAATACACTGAGAAGTTAGAACTTAAAAGTGATGAAATATGTTCAATAATGATATTAATTTTGTTAAAACTGAATAAAGCTGTAGTGATGAAGGTAAATAGAAATTAGAATAAAAGACTATATTGTAGTATGTCCAAGAGAGAATATTAAATTGAATGAAAATTAAAGTTTGGTTTTGTGCACATCTGAGTCATGTATATAACTGCAGCATTTCATATGGAACTACAGTGAAAAGAATTTATATAATCAAGCTGAAATTTCATAGTATAAATTTTTATCGTATTAACAAAATACCATTATATTTCCAAACTGGCTTCTGTTTTCTCCTGTTCTCACAATAACCAATAATAAAACACTTTGAAACAAAGTGATGTTAACATTATTATTAAAAATTATACAATGGTTTTCTAAATTACTTCTAACATACGTGTGAAGAATAACTTTGTCTATGCTTCTTTCAAAATAAGTCTCAGAAATTGTGTGATCATGGCATTAAATATATGGTCACTGGTAGAATAATTTTAAAAGGTATGTTACAGGCATTATTAAAATTTTAAGGCATTTTGGATAAACCGATAATTATTCTTTAATGAAATGCAAAGCTAAATTAATGGAGTTTAACTGTATATGCTTACTCCAAAAGCACCATCCATTGTGCAATGGATTGTCAATAAATCTCAACAAGATCCATAAACTGAAAGCAACAGTATAAAAAAGCAGTATTATAAAAATAACTTTTACTTTATAGGCATTAAAATTCTCTGACAATTATTAATATGATCTGAGCTATTATTCATTTTTTCTAAGTATATCAGCATCAAAATGCTGATCATATGCTGACAAAATATTAATGTAAACTGAGATTTTAATACCTTTAAGAAGGTATCAATGTAAGGAGATTAATACCCACCCAAATAAGTGTTCACTCTACATACCACCCAATTGTTTTTTATTTTCTAATTAATTTTTTAAAATTTTTATTGGAGTCTAATTGATTTACCATGTTGTGTTAGTTTCAGGTGTACAGCAAAGTGAATCAGTTATACCTATACATATATCCACTCTTTTCTTTTTTTTTTTTAAAGATTTTTTTCCCATAAAGCCCATTACAGAGTATTGAGTACAGTTCCCTGTGCTATACAGCAGGTTCTTATTAGTTATATATTTTATATATAGTAGTGTGTACATGTCAATTCCAATCTCCCAATTTATCCCTCCCCCCACTTATCCACCCAACTAATTTTAAAAAGTGTGGATGAACAGAAGCTCTGTATTATTCAGTGTAAAAAGTTCATAACTACAATTAATTCAGTGCTACAAAAAGCACTGAAAGAACAATGCTGAACTAGGTACACCTGTGCACATTTGAAACCCTGAAGACCTCAGAGGAGGTTATTATAATACCACTTTTCAGATGAGAAAACCGATGCCTAATTTGCTGCAACAAACAGGCAAAGAAATCATAATATTGTATGATTACAATATTCTTCTCTCTTCTTCTGTCTCCCTTATATGGAGGTATGCGCCAAATCTACAACGAGCACAACATTATAAAAAAAATTTTTTTAACCCAAAAATCTGGAAAAATCACTTGGGGAAAACTACTATAAAAGGGATAGAAGGGAAGTTTTGAGTACAGAGAAACAACATTGTCCAGTTTAGTGATGAAATCTTAGAAAAGTCTATGAAAATGCAGATATAATAAAAAAATGAACTATGCACAAAATACTAATATGTTAACAGTTAAGTATTACTTCATGTAACAGACAGTAAAAGTATAAAGTTGACTTTCAAAAGCTTAAGACATATAACGAGTTACTGACAGAAAACACACAATGTTTGGTTTGTTTAGGGGGTACACCTTTATGTTGGTCAGGCTGACATAGGACAGAACCACCCCAGTTCCCTGAAACAGCAAGAGAGGCAACAAGTTCTGAAAATTATTTCAAGTGTAATATAATATTCTCGAGCAAAATAATATGCCAATCTAAATGTAGAATGCAACAAATTATAAATTGTAGAAGTAATATTCCTACTTATAATTCTGTGACCATATATTAAAATCTCAACAGTTACATACTTTTTGGATCAAAGTAAATAATTTAAATCTAAGTAAATGACATTTCTTCCTATATATGAGCCCTAACAAGTAAATGGAAAAGCCTAACTAGCTAAGCTGTCACACACTTA